>NC_084663.1:91698764-92313764 GCF_028389875.1 Rhea pennata | reverse complement strand
GTGATCACTGCTGACTTTAAGCGTAGCTGAAGTTGGCACTTACCAGGGCAGCAGATTGCTGGTGGCCGTAAACCAGTCACTGTTCCACTGTCCACTTCTCTGTGTCACAGTCACAGAGAACGAGGCTGACTGCTAGACTTAGCATGTGGGCCAAGGTCTGTGAGCCAGTGGCTATTCTTGGGTGTGGATTGTCTCCATTGGAGCAGTGATCACCATCCGTCCTTCTCTCCAGCATAGTTGGGCACCCTCAAGGATGGCAGTTCTCCAGGCTTCAGTTCTGCCCTCCTGCTCCCCCTCTGCATGCAGCAAGCTCCTGTTCTTTGTTCCTGCCAAAATGGAACTTTGTCTACAGTGATGAAAGGCTTTGAGATGGCCTTGTACAAGATTAAGCCATGTAAGGCCTGCCTTGTTTTTACAAATATAACTTAGGTTTTCTGTGACTCCTTTTCTTTGGAAAATATTACTATATACACTGTATTTCCACTACTGGATTTTCTTTAAGTACACATATATAGTTTAAATGCTTGTGAGGCACGATTTAGTGTTCTCCAACTGACCTTTGTACCTTTCGAGAACTTCACTTGTTTGTGCACTTTTTTCCCCCCACTTGGATCCATGTATACATTTGTGTGTGTGTGGATGATGGGAAGAATGTTTCACATGTGCATTTGTGTGTGAGCATCATTCTGATCAAGTCTGCGATTTGTGATCAAATCTGCTTATCTATTCACATGTTTGATGAGGAGCTACATGGAGGGTTCAAAATGTATCTGAAGGATATATTTTCCCAAATGTATTGGGAAATGCCTCCCTGTGACTGAATTTTGTTTAGGTCAGAGAACTAGGGTGCAATGGGGACTTGACTGTGGCTCCTAAATTCTGTGTTGCCTGGTCTCAGGGAATAGAGGAGGGGGTCTAATTCCCAACAGTGGCTGTAAAGCATCACACATCAGCTGAAGAGAGACCCAGTGTGGTTATATTCTGCAGTGCCCTTGGTGTATTTCTAGGGCTGGATATAATAAAAGAAGATGCTGGTGCAAGAGGCACTATACAGTCTTTTGTAGCCATATATGAGCAGAGTCATTCTCTTCCAAAAGATGCCTGAGGTGGATATTTCTAGCCAGAGTATTATTACTTGTACCACCTGTGTAGTGGGCAGTGAGCACTGTAGACTGGAAACTCCAGCCATTTTGTGTGCCTAATGTCTCCAGCGTGAGCCTGTATTTGTGTGTGTGTGTTTGTGTGTAGTGTGACAGTTAGACAACACAGGCCCTGTTTGGTACAGTGCATGTGAATGACAAGTCATGTCACAGTTCAGTGGTAGTGTTTCAGTGTAGCACAACTGGCACCCTCTGCTTCTGCATTGTGTTAGTGGGTGGCCGTGAGCGTCTGTGCAGTGGGCAGCACATGCATGGGGAGAGGCATGGGCCAGCTTTTTGTCTATGCCGTTTTGTGGGTTGGACCATACCTTGTGTGCATGCTGACAGTGTAAGCGTAGGCACAGTGTTGTAATGCACTAATCTGGGCAGTAAGAGGATTACATGCTTGGTGTCATTTGGGTGGCGCTGTGAAGTGCATTGGGCCTCAGCAAACAGGTCAGATGGAAATGCTGTTGCTGTGAACACAGCACAGGGCAGAGATGCATCTTTGCTTCAGTTCTTGGCACTTTCCCTGATGGCTCTTTCCCTTTCCGTTTTCTCTAGGGAGGATCTTCACTTCGTCCCCATCCCCTGCCCATACCCTGGCCTGCAGCACCAGAGAGAAATTAGCACAGATGGAAAAAACAAAGACGAAACCTGCTGGCGTCAACATGGGAAAGTCTGTGGCAGGAGGGGTGAGCAGCAAGGTGTCTGAGCATGGCTAGCTTGTCTCTAGGGTACTCAGATGTGGGATGGTTTCAGGCCCTGGCGCCACTGCTTCGATGGGGAATTGCAAGCACTTTAATTAGGAGCTAGCTTTAGCCTTTCCCTGGAGCAGTGGGAGAGGGAGGGCATGAGAAGAATTGCAGGGGAGGAGGGGGAAGCTGGAAATCAGGACCAAAGAGCACAAACTGGCATAGATTCACTTCAGGAGATATCCCTGTTACATCCATAGATAACCTGCATGTGGAATATTTTTGGCAAGGGCATCAAGAAAAAGAGAAGCATTTGTGATTAATCAAAAGTAAAACTGGTTGAGGAAGATTTTCTTGTTCCAGATATTGAGTGTCCCTGGTTTGTGGATCAGTGCATGCTTAAAGCATGGTTACCTTGAGGCTATGAGGTCTACTGTGGGTTATGTGCTGATTACCTCACTCAGCATCTTCATTTGCCATGCAGTGGATGAGAATTTGCTGGAGGGCCATCAGAGTTAATCACAGACTGAGAGGAAGGAAAATAGGATTGGGGGATTGCGGGAGCCTGGCACAATATCAGTGAGAGAAGTGAGGTGAGAGGTGAAGACCAGGACCACAGCTTCTGAGGAATTAAGTGGTTCCAGGCTTGAAGGACATATCAGGAGATGTGGCCAGGAGAAACTGAATTATATTGGGTAAGCAGGCAAAGAGTGATTTCTGGCAGAGTGGGCAGGACATAACTAGCCTTCTCCTTGCAGCCAGATCTCATCTTTCTACCTCTGGACATAACTTGCATGTAAATGGTCATTTCCTGGGCCTTAGCCAATATATTAAGGGTTAATGTACCATGCAGTAGCAATAAATTTAATCCAGGTTGCTTGTGTGACAGATGAGTGGGTCAGAAATGTCTCTTGAGGAGAAGCTGCTGTCAGCATCACGTCTTTTATTAGTCTGTAGCTTCCTTCCTTCCTTCTAATGAAACGCCCATTGACATTTATAGTCTTGTCACCTGGTAAGAAAGCCATTGTCACCTCCACATTGCTACTTCTCCCATCACAGCTGGTCTGATTCTAGCATTCAGAAGTCATCACCATCTTCTTTTTAAATGGAAAACCTTTCCTAGATAGATATTCTTGCCCTTTGAGTAGTCAAAAATCACTGCACAAAGCTTGAGACAGTAGTAGAACAGCTCTCCACTGCATTGTTTTCTGTGAACTGCACCTCTACGTTTCTAGGATCACGTTAAGGAGCCTGTGTTCATGGACAACGGCTACGTTATTCCCTGAAGTGCTGTAGCCTGTCATACAGGAGCCACATACCTCCTCTCTAGCATATTACTTGTGCTCTCTCTCACCACTGTCTTTTACCTGCTTTTTATTCCAAACAACTCTTGGACCTTTTTTTTTTTTTTTTTTTTGACAAAGGAGTTCAGGTCTCAAAGACAAGCTTTGTACACTGACCTGGCAGATGAGAGACACCATTTCAGCCTCTAAACAAGGAAGGGATGGCAAGGTGAAGGTGAGCTCACCTCTTATTAGACATCAGAAAGTCTCTGCTGGAGAGAGCCCCTACAGGCATCTTAGATGCAGAAATTTTCATTCATTATAAGATGCAGATGGGTTGCAAACTGTGCTTCAATAGTTAGGGTGTGGAGGGAACGACTGGCTTTATTTCAAAGTAACAATTATTTTATATCGAAGGTATATGGCTGCCCTTTGAGTACTGACAAACAACTGCATGTTCATTTGTAATGTGTCTTCGTCAGACATCCACTCATGGCTTTTTTTAAAACAAATCAACCCATACTTCCCATCGGTGAAGAGCTAAATAACTAAACCTTAATCTTTGCTCAGTTGTCTTTGGTGTCTTACATTTTCCTTATTTTATTTTATTTTATTTTATTTTTTATGGAGGAAGAGTGGGTAGGAGATGGCTTTTTCTTTCAGGATTTCTTTGAAATAGTTAATCTCCTCAAAATAATTGGGGACCTATTTACACAGCTGCAAGGGTGGGATCCCAGAAACCTTTTCCTGGTCTCTCAGTTGAGCTCCCAGGTTTCTGGTAGACATTTGTGTGGAGGGGAGACAGTTTGGTGCCAGTGCTGTCCCCTCTTGGGTGTGAGGGTAGGGAATGCAGCTCTAACCATCAAGTTTTTCATAAACATGGAGGAAGGTGTTGCGTTGCTAGGTCCAAGCGTGCTGCCCAGGCAGCTGTTCCCACTTCCTCCAAGGAGATGTGGTAGGCTGCAAGGAAGGCTGGTTCTGACTTACAGGCTGCCAGCTGGACCCCTCTGCTATCATAGTTACATCTGGAAAAAGTGTATCTCTTACATGTTATCTTCTGATGATTTATTTCTGAGTATGAGAACCAAAAAAGAACAACTGTAAGTCCAGGGGTACACAGGTCTCCCTACTTCACATAGAAATTAAAATAAATGATCTTTATTCCTTCATATCATTCCTTGCAGCAAAGGCAAGAAGTTGCCTATGAATTTAAAGGCTTGATATGCAAGAGACAGTTGCTTCAACTTCTTTCAGTTAATGACATACATATACCACACGTCTGAAAACACAGCCTTTTTATTGATTTAATCTTCTGGCAGATCAGTATTTATGTTGTAGCTAAAATTGTCTGCCAGAAAGGACTGTTCCTCAACTCTATCCTGAAATTTGGCTTCAATAGTAACACTTTTACTTGTGTCTTCCTTAGGCTACTAAAGAGCCAAATCATTTCATCATTTTCTTTGCAGTAATTCAGGGCCTTTCCTCTCTCTGATCCTTTTTCTTATAATAGCTGAACCATGGGTCATCATTATTTTTCTTTTAGCCTTTGCTAGGTATAAAACTAGCTCTATAGCCTTTGACAACACTTTATTGTCTTCCTCCTTATCTCTTGTGTTATTCCACAACTAACTTTCTGATTTAGACATAAAATCCAAAGAGACTTCCAATGTGGTTTATTTACTCTGAAGATTTTTTTCTTCTAATTCATTTGATAAAACCTGAGTAAATAAATCAAACCTAATCTGTATAATGGTGGTTTAAAAATAATGCAAGAAAAGTTTTCTGCGGGGTCAACAGCAGCATAAACATGTAAGGCAGTATATGTAAAACATGCAAAACAGATACCACAAGACCCTCCTCAAATGTTTGTTCCAGTTCTTTTGAAGGATTTGCACAAAATTTGCTGCTAGTCCATATGATGCTAGGTGACAAGCAGGTGTTGGGCTGCTAAATTTATTTCAAGAATAGTCTGAAGTTTCACAGAAGCTAATGGACAATTACTGGCAGAGGCAACATTTTAAATCTCAACTTTATTTAAGTTAGAGGTGTAATTCCCACTGAATTCCTTTTGGCAAAGATTCCACACAGTGTATACAGGCAGGCTATAGGCAAAAGAAAAAAATACTCCCTACAATATGTCTTCACAGAAAGATGGATTTCTTAGATAAGCTTTTATAGTCAAACAATAAAGACAGTATTTTATGTCTAAAGGAAAGAGTGATTTCTTCTTTCACAAATTTACAGTTTTAGGGCCAGAAGAGACTATTACACTATCATCTAATCTGACCTCCTCTATCACACATGCTAGAGACATTTATCCAGCTATTTCAGTAATAAATCCAATAACTTTTGTGTAGTTAAAATGTGTCTTCTCGTAAGGCATCTGATCTTGATTTGAGAACTTCAAAAATATGCCAAAGCCAGCATGTTTTTTGTACATCCTTGTTGTACTTCATTGAATATTTGGGCCCGTTACTTTTTTTTTTTTTTTTTTTTTTTAAGAATAAAAATAGGCAGGCCTCATTTTTTGCTTGAATGTGTCAATGTCTAACTTCCCATTAATAGTTCTTTGTCTGTCTTCCTCTGGCACACTGAAGAGTCTGCAAGCACTGGGCACTTCTCCTCTTAAGGTATTTACAAATGGTAAGTCAGTAATCCACCTCTTGATCTTTTCTTTGATAGGTGAAAAGACTTTTGATACTCTTCTCCCCCTGCCCTTAAGATGTGTGAGCTGCCTCATATCACGTTCTCTTCTTAGCCTAGTTTTTACACCATGGCCATGTACTGGAGCAGCTAAGCAGCACACAGCCCCTGTGCTTTGCTGATACCATCTTCAGTGTCTGTGCCTTTCCCATCTTGAACTGGGCCTCCTCTCCTATCCATAAAATGTGCTGTCTATAGTTGATGAAATTTGGCTTGTATCCACAGCTCTGCTGGGGGAATTCCTTCATATAACTGAGCCCAGCAGTCTCTGTATGTTTGCATGTCTTATATGCACAATCTTCAACCTTTCCTGAGAGGATTCTCCATAGCAGCAGGTTCTGGAAGGCTCTATTTCTCAACTAGAAATTTGAAGAGATTTTAACTTTCTCTGAATAAAAACCTTGAAAACAGCTGTTGTCTCCATTTGATGGTGAAGAGTATGAATAAGCATGGAAAAGCAGGAAAGTTTAAATAATGTTTCCAGGCATTAAGAAACAAATTAGACATTTGGACTGAGCTTGGGGTGAAGTTCTGAGGGATGAGGAGGTCCTTGTTCTGTTCAAATCTATTAATCAATCAGTCCCTAAATACTGCCACGGCTTATCCAGTGTAAGAGGACATTCCCCCAGTAGCCTTCCTCTGTATTCAAAATGAAGGCCACTTGGAAGCTGATCTCACATTCCGGTCCACTCAGAGAACCTTTACATATCTTCATTTGTCCAAATATCAGATACATCCTCTAAGATATCTCTTCTTTGCAAGTGCTGTTGTGCAATCATCTTCCTCATCTTGTGAGTTTCATTATAGGAATTCCTGAACAAGTATGACTTCATTTTTATTCATATGCATTGCTTTTTGTGATCTTCTATGGAGCTGTGAAGCTCAGGGTAAGTACATGCTAGGGAAACACAGGCATCCCTGGAGCAAAGGACATTGGGAACATGAAGCAACTCAAATGTGATACTTTTGTTAGTATAGGGCTATAGGGAAAGCCCGCTTTTCTTTACCATCCCAATTTTCTTTTTCATTAGCCTCCTGATGCTAACATCCAAATAAGTTCTAAAGTAAACAGCCCATAAATATTGCACAAGTCTCCAGTACTAAAAGCTGATAAAGTTTATAGCACTTATAAATAAATAGAAGGAAATGCTTTTCAGTTTCCTATTTATAGGTCTCAGGAGAGATCTCAGGTATGATTTATCACTTCAATTTTAACTGTGTTAGTCTCCCCCCAGCACATACACACAAGTCTTTTTCTTGGTCATTCCTTTTTTTCTCACACACAGCTGCTTCCTCTTTTCCCTCTAGACATGCTCACACCCACACAACCATTTGCCCTCCACATCCTTTCCTAACAGGCAGGAGACCATGTGCTATTTTACTAAGTGTTGAGTACAGTCAGTTTTCACCAGAGTCAGCAGGCGTTGAGGGTTCTCAGCATTTAGCAAGGGGCTCTCAACAACATGTAATGCAAAGGAAAACTACTTTTTTCCAAGTAAAAATGACATGAAGCCAAAGAAAGATTAAAAAAAAAGAGGGAGGCAACATTTTGGATGTGGGTTTATCATTAAAGCACAGTGAGTATAGTTAACATAGGGTATGCTTCTTTTTAGGGCATCCCTATATGCTTTCCAAATGATAATGTTTCTAAATACATAGTATTCATTCTCAATTGCTAGTGCATTGCACTTGAGCAGATAAATGGACTGTGGCGAATAATACCCCTTTTCTTGGGGCAAATGAACACTGTAATTTCTTCTCCTTCACTGAAGGGGAGGCACTTTTAGGGCCACATATCACGTGTCTAAATTGGCATCTCAGTGGTGTACCTTGAATGAATCTCTTAGTTTTCCCCATTTAGTTGATTTGGGATGAACTTAATGGCCAGTTGTGCTTCAGAAGTATACCTGTTAATGGGTATTCAGGCAATGGAACCAGACTACAGTTATACAAACTTAGAAAACCCCACAAATGTGTACAGTGTGGACATCAGATCCTTAGTACCATCTGTTTTGCTTCAGAGCTCCACTCCTATTACACTGCAGTGTTTTCTGCTGTAACAAGCCACAATCACCACCACACATTTTGGCACCACTGCATCCTAACTGCATTTCCCTACACTGGTTTACTGTTAAAAAAAACCCAACCAAACAAACAAAAATGCCTTTCATGATTGTGACTGAAATAAACACACTTATGTTTGAAATTCTCACAGACCGTACTTCAGGGTTTTATACCACAAGAGGTGCTATTGATACTGGAACATGAAGAAAGGTGATAAAGAGACAGCCAAAACCAGGAGCCCACAGAGCCTTATTTCCAAGGAAATAAGGGATTTAAAACTGCTCCTTCTGGGAGTGCTTATGCTAGGCAGCCACCTCCTTACCATGGGAGGGAAACTACAGTTTAGGTGACATAAACCCTCTTGCTAGAAGGGACCCAACTGGCTGAGGTAGGCCAAATGGGGTGGATTGTAGAAGAAAGGTTCAACAATTGAGGAAAAGAAAATGACAGCTGCAAACCTCAGGGTCTGAGGAAAAGGGAATTCTGTCAAGATACAGAGAAAAACTGTCTGGTGTGGAGTGAAGAGGATTCTGCACACACAGAGCTTCTCTTCCCATGTGTCAAGAAGTGGCCTTTCTGTTTGGAATTTGTAAGGCCCTTCTTACAGCTTCTCCACATATACTGTCATATCAGTCTCTCTTCACACATAGAAAGCAACAGTTTCACTCTCAGCAAATCATACTCCATTGTTTTGTTTCAGTGCTGAGGCTCTGCCTCGCTGATTCTCCCTGTAATGAAATACTGTCTTGTCAGCTCTGCTATTCTCCAGGGTTGCCCCCTTTCCTTCCCAGTCCCCATTGCTTAGGCTAGGATCACACTGTTCTTGAAGCCTGAGATCTCCCCTCAGTTGCATTTGATCAAACCATGACTCTTTTGTTATTCAGGCAATTAGATAGTATGAATATACCTATCTTCATTTTCTTTCTTATACCCCATTAACTATATTATTGTATCCTATCATTAGCGACTACCACCGCATGTCTCTCTCTACTCAGGCCAAAGGCAACTTACCAGTTAATATTAACATTATTCCTTTCCAGTTCAAAACTTACTCAGACTTCATGGTCACAGAGAACCTGGGTTCTCTGGCCAAAAAATGAAATATTCTGGTTTCATTCATCTTTTATCTTATTTGATAAATCTGACCTGCTGGAGAGTATTGAAGAATATTTATAACTTTCAGGAAATACTGAAGCTGTAAGAAGGCAACTATCTTCAGATGACTCACATCTCCACCATTTAAATCACCCTGTTGTCTTGAGACCGCTAAGCATGGGGTTTGTTTCAGCTGAGTTTAGCCATCCAAAAACGGATGTCTGGTTTAAGCATGAATTCAGGCTCCCTCTGTAATCCATGGGGAGCCACAAGCAGCTACAAATGATGTTCCTTCCATCTGTTAGAGACACCTCTTGTGACTGGATGAATGTTGCCTATATTAGGAAGCTTGTCTTGTCTGTATAGTTAACGAAAAGGGAGGACTCCTTCAGGAGAGTGATTCAGAGCCACATTTGGGAGGCAGGAAGAGACTGGTGGATGCACCAGTAAAGCTAGTATGTAGGGAGAGGCCTGGCATGCAGCTAGCATTGTGTACAAATGCCTGTCTTCCTAAAAGATCTCATCGAACATCAGAAGGATAGTGTCTTTTTGGTTGTAGTTTTGGTTGTTGCATGAGTTATTGATGATTTTCATAGCAAGAAGTTAATTGCTGAACTCCTTACATAATAGGTAGTCAGTGATTCTTCCCTCTCCACTTTGCTGAACACAGCTTGCTCACTATCTTTGCAAGGCCCTTCTATGGTGCATTTCCTCTACAGCAGCCAAGGGGTTAATGAAATAGCCAATCTGACACAGTCTGCCTTGGATAACAACAGATTCAGATGTTGAACTGCCTGGCAGATACAGCAAGGCCAAATGGCAAATAAATATAGCAGCAAAATAGAAGATATGCCTGCTAGCTGAGGGAAATGAGCATGGCTTGGAGATAGTTGGGGGAAGTAGCCTGACAGGCAGCCATCAAAAGCCAGGTGGATTTATTAGCCCGCCAAGAAGCACCAGGGGGGAGGAGATGTGGTGAAAGCAGTATGTTAAATGTAAATGTCAGTCAGAAACATGAGTTATGGAGCACTGTGAATAGTCTCTAAAGACCCAGCCTGATGTGCCCAAAGTCTTCATTTCCGTAGATCAGTCCTCTTCCCTCTCAGTGAGCAGGGAGAATGGAGTGAGCTTTCCAGGTCCAGAAAAAGAGATGGATCCTATCCAGTCATTTTATTCTGTGCATCTTGATAACTGTATCTCTCATTGAGAAGAAAGGCACCCATTGCAGAAGAGCCAGTCAACATGAGGACTCCTTCAGTCCCACAGAGCAGATCACTAAAGCTCAAAACAGGATTTCCCTTCCTAAAGCCTGACAAGTTGGGAAAAAGAGATCAGGCACAAATCTAGGGCTTGCATGCTCCCTGATTTCTCTCCTGAAAGAACTGGCTTCGGTAAACTCAGTAATCTTCTTTTATCCTGTTCTGTCCAGAAGCTGAAAGATACTCTTTTGCTCTGGCCTCAAAATAGATAGGAAGAGCAGGCTGCTAAACCCCATACTTTTCTTATTGTGCTTCAGTTTCTCTGGAGGCAGAAATACAGTTCAGTCTCTGTGCCCCATTCAGTCTTGAGCCTCTCCACTGGGATTGGTAATGAGAGCAAGCGGAGCTAGCTCCAAAAGAGCTGTGGTTTTAGTGGTATGGGCACCTGTCCACTAGGAAGTGCACTGAAACCTCTGGTGCATTTCATGTGTTCTGCCAAAGAGGCATCAGACACTAATAATATTCAATCACTGCTAACCAAGGCTGATTTTGGACTAGAGGCTTGGAAGTGAAATAATGCCTATCCCACCACCAGCTCCTGTCATAATTCAATAATACATTATAGTATTTGAAACCAATAAAAGAGTGCTTTTTGTTATATTCCATGGCTTTCTTTGGAAGGTATTGCAGCCACAGTTGAGTTTGAAAACTTCACATGTAGTTTGTTTTATCTTCTTTAATGACTTTATATATAAAATCTATATCTTGTTACCAACCCCTTTAGCCACATATTATTTTTTAAATTGTAAAGAATACTCTGTTTCCTTCTGTTTCTGTTCAGCAATGAACTACACAATCGTCTTCTTTATTTAGATGCATTTGTTCACTGTTTAGACAGTATTAATACTGCCCACAATTAGAATAAACCCTAACTGAAACTCCATCTCTTACCACACTCCAACCTACACAATAGGCAGTGCAGTGGCAGAGTCATTAAGGCATCTTTTATGAAAACTTGATATCTGAGTTTGACCCTGGTCTAGCCCTGTAAAGACAGTTGTACCAACTAATGGTGTCTGGTCACTTTGGTGGACAGCTGAATGGGACCAAAAGCAACTGATGGCCACATCACTCACGTAGGAGCTACAGGCTAACAGTGATTTGCGGTGAAAGAACAGTGAGAGGCCTAATTCAAAGTCAGTTTTTTTTTGGGAGGACAACCTGCCACTGAGTTCAGCTGGCTTTGAAAAAGTCTCCTAGGTGAACAAAACAGATCTCAACTGAAGCTTAGGTAGCTCTGGGTAGTGAGTAATTGTATAATCCCAATGTTTCCTAGACGGATATAATCTGTGAGCATCTCACTAACACCAGGAAGATGGAAAATTTGGAGCACTAAGGGAATACAAAAAAGGTTGTTTCAGTTACATCCAAATTTGTAAAACAGCTGTATCCAATAAAATTTCAGTGCTAGGCTGGAGCAGAATAATGGTCACTGAGAGGGAAGGAGAGGCTAAAATAAGAGCTGTATTTTTTCTTACAGGTCAAAAGTGAAAGAGAAAGGGGTGATAATTATGTACAAAGTGGCATGTCAAAACAAACTAAATGAAAAGACAGGGATTCCACTTTCCCCCTTGCCATGTAAAAAAAAATGTTCAAGGTTTTAAGAAAACCCAAGCCTGAAAGGAACATTGAACTGTTGCTCTGTGACAATATAAGAAGCTGTTCTCACACTACCCTCTTCAGTCTTCCTTTTCTCCCAAACCTCACACCTTAATTCCCCCCTCTTTCACCTTTCTAGTTGCCAGCCTACCATCCTTCAGCTACTGCTCTCATCTCATCCTTTGCTGTCTTTTTGACTTAAAGCAGTTCCCTAGCAACAGCTGTTTTCAGCTGAGGTAAAGAGAAAAGGACATTTTGCAGTTACAGGGAAGGGCTGGGCTAGCCTTGGCCAGTGACTGGCAGGTGATGATGGTTCACTCAGGACAGGGTGTGACACAGCAGATCTCCAAAGCAGCAGTTTTTGCCCCAGTCCCTGATCGTGACCTGAGATAGGAGAGCTGCACCTAACTCTTATGCTTCCCCTGTTCTTTCTTTCATTAGTTAATAAAATCTTGCTCACACTGCTTCACTGGGAATACTCGTTTCCCCTGACTGTTTAACTTTGCCCAACAGAAAAGCCTCTTGGACACCATCAACATGGTAATCCTATGGGAGGCACATATGGATTCAGACATAACACAAAGGTCTCCATTCTTCTGGTTAAAAAAAAGAGCTCTGATTTATACGACTCTGACAGTATATTACTGTCCCTGCTATCCAGCCCACCTTGCTGCTGGAGGCTGTTATCCCTGCAGCAGACGTGGAAAATGTGCGCTTCCACCTTGGCTTCACTTGACAGTGGTCTTTGTTAGCCTGTGCCTGGCAGGGCTGCATGAGGAGACTGAGGACGCAGGCATGTATCCCCTTCTGCCCACTCTGTTTCTGGAGCAGTGGTGCCTTGGCAGAGTGGCAGAGAGGGCAGCTGAGGGCTGTAGCGCCACTGCGGTTAGATTCACCTGAGCCCATCTGTCAGAGCACTAACCTGCTACTATTAGTGTTATTTTTATCATTATTCTATCCTCCTTCTAATTCGACATTGAAACAAAACCAAACATTCCCTGGGTTACACTACATACAGAAGCCATTCCCTCCTCATACAGAGACTTCTCTCCAGTCCAGAACTTTTCCTCAGTCTTAACTTAGACTGAAGTGCCTCTAAAATACAAAAGGAACCTTTATAAAAGGAAGCACAGAGAATGGTTTAGGAGCCCAAGAGAAATGAATTTTTCCTAAAATGCAATCTTGTAAGTGCTGAAGTTACTCTGGGAAATATGATGCAAGCTTTTGAGCCATTTGGTGGGGCTTTTGAAAATTGGACTCCAATCACTGCTCTGCAACATCAAGTTGCTTTAAAATAAACTAGTACACTATTCAAAATTGTAGTGGGTACATACTTACATATATATTCAATCTCAAGTGATCAATGACCCCAGAATATAGTCATTCCAGTTTAAAATGATGTGTAGCAATTCATTAAGAGAAAAAGAAAACAGATAAGGTTTTGTAAAAAGATTCTTCAGCTCTATCAGCACATCACCCTATGATAAACATTATAAGATGTAAATAAATATACCTAGGGACTATATTCCTTTTGAAATCTTTATTGCACATCCAATAAATAATGGATCAAATTTGTGGGATACCTCCAGCAGCATCCTCCATTATCAAACAAAGCAAGCAGACAAAGTGTTTTATTGAGTGCTCACTGATATTTGGATTCTGTGATAGTGACTTAATTATAGGGTTTTTTTCCTCCTCTTTATTTCCAAGCTTTTCAGCTATCATGTTAAATAGAGGTGCACAACTGTTTTGCATGGTGGAAATTATGTGTCTGGACGTGTTGTGAATCTGACCTCACTTACACACTCTCAGTCTTGTCTCTGCTTAGTGATGGTTTGTCTGTGCTTTGCTCAGCCCAGTATGGACTAGGGCTTAGCAGCCTTGCCAGCTGGTGTATCTTATGCAAGAAACACATTGGTTACCCACTGTTTTACCCCACCTCCCACCACCTGGCATGGTGTCTGCATCTCCTACTCTGCCTCTTCAGCACTCCTAACATGCTCCCCCTCTGGCACCCTGTGTATCTGCCAGCCGGCTGTGTCTAGTGTTGGAGGTCCCAGAGCAGGAGAGAGATTGCAGCCCTGCACAGCTGCTAGGGAATATGCATCTTCTAACAGGATCTTGCCTCACATGGGCCCCATGGTAGCATGCTTTTCTAGGAGTAGACTTTTCTCTGCCAATCAGCATGCAACTTGACATATTAATGATGTAAGACTGTTGTAGGAGAGAATACTAGGATAGACAGTAGTACTAAGATGAAGCCTAAGGTCCAGCTTTGTAATGGATAACTACATGCATGGGCTGTCCTAGCCTGAAGAAGCCTTGTCTGAACAGCCTTTGCTGTCCTCTACATCAAGAGTAATCATCTGCACTTACATCTCTCTCCTCTGCCTCCACCTGACACAAGCATTTCCCATTTCTGAGCTCTGCCCTATGCCTCTACTCCTACAACAGCAGTTGCTGTCATTTGGAGGAGCCTTGTGCACAGTGGGATGAGATGTGAATGGATGATGGATGTAACAGAAGATATATGTGTGATCGGAAGGCTGCTCAGGTACAGAGAAGTGTTTGTAGTTTTGGGGAGTTGAAAATTAAGCACATGTACTCCAGGGCCTGAGGACACCAGTGGAGATGTGATGAGTGAACTAGAGGAGGGGAGACAGATTCTATCTCCTGTCTGTGGAGATCTACTTTCTCATAAATCTCAAAATCCCACTGCCATCCTCTTGCCCACATTCCTTCCCCAAACCCATTGCTTTTTCTGTCACTCTGATGCTGCCCAAGGCTGCATCAAGTGTTTATTCCCTGCTCTCCCTCTTTTAACCTTTGAAACCTCCTTCCTAGACCTTTTGCACTGATGCAGAATTCCTTTTTACCTCCCTAAATGCGCTGGAGGCAGGAAAAATTCTCTGAGACTGAAAGCCCTGGAGCTGCTGGTGCTGCAACTCGATTGCTGAGAGTTTTCCTCCTGACTCCAGGCTGGTGCTTGCTGTCAGGTTTGTCTGACCCCAGCTGTGCCTGCTCCAACACCAAGCTCTTTAATCCAACCCCCTCAAAAGCTGAGAAGCCTCTATTGGTGTGAAAATATGCCTGCTTCTTATAGCCACACATTTTTGCCCTTTGTGTCCTCTTCAAACCTCATTTTTTTCTGCTCCCTGCTCTTCTGTGGCCTCTGCTCCTTCCATTGCCTTCCTTAGACAACATTCCTTTTCACCTTATCTCCAGCCCTGTGTCTGTCAGTCACTGAAGCTTAGCAGCAAAGGAGTTAATTTGGACTAAGTGCCCTCATTAGATTTAAAATGAGATTAATGGTGGGGTACAGGAGTTCACCTATCTCAGGCACTCTTTTAAGCTATCCGTTATCTCAGGCGAGATCATTGCTTTAGTTATATCAGCTCATATTTGATAGGTTCTCTTCCAAATCAGAGGCAAGGCTTCTTTTGTTTTTAAAGAAATTCTAATATATTGCAAAACTGGAATATGCCATTTGGGCCACATAAACGTGTGTTGGCCAGATGTTTAATACCTCTGTTTCAATGTGTTTTGCTGACAATATATGAAAAATGAACGTTCCTACAGGACAGTTTGATGTAGATTAGGATACAATGAATACATTTTGACATGAGTGCATTTAGCACAGCAGAGATAAACAAAATAAATGAAACGTAAATTCTGTTCTTATTTTTCTTCTATGAGCTTGATATTAGGTCTGAATCCTTAGGTCTGAATATAACATATGTTATGAATTGACCAGCAACATACTATAAAAACAAAACAAAAAACCTCCAAACTCAATCACAATGCAAGTCACACAAATCATCCCAAATGATGGGTCTTTGGAATTTGCCTTTCTTGGGTATACTCAGTAGGTATTGGTTGCATTCCAGCAAGAATAAACTTGGCCAAGTAAGTAATAAACTTGAGTGTTTATATGTTATACCCATAGACATGAAGAGCATTAAAAATTAGTGACACTGCAAGAGATAACATTCTCGCTGTAACCCAGGAGTTACTGGGTGTGCATTGGTGTAACTGAAAGTAGCATTAGGCCTAAGATTTATGGAAGCAGTTTAGTACAGCAGTAAGCCTGTAAGAGATTCACACACACACACACACACACACACACACACACACACACAATTTCTGCATTTTGTAAGCTGCTATCAATTCCCAGTACTGCCACTAGAAAAGATAGTATCTTATTGTCTACAACAAAATATATTCTTTCTAAATTTGGTACCAGAAATGTTTATTCCTTGCTCAGCTCCACATATGAATAAAGAACTCAGAGTGACTAGATCAATTCCAATATAAATCTCTTGGTATGGAGCATATTTTATGTCATGGGGAGTACTTCAAGTTAAATGCTCAAATATGACATTAGCCAGCATATTGGGAACCTGAAATATGAAATTCTGGTTCTACTAAAATCAGGGTCTAGCTGTGCCACTGCTTCCAAATGTTTGTCCCTGGGCAGCCTCAGCTGCATTTTGCTGCTAGCATTGGTCCTTAATGGTGTATTATCTCTAACAATTTAGTTCTTTGGTCTCTAATGACATTGTAAAAGGGTAGAAGATGGACACAGTGATACAGAGCTGCAGCCACCTTCAGAAGCAAGTATGTTGTCCGTTATTTGAAAGCAGTGCTTTTCACTAGAGGAAAGGCCACTCAGCCATGAAATCAGGAAGCACTAAAGAAAAGTACAGAAAATAGTGTTGAAGCAGGACTTAAAATGAGCCTAGGACAGGACTAGGCAACACTACATAAGCAGTTTGTGAAGCTTGGGTTGACAGTTAAGAGATCTGAACTGTTTTTATACTAACCAACTTCTGCCCAACATGTTTTCCCTCCCTGTTCTGCTGCTTCTGTTCCTCTCTTTATCAGTCCTTATTTTAGCATGAAGCTCCTCTGAGGAAGGACTTCTCTCTCTTCTTACATGGGACTGCAGTGCACATGCTAATGAAGATTTTATAAGGACACTGAGATCCTATGACAAATGAAATAAAGAATAAACAGGGATGAAAATGGAAGTGTCATCTCTTAAGTGAGATTTAGAGATCTGTTGCTAGCCAGCCAATGTCATTAAAATCTCTTTTTAGAAAAAGCCTCCATTTCTGAAAGGTGGGATATCCTTGCCAGGTGTGTAAACCCAGAAGTTACCCTGCTTCTGGCTGAGGCAAATATTGGTGCCCCCTATACTGTAAGAGTATAGACAATGTATAGCAACTGTTCCCCTATATATTCTCTCAGCCTCCAGCAAGTTGTGGCTGAAGAACTCTCTGCATGACAGAGCAGCAGGGCTGCATCAGATAGCTGCAGATGTTTGTTTCTTCCAGGACTGTATCCAATTGCTTTTGGGACTCATGTGAACTTCTAGCATCCACAATATCCTGAGAAGGTACTGCAAAGCTTGACTATGCACTGTGTAGAGAAGCTATTTCTTTACTCTGTTTTGAACCTGCCCCCTGCCAGACTTGATCATGTGCTGTGCTGTGATTCCAGCACAGTATTTCTGGCCTTTCCTTCAAGCTGAGGTATCAGAAATCATGTTTGCAGACTCAGCAGTGTTATACAGCACACATCAGTCTGCGAGAGATGCACAGGAGGTACTGTTATTTTCATATCACTTCTCTTGGGCTTACAAGAACTGACAGGCTTCTGGTCGTCTGGCCCATCTTACAGACTGCATCTGACTTTTTGCTCTTTAGATGGATGGACCGAATGCCAAGTATTCCTGGCATAAGGAGTGGCCTGACTACCAAAAAAGAATCTGAAGGGAATCTGCTATGATTTTCTTCCCTTGTCTGATTCATAGTCATGTTTTCTTTCACCAGCTAGAAGCCCTCAAGTGACACAGGAGGTTATTCAGGGCCATTCTTTGGCTGTTTAGCTGAGTGAAAACTATGGTTTTCAACCTTACTGGCAGCTATGCACACTAAAGGCACAACTGTCTTGCCAGCATGAGGAAGTCATGTGGCTCCATGACTTTTTCACTGTAAAGAGGATGGGATAGATCTCCAAAGCTGCACACAAAACTGCACAGCAGAGCCCTCATCCTCCAGGGTGTCCTTGTACCTCACTCCTGGTGTCTCCTATCCTTCTATTCCCTTCTGCAAATGGGCTCTTTCTTCTTTGTTCTCTCTAGTGCCTAACATCTCCACTGCCCATGAACCACTAAAGCAGCAGATGCGCAGCACTATTTGGGTTTAATGTCTGCTGCACTGTCTGCTCCTAGCACAAGCTGGATGTGGCAAGTGAAAGGCTTGTTTCTGGCTTATGGGTGAGATTACAAGAGCAATGTGCCAGTGTTAACTGCTTCTTTTGTGAACACTTTGTCTGTGCCATGAGAAAAACTGCTTCAAGCTCCTTTAGCAAGCTTAGATAAAAATTGGTTGTTGTCTGCATTAGATGTGGAACAATTTCTGCATCTTCCATTGTGTTAGTCTAGACTGGATATGAAAACAGGTCCTTAACAGAAACATGGTTGTAAGTATATCTGCATCTTGCCCACACCTCATATGCATGGCTGTCAGTGTACAAAGGTAAAAGATACTTTTTCTAGGAGTTTTGGTCAAAGTGGCTTCTCCTCTGGCTGTAGCCCATCAGCTTTTAGATGCATTTGGGAGTCAGCTGGATCTGGCCACTGGCTTTCCAGAGATGCAGAATCAGTCATCTCTGTACACAGCAACATAAAGAAGGAGAGTCCCCAAAGTGGGGAAGGATGTGTAGCGAGAGAAGTATTATTAAAGGACATTTTTGGTTCCCTATGTGACTGTGGAACTAATGAAGATGTTCTACAGGTATCAAATCTAAACTACTGGATTCCTGCACAGAGAGTGAGCAAGTGAAAGAGGGTTCTTATATTTGATGCTGAAATACTGCCAGTCTCTCTCCTCTGCCTCCAAATATGTTCATGACGCCCAGACATAAAGTTCAGCATTTCATTCCATCTCAGTAGGGATTTTATGACTAAAGTGCCGAGGATAAGAAAAGACCAATTTGTAGTTTTATTGATCAGGCTAAAGGTCAGGGGCAGACGTGTAGGTCATGGTGCTTCCTCTGAATAGACACAGGACCAATTGCCTACCTTCTAAAAATTGAAAGATGAAGCAGGGAAGGGGGAACTTACACTGATAAAATGTGACAGCTGAATTGTCAATCATGACCAAATTGGACAGGCTCCCAGACAGGGGGCCTCACAACAACCATAATTTTGCCCCCATGCCTGCAGGTACTGGCAGAGGGGCTTGTACTGTCTGGTTACTCAGGCTGTGATGTGGCATATGGGCAAATGCCAGGACAAAATTTAATGTAATAAAAACATAATTCATGCTGGCTAAGTTTATGACATCAAGTTTCCCAGTCCTAGCTGAACCACATAAAACATATACTGTCACTACGGGCTTTTTGGCTGAATCAATAGGGGCTTCTGCTGCTTGGAGATAGCCTGGAAGGTATTCGGCATCATGGTCCACTCTGGGCCAGCTGCAGTAATAGAATAACACAAAATTACATTGATTCATTGTCAGGAATTTACAGTTTAAACTTAAAATGTCAGGAAGTGAAATGGTTTCCACAGCAATGTCAACTTGTCTCCTCTACATATATTAAATTTGTCCTCATATGCTCCTCTGAATCACCACAGAAAGTGAGATTTGATCTCTGTAGTAGATTCTGTTTCTGGTCTCTTTGTGTTATGCTTGTAGTGGTTTACAGCTGAAGCTATGTGTGCTGTAAAGGAGAGAGGACAGACCACAGCCTTAGTTTAAGATGGCTTCAAGCTAACTTTTGTCCTCCCCGATTCTGAACTGGGCCAAGAAGCTCCTAAAGTAATGCTGACAGACCCACCTTCTGCCCTTAGTTTGCTCTGCCTCCTCTTGGGGTCTGACTTACGTGTCCCAAAGACCTGAGGCCAGCTTGTTCTTCATGCTTCTGGCCCCCTTCCTGTGAGGTCCTAACTAGGCAATTTGTGGCCTTCACACTGTTCTGATCCTCTTCCTAGCTTCCTAGCAATGGAAGGAGGCTCTCATCCTGATCCACTACTTTCCCATCATTTAGGGAACAGGCAGGCTACGTAAACATTGTTATAGGTGGCTTAATTTGGAAGTTGCATTTCCTGACCTTACTTCTTCATATACAGTCTGTACAAAGCAAAACCAAGGCTTTGTCTTATGATAATTTTTGAATCTTCAGGTGCAAAGGAAGAAGGATTCCTAATTCATAGCTGGCAGCTTAACACAGCTAAGCTCTTTGAAAGCAATCTGAATAGCTGAACTTTCCCGTTAAAACTCCCTTCTCTACATTAAGTTGAGCCAGACTAAGCTTGAAAACAATCAGGGTTCTAAGTTCCTGGAGAAGATGTTTCATTATGTGCACAAAGCATCTCTGAAGTATTTGTCCCATCACTGAGACAGTTTGATGGCTTGATTAATACTTCTCATTCCACAAAATTTGATGAAGTCAATATGGGCATTTCTTGATAGCTCATCCTGGCTTCTGGTGAGGAAGACTGACCAGAAGGTGTATTTGTATATCTTCCAACCCTGTTTTCTCTGATATTGGAGTTAATGGAGGGCCAGTTAAAAGCCCTGGAAAGTACAAGTTCAGAAATTGTGTATGTTACCTACCACACCTAAGAGGAACTAAGATGGACTAGCACACCCACTAGGATGTGCTTTTAAAAAATGCAAGCTAAAATGCAAGCTAACATGGAGAACAGGATTACTTTCATTTACACTTTCTTATTCTCTCACAATTTTTCTCTATGTTGCCCTTATCCTGATGGTTCCTGAGCACCAAGCCAAAACTGATTTTAACAAGAAGACCCACATCTCTTCCAGTTTCTTTATATGTTGTATTTCTTTCTTGTACTTGTTGATCAGCTAAGTAATGAGGTGTGTTCTGATGGTTTATGGTACGTTTTATTGATGATGAGATTTGAAGCCTGATCTCTTAAGTGGAGCATTTACATAGCTCGTTGTCAAATGGTTCTCCTCTACACAAGAGGCCTGATGACTTCTAGTTGTCTGCTGTACTACAAGTCAATTGTAGCTTTCTTTGGCCACAGCAATTTCGTTATTGTGATTAGCTGAGACAGTCATAAAAACATGGATGTGTTGTCTAGGACCTAATTCTAAAGAAAAAAAATGCAGTCTTATGATTAGACAAAAAATAACAGTTACACATGCCTCAGTAGCAATCTTTATGCCCAATATTCTTGAAGAGTCCAGTGTAACTCTTAGCAATCACCTCTGTTTTTTCTATACCTTTTCTCTGGACCACAGGGCTAGAAAACTGGCCTAACATCATGTAACAGGGATTGAATAGCCTATATTTAAATTACAGTCTTAATGCTCCATTAGTGTGCATTTCTAGTGCCTTCACTACTTACATATTTGAATGGCTGGTAAATAGGTTGTTCTAAGAGAGAAGAAGGGAGGGTCATATTTATTTAGTGTAATAAGAAAATATAAGAGGAGCAGAAAAAAGAAAGCTACCAGCTCCTATATCTTGCATTTTGCAGCTGAGGGTGTTTGTGTCTAATAGGTATGTCTATTAGAACATATTGGATTATATAATTAATTAACAGCAGTGGGTGAGAGACATTCCGAAGATGAATCCAAACCACAGCTGCAATGCCTGTGCCATATCATTTTGGGGAGTAATCCCTCAATGTGAGGGTTTTAGAGGACAATATCAAAGAAAGAGATCCTCAGCTGCAAATAGGTCAGATTATGGAGGAGATGGGTAAGAAACAGACATTACTAAAGGGAAAATGCAGGGAGGGAAAACTGATGACTATTACACATCCATCATCACTTTGATTTAGAAGAGCTAAGACAATAGAGTTGCAAAAACTTAGTCTCAGAAGATGTTTATAGATATAGAGAAACACTCTTTTTGATCTCTGAGATACACATATATACTCTGGCTATGGGCACAGTGAGATATTGCAAATAAACTGGGCAGAAAGAAATCTTTTCGGCCATATAATTAGGGAGATGGGTGAGAATAGAGTGAGACCTGGGAAAGTTAAGATTTTAGAGCAGAAGACAGATTTGGACTGGAACAAAATAGGATTATGGATAAGGGAAAAATTGGGGCCTTACTTTGTCCTTATGTATGGGATAGATGTATTGAACCTCTCCAAGATTAAACTAGAGATTTAAGTTTTGTTAGCCAGGAAGGTGAATGTGGGAGTAATGGTGGTGAAAAATATGTAATTTACCATGGATAAGCATATAACAAAGCTGAATTTCCTGTTTTTGTTTCAATTGCCTTTAAGGACATCATTTGGCATATGTTCCACCACCAGGCTAGTTCTCCAGATTGGCACACAGATGAGAGCCAAGCCTGACCTGTTCCCACAGGATCTGCTGTCACCTGTGCATTTTCCTAGGCTTCTGGAGTCATTTCCCATTTGTGCTTCATACTGCAACTCTTTCCAAGTGAACTGTGAGCAAATTTGGCCGTGTGGGTGCACATGGGAACTGTGTGAAAGGAGCAGAGGTTTGAAGGGACTTGAGTGGGCTAGGGTAAATTTTTACCACCAAGAGGATATGTTACAAGCCCAAATGGAAGCAATGACTGTTTTACTCTGTATCTTGGATTACGTTAACTGTACCAGACTGAAAATAGAAATGAATGTGAGAGGTTTTTGTTTGTTTGTGTGTTTGTTTTGTGGAAGGGATAGGGCACAGAAGTGAACACCTAGGGAAAAGCCTAGTTTAACTCCACAGTGAAGGGCAGCATTCAACAGACTAGCAAGCTCCAAAGGGATGAGTAAACTGGGAACTGGGAGAGTTGGAGATTACTGAGATTATTCATCCCAGGGGTTACTGAAGTTAATGTGTCATGCTTCAGGGCAGCTTTGCTACTGGAAAGTCATGGGGCCTCCTCTTGGACCAGAGCAGGAGACAGAACGAAACCCTGATTTCAGCTCCACATCTTACTTCTGGGCTAGAAAAAGCGCAGTCTGCCTCATGAGCAGTGCCTCATCCAAAGCTTCTATCCTCAGATAGAGGACCAGAAGTACCTGACCTTCCCGGGCTCTCAGAGGTGCAGGTGACCCCATTGCTAACCAGTGAGGAAGGACCCGGTGCTAGGCCCATTTGGCAGCTCGAGAGAGAAGCCCCTGGGGGGATGATGGACGCCAGCCCACCGTCCCTCCCCTGCTCCCCCAGGGTGGGCAGCCCTCGTCAGGCAGAGAGGAGAAAATGGCCTCCGGGCGAGCAGGCCGCGCAGCCGTTGGCTGCCGTTGCAGCCCGCCTGCCACCGCCTCTGCCAGCGACGCGGCGGCTGCCGGGGCGCAGCCGGCAGCTGCTGGGGGCTGGTTTCCATGGTGACTGCGGGGGGGGGGGGGAAGGGCGGGGAGAGGTCTGCAGAGCCGGCAGGAGCGTGGGGGTGGGGAGCGGTGGAGGGAGAGCGAGGGGGGGGATGGCGGGCGTCGGCCACGTTAACCCTTCGCTTGGACGGAGCGGGTTCCCCGCAGGCCAGGGGTGCTCCGGGGACCTCAGGAGGGGCTCTCGTTTCTCGCCCACGGAGACCCGCCTTGTCCCGGGGGCGGTTCGCTGCGGTGTTTGTGCTCCCCGGGCCTGAGGGGAGCGAGGCACCCTCTGCCCTCCACCGCCCTCCGCGCACCCCCCTTCTTCCTTCTCGCAGAAGGAGATGGAGGGGAGACAGTGGCTGGGTGCGCAGGGGAGGGTGGAGAGGGCGGGGGTCCTTCTGCAGCAGGCTGTCGACAGCGCTGGCTTTCGTGAAGGTCTGGCCTGGTGGCTGTTAAACACAGCTCTGCAGCTGCATCCTCCAAGGAGCTGCGCTGCAGCAGGCTCGGCAGAGGCACCGGCTATTCTCCCTGTAAAATACCGGGTGAGCCCAGCTGCATCCTCTGGTGGCAGCCGTGGTGGGACTTGGGGGATCACTAGGTCATCTCAGAAAGGCGCAAGCGTTCGATTATGGGATGCGAGAAGGTGCTTGGGGAAAAGCAAGAGCTCCTAGCCACAGTTGGGATTCATAGGCAGAACAAACTGCATGTATAAATATATGGACTTTGTCTTCACATGGGAGTAAGTTCCAGAGTTCAGAACCGTTGTTAACGGTATAGAAAAGTGCTTATCTCCATGGTGACTGAGCAATGCTGTGCCTTCCTGGGAATGGAAAGCGCCAGTCCCAGGGCTCTGCTGCATATGACCCAGTGGGTTAGATGCAGCTCTCTTTACCTGTTGAAGCCTGGGATTACAATTTATGTCACAGCTCATGAATTGAACTGGCTGGAATCAATCTCGTCTCTTCCTGATAGCTGTATATATGCAAGAAGGACACCACAAGTGCATGCCGGTGAACATTGTAGGCAGTGTCATCTAAAGAGAGTCTTGCAAAAAGTAAAAGAGCAGCAGGCAGTGTTGCAGGGCAGGAGACGGGCAGTGGCAGAGCTTTCAGACTATCCATTACTTTCAAGATTAGATAAATTGTATCGTAAGTCTAAGATGTGTTGGTGTCATTGGGTAGGGGATTCGCCATGCTGTAGTTGAGGGGCTTGATGCCTACCAATTGTGTAAATTTACAGTTAGTATAAATATAACAGGTGTCAAATGTTAAACCTGAAATGATCTCATGAAATGTTTTTTGGTTTTGTTCTGTTTGTTCATGAAGCATTTGGATAAAGTTCCTTGCTTTTTATTTCTAAATGAACCAAGAACTTTCCTGATTTTTTTCTTCCAGCAGCATTGCTTAATCTAGTAGAAGATACTACTACTTCTTATAAACTTTGGTCCTCTTCATGAAGTCCAAAGTATTTACCTCAGAACCCTGAAAAAACCTGTCTCTACAAACCCTAATCAGAGCTGGCTCGCAAGAAGACTAATAGCAACCCTGAGCCATAGGCAGGTTGCTCTGTTATAGTCTGCCTAGCTAAGGAAAAGATGCCTCTAAACACAGCATAGAGACTCTTTGTTCACTGGTTCTGATACTCAGGGACTCAAAGGCTGTGATTCTCTTATCCAGGTCTCCTCAGAGTCACTAGAAGTTAGATTGATTTTCATGGAAATAGTGGCAGATTCCTGAAGCATTTTGAAAAGATTTTGCTGAAGATGGAAGGGGCTGGAGCCACTGAATGCAAGAACTGCTTGCACTGCAAAAGACAGTGCCCATGAGGGAGGTGAATATAAGACTCATGAAAGAGCTATGCAAGGTAGGTTCAGATGGGCAAGGCAATACTTTACTGTGAGTTTTTGAGCGTGCACCAAATGAGCTGTTGTATCTGCACAGTGCTGTTCCATGCAGAGACATGAGCTAAGGCCCTAGAAGCAAATTAGCCACATTAACATAGTGTGACATTGAGGTTAATCTACTCCATTTCTGAGCAGAATTTGTTAGGGAAGCTGTGCCCATGTGGCTGTATTTTCAGCTCTGGAGTTCTTAGGAGGCAGAACTACCTATAACAAACTCTAGCCACAGACAGACTATGCAGTAGGTGCAGGAGACGCTGAAATACTGCCAACCCCACTGTCAACTTGGCAAGAGCCATGGAAAGCCAGACTGCTTTCCTGTTGCATCCCTGTAGAAGGGCTGAGGTATGTAAAACAGCATTTATGGCTGAGGATGCTGAATTCTTGATAACATTCCTGCTGCCCCTGTTCTCTTTCTCCTGGAATTTTGAGGGAGCCCCATTCAAGTTCTTTCCTCTTTGTTCTTTCCCAATCTTTTTCCTTTTTCTTTCCTGTCCTGTGTAGGAATAGTCCAGATCAGATCCCCACATCAAAACTGAATTTTGCCCACACTCCTTAGAATTTCCCAGCCAGCTCTGGCATTGCCTTGAGGATATCTTTTTGGTGCAGTCATATCCTTTGAGACCCCTAGCTCAGGTATGTTAGGCATAAGTAACCCTACAGATACTTCTCTCCCTTGTATTCCCAAGATGTTGTGGGAATGGCTGCAGCAGCAGAATAACCTGGCTGCTTTTCAGAGGAACATATCCTAAAGCAAAGGCAGTGGCCTCAACCACTCAGTGTAATTAAACACAAGCAACATATTTGTGAAGTCTGTGCCGTGGCAACCAGGGCAGTTATTCTCATTCAGCTGGAAGGTTTGGAAGGCAGACCCATGGTATTTCACAAAAGATCCTTACAGGCTGTGCCCTGAACTATTTCACTGAATGAAATACACTCATGGAGTGGAAGGGGGGAGGGGGAAAGAGTGAAAGCAGGGGAGGGATATAAAGAAGAAAAAGACATGGGATAGAACCACACCATTTCTGGCAGTCATTCAATAGCAGCTCGTGGGGCCATACCTAATATACTATTAGGGTGAATTCCACACAGTGCTTTGGCACCTAGATAGCATCTCTTTTTTTTTTTCTCCCTTTCTCTCTTGAGTTCCCCAGAAAGGTAATAATACTGTCTTCCCTCTAGTTAAAGGGAGAAGAGGCTATTTGCATAGACAGGTCACTGTTTCTGTTGAAGGTGAAGGGAAAGGGCTAGCTAATTAATGCACGCAGAAAAGAGGATGTAGCATTGTACTGTCAGCCATTACAGGAATCGGTAGTGAGACAAGGAAGAGAGTGAGGCAGCTCTGCACAGTGGACGTAGTGCTTGTCAGAGCAAACCTTTGGATCAGAGAAGCAGAAAGGGTAATACTGAGAAATAAAAGCCAGACAGAAAGAAAGGGAGAAGCAGAATAAAAGACAAGGGGTCTAATTTTTTGGCTTACATATATGACTTTACCCTCTCCTAGAGCTATGGTGGGGAGAGAAAAGATGTGATCACAGTACTTTTGTGGGGAAGCTATTCTGGACTCTGATACACCCAGCATACAGCCAGGTGGTGACATCACCAAGGGTAGAATAGCAAGCACAATCTGGGAAATGCCAAAGGGACTGCAGGCTCCCTCGCCACTTCCTGATGGGCTCTGTGTATTATGCAAGAGGTCCTGAGATGGAAAGCTCAGAGCCTGGGCTGTGATCTGCTGATGGGAACAGCAATGTTTCTATCTAGGCCAGCATCAGAGAGCATAGAATTGGAGATCCTGCTGTTTGGGTTTGGAGCTCCTTGCAGCTCCAGCATTCGATACCACTGCCAAGGAATGCGGAGACTTAGCAATTGTCTTCAGCTAGTGTAGGAAAATAATATAATCTGAACAGTGCTTTTCGTCAAAGAGATCCCATGTCTGTGTCACTAGGTTTTTATAGCTTAGGAAACAGTGACATGAAGAAGGTGAGGGGACTTGCCCAAGATTGCCCAATAAACAGGTGGTAAAACAAGAAGGAAGCCTGCTGCCTCACACTGCCAAACTGAATTCACTCATCACACACAGGGGAAAGAAACATAATGCTTCTGTCTTCCTCTCAGTCCTTTGAGATAAAGCAGAAAGCTGTCTCTGAGGTTGTGGATACTGAGGTCTCCTGTGCCAGAATAACAGATGCCTGCGCTGTGTGGGTCCCATGCTCTATGAGGATCATTGTCCAGACAGCATGTCTCACTTTGCAATTGGTCTGCAGTGTTTGTTCCTCACATGGGATAGTGAATGTGAGGGAGATAACTAGATTGATCTCCCTTGTAGGCCTGTGCCTGGGACTTGGTACGCAAGTTCCAGATGGTACAAAGCCCCTGCTGCTTGGATCTGCACAAAAAATTGCATCTTTCTGAACCTATTTCACAACAGATTTGGCTTTCACTCAGTTGGTTGCTATTTGTATGAATTAAGCTGAGCTGCCAGGAATGTTTGCAAACAGTGAAAAGCAAAGTGGGATACACAGGGCAAATCAAAATAGGTCTCTGGTCTGGCAAAATGCCTGCAGGTGCTTATAACATTTGGCTTACTCTAGCCCGTATATTACACATGCACACACTCATTCATCAAACTTTCTCTTGCCTTCACACCCACACATGCTAACCCTTCACAGGTTCATTCACCTTCTCGTCTCCTTCCCTACTTTCTCTTCCAAACACAGTCATTCCCACACACAAATCCACCTCTGACGCTCTTTGTTCCCCATACACAAACACATACACATTAATGAGTGCTGGAGTGCAGTATCTGTGGGTGTTATATACACATTCATACAGTAGTCTAGGCTGTAAGCATATATCTATGGGGTAGAAAAACCCTTGGGATTAGCGAGCTGAGAGCTCTGATTGCTCTTTCACATAAAATAAGATTGATCCACTTCATGGAGCTGGCTGTTTCTGTCCTTCTGTGCCTCAGCCTGAACTCTCTGTCCCCATCCTCCACAGACTGTCCCTTTCTGTTCATCTTTGCCTTGCTCCCCTTGATTTCTTTCAGTGTTCATTTCCCACATTATCTCCCAAGACCACAGGGCTTCAGAGAGCTTGGTCCTTCCTGTTTGACTCCATGATCTAAAGCTGGCCCTGATTATACTTCACAAAGAGTGGGAGCTAGGATGAGCAATGAGCCTGTCATGTGATGGCAGGGCATGGAGTAGGAAATACTGCAAGGTGTAGTGAGCTCAGAGCTCAGAGGAGAGATAGTAAGCAGTGGGGCAAACTGCTACTGTGTGAGCAGTGCTCAGTCTGCCTGGCATTGAGCCTACCTCTAATGGAATGTGACCCATCACTGGGAATGAGCTCATCTGTAATCCACTTAATTGAGTTTTATGAGCAGGGCTCTGGTATCAGGGAGCCAGCCTGCCTTCTTTCTAGCACTCGCCCTTCTTCACTTGCTGCCTGAGGAAGGAAAGGGGGGCTGGGGCATGTGCTGGGTTAATGCTCTACTGTGCTGTTGATCAGCTGGTTTTTGACTTTCTCCCTGCCCTGAGAGAGCGGGACAGCCATCCTCTTCAAGGTAGCCACTGCCTTGTGGTCTAATATTGTTTGCTTTTGCTGCAGATAGCGACTCTCAAATTTCTATCTGAATACAGGTGATGCTGTCAGGACTGTAGAGCTTTAAGTGCTCCTGTCTTTTTGGTCTCTCTGCCAGGGCTAGGGATTCAGGGGAAGGGCTTCAGTGTTTCCTACGGATCTCAGGTACCATGTCATTCAGGAGCCCAGGTAGAGTGGGGAAAGAGGGATTTTGTTCTCAATCCTGATGTGCAGTGGTCTTAAGTAATGGAGCTGTCAGCATCCCACAAGAGCCTTTTTTTATTCCTTAACGTCTTACTGTCTTTAACATTTGCATCATCATTTGCTTTTGCTATGCGAGTTTGTCACATAAGAGCCAGCAAACAGAGAGGCCTATTTCCTGTCTGTCAAGGGATTTGCAGGCCAGAATCTGGTGCTTGGTGAAAGATGTGGCCCTTCCTCTTGGAGAAGCAGAAATGGGGGAGAAAGAGAGAGAGAACTTTTTTCCCAAGAGAGCATTACTCTTCTTGAGAAGGGCCAGGAGAGACCCTCCAGTATGTGTCATTGGGAAGTACTCCCTCCAGGATCTGGCATAATGGCCTATATTTGAGATATATGCTGGGAGCAACTCCTGCTGCTTTTCCGTCCCTTCTGGTCTACCTTGTAGGGGGGAATCTTTAAAATCGATTCAGATCTCATGTTACATACACACTACAGAGCAGTAGCTCAACAGATTCAGAAATCTATAGCTTTAAGGAAAGGATATGACATATGGAAGGGGAAGTGTGCATATGCATTAACACAAGGACCACAAAAGGCCTCCACTGGTGTCACCACTCTGCACTGAGTGATATCTCAGGCATTTTTTTAAAATCCCTAGCCACTAGAGTCATAGGAATACATGATAATAAGAGATTTCATTTTTGTGAATGTGTGTTTTTAGTCTTCACATTAGAGAACACTGAAAAATTGGAAGATGCAAATCCCAGAGAGGAAAAGAACCTAGAATATATATTTTCTGTTTTCAATAACATGATTTTTAAGCCAATGTCACTTGGAAATGTGTTAACTTTCCATTGCCATCCTAATACTAAGTCAATGGAATGATTTAGGGGGCTTATTGCAGCAGTACTACAGCTAAAGTATATGGAGTGCATGTTTTCCTTCCTTCTGGGTTCTAAAGTTCAGGACTCCACAAGTCAGGCATTGCTTTTGAAGTAGTCTTCTTGTGTTGTGGGTACCTAGAATGTTCTTCCAGTGGCTCTGCAATTCTCCTTCTTCTCTTTCCTTTGTTTCAAATTATTCCAAAATAAGCATTGCAGGATTCATGTTTTTTTCAGCACTGAGTACCTCCCTTTCCCTTCTTCCCCTCTGTCCCAGTTCCCACATCCACATATGTTTGCAGAAGGCCTTTAGAACAATGACTATTACTAGCAACATAACAGTCAAATTTTTCAGAAGACAACACCGAAAGACTGATACTCAGTTTGACAAACTTAGGTACAGACTGCCTTTGGGTTAACAAAGATACTTCTTGTTTTTCATACGCTTTAAGATCTAAATACAGATGTCCCAGCATTATATGAAGTCCCCAAATGACTATGCAATCTGGATAGAGGGATCATTCTTCCAGTGAATCCAATGCTTGGAATTTCTCCTCCCAACTTAAACACGTTCTCTTGCTCTGTCCCTTCCATGGGAAACTTCTGACGATATATTTGGTACTATTATATCCCTTGAGTAGTAGATAGCTTCAAAAATGGCAGGAGACCCTCAGTCTTGCCTCCGACTCTCTGTGTTTATGGGCTCTGCACACAACATATGGTACATGGAGAAAGGAAGAGCTGTTAAAAGGATGAAAGCTGTTCCAGTAAATTTTTTAAGAGCCAGTGGAGTATCTGTCACTGATCAGAGCAAAATATTTTCAGATATTTGTACTTTATGGCACAAATGTTTTTTTAGAGAAGTTTTGTAAAAATTATTTTTTAGAGAAGTAAACTGTCCAGGAGATGATTACTTCTGTTGTATCTCAGAGCACTGAAAATGTCAAAGTTTCTGCAAAGATCTACAGAGTCTCACTCCACTGCTGTTTCAAACCTGAAGAGAAGCTTTTGTGCATCAAAGCTCTTTTCCTTCTCACCTATAGAACTTGGTCTGGTAAAAGATACCGCCTTTCCCTCTACAGCACTTGCCTCTTGTTTAGATATTCAGGCAGTAGTGGGGACTATATTATTTATCCAAAGTGGGCAATCTTGAAGTATCCAAGTCAGAAATAATCACTGCTATTTCCTCTTCCTTCCCCCACTAAATCTCTCCCAGTTCCCCACATTTCCTTGTGGGGCTGACTGTGGGGCTTAGGATCAGGAAACAGATTACTGACAGGGGGTATGCTAGGCTGTGGATGTCCATACTGCATCAGCTGTGGAAGGTCATGCACCTCCCCACTCTCAGTAATAAACAACTTGGCTCTTCAGTCTTGCCCTCCTCTACTGAGCTCTTCACATACATAAAGCACCCACTCACACGTATGCATATAAACAAGCAAACAAATCACACTACTTAAAAATCTAATTGAACAATACTTCCTAAATCCTGGAAAGGAAAAGAGAAAGGAAGTTGTTAGTTATTTTTGTTTTTAAAATATTGAAGAGCTACTTAGCTACTATTGTAACAGAAAGATTTATAACAAGGTTAATTAGACAGGAAGAAAAGGAAGAACTGGGAAGTGTGGGAGAGAGAAAGGAAGAAGCTTTCTCACATGGTCAGCATGGTAGGTGGCTTTCTCCTGAATACTCAGTGGGGTGGCCTGTTTGGATAAACCTCATCAGAGATAAAAATGGAAGAGCTGAAGGAGTCCGCATGGAGCTCCAGGAAAGTTTTTGCAGCAGGGCCTGTATTTGGGTCTGGAGGAACAACAGCAAGGTCACGAGGCAGCTGAGAGGGAGATGGCAGCAACAGTGGCACTACTGCCCAAGTGGCCTATGGAGAAATGTTGGTGGAGCTGGGCACAAAAGCAGGGTTTGTTCCTAGTGACACATCAGTGGCTTAGACACCACCACAAGGTGATGCTGAGCAGGAAACTTGCAGACTGAATTGACTAACCCACAGGTGTTATTTCCCTACAGATCCTCAGAGACTTGTTGAAGAGTGTTGAAGGTGACTCTAAGAAATAGATGTGTCTTTCCCACAACCAGCAAGTAGGGTTTTAAGGTCAGCAACCCTTAAGGAGACAGATGAGGCCTACCAAAATTCCTCAGGCAGGAATGACATCCAAATATCATTCAAAATGCTCAGGATCTCTAATACCAGGACACTAGATGTTATCAAGAAGAAGAAAAGAAGTTTGGAGCTACAAAGGGCAGCTGTCTCCCAGCTGAGCTGGTCTCCCAGTCTGTTTTCAGAGAATATTTCCAAGCTCAAGAGCAGTGCATCCCTATGAGTAAGAAGTCCAGCAAAGGGGGCAGGAGACCTGCGTGGATGAGCAAGGAGCTCCTGGCCAAATTCAGATAGAAGAAGAAAGTACACAGAATGTGGAAGAGGGGACAGGCTACTTGGGAAAATTATAGGAGTACTGTCAGGGTATGTAGAGATGCAATGAGGAAGGCTGTGTCCCATTTGGAATTGAATCTGGCAAGAGATTAAGGACAACAGGAAGGGCTTCTTCAAATACATCAGTAGCAAGAGGACTGGGGAAAATGTGGGCCCGCTACTGAGTGGGACGGGGCCCCTGGTGACAAAGGATACAGAGAAGGCAGAATTACTGAATGCCTTCCTGGCTTCAGTCTTCACTGCTAAGGGCAGCCCTCAAGAATCCCAGAGCCTGGAAGCAAATGAGAAAGTCTGGAGAAAGGAGGAAAATCCTTTGGTTGAGGAGGATCAGGTTAGAGATCTTCTGGACAAGCTTGACATCCACAAATCCATGGGCCCTGATTGGATACGCCCACAAGTACTGAGGGAGCTGGCGGATGTTGTTGCCAGGCCGCTCTCCATCATCTTTGAAAGGTCCTGGAGAACTGGAGAGGTGCCTGAGGACTGGAAGAAAGCCAGTGTCACTTCAGTCTTCAAGAAGGGCAAGAAGGAGGACCCAGGCAACTACTGGCCAGTCAGCCTCACCTCCATCCCTGGAAAGGTCATGGAACAGCTCATTCTGGATGTCATCTCCAGACATACGGAGGAAAAGAAAGTAATCAGGATTAGCCAGCACGGATTCACCAAGGGGAAATCATGCTTAACTAACCTGATAGCCTTCTCTGATGGAATGAGTGGCTGGGTAGATGAGGGGAGAGCAGTGGACGTTGTGTACCTTGACTTCAGCAAGGCTTTTGACACTGTCTCCCATAACATCCTCCTAGAGAAGCTCGGGAAGTGTGGGTTAGATGAGTGGGTGAGGTGGATTGAGAACTGGCTGAAATGCAGAGCTCAGAGGGTCGTCATCAATGGCGTGGAGTCTAGTTGGAGGCCTGTAGCTAGTGGTGTGTCCCCCAGGGCTCAGTCCCGGGTCCCATCCTGTACAACTTATTCTTCAATGCCCTGGATGAGGAGGCAGAGTGCCTCCTCAGCAAGTTTGCTGATGATACCAAGCTGGGAGGAGTGGCTGACACACCTGAGGGCTGTGCTGCCATTCAGAAAGACCTGGACAGGCTGGAGAGCTGGGCGGAGAGGAACCTCCTGAGGTTCAACAAGGGCAAGTGCAGGGCCCTGCACCTAGGGAAAAATAACCCTAGGCACCAGTACAAGCTGGGGGCTGACCTTCTGGAGAGCAGCTCTGCAGAGAAAGACCTGGGAGTGCTGGTGGATGACAAGTTGACCATGAGCCAGCAATGTGCCCTTGTGGCCAAGAGGCCAATGGTATCCTGGAGTGCATTGGGAAGAGTGTTGCCAGCAGGTAGAGGGAGGTGATCCTGCCCCTCTACTCAGTCCTGATGAGGCCATATCTGGAGTACTGCATCCAGTCCTGGGCTCCCCAGTGCAAGACAGACATGGAGCTACTGGAGAGAGTCCAGCAGAGGGCTACGAAGATGATCTGCGGGCTGGAGCATCTCTCTTATGAGGAACAGCTGTAAGAGCTGGGCCTGTCTAGCCTGTGGAAGAGAAGACTGAGGGGGGATCTTATAAATGTGTATATGTACCTGAGGGGAGGGTGTCAAGGGAGTGGGGACAAACTCTTTTCAGTTGTCTCATGTGACAGGACAAGAGGCAATGGGCAAAAACTGAACCACAGGAAGTTCCACCTGAACGTGAGGGGGAATTTTTTCACTGTGAGAGTGACAGAGCACTGGCACAGGTTGCCCAGGGAGGTTGTGGAGTCTCCTGCTCTGGAGATCTTCAAGGCCCGCCTGGATGCAACCCTGTCTAACATGCTCAAGGTGACCCTGCTGAGCAGGGAGGTTGGACTGGATGATCTCCAGAGGTCCCTTCCAACTTACTGATTCTATGATTCTGTGATCTTCTATTCAGCAGATACCCAGACAGCTGACAGATATCTCAGAACAGGGGATATGGCCACATAGGCCACAGTGTCAGGGAATCCATGTGTCCTACTGGACTTGTGGTTGCTATGCCCAACTGCACTGATTTTCCCACTCTGTAGAAAGGGGCTTAATGGTGCTTTCCTGTCTCATTGGTAGAGTGAGATTGGGTTTTGTGAAATGCTCAGGTCTCCTTAAATACAATGCATCATACTAATACTGTAAATGGCCTTACAGAAAGAACTGTGAATACTTGGCATTTCTTTAAGAGGGCAATGAGGGGAAAGGTACATGGGGGAATGTGGTGTATAGGGGAAGTTTGCATTGCATCTGCTCCTGCTCTATCAATTTTGTGGATAGAAAGAGGCTGACATTAACACACACTGTATGGATTTTGCAGGGTCTGTGGTGATAGGCTCTTCCTGCAATAGATTAGAGTCAATTTCTGTCTTGTCAAAAGTGGTTAGAAGGAGTCTAGATTTTTAATGTGCTTGGGTTTAGATATTTGTGTAGTATCTGAAGGCTGGGCTGACATTGCCAGGGAAGCTACTGCATCAGGTTTTCAGCAGGATTATAGCCTAACAAGGGCCAGAATACTGCTGGACCCAAAAGTTTCCTATGACCTGTCACTGTTGACAATGTACCCATGCTATCTAGAGGTGTCATAGCCAGCGGCCTGGAGTACTGTGCTTCCACTCTGGCATCTCTGAGTGTAGATCTTCCAGTTCCAGGCTTCCATGCTCCTAAGATGGGATCCTGAGTCTCTCCTGTTCTTAGCCCTCATCTCTTCACTCTGATTGCCTGTAATCACCACAGTCAGTCCTGGTTCAGCAGTCTTCCTGTTGGGATATGTGTGGCCTTAAACTGATACAGGTAGTCAGACAGTGTTCTTAAAGCAAGGTATTATTAATCCGAACAATATGACAAGACATAAAAGAGAGCTTTTCGTTTAACCCCTTCTGATACTAGTACAGATGATTTTGCTTCTCTAGTGCCTCAGTAGAGCCTGTCTTTTGTGGGTTTGGGCTCCACAGATACATTCCTTTTCCCATATCTCCAAGGCAGTGCTTTAAAACTATTCTGTTCCTTTGGCTCAAAACCTTAGCAAAATCCCTTTGTACCTGGAAGTAATGTTTTCCCAGAGACTATAGCAACTTCCACTGCCTGTTAGTGATCCTAGTACCTTTAGCCAGATGTGCTTATTTATAGCCAAAATAAAATGTTTGAAGTTGGTTTCCTGAAAACTTCTTTTAAAATTAAGTTTTCCTCTGCTGTTTTCCTTAAAACCTTGTTACATGCAGCCCAATATGACCCTGCAAAAACTGCCCACTTAGCCAGTCTGTAACATCACTAAGAACTCCAGGTCCTTCACTGCATTCTTATTTTAATATTTGTTTCTGTTGTGAGGTAATTTGGAGACTGGAAATCAGAATGAGGACATGAAACTCATTTTTGCAGATGTCCCCCCACCAAACTACCAGCTAACTGCACTGGCTCCAAGTAAATGATCAGTTATGCAAGAGAAGTGCTCTGTTGTTGCATCCTCTGATTTTTACTTTTACCAGTCTTCATTGTGTAAAGAAGCTCCCAAAAGCAGACATTCATCTAATATTCCCATTAGAACAATTCTGCTAATACAACTGATTTAAGCGTAGACTTTTGTTGTAGAAATAATAGCTTAAGCGGAGGTGGAACCTCCTCTATACATCTTTCCTTTTTTCTTTTGAAATCTCAAGGTCTGCAGCATGCAATATGTCACAGGAAATATTGGTGTAACTGCATATTGTAATTTGCTTGCCGCACATATCGTGGAACATATCAATGAAGTGTTTGACAATGATAACAATACAGCCAATAATCTCTTTGTGTGATCTAGCAGACACTTTTTTATCAAGCTGCTTAAGTCTCTTATTATTTGTTGGTGGTGTAATATCATAACAGGAAATGCTGTATAACCAATACTGCACCCAAAGTAAAGTGTTACTGGTAATGAATTCTCCGTAGTAAAACAAAGCCTTGCCAAGAATGGCCTACTTACCTGGAGACCTGAACACATTGGCATTTATATGATCAAGGACTTCCCTCCCCATCTTCACATCTGTGCAAGTGTTTGTGTAGTTGTGAGTGATGGAGTCTACAAATGAAAATGTCAGGCAGAAAGTGTTTATGCAATTTTGAAATTAATGTAGATACTGTAGTTGAATCTGAGAGATAAGATTACACGGTATGTGTCTGTCTGTGTGTCTGTATATTAAAGAGTGTGAGTGAGAGGGAGATTACATTATGTTAGAAAGAGAAATGACAGTATGTATTATAGAAAGATAAAATTGTGTTTTCAGGGCCTCAGTGGGTTAGAAAGATTTCACTGTACAGGTGTGTGTGTATCTGTTCTCAGGTTAAGGAGATTAGTTTGTGTGTGTTTAGAGGGTGAGATTACACTGTGTATTTATGCATTTTAAGGATGTAATATGTGAGAGTATGTATGTGTCTGTATGTATGTATATGAAAGAGAGAGACAGAACTCTATATGTTAAAGAGAGGAAAGTCATATTATGTGTCCTAGTTGCAATATATGTCTATTTCACAGAAGGAGAATGCAAGTATGAACTAGCAGAGTATGCATGTTTATATGTATATATGAGTTTGTGTGTATTTTAGATAACTTGAGATAACAAACTGTATTTCAATTTTGTTTATAAAATAAACTATTGTCAGTATTTTAGAAACTACTTTTCCAAAAGTCTGGAATTTTCTGGAGCTTTTTGTACTTTATCACTCAGAACATTTGAGCTTTTAAAAATTGCTATTAAAAATATTTGTTGAAGATGCAGAACTCTATTCAGTAAAATATGACTTAAATATTCCATCTTCCTTCCTCCCCCTCCCCCCACAAAAGAGAAAATCTATTGGAATAAGTGTTCAATTCATTGATGCAAACAGTGTCAGAACTTCTATTTTGCCAAAAGCAAATTTTAATGGCACTTGTTTGGTATTTCATGATAAATTCATTCAAACAGTAAGTTACAAGAAAAACAGCCTTCCCTCCAGGAAACAAGAATGTGTCACTGGTGATTCAGAAGCTAAAAGTTGTGAAGTTGTGATATAAACACTTTTTTTTTAAGAATACATCATATCCTTTTTCGAAAGTAATTTGTGAATCTGAACTGCTTGCTAAAAGTGCTTTGTTTTTATTTAGAAAATAATCATTTGAATAGTATTTTTGTGTGTTGAGAAAAGACAACATTTTGGATATGTAAGAGAAAAGGTATCACTGAGGCATATGATGGAGATTTGAGATACTCCTTATGTATTGAAGAGAGAGAGAAAAAAAAGAAACTACTCTCTTCTCCTTGACTCAGACCTCCCCTGCATCATAACAGCAGTTCCTCTGCTTTCCTCTCCCTTATCCGTATTTAGCTCTTGGTACCAGACACCCTGTGTCTTTATAGTTCTGCTGGGATGAGATAGCCTTTTCAGATGTGCCCACACAGCATTCTGCATGCGTGGGTGAGGGTTGAGTCTGCAGGGCAACATGACACTGGGATGCGAAAAGCAGAGGACTCTGGAGGAGGAGGCAGTGCAGTAGCTGCTTTCTGTGGCCTTCAATTTACTCCCTCTGGCTATCATCACCATAGGCAGGAACAAAGTTGAAGTATAATAGTAGGACCGTTGCAACTGCTTAAAATACTTTAATCTGACCTTGGCTTCATCATTTAGGCTGTGTTCCTGTGGCTTCATATTGCTATATACATATGAGGCATGGTTCCCCGTCCTCTCTTGCTTGCAGTCTCTGAGGTGACTGGATATTCTGCCTTACTTCATGGGGTGAGTAAAGGAGAACTGGATGATCAGGACTTGCCTCTGCTAATCTGCAGGCAGCATCTGCATGTAGGCTGATGTTCTGCACAGCAGTGATTCATGTGCCCATCACTTCCATGTCATGGCAGCCTTGGGAAAAAACTGTCAGACTGCCAGCACTACCACTGCACAGGTTTGAAGAGACACATTTGGCATCATCCCTGACATCTGCTTCCAGCAAGGGAAAGACAATCTGCTTGAAAGTGGGCATGGTCTTCTAAGTTCTGCAAAGCCATATGCAAATGGGAGAAAAAGGTGGGGAGGACATGAAGGGATATTTTAATTTGGACAACACTGGTTCTTACCACCTGGGATGGAGTCTAAATCTTGCAGCTAGAAGCCTTCTACTATCAACATCCATAAATCATTAGTTCAGTCGGTATTCAGCCTCGCTGAACTCCTTTGATAGTAAGAGGAATTCCTTAATGACATTCTGTAAGGTGCTCAGTGCAATTCAGCAGTAATTAACTTATGTCTGTAAGTTTTGTCTTTTTGGCCTACTGCCGTCTCACCTTCTGTGGCTGCAAGTTTCATGGCAGGCATGAGGTCTGAAGGAGGGTGAGTTTCTGTGAATACTGGGGTACAGAAGAGAGGATCATGAAGACAGAGCTCTCTCTTTTTCAGTAATAACCCAAATTCAGGTTGTACTGCTGGCAGTACAGGCTAGCCATTAAACATCTCTGCTGCTTTGTGCTACCATATGATGAAATCATCGCTGTCTCCCATGCTCTCTTAGGGTGGTAGGCAGACATTTGCTTATAATCTCTATGCTTATGCCCAACCATAGTATATCTAAATCTAGATCACTTTGGTTTCAGTGCTGCTGGAATCTGGTTCTGCTACACTTAGACAACATCTCTACAGCTTGTCTTGGTGAGAGTGTCTCACTGTGCAGAAACACCAACAAATCTCCCCCTTTGTACTCACTAATGCAGTTTGTAACAGGTGCATCTGCTGGTCTTCCTGTGTTCTCTTACTTGTACATGCACTCACAGTGTTGCTAATTCTCAGCGTCTTATTGTGATTGTCATTGTATTTGCTACCTTTCCCTGAAGCCTGAGCTGCTGGACTCAGGGGGTTGCATGAAACTCTTGTTATTTAAATAAGCATACAAATTCTTAGCCCTTCTTGTTGTGGAGAAAGCCTGTAAATGTGGTCCTATAATGAATCAAAAATCAGGAAATATAAAAATTTGATTGATTGATTTCTAAGTCAACTTAATGATTTTTTGAGTGCACAGCTCAGGTTTTGAACATCCAATGTGGATTAAGATACACTTTATATACTTCTTACGCATACATGCCTTTCCAGCTTCATGTACAGAAATACATATGTATTTGCGTGTAGATGCATGATTATACTCCCAACTACCAGCTGCACACATCTTCTCACAGAAATCTTTACTCTGACTCTGCCTTGCTTCCACACATTTCTCTTTCTGCAACTTCTGTCCATCACCTTTCTTTGAAGTTATGGAATTTCCACCACTGCTTGTACCGAGTAACCTTCTCCCCTGCTCCCCCTCCCTCTCTCCTCCTTCACTCCAGGAAAGCTCTTTCTGATTCTCTTTTCACTGGTGTCTGGCATTCGTGCCTTGGTAGACAGAGAATGGCAGGAAGACAGTGACGTGAGCAGACAGAATAACCGGGGAATAAAGAGGCGTTGGTTGAGAATCTGTAATTAGAAGCCCAATTTCCATTTCCTTCTCAGGCACTTTTAAAATCCCTTTCAGGGAGTTTCTTGACTGTCTCAAAATTGAATGTCATTGAGTTTTTTTTTTTTTTTTTTTTTTTTGCATCCTCTTGTTTCCTTGGCAACAAGTTGGTGATGCAGGAGCTAGAAATGTGCTGTGTCTCCGTGGAGATATTGGCGTGGGTGTGCCATGGTGACATCCACGATGGATGCACAGCTCTACCAATCCTACCTCACTCCTTGCAATCAGCACAATAGGCCCAACCTCAGAGGTGACGCTTTTATTTTTAGCTTGATAGGGCTTAATCTGGCCTCTTTTCGTTGCACATAAACCATGACGATGGGCCGTAAGATTCAGAAGCCTCATTAGTTACATCAGCACAAATTAATTGACTTGATGGCTTTTAGGGCCAAATCTTCAGGTTTGAATTCAGGAACTTCACAACTTGGAAGAAAGTACAGTCCTGTGTTGGAGGGGTAGTAACTACAATGATTTAAGTCTTTTCTCTTCTCTTGTAGAAGAAACACTTACCAGTCATTAATGAATAGGACTGTGAATCAGAGCTTCTGTGTTTCATTTTATCTCCTAAATGAAGTCATTTCTCCCTTTCATACCTCAAGGGCTACTCATTTGGAAAGCAAAGAAGCTACTGTTGCTCTTGTCCTGGAGCACAGGAGATTAAATTTTATTGATATGATTAGCTGGGAAGTCCCAGGCGTTTTGGTTGTATACTCCCGTAAGACAGAACTGTCTCCTCCAAAAAGTCTTTGTTACTCAGATTGCTTAGCTCTTGTTTGGCTCTGCCCAACAGCAAGCAGGGAGCCTGTGGAAATGTTCATAAAGCAACAGTAAGTAGGGAAGACATCTCCAAAACACCTCAGAACAATGCTCTCTCCCTCTTTTCCCCCACACTGAATAAATTTACAATACCTGTACGTGGACCGAGAAACCTGTTCAGCCTCATTGTTCGGTATTCTGCATTCATCAACAATTTGGCTGCAAGCTAAGACCCTAACTCTGCTGGGACGCAGCTCTTGGTACATGTAGGAGCAGAGTGGGGGTTAGCCACAACATCATCAAATAACCGGCGATCCTGCTGCTTTTGTGTTGCCTAGGAGCCCTTACGGCGTCACACCAAAACTGTGATGTCAGCAAGGAACCCTCTGGGTAGGTTTCTGAGAGGTTGCTAAGGATCTTCTCACTGCCAAATGAGTGTAACCTTATCCCAGTGGGATTTGCAGTAGGGCTCATCCATGCAGCAATAAAGCCAAGCACTGAATTTTTCTTGCCAGAAAGACCAATTAAAGGATTAAATGTGAAAAGCTGAAACCCATAACATCCATGGTGACATAGTTTTCTTTTCTTTTTTAGACTGTAATCATCTTTATAGCATATTGTTCTGGGATCAGCACCCTTGGGGGTACATTAGTACAGCGATTGACAGAAAGAAGCTGGAGAGAGAAACCAAAGTGAACCCAGCCAAGTCAAGATAAGCTGCTCTTCCAGCCATTCTGGCAGGTTTCTTTTGCTTTCTTTCCTGTACCCCTTTAGCAATTCAGGCACAGACTGATTTTATTCAGCTTCCAAGATGGCAAGGTGCTTGTTCAAAAGGTGTTTCATTGTATGAAGCCAGAGGAAACATGAGGAATAATCAGACACAGAGGCACATTAAGAAGATGCGTCATTGGCACATTATGTCAATGAGAAGGAGTGAATCCAGGTTCTGTTTTTAGGGACATTATGTTCTAAGGCATGCACATAAATCTGATTCAGATGCTTTGCTTGTTGGATCTGAATCTGTAATTTATTCCAGACTGCTGCTGAAATCCAGGTCAGATTTTTCTTTTTGTTTGCGCTTGTATTAACAAATGAAAGGAGCTGACACATCTGTCTAGCTCCAGCAGTATACTCAACATTGTACCTAATGCTATCTTAAGGAGGTCTTCTTCCTCAAGGAACTAACAGCCCATAGGCCTGATTTGATAATATGCTTAATACCAGTCAAGAGACACTTCTACTAAATTTGACAGGGAAGACAGCTGAATGCTTATTGGGAAGGGAAGTGACACAGCAGTTGAAAAAGCAGTATGTGATGGGTAACCTGGAATCAACAGTAAAGGTAAAAGAAGTTACTGTGAGCAAACCTGGTAGAAAGAATGTGTCTGAAATCATGACAACTAAATGTAAATGAAGAAGGGGTCATGCTCAAAACCTTAGGCAAAACTATTATGAGCAGGTGAGGGGTTAGATATACTTGACAAAAAGTGTCTGTTGTCTTCAGAAACACTGAATCAAAAAATTGCAGTATTTTTGTTTCCAGCCCCAAAATTGTTACTGGTTTTGGAGGAGGAATGAAAATGTTCCCTAAAGAAAAAAAACTCTTACCTCCTGTTCTGCCCCATCTCTGGAGAACCAGGAACATTGCAAGGATGATACTGCCAGCTCAAGTTCCTCTCTGTTTCAGACAGTTAAAGAGAAATTCCAGATCAGATTTCCTCTTATCCAACAGCAATACCTTTTTCCATGTAATTTGGAAAGCTGGTACAACATGAATTAAAATTCAGTCCAGATTTTTCTGGCATATTCTGCTGCTGTTTTCTACTTTTTGCATTTGTTAGCACTCGTTTGTGCTAGGTGCTGCACACACAGAATACGATGGTGTCCTCACCCTGTCTCCTGCTACCAGGAGATAAACTGGCATGTACTGAGTATGTGATTGCTTTTGAGTCCTCCTTCCTTCCCCTCCTTTCCCTTAACTGAGATTCAGCAGCTTCTACAATATGACAAGTTCTCATCAGCTTTCAGGGCACTAAAATAAACTTTTATCTTGTCTTCATAGCCCTGCTGGTGGTGCAGGCAAGAGGTGCACTGCAGCCAGGCAACCATTTTTGCCATATGCTCTTTTAACCTCATTGCATGCTAACACAGCAATATGTAGCCTGGCAGATTTGCTGTTTTTCCTTGCAAGACCTACAAAAAGAGGCAACTGTGGTTCCTCTATCTCCCTATTGTAAGTGTCTTGTTATGCTGCATTACAGCATTATTTCTCTTGCCTGCTTCCTCTACTGGTGGGTGAGGGTGAGAGCCAAGACACCAGTCCAATGCTAGTGAATAAAAATCTTGCTAATTCTGTGGAATTAGAATTGGATGCAGAAATGGCCTAGGGGCACACATTGTAAATTAAGTTGAAACCATGCCCCATGCGGTTGGAGGGAAAAAAGAAAAACAAAACTACCTTCCTTTAGGGAGAGAAGACCTCACATATTCACACTTCAAGCATGCACGCTATTGCCAACTAATCCTTCTTGTTCCACAAGGCTAATTTCAAACCGGCATTTATATGGCATTGTTTGCTGGGGAGAGCACTGATCAATCAGTTAGCTGCCCTTTATAATAAGCCCTGTGCAATTGCTTCCTAGGCTGCTCTTCTGCCTTGCCTCCCAGTCATCTCTCTGCCTCAAGTTTCTCATTCAAATGGCACCTGTTGGATGGACCATGCAGCAAAGTTGCTGAGCAGGGGCAATAAATAAAAAGGAGCACAAATGCACAGTACAGCTCAAGCCACTACTTTTCTATAGTCCCACCACAAGGACACAAGGATCCTCATGAATGGCCATGCTGATGTTTGAATGAGGAATGATAAGCCTGTAATTTACTTGCATGGCTGTGCAACTACTTCCTGCTGAGTGGGAAAGCCTAGAAGAATGTTTTTAGCCCTAATACTGCTGCAGCTCAAAGCAATTCTTTGGCACCACAGGCATCTCACTGGTGTCCTGCTTTGTGATCATAGCAGAACAACGTTTGGTTAAATATTGCTGCACAATAGCAATTGGGAAGTTCAGAAATTGCAGAAGAAATATGAGATCCTTCCCAAGTTTTCAGGCAGCTACTCTAGCAGTAGCTTTGGACGGTCTAAAATGCTGTATTCACTGATTCTGAAATCTACCAGTTTGGTGTATTATATTAACAGTGCACTATAGTAGCAGGAAAAGCTACCCAACATGCTGATTGTTCCACTGGGGCACAATGTTGTCTGTTGTTATCATAAGAACTTTCAACTCACTGTCTAATTCCAATCATGTTTGACAGAAAGATGGAAGTCACAAAGGTAGTTCAATTTCCAGAAGTTTCAAGAATATTGTCTCTAGGCAGAGGACAGAGAGTGATTCAAAGCTGGTGAGGGAAAAGCAAGGAAACTCAGACATTACCCAGTCTGTTGGCCAGCTTGAGAATGACCATTCTTGGGTAGACCAAAGGTCCATCTAGTTTAGTATCTTTATTCAGAGGCTAAAAAGAGGGGTGGAGAGTAGCAATAGAAGAAATTGCAATGATGTTTCCTGCAAATGCTCTTCTGGCCTCCAAAAGAATGCAGCTCTGATACTTCCTGAGGCAGAAATAGTGTCTGTGTACTTACCCAGCTGCGTGATGGATAGACACTTAGCTCTGTGAGGGCCATGGGAAGTTCTGTTTCTTCCATTAATGCATAGATGTGAAAAAATAGTTCCTATTATGGAAGTCAAATGAGTGGACAATGAAGGCTCAAGGAGATGGATATGACAGGGGAAGGGTTACATAAGGTACAGTAAAGAGGAAAGTTAAGAACATGAAGTAAATTTGGGGGTATTGTGTTGCAAAATGTCATAGATATGTAGAGATGAGCTGGATTTATTTTGATAGAGAAGGTGAAGGAGGAAAGGCCATAAATCCACAGGAAAATGGGCTGTGTTGGATCTGCTGCTTACAGGGAAACTTGTTCTGTATTCAAAGTGTTCAGTAACTGCTGATTCCTAGCACTTGGTACATAGGATATATGTGCTCCTGAATAAGAAAAAAAATTTTTGCCTCATGAGCTTTAAAGAGGATCAGATTTTAGGTATTTCAAAAAACATCCTCTTTGCTTAGAGTAATGTTAATTATCTTACCAAAGATATGTTCAATGGTGACTAATAATAAAGGTGAACTATGATGTATTTCAAAGGGACTTAAAAAAGGATGGACGAGGATTTTTATTCTCATTTTGTGATATGGTGATTGGGGAACTGAGGTAAATTTATCAAGATCCCAAAGCATGTTAGGAGCAGTAAATATCTCATAACAGTGAAAAACAGAAATGGAACTATTTGGAATTGCAGAAGAAAGGAGTGAGTGCTGTCTAAACACTGGGTAGAAAATGCGTAAGGTTTTAAATAATACGAATTCTAGGCTGAGCCTTAGAAGAACAGATAATGCTATTGTCACTACAACAGTGAATACTTTAAAAAAGAGTCCTTTATTGCTCAGCTATATCAATCTCCCCATCAAAGAATTGCTTCCTGCGGTCTATGAAAACATACATTTGTTTGAGAAGGCAATGTTGCTTTACTGTAAACTTTACTCACATTTGTTAGGTCATTAGCTTTCAAAGAACTGAAAGGTTGGTGAAACAACAAAATTCGGAAGAAATGGAAGGAGGAGTTGAACACTGGGGACAGAACAAAGCAACAGATACTGTTAAGCCCCTGGATGGTTAAGGGAGGAGAGAAGGAAATGTGCTGAAAGTCAAGGATGGTGTAAGTGGATCTGGTCCAATAGGATATTGCAAAAAAAATCCAGCAAGTGAGAGGAAGTGTCTCTGTATCAAAATCTGAAAAAGGCAAACTGATTTTTATCAAGAGGTCTATCTTTCAGTCTTACAAATCCTATTTGGGATCCTTTTATGCAGATTTAACCTCCAGAAGGAAGAAATAGGGATCTTAGACAGAATTCACAGTAGATCAAATAATTTACTAGTGATTCCAAAGAGAAGACATGAGATTATGATTAGAGTGCTTTGATAGTCTTTACAAAAATGCATGATTGCACTGGATATAATGAAAGAATTTTAAATCCTTGATAAAGCTATTAGGCTAGGGCAATTTTGTATTTGTGGTTCAAAAATGTAGAGTATAACTGCAGAGCAGAATCTCTGTTCCACTTAATATCACTGCAGGTTTACCATATCCTATGCTTTTTAATAATATCTGTGTAAAAACTGGTGTGAAATTCTCAGGATTAGGTAGAAAGACATATCCTGTACAAATTTTTTGATACGTAGATGACCTTGCTGCTACAAGTGAGATAGGAAGTCTTGTGCAATAGGAAGTTGATGAAAGTGACAGGAAAGATAGGATTTAAGATCAGTTTTAAGATCAATGAAGATAAAACAAATAGTTTTTCCTGAACTACTTCTGTGCAGAGGAATAAAGCTCTAGTCTAAATGCTGAATGTGACTAAATTTCCAAAATACAAAACCATCCTCTAATTTTCCTCTGATGTGAGATCTGGGTGCTTATACAGAAAGGCCCCATAGATATCCTGGGAGATAAAGAGACGAATTTTGGGTCAGTGAGTTTGAACTGTGTGTGAAGAAGATGTAATAAAGGACTGCAGGAGTTTGGTGAGATGGTATAAAAGTAGGTGTAGCAAAGTCCCAACATTTTCAGTGGTCATAGTTTGATCAAGATTAAATCAGACACAGTAGCTAAACATCCCTTGGGAGACCATTTGACTTCTTGGATGACTGAACATACAAAGGGGGGAGTATGCACCAAGATACAGGAATTAATAACGTTCACTGGCTTTCAAGCAACAATACTAAATAAGCAATGTGTTTCGGCGACTTTGCACTCTCTGTTGGTCTCAGTTTTAGCCTATTAATTCCCAGTGGTTGCAGGAAATGTTGGAAGATCTTGAGGGCATCACAGTGCCTCAAGCCATGGATTGGTGACTGTTGAGCTTAAAGCAAGAATGAAAATTACCATGCTGCTCTCTGTTCAATATTAGTGGCTAACAGCTAAGCAGGGGGATCTGCAGCATATCATGTGTAATATGGAAATCACTGACACTGTAAGGTTGTTACTTGTTTGTATCTGGTGTTTCCTGAGGACTCAGTGCTTTGTTTTTCTATATTTTTATTATTTTTTTAAGCTTTCATCCTTAAGAATGAAATTGCCGTCATTTAAAGTTTTTAGGCTGTACTCAGGACTGTTCTTGAACAAAAAGGCCATGCCAATCTTACCTTTGTGCTGTGGCTAACCTTGACAGAGCTGGCAGAGGAAGTTTGCTTTTCTAACATTAAAAAAATTTTTTTCAATCTTAAAAAGGTACATAAGAAAATAGTATGCAAAATGTGGACTGAGAAAACATAGATCCCTAATTTGAAAATAACTCTAAAATGAGGAAACTCAGAATTACAGTTCTTAAAGCAGATGATATTGTATTCTCTTGTATCTATTCAACAATAGAATCTTTCAATATATGATCATATGATACAGGTAAGATTGTCAAACTCTCCGTCATTTACTGTGGTATATTGTTCATACTTGAGCTTAGCTTTCATAACAAACAGAGAATGAACTTCTTTTTCCTCCTCTCTAGATGAATAAATTAGAGTAGCAAGGCAGAATTACCCTTTGTATTTTGTAGCAGAAAATATTCTCCTTAAAATAAATATTAACTTGACCCCACTCAGATGAACACATACAAGATCATCAAGATCAGCATGCGTGTCTTCTCTGATGTAGGCAGTAAACAAATGGCTTTTTCCTCCTTTATCCCTCAAGCTGGAGGAGCTCTCTCCACCTCCATTGAGCACTGCATTTCCCCACCATTACCTAAGTGGACATAAAGTTCCCTTTTCCCTTGGCTGCAGGTCCACGTCACCTCATTTACTGCTTCCTGCTGCCTTCTTCAGCTAATGTTTCCCATCTCTCTGGCTTCTGCTCATGTCAGATATACCTCATCTACTGAATGGAGGAGACTGGCAGCTATGGCTGGTAATGAACCAGGAGAACCGGAAAAACTGAGTGAATTGCGGATAGAGGTGCAGGAGAGAGAAAGGGGCCAAACAGCAGTAAAACATGACTGGCTTCTCTAGCATGTTGCAGTGGTAGGCGTGCACGGTATATGACACTTACATTGTATAATACAGTTTGTGTAAAGTAGTGAGGCTGTATAACAGACTGGATAGATTAGGTTGTCCCTTTCCTGAAAGTTTCCTCTTTTTCCTCACCATCAGAATCACTTGGGAAAGGAGCTAATCCTCCAGATTTACACTGTAAGAAAATTTACCATTATTCCTGGAGCTGCTTCTAAACCTCCAGAAAAACATGCTTCAGATACACAATTCAGTGTCCTGTGGAGCTGAGTTCAGACAGGGCCTTCCTCTGCAAGGCAGTTTCCATGTGCAGGGCAGCAGGTTTGGATTCTTGCCTGCCAAGTGCTGGAGCAGATGAAATCTTAAAATTCCATCTGTATTTCCTGCCCTCTGGGGTGGAATTCCTTTGGCTAGCAGTGGGATCTTGGAAAACAAATAACACATGCTATACTAGGGCATTGTTGTGAAGGTTGCGCATGGTGTTACTCTGTCAGTGTAGGAGAACTCTTTTAATGCACACTAGCTCTGATGCTGCTGGAGTGAAGTAATGATAGTCAAAGCTATGGGAAGCTTGGCTGTGAGTTTCTATTTTCCACTACTGATGGTTTTGTGGATCAAACTGAACACTTCTTCTCCTGTTAAGACCATTGCAGCCTTTACTTGCAGTCCACACAGTTCTGATGTTGAACTGCATCAAAATCACAATGGGTACATCTCCCATGTCTAGCAGGATTTCACTAAAATAGAAGGGGAACACTAACAAGATTCTGGCCATGGTGAGACTAAACTACAAATCAGTTGTCTGCCCAAGACCTGTAGTCTGCATTTTGGACTGGGGAGCTTATTCATTTTTATTGATGCACTGATACTCACACTGTGAGTCCCAAGGTAAGGGAACAGCCCTCAGCATATGCCATGCCTGCCTGACAAATTGAAGGATATGGGATTTCCTCTTTCTGCTTAGTGTGTGTCTTGTGCCAAGGGACAGGCAGCTGCTTTTTGGAGCCCTAAAGCAAGTGATAAAGAAGCTCCAGCTTATGTTTCCAAAATAGCTGCAGAGATTTTAACTCCTGTGGATGTTTACAGTTTTCCTGACCATTTAATTTGTGCTAGATCTTTGCTGTTCTAGCTCCTTTACTTAGAGCTCTGGACAAGACAAGGGGTCCTGCCAGTTCACTGCACCACCTCACACTTACTCAATGCAAACACCTCCCTTTTGTCCTTTAACCTTCTCTGTGGTTTGTGGAGCCTGCTGCTGTGATCCTGGTCAATGCATGGTGTGGTCACCATATGGCTGTGAGTGCAGCACTGCCATGGTTACAAATTCTTAATGACATATCCTTAAGGCTGAAGGCAAAAGCAGATGGGATCCACTGGGAGTTCTTTATCCCCAGAAACTTCACCCTTACTGGATAGTGCACTGCCAAGTAAGGCATAGGAAAGCCTTCTTCAGCTCTATCTTTTTCTCTCATCCATTTCCTGGCAAGGACTGGGAGACCTCATGTACCTCTCCTCATGCAGACTCGTTTGGCTCAGCTGAGTTTTTTTGCTGGAGAGAAGGAAGAATCTGATCAGCTGAGGGGACAGGAAGGAAGGAGGCTGACCTGCCTCAGCTCACCCACCTCCCCAGTGCTGGAGCAGCCAGGTCATAATTCGCAGTCTGGCTTGAAAGAGGAGGGGTTGTGGGCAGGTCCAGAGCAATGTCAGGTGGTCCAAAGAGGGCTCAGGAAATTGCATCACACCATAGTACGGTCACATCATCATGCTGGTATAACTGGGCAGCTCCACATTCAGCACTGCAGTGTTAGGATGATGGCAATATATCAGTGAAGAAGCCAGAAGGAGATGTTAACCAGTCCTGGGAAAAGTCTGTCCCACACATGCCCTGAATGTAGTGTAGAGGACTCACACCTCAACGTCTGTCTCTGTTCCAGTCCTATCACTCCCTGCAGTGTGGAGTGGTGTAGACATCCCCTATGTGGGGCTGTAGGGTGGCCAGCTTGGCTGCTTACAGCAACTTAGCCATGGATTTGGAGTAAATGATGGAGCCAGCCTGAGAAGCAGAATTAATTGGACTATGCAGAGCTCCTGGTTGCCACTGAATCACAATTAAAGATTGTTTTGCTGAGTTTGTGCTACAGGGGAAGGGACTGCTGCATAGACCTGACACCACAGATCACAGGATCCCTTGAGAAAAAGGAAGGGGCTTCCTGGGTCATTCTGTCTCATATTTGGTTTAGGTTGTAAAGTATCACATTCCTCCATGGTAGAGTATAACTACACCAAGAATAATAGCTGAGAGGCTGACTGCTTTCTGTGATGACATTTTTCTTCTTGACAGACAAGCAGATGAGATTTCATTTTATTGTGGAATTATGGTTTTCAGCACTAAGCTATGCTGGGATTTAATTGTTGCTTGTGTTTGCATTTTTGATGATTCTGAAGATTAACAATAATTAATACTGACCTAGGGGTTGAAAAGACCATTCTTTGTGCATATAAAATCTTTCTAACCTTTCTTCCACTCAATTTGCATATACCACACAAGCTATAGAAAACACATTTTTTTCCCAGAATGATAAAATATATGGAAACTATTGAGGCTATTTCTTATTATGTTTCCTACGGTAAAGTCAGGTGTCTTCAGTGCTGTGAGCCCAGCTGTGCAGGCATGAGAAGAAAAGAAGAAATCATAGGAAATAAATGTAGAGCACCTGTGAAAGTCTCTGAGTAGCATGATGGCAACAGGTGCTAATGCCATGTGTGTTCAGTATTGCAGAGGATGAGCGACCAAGCAGTTGTTAAAGGCACTGAATGAATTAAGGCATTCCTGGACTGCCATTTTCTGAAGCCCTCTCTGCTAGAGTAAGTGGCATTGTAATTTCTGAAAATCATATTTTTCAGGCCACTTATGGACAGTCTTACATCAAAGTAAAGTAGGCTGTCTTTCTTTCAAATAATTTAGGATTAATTTAAATCTAAGGTAAACTGAAATAAATCATCCTCGTACTGAAATATGAAGTCTCCTCCAGGGATGTTCTGAATACATCTAAAGTTTAAAAATTGAGTTTGGTCACATTGCAGCATAGCACTATTTTTTATCAATAAGGCATAGATGAATGAAAGTGAGGCTACATGAGACCAGATTTGCAAAGCTATTTGGATGCCTAAAAATGCAACAGAGCCTGCAGTGGGATTTTCAGGAATGCCTCTTCAAATGAGGATCCTGAAAAATCTTTATAAAATTGGCTTTTTTCACTTCAGCATGAAAACTGGCTAACAAAAGGCAAGACTAGCACTGTATGTGGAACATATGAATAAGGAGAAAATCCGATCTATCTCCCAATGAAAACAACTCAGTTCAGTACTGTGTTTCCTGAAGCTTTAAATATCCCTAGCAAAGGAATTTACACAGTACTTCTCTTGAAGAAACGCCTCTTCAGCTTAGCATGCTTACCACTGGGATGGGTCTTCCAGGCAAACGAACTTTGTCTTTATTGGTTTCATTCAGTTTATTCTGACCAGGGAATCAGCCTGGTTACAGTCCTGGAAGCTCGTTCAAACTTTTTGGTTCTCCAAACCAGAACTGAATCTGAGCTTTTACATTGAGCTTGAAAGAGTAGCTGAACTGCAAACACCTTTTCCTTGAACGACATGGTCCCTGAACCACTAGGGTAACTTCCAGCATTGCTGAACCTTGCAGCAGAACCAGACAGGGAAAAGGGGCTGGTTTGGGTCCCTCAGTCCACACAGTGTAATTTGTAGCAATCACTAATATGTATCATTAGTTTATAATGATCTGGACCCTTTGGAAATTAAACATGGCTTTGAATAAAGGAATAATCTTAATAATTATATTATATGAACCATACCCTCCTTCACAGAGAAGGAACATACTGCATACAGCAAGCAGCAAGCTATATATGACTTCACATAATTCTTCTCCCTTCTTGAGGCTTATGGCTTTCGAAAATACCACACTTCTCCACATCCTTATCTGTCATTTATTCAAGTCTCACAGATGAAGCTTTTAAATCCATGTTTGTTGTTCACCCCCTCCTACCAGCCCCTTCCCCAGCTCCCCCATTCATGTTGTTCTTTGGAACCGTTCTTCCTTTTATTTGTGTAGATTCAAAAGCGAAGGTCAAAAGGGCCTTTCAGGGCATGTCTACACTGCACGACGCAGTGTTATCCAGAAATTGTGAAGGAGAGCTGAATGAGCGAGCATAGACAGTGCAGAGGAGAGACAAGAGTAATTTGGATAAAAGAATCCCATTTTGATTTGGTGACATCAAGAAAAGGGGATTCACCACTTCTTCCCCTGTGTTTTGCTTCTAAGATTCATTAATATCTTTGCTGAAATTCGTGCCTCTAGTTTCGCACTCAGATTTTTAATTCCCTTTGGCCCTTTCACTGAAGGACTCTTCCTTCTTTCCTTATGCATTGTTATCAGGTAATTTCCCTACAGGTTGAAATGATGACATAGCTGAAATGACAGAACAAGGGACTTTGGCATACGATTTTCAAAAGTATTTAACTGTCTTAAGAATTTTAAATCCATCTTTTAAAACTACTTGAAGGGTCCTGATTTGAAGGGAAAGGGTGGTATGACCTGAAGTATGCTTAAAATTTGGATCTTAGCATAAGGCTGTCATACATGAGAAGTAATTCAGAGGACTTGTGGGTGACTTGTGGTGGACTAACCCCTCACCACTGACTCCACATGCATTGAGAACCTGCCAAGGGCTTGTCTATGTGACAAAAGTGATTTGCAGTATGCTAGACCAACGTGCCCATGGCACTGGGCATCAAGAGAGGTAATAGTTTGGATCTGACTGAAGGTGGTGAGCAACCACCCCAGGTGTGCACAGGAAGTTGGCTTGACCATAGCTGGCTGCACCAACACAGTTATTCTGCTGTCAGCTTGCTCCCTCTCCAAGTGGGTGTCTGGGAAAGATGGGGGCTGGGCAGGCTTTCCTTGCCAGAGCTCCCTTACAGTACAGAGGATCCCTAAAAAGGCCTTGTCAGTGAGAAGAAAACAAGCTTCTAAAACACTTCTGAAGCATGAATCATCTGACCTAGTTTAGGCTCCTGCTTTAGGATGATCTGAATCACATCCTAGAAGTTCCCATTTCTCTTCATTGACATCAAAGGGAGTGTGTGGTGATGCCCTTGGATAGAGAGACATGCACATTTGGCCAGATGAGTCCCACCTCCCAAGGCCACACAGAGCAGTCGTGTAGATTAGCAAGCGTACACAAGCTCATGACACACTAATTTTCTCATGGAGATGAGTCTCCAGCCACTTCTGAAGCTGGGGCAGAGGCTCCTAAGTCCCATAGGTATATTCCAAAATACTGTTGCTCTGCTGTTCTGCTCCTGAGTGCCTTGGTGTGGTGCTGCCAGTAGTGGTATATAGCACATAAACACCTTTCTCTAACTTGATATCCATTGCTTTCTGCTGCTCCATTTCTTAGATATCTTCTTTTATGGTTGCATAGTTTGCCTTCTATTTCTCTGCATGTATTTTCAAAATCTAATTCCGTTATTTAATACTTTGGTCTCTGTATATTACTTCTGTGTTAGCTGATGTTTGCAAGTCTTCCCAGTTTAGTACCTTCTCTGAATCTCATTTTCATGCCATTATTTCCCTTTTCTACATGGTATAACCAGAACTAACACTGATACTTGTTCTACCCTACAAGGCACTTCCCTTAAACTACACACAGATCTAGATAACTGGAAAGATTTTGTTTGAAATGCTGTTTATCTTCCTTTTTTAAAAAAACGGGGTACTGGAAACTGCAGTGATGTCATAGCAACTGAATACGATTATGTAGAGTTTGAGCTGAGGGGTATTCCAGAAATTATATCTACATATGCATGTGTTTATATGTATAAATATGTGTGTGTGTGTGAATATTTGTGTTTAATAATATATTTGTATATATTTAAAGAGAAAAGGCCTTAATAATAATCTAAGACAAAATTCTTCTCTTTCTTGGGCTATTTTACATTAAAAATAAATCAGGGGTAACTCCATGGTGTAGCAGAGAAGATGATATCATGATATTAATGCTGTAACAAAGAACAGAATCTGGTTCTTTCAAAATAAGATAAGCTAAATTTGAATTTTGGTAGAGGAAATCCCGAGAATCCAGAAATCCTTTTATATTTTCAACGTGCTCAACATTGTCATACTGTGGTTGAAATGTTGTCTGGAATATTTTTTCACAGTGACAGATATAGCTATCCTGTTCATATGTATTCTGAGAAAACACTGTTACAACTTTCAAGATGTGTGCTTGGGGGTGTGTGTGTGTGTGTGCATTAATGTTCACTCAGACTCCTGCATTGCCATGATCTTCTATGCATGCAAACCCATATTTTTTCCCACATGTGCATGGGGGGTGGTTCTGTGTGTGAACATGCACATTTTGCTTATAGTAGTTTACAGAAATTTGAAGGCATAAGATCCGTAAACCTAGAAATGACTTAGGCATAGAAATGCCTTTAGAAATATGTAGAAGTAAAGGGATGATTTCTATAGATTGTTTTTAGGCAGAATATTTTAAAAAGCTCTCGTTACAGCAGTATCATTTTCTCTGTCTACAGGAAGTCTACTGAATGGACTTGGGGAATAACAGAGAAAGTTGCCTGCTTTGATCTGTTCTGCAGGACGTTGCCACTCGGGGTATGTGTGTGCACACGTGAAGGAGGCAGCATGTGCATATATGTTTGCTGGTATGCTGGTGAGGGGGAGGGGGGTTAACAGCCATTTTAACATATTTTCCAATTTCCCTTCAGCTCACAGCTCCCACCTAGAGTACGTCACCTGTGCATGAAATACACTGCGTGCCATGGCAATAACCCCGCTCTCTTTTCTCCCCTCCATCCGCACCCCACCCCACGCTTTCTTAACGTATAAATCCCACTTCTGGCAGTGGCTGGGTGGGTGCTTGCGGCTTCGGCTGCTCCAGTGAGCTTGGGGCTGGGGGCTCCCCATCAGATGTATGCCCTCATCGGGCCCCGTCTCGCCCGGACACACACCTCAGCCCGCCCCCCGCTGCAGTCTGCAGTGTCCCCTTCCCCGTGTAGTCTCTGTACAGTGGGAAAGTCGTTGGGTAATTGGGTCCAGATTGGAGATTTTAATTATTCATGAGGCTGGCAAGGGACTTGGGGGGGGGCTGCTGGGGCTGCGGTGGGGGTGGGGTGGGGAGGTGACTGGTAAAGGAGGGCTAGTGAACAATTCGGGGAAGGAGAGGGAGAGAGAGAGGGAGGGAGAAACAGCGTGTGCATGTGTGATGAGCAGTAGCTGTGGACCTTACAGTTGCTGCTAACTGCCCTGGTGTGTGCGTGTGTGCGCGTGTGCGTGTGTGTGTGCGCGTGTGCGTGTGTGTATATGTGTGTGTGAGAAAGAGAGAGAGAGCGAGGGAGATTGAGAGAGAGAGAGAGAGGGAGGGAGGGAGGGAGTGGAGAGGGTGGGGGGGAGAGATAAGAGAGAGAAGAGGAAAAGGAGAGAGGAGAAGGAAGGAAGAAGAAGGAAGGAAGGGGACAATACGATCATGCTGTGCTGTATGAGAAGAACAAAACAGGTAGAGCTGAAGATTTTGTATTTCTTTCGGTTGAGAAATCTCCCAGGCTGTTGGGTGTCTGTGGGGTGTGTGTCTGCCTGAGTGTGTGAGGGGTAGGGGTAGGGGTAAGGGTAGGGGTAAGGGTAGGAGTTGGGGGGGGGGGAGGAAATTTCAACTGCTTTCAGCAGATGTCTCTTTTGCAATTCTTTAGCATCTTGCGGCTGAAGGCTTTTTTCACACCCTTCAACATGACTGTTTGCCTTTCTGGGGTTGATGATGTGGGGAGGGAGGGGTGGCCTACATCCACATTTGGGGAGCTACCAGGATCTCCCCTCTATTATTATATTTTTTAATTGTAGGCAGATATATTGCCTAAGATTTTCTGTCTGTGTTTATGAGGGTGTGGATGTGGAAGGGGGGCTGGGAGGAAATGTGATGAGAAGTGGTTCTACCTTGAAGATAAAGGAAACAATTCTTCATCTTATGCCAAAAAAAAGAGAGGATACCCAGTGAGCCTTGATCTCTAGTCAGAACGCTCTCTGTTGCTCCTGGCTCCGATGAATGAGAGATGCTTTATGTGCATGTGCTATGAGGTGGCTCGGAGGACAGGTGCATTCATTTTTTTGTGTTGTAACAATCTGAGCAGAAATTAACCTGAAGCTTTTTTTTTCCAATTTATGCATAATGATAATTGCAATTAATTAATAACAAAAGCATTAGCCTGAGGACAGGGAGAATAACCCTCTTTGCAATACCTTTAATATTACAACGAGTTAGACAACTGTGCACCAGCTGGTAAAGAGACAGAGGACCACGCCTCTGCTAGCTCCGAACTCGAGTGGGATAAGAGAAGCTCATAGTGTGAACCTGTTGGAAACCAATTCATTCTCTTTACTAGTATCGCATGGCTTTTATTGATGGAGAATTGAGATGATGAGAAGATTTGGGTGATGGCTAGTTTTCAATGACAAAAATTATGTATCCAAAATGATAATGATGCTGAAAAAAGCTACTTAGATCATTTCCCCCTCCCCCTCCCTCTTTTATTTCATGCAAGAGCCCAGACCTGCTCTTGGTTAAGAGAGCCTAATTTGGCTGAACTCCTTGGACTTCCTTTGGAGAATCTTGGGTATACACAATTGGAACTTTGAGGCAGGAGCTGGCCCTTGGGTATCTTTATAAGACGTTTTAGAAACTTCCCCTATTGAAGAATCTGTAGCTAATAACAAAGAGCTTTGGTCCTTGCTTTGAGTACAAAAATGAACTGAATTCAGTCTTAGGTGTGGAACCATAATGCTTACTTTCTCTATATTTTTGCATACATACATTTGTATATCTCTTACAATATAGCACTGGAGCACTCTGGAGCAATAGCCTAACACAGTGATGCAAACAAATCATGTTACTGTGGAACAGTACAGTGTTTAAAGAAAATCCAGGTTAAGGTGTGTTTCTGAATGGAGATATACGTGTTATCAAATGAAGGAGCAGTTTTGTAGAATAATGGGGAGGGGCAGGCGATGAGATAGAAAAGGACCCTGCGTCATTCTGTGTTTTTCCCTATGCAGGTTTCAAGTGCTCTGCAATTAATGATACGTTCACTAAAATCTGGAGGGAGGTGGTGATGGGTGGTGGTGGGGGACACGTTGCAGCCAGCCAGCACAGCACATTCAGCTGGCAAATACAGGATGAAAAGAGGAGAAGAAGGAAGGTAGATGGAGAGGCAGATTAACAGAGTAGTGGGCGGAGGTGCACAGCAAATTTTAAAATAAAGTAGGTAGATCTGGGATTCTTTGGAGTCAGGAGACAGCTATTGGGGGAGGGGAATAATTTTGCTCATGCCATCACAGGTTGGCCATTAAAGCTCCTGATTAATATTCTGATATATCATTCTTTACATCTGTATAGATCCACTTATGTCATTTTTTATTCTAACTTGCTTTAGAAATGCATGGTATGCAGGTATTTTGATTGCACATAGTCCTCTCTCCCCAATCCGTATATTAATCCACCGCATGGTACACACCCCTTTGCGTGTGCATGTGCTGCTCACATCCCCACTCTCCAGTTGCCTGCATCTGTACCACACATATATGCACACACATGCGCTCATTCACATATGCTTTCTGATCATTATGCAGCCATATGTCCTGAATGTGACTGCCTGTGCATATTCTGTGGCTGTTTCTGTGCCCAACTCCTACTCCTATAGCTGAATGCACATGCTTCCATGCACCAAAATTACCAGACTGGTTATACAGCTGTTGGAACAGCAAAGCTAGTGATGTACCAAAGTAAGCTTTAATTTAGAGAAGAAAAAGACCTTGGTTTTCAGCTAATGCTCTTATTCTGTCCCTGCCCAGACCTTTCATAAAGCAAAAAAGATGGCTGGGAATCATAGGCAGGAATTTCCTTCCCAAAATAAAGACAACTATCCTCAAACTATTTTTCTGAGGAAGCCCTTGGTGTCCCTCCTTTCTGGTTGCAAAAGAGCAAAATGTTGAAATTACAGGCTTGGGCGTGGAAGAAATCTCTTCACATTTGTGTCTAGGTGTGCTTGTCTGTGTCTATCCTCCCACACCTCAAAGACAAATATGTTCACACACTCGTACTTCACAGAATATTCTTTCTTGTGGGTGCAATGCCAATGTGAAAAGTGAAGTGTCTGACTGACTGTGCCCACCCATGAGAGATGTAGATAGTTCAGTCTTGTCATTTACGCACACACTTGATTGCATCTCTGAATCTTTGCCCACAAAATATTGAGCTACAAGGAGGTGTAATTGAAAGGCTGGGTCGTGGAATTTCTGAAAAATGTAAATTTACCTTTATTGCTAACCAGGGGTGCAGTTGGTAATACATGGAGATGGCTAGATAGGTGGCTAGAAATGCAAGTGTTGCGTGTGCCACGTACTAGAGCAGATGGACATTATGGGGGTATGTGCTCAGTATTGGATTGCATGAGTGATTAAACAATAACCCGCTAGCACGTTTCCTACTTGTGGGTGAGATGATTCTCATTCATCACAGCCATATCCAACGGCTTGCTTCCCTTTCTGTCCTCTGCTCTTCACCCCAGTGCCGGAGAGCCAGCGGCTGCAAAGGTTTAAACCTGCCACACCCATCAAATCAAAGGAGGGAGGGGGAAGAGGCAGTCTGCATTTCTTTCCTCTTCCACAGGAGCAGCATGAATAAACAGGGCTGTATCTCTAAAGATGCAGTTTAATGCAATTAAAGAAGGAGAAAGCATTAGGGAACTCTTTTAGCAATTACAGCCAGCCAATGAGGTATCTTGTCATTCTTGGAATTGCAGAGATTTATAGGATAGAGGAAAGGGAGAAAAAGAGAGAAAGATGCATGTTAAGATTTTGTTGCCTAAGGATATTAAAATATCTTGGACATCATTTACAGAAATTTAATTATGCTACACAATGCAGATACTTCAAAACTTGCAAGGCATGGTCTTGCCTTTAAACACCAACATAGGGAGAGAAAAAGGAGTATTTTAAAGGGCAGGTGACCACCCACGCCTCTCTTCCCTCTACTTGCCAGCGTGGCGTAGATCACCACAGACCATTGACTTCAAGGCAGAAGCACTTCATGTGTACCTGTGGAGAGTCTAGCCTTTGCCTTTTTTTAAGGACAATGCACAGTTTCTGTGCTTCTCTCAGTAAACAATTGCTGTATGGAAGTTTAATTACTTCAGGTCCTTACTATTTCTCTTCCTGGAGCAATACCCATGGGATTTCTCCTGGAAAGCATGTCTCCAGAGAAATACCCCTCCCACCACCCTGCCCTCCTCCGCTGCCTTTGCTGACTGTTAGAGACATTGATTTCTCCTAGATCGCATAATGTAACCGTTCTTAATGGCACAGATAAGCCCCCTCCTAGGGAACTAATTGCAGGCAGAGTTTCCAGGGGAAGAAAGACAGCTGTACTGCTTAGTGGGAAAGAAACATTTCCTATTGTCATGTGCTCCTGAATAGGAGTCCCAATAAAGAACAGACAGCACCCACCACTGCATAGAGTTGTCCCTGCTGAGAAGGTTGTATTGAAACTTGTATCTACCTGTGCCAGGCTGGATATATGCGTGCAACCCATTGGACCGACATGTATAGTCTGTGGACTTGTCCTGCCCAATGCTGAGAGTGTCTGAATTATCTTGGAGCTGCTCCTGCCTCTGGATAAAAAAAGTGTACAGCAGCTCCTGACTGTGCCCATGCCATGCTGAGAGGATGGATGTCACTCAAGGCCTCCCATGTATTATGATGAGAAGATCAATACCTGCCTTGTATCAACAGTTATATGAAGTCTGGGCACTACCTCAAATTCAGGCTGAGATCTCTGTTTGTCCTGTGCCATGTGAAGCATCTTTTGTCAAAGGGCCACTCTGCCAGGGAGTCTTCCTTCTCTCCTGCGGCTCTGACTGACTTGAGGTGCAAGAGGTTCTACCTCATATCTGCTCTCATTTCAGGTCAGCTGTCATGGACTCTCTGATGCCATCCCAGGATCTAGGAGCTAATCTGCACAAACATAAAATTTCCCCCAACCCATCTCCCAAGGAGACTGCTATCAAGTTTCATGGTCTTCTTGTGCTAGTGGGAGGTGAACTGGGCCATGTGTGTCTTGCTGTCTGGGTTTTTCCCTCTGCAAGATAGTAGTAGGTGGATATTGTGTGATGTTAATTGAGGATGTGTATAATTGATGGGGTTCACTGGCCTTATGCTGAGAGGCATGTGCTCTGCTCAGTGACTCTCATTTGCTCCATGTGCAGAGGACCTGGGGCATATGTGGTCTCAGCCTTGTCTATACTGTGCATGCATGTCTGTGCTGAGAGATCGGTGTATAACTAGGAAAAATAGCAGGCATAGCCTGAGGATTGTTTCTGCTTTGACTAAAACAGTATGAAGCAAAAGTGCATGCTTGTTTTTGCATCAAGTACATATAAACCTGAGATCTCTGCATATTCCTAGTAGGACAGAGGTGAATTGCAGTCCACTTGCTCAGTCCATGCTTTGGTGGCCCCTGTATCTTTCTCTCTGCATAACTCTCCTGTTGTCCCCTCCTCCTGCACTGAAATGATTCTTTCTTCTCTTCTATTGCTTTGGGCTTCCTCCCTGCTTGGGGATGGTTTTATCAGGATTTGAGAATAAATGATAGTTCCAATGACAGACTGAGACTAAGGCAACCTCAGGATGGGAAAGCTTTAGATGGAAGCACTCTATGTTGATTCACTTTACAGGTCACTGATTCCAGGATTTGCTGTGAGACTGATAAGTCTCAGGAATAGGTTTGGTAGCAATCCACACTTGGCCACCTCTGATCTATAAAGGTCTAAACTATAAGGCAAGAATCATGGCCCAGTAGTTCTGCACAGGGGTTCATGAGTCTGACAACAGGAGGCTTGTCATCCAGACAGGTTCTGCGGGAGATGCATGTCCCTTGCTGGTAAAAATACAGAGCAGGTATCTTGGTGAGAAACCTTTCAACAGTAGAAGTCCAAAATCAAACTTTAAAAGCCATCTACATTCATTTCATCTATAATTCCAACCCACTCCCCCCCCAAGGACGCTGGGAAATGACATGTAACCTCAAAGCTCTTATGGCCTCATGTGGAGAAGGTGTTTACATATTCTTAGGGCGCTCTCTATCACCTGCTGTGTGTGTGTGTGTGTGTGTGTGTGTGTGTGTGTGTGTAAAATTCCTTGGCTTTTCATGGTTGCAAGCAGCACAGACCACTATTTAGCATACAGGAATGAGTTTTGGGAGAGTTGTTTTCTACTCCTAGTAGTGCTATTAACCTACTTTCTGACTTGATCTAAGGGCAGTTTCTCTGCATGTCATGGCCTTCTCTGCAAGGTGCTTCTTTAATTTGGAAACAAAATAATTAGTGTGTGGAAAAAAAGAGATTCTGAGGCCCTCAGGTGAAGGGTACTTTAGACAGGCAAAGCTTTGTTTTATCCATTCTCAGTCACTCCTGTAATGCTAGGATGTTACTAGCCACTTGGGTTCCTCTGACACAAGCCATTGATTTTATTCCTAGAACCAAGTTTTCTTGTATTGGGCCACAGCCTGAGAATGGGCTACAACTTAGCTTTCTCCCTGTCATTCACCAGCGTGTTAACTTCTCCCCTCCTGTCTTAATGAACCACTGAATGAACTGAACCACAGGAAGTTCTGCCTGAATATGAGGAAGAATTTCTTTACTGTGAGAGTGACAGAGCACTGGAACAGGTTGCCCAGAGAGGCTGTGGAGTCTTCTCTGGAGATATTCAAAACCCATCTGGATGCAGTCCTGTCTAACAAGCTGTAGGTGACCTTGCTTGAGCAGAGAGGTTGGACTAGATGATCTCCAGAGGTCCCTTCCAACCTTACTCATTCTGTGATTCTGTAATGCATCAGCTTGTAGCGATGTACAGTACGTGTGTGGGGTGGAGAACTTGTGTCATGAAAATACTGATTTGCTTTTCATATAACAAAAAGAATTTATCCTTTTGGAGTTCAATTAATCCTGCTATCTCTGCCTGTTATTCTTTTTCTCTCCTCTGCCCACCTGTTCTGCTCCTTGCTTTCTTCCTGCTCTCTTGACCATACAGTCCTTCTGCTGCTTCTCCTCTCCTCCAGCTGAGCACTAGCACTCCATTACATTCTGCTTCTTGCGGGCTCCTGCTGGCATTATCAGCACTACCTCTAGGATCTTTTTCTTTTCACCTCTTCCGGTACTGTTATCAGCAGGGAAGCTGATAGTAGCTCTAACTACACAGATTCTTCCTTTGTGCTGCTGTTTGCTTTTGCAGCTTCTCCACTTCTCCTGCAGGTGGGCAGCTGTAAGAACTACTGGAAATTACTACCTATAAACAGAATCAGCCAATGGTGCATCCTTACCTATTGCATTGCTGTCAGCATAGGTGAAGAGTTCCCCAGTCCCACCAAGAAGCTGGCAAGGGGTATGGCTGCCATGACGGCGATGCATGCAGTGCAAGCTAATATTGCCATTTCTGCTTTCTTCAGCATTCATGCTTCCTCCAGTCTTGTCCCGCTACTAGTAATGCCATTGCTGGGTAGCAGGCCATGCTCCAGCTCTCTTGCTGGCCCAAGAGACGATATCCTGAGCCAGTCTTCCACCAGGGTTGGGAGGGTTGACCTTAATTCCTCCAGGATATGCTTACCTTCTTTCAAATTATAACTAATAAATGTCAGTCCCATTCATTACTCATCTTCCTTCTGAATTTTCTTGAACTAATTCCAGCCATAATCACAGTATATCTCTATTTCTAGAAAGGCAGCACATCTCACAATTCTTAACCATTCTCTTTGTAGGAGCCACTTTTCTCCAAAGGCTAGTAATTAATAAAGTTAATAGGCTCTGAAGGAATCTTGCTCCTGGGGTTTGAATACCCCAAAAATTTAGGAGTTCAGGGATGTGTGGTTGGATTTGGACACAACTCTGCAGTCCTCCTTCCATAATAGCCTAGGAGTGAAACTGTGGTCTCAGAACTTCTTATTTTTGTGGATTGGGCTGATTTCTAATAATTGGTGATATCTAGAATAATTTACAGTTTTGATTACTTATATAATTAGTAAAACTACTATCAGTTAGGATCTGGTTCATCTGTTTGAATGGAATCAAACCCTTTTATCAATATCATTTATCATTTATCAATGACTATAAATCTGAAAGTATACTGTTAAGTATGCAAGGGCAGGGGGTTGGGGCAGCAAGGTGCTATGCTGTGGTCTTTTGCATAAGATGCCAATCATTTATATTAGTTCAATTTGAAACCAGAAGAATGTAAACCACAATGCTTTTGCTCTGACCATTGCTTTCATTCCATCCTTACCTTACCCTCAGCTTTAGGAGTAAGTTATTCAATGGTGGACTTAAGTAATTTTCCTTAAACTATTCATAAATTTGTAAAGCTATATTCTAAAGAAGCAAATATGACACGTTGCTTTTCTGACAGTAAAAACTTGCAACCATTCTGGTTTTGTCCAGGTGTGAGGCCGACTGTGACAAATCATGTTGGGGGCAGGTTTAGCTCAGTTGGTTAGGGCATTGTGCTGCTAATGGCAAGGTTAAGGGTTCAATCCCCCTGCGGGGCTATGCTGAGGGTTGGACTAGATGACCTCCAGAGGTCCCTTCCAACCTTACTATTTTATGATTCCATGTGCTGAGAAAATGCCAGGAGAGCATTTCCTGCTCCACTGTGCCTGAGGAGCATGTTTCAGCTGGGAGGCTGTACTGAAGCAAAGGAGCTTTTAGACACTGAACCAAAACCCTGGAGTTTGTTTGAAGGCAGAGACACTTCACTATAGATTGGAAAGTTGCACTGAAATAGCACTTGTGTACCTCAGAACCAGAGGCAGCTTCCTTAGGATCAGTAGTTTCATTCTTAGCTGGCTACATTGGAGTAGTCAGGTTGACAGCTTGCAAAGGCATGGATTGCACTAGCTGAGTCAGAATTTGTCAGAATGGAGACTTTTCCTGATCAAAGATTAAAGACACTGTTTTTAACCTCTCCTGCTGTTTGCATTTCCAGTAGAAGACCCTTAGGAACTTCAAGCCGTACATAGAGTTTTGAGGACAGAGATCCACAACAGAAAATTCATGTTTAATGTTGACAGGACCTTTAAAAATGCAGTAAAAAGCATGAAAAGGATGAAACCGAACCCACCTACAACACAATACCTGGCAAAAAGCCTTTTCTTTGACCTAAAGGCCAGTCAGAGTACCAGCTAGAAGAGATCTAATCCTAAGGAGAGGAAGACTGGAGCAAGGAAGAGAGATCTCCATCCCCCCGCAAAATAATGGAAGAGATGAAGCTAACCAAAAGCTCCATGAAGTAAACCGAATTTGAGTCACTTCTAGAGGATAGTTAGCAAAGTTAATACGTGTTTCAATCTCTTATACGGTAGTAAAACTAGATATGCAGCAAAAAATCTTTCCCATTATGATGCCAGTTGTACAAGACTGTGAATGACAAAATAAAGAGCATCTACAGATTAGTGAAAAATAAACTTTAATGACTTAAAGAAACTTTTAGAGAATCTTCCTTTAAAGCTCAGTTAATTCTGTTCTACATTCTTTTTTTTTCCTTTGAGTTGTATGATTCCACAATACTGTAATAGATGCTGTAAGACAGTGCCTCATCTTGTAGAATTTCTTTGCTTTTTCATTAGAGTGTAGTTGAAGAGAGGAATCTGAAATATGTCACAATATTTTCCCATTTTTCTGGACCCAGAAATAAGAATTTATGATACTATAGGTTGAAGTGCTGTCTTAGAGGTATCTATTGTATGCTGTAGAACTTCAGAACTTCCTTCCTTTCTAACTGTGGAGTTATCGTAGGTATCAATATAATAGCACATATAAAGTCCCCTAAACATTTGAAGATTACTTATTGGCATGCTAGATGATCCTGATTTTTATCAGCGATAATCAGCTCAATTCCTGCTTAACATCTAAGCCACAGTGGGATCTAAAAAGCAAGTATTCTTCCAGTTGCTTTCCCTGCACAGCCAAAATGAGTAAGTATGTTAGAGCACGTAGACCAAGCATCCGCAGAGAATGCATCCAAGAGGAAGGGAGTGTACTTTTATCCAGAAAAGCCTTGTATCCTTTTATCCAGAAATTCTTTGGTTAAAGTATTCACCTAGAGATGTGGTGAATGTACCACTTCTGTCTGAGTAGATCTGAACCCCATCTTCTAGGACGGTTCCTGATTATTAGGCTATGGAATATTCTGAGGCAAGTTCATCTGAGAGTTTCACTGGTCAGTTGATCTGTTTTGCACAAAAGGGTCAAACATTATTGAACCCGGAGCAAGAGAATGAAATAATGTCCTCCTGGCTCCTTAGCTTAGTGTTTATGGTACTTACAGAGGAGAGGGAAGATCTACATTCCAAACTTTTGGCTAAAATTTTACATCATGTATTGTCAGTAAGGTCAGAGTGTTTCATGCCTGTTGTGCATGTCTCCAATAAGATGTTTAACTGCAATTATACAGATAAAACAATTAATAGCAGCCACAAAGCAAGAAGATTAGGATCTAGAAAAGGGGCAGAACAAGTCAGGATGTACTGATGAAGGAGAGTTGTTTCAAATCATCCAGGACTGATCAGCATCTTCCTAGATTATTTGCAAAAGTGATGGAAGCAATCTCTGACCATGAGCTTTGAATACTTTGAAAACTCATGAGGGCTGAGTGAGAAGACTGTTGAGTGAGGCATCAGAAGGCTGAAAAATAACAAGGAGGAGATAAGAAATTACAGAATACTCGATTTAACTTCATTCCTGGAAAAAAATGGTGGAAATAATCAAATAAAGGAGACAATTAGGAGCCAGCACAAATCTGTTGAGAATAGATCATGTCAAACCAATTTAGCTTTCTTCTTTAACAAGCCTTGTGGATACAGAGGAAATAGCTGTTATATCTTGTCACCTTTAAGGATGTTGACATTATCTCACAGGCTTTAATCATGAGTTAAGCAAAGAAACATAGTCCAGATGAAAACATTACTGCATGAATGCAGAACTGGTGTAGATTACCCTACTCAATGAGCAAATCTGTGATTTGCTGTTGTAGAAGACTATTGAGTGGGTTTCCACAAGGCTGAACAGTGGCCTGCTAATACTTAGTATTTTCATTAAGTATATTGTCCTTCATATTTTGATTTCAACCTAGATTTCTTAATATTATATTTGCCCAATTTCTTCAGCAGATTTATTGTATAAATCTAGATTTCAACCTAGATGACCTGCTAGAGATCATGCTTGTTAAATCTGCAGAGGGTATGAGCTAGGTGTAAGCTGGTAGAAATTTCTGGAATTCAGGACAGTCTTGGCAAACCAAGGACCAGTTTTGAAAAGCATCAGAGTGAATGTAAGATGCTCTGCATGGGCAGGACAAATAAATTACAACCAGCTGCCCATGGGGGGCAACAGACCAACTAGCCATCCTTCAAGATAGGAGGGAGTGTCTGTGGAGGACCACAAGTTCAATGTTAGTCTAGTCATCCTGTTGCCAAAAAGACAAACATCTTACCAGGATGGATATGCAAATGGGAGTTTAGGCTGTAAGACATGTATAATAAGCCTTCAGCTCTGATCAGCACATGTTAAGACTCAGCTGAAATGCCATGCCTAATTCTTGCTAACTAAGTGTGGTCCAGTTGGAGAGACTGCAGACCAGGGTAGTGAGATTTCTGAGGACAAGGAAAACAGAATCTGTGAGGAAAGATTCAAATAATTAGGGTTGTTTAACCTAAAAGGGGTAGGACTGAGAGGGGTCAGGATGCCAATCTTCAAGTACATAAAACACAAGAGTAAGAAAACTATAATAATGTGTTCTTCACATGTGGCAGTCACTCAGAAATTCCCAGCTGGAGCAGTGTACCCCTACTGACACACACCTTCGTTGCTTTATCCCCTCTGCTCCCATTATGATGCATCCCGACGGTTCCTGGGAATACTGAATAAAATGTGCTGAGATATAATGTTAAAGACACTGCACCTTCACTGGAGATATTCTCACGCAGCGGCAGAACTGCATAAAGCTGACCTGCAGTATCTTCTGTTACCACGTTCTGAGTCTATATAGCCTCCAGGAAGATATCCTTTCCCAGATTCTTCTAAGGCACAACACAAGAGGGAGAACAGCACATCCTGCCTAGAGTCAGGATTACCCAACTTTTTTTGGATAAAATAACTTGTAATACTCAAAGACACTCTTTCAATTACATCTTATTTTTTGCTGAGCTTTACCTGTTTAGATAAAAAGTTTCTTGTTAAGGATCTTCTTACTCTGTGTTTTGTTATTTTTTATTTGGCTATATCTGAGTTTGAGATCATAGGAATAAGGCTTTGGATGTGTAAAGAGTATTACAATCATTTAATAAGCAGCTTTTATTCCTTTATACTATAACAAAATAGAATGCCATTATGATTTCAAAGGAAAAAAAATTCTTATTTTATGCCTTTTTGGTTTGCTTTTTTTAAGCAGGAAACTAAATCCTTTTCTTCTGAACATATATTAAGTTTTCAAAGTCAAACACTTAGAATGTAGAGAATTACCTAATTAAAAGGTTTGCTAATCCATCTTTAGTTTGTCCCTCACTTTTAGGCATAATGATGTGGTCCTTAACTATATGCTTAAATACTGGTGTGTATTATATATATATTATTTCAATAGGATCCTCGCCAGTGCACAGAATGGGATATACTTAGGGACTGAATGAGTTTTGCCATAAATGAGGGTGTCATCTGTAGATCTCCAGTTTCACTTATTGCCAGTGTTGAAGGTTGTATATTGAATTGGGCAGAGGGCTGTTCAAAAGCAGGAGAATGGTCTCATGCTAGGGCAATTCAGTTCTGCCCTAGAATTAGGCACTTCCTTGCCTCTTGCCATGAGTTCCTATGTGATACTGAAGAAGCCATATAAATGAGGCTTTCTACAAGTGGCCACTAACTGGTGCATTGTCGTTTTCTGGGTTCTCAATATGAGACTCCTGGGATCTGACTTGCAAAAGTGCATATTGGTATTGTGTGGAGTTCTACTATCAACATGCACAGAGCTGTGGAAGTGCTAAGCAGTTTGATAATGCAACAGCTAAGCAGTTTGATAATGCAACAAGGCATCTCAATTTGGGGACTTAAAATTAGTGGGTGCTCTGAACACTTTTGACCTTAACCTTGTTGTGTCTTATTTCACTGGCTGTAAAATTGAGATAACAACTCCACCTACTTCCCTGGGAAAATATCCATTAATGCTTGTGAAGCACTGAGATACTATAGCAAAATAGTGCCATAGAAAAGGATATGAAGAAACTAGTAATTCTGTATTCAATGCTGGGTTTGAATGATCCATGGCAAATAAGGCACTTTGCCACGCCTAGAATTAGGCTAAAGGGAATATACTGAATAGCTACCCTCTCAGCGAGCCCTGTCTATCTATTGTACTAGCTGAGATGGCGTGAGGGAGACCTGCAGGAAAAAAATGATGTGAGATCAGGTAGTTAAAGACTCTATAAGGCATACGCACAACTGAGTCAAATCATGGTTTCAGAGGCAGTCTCCATTTTATGTATTCTCGTTTCAACTTTTACTATGTGCCTGTAGAGATGATTATAGAACAGGCTCTTTATGTAATACATGAGAGTCATGCTACTTTGTACTCATACCTATGAACGCTGGGTCTCAAAATAATTTGACAAAAATAGGACAAATCTGTTATCATTGAAACTAGTGCTATATTTTTCACTGGTGTCAGAAGTCAGCTTGGATTCTTAACAAATTAAGCCTAGAACACTCTTGTTATTACTTCTTTTATAAGTGAGCAAACTGAGGCACAGAAGAAAGTGGAATTACCTGCCAAAGTGATTCTGCCTATTTTCTCTCCTTCTATCCATCACCAGTGGCTTTTAGACTATTATTCATATGCTAGCATGAATTAAACTAGAAATGACAGGAAAAGTGTGGGTTTTTTCCCTCTCTTCTTCCCCTCCCTTGCTTCTGGAAGAAATAGCCTGATTAATATAATTTTATTTTTCTTTATTTGCTGATCTCTTTATAAGTGTGTCTGTGGGAGTAGGGTGTGTGTCTGTGTGCAGGATTCTGTGAGAGGATCTCCTGAGAGAGGGTTAAGCTGGAGAAGCAAGGAAGCAGGCAGATCTGTGATATTGTAGGTGCTAAACCCAGATCTCAATGATGTGCTCAAGAAGCTCAGGCTCTTGTCTGGCTGCCAAGTTGTTGCCTTGGAGGATAGCCATGCAAAGAGGTTGTGCTCACATTGGGAGGAGCAGTCCTTCTGGAACATAAGGTCCAGTCCAGAACCAGCTTTAAGAATGATGTCTTCAAACTGCAGTCTTCAAGTTGTACTTAACAGGGAGCCAGAGAAGAGGCAAGAGCCTTGGTGATATATGGTTATGCATTTTTACTAATGAGAGGCTGCCTAGGGCTTCTCCCTAGACTGAATAGGTTGTTGTAGTTATGGAGACTGTAAACGTCTGTACTGCTTTCCTCAGCTCTGTGGCTCGTAAGGTGGGACACAGTTTTCTGGTCAGGCACAAGTGGGAATTTTTTCCACTCTGGCTGCATGTATTGGCTACCGATTAACTGAGACTGCCTACTCTGTTGATATATTGCCTCTTAGGCCTCTGTGTCAATGAATTATTTCCAGAAGAGAGTTTACTTCTCCCATGGGGGTATGTTACAGCCTAAAATGTTCAAGGAGAAGTTTTATCTTAGCAGAGGAAATATCGAAATCCTAGTACAGAAATTCAGAAGTCTTAGAATGAAAGCAATTCACTTGAACTCCATAATATCTGTACGTACCTTTGTCTGTTGTCCTGAGATGTGCCAGTATGGTGTGACTACAAAACAGCCAAATATAACCACTAGTTATAGCTTGAAGTATACGGCTTATGAGGGCTCCATCTCCTATTTTGAGGACCTTCTGCTGAGATTGCCCGCTATGACAACTTCAGAGACTCTATTCCTGCAGAGTTAAACCTCTGGCTTTCAGGACTGATGCAGATTTGATGGTCAAGACTGAGTGATCTGAAGAGACACTTAATGGAGGCAGTGTTGGTGAATGAAAGGGAAGACCCTTATATAGTATAGAGGGAAGGACTCTGTCTCTCTACCAACTCAGAGTGGAAATGGAGAGGCTGACATTGTAGGGAAGGAAGGGGCTTAGATGCAAAGTGAATCTGCAGTTGTCTCTCTGGACCAGAACATGTTTGCCAAGAAGATGATGGAACTATAGCTCTTCCGTTAGCATTTGGGAGGTGATGGGAATTTTATAGTCCTCACTGTTCCAAAATCAGATAGGATTTCAGCCTACTCCTGGTGCAAATCCTGCTCTTGACTTTGTCATGTAAGGACTGTACAGTGCTGTGGCACAGACATGAGAAGCAAAGGTGGAAAAGGGAACTGGACTAGGTCAGGCAATGATTTTATTGGAAGTATCTGCATTCATATGGCTCTACTGGCTTGTTCTACCCATAGAAGAAGCATTGACCACAGCAGATACTACTGAAATTTGCAAACACCCACTCCAGAACTGAGTGGGCCTTCCCGACCCAAGGTCGGCTTTCCCGTCTCGCAAAATACAGTAAGCGGCCGCACTGGTAGGGTTTGCTTTCTTCTATTTCTCTTCTTGTTCTGTCCCTGTGAAGAGGAAACTGTGTTCTTCATTGTCCTTTCCTGCCTTCTCATTTCTGTCCTCATTCAGTTCCATCTCTCACATGTGATTTGTGACATCTCGGCTTCACACAGCGTGATAGCATGGATGTTGATATTTCTAACCTGTACTTTTTCAGCTCCTCTCACGGGTACTTGCCTCTGAGCTCTTCCTGCTGTCAGGCATAACAGAAGACAAGAGTATGCTGAATATACCGCTTAGGGCGTGACACAGAGAGATTCTGCTGTTTGGATATTAGTTGGGGAAATCTCTGAGTAGTGCAGATATTCCTGGAGAAACTAATCAGAATTGGAGATAGGCACAGTTTTTAAAAACACAAGTTGCAAGTACCGTGGTGTAAAACAGGAGATCAGCTTGCTGCCAGTGGCAGTGAAATAACACTCACTCAGTTATATAGAGCACAGGAAAATGCTGAACAGGTTTTCTGTCATTCCTTTCCTCCATTCGCATCAAGGCCCTGAACTCCTGCCCCACAGCACTCCGAGTATTCCAGTTCTCATGCTGTAGGGGAGCCACTGAGATGCTGAAAATTAAGCAAAGATATAACTGATTGTTTGAACAGAATAATTCTCTGTTCAGTTGCTTTTTGTAACTCTTAAATGATGAAGCTTCAGGAGGCTTTTCCCAGCTGCAGTAATTGTGCATTCATTACATTGCCAGATAAGCCTTACTTTCTATTAATTTATTTTTTGCTAAGGAAAACATTTCATTTTCCATTGATAATCTAGCCTCACCTAATTCAAGCATGGCCAACCTGGTGCTTTTAAGCCAAAGGCAGATACTGAGCAACTGAAGTTTAATTCCCACAGTGGAGATATGTCATATTATTGACAACATGCTCTGCTGATATTAGGACTACTTTTCTATCAGTGCTCCCACACAGAAGGAAGCTCTCAGGAGCTGCCGAGGCCATCTCCTCCCAGACGTTTTGGGACTTAGCATGGCATCCAGCCTAACCTCATCCTATGCTGCCTGCTGGGACCCTGGGGAGCCATTGCTGTTTTCTGCTGAGAGCTATCTGATGAAAATTCTTCACCTTATCTGAGGTATATGGTAGGGCTTTGAACCCTCTTAGACACCAGAGAATGTTTTCCTATGAGACATGTAAGGCCAAGAAGTTTGAACTCCCATGACTTAACTCATTCCATTTTAGAAAGTGAAGTCTGTGTAGAAGTTGCATTATGCTTCATTACTAGGAGTGGACACAGATTAGACTTCATCTGCAACTAACAGGAGACAGTACATATGTGTAAAAAATCAAAATGAAACTATTTTAAAAGAAAATTATTAAGGCTGCTAAATCAAGTGCTCGAAGGTTAGCCAATGTTGGAAATGCAGTTGCCTGTGCAACCTCAGCATACTCTCCTCTTCTGTGTGTATTTCAGTACACTTTTAATAACAGGAACACATCCTATTTTTCTTTTCAGAGATTCCTACCACACTGAGGTCACAGAATGGATTGTGCTTATTTAATGAACAGCTATTCAATGTTTTGTTCTCTCATAATTAGTTAGTGTGTGACCTTATTCAATGAACACAATGCAAACTCTGCTCTGAAATCAGAAATACTAATTTTCTCCTGGGCTGCCTTGTGATTCTTAGTATTTCCCAAATATTAGTTTATTTTCGCAACCCCCACGTGAGACAACTTTGTATTATGACTCCATTTTTGCAGATGGAGAACTGAACCACAAAGTAAGAGTCTGGTCAGCAGGATTCCATCATTTTATGTGCCTAATTTGAGAAATAAAGTACCTGACTTTATGTTAAGTTTTTGCTTTCAAGCATTGCAAATATTCAAAAACATCTTCCATAGTCTCAGCTGCAGCTTTGAGTGCTCAGCTCTGCTGTGAATCAGATTCAAAGTATCTGAAGCAAGCTACCCAAAGATATGGAGCATACAGCTAGCAACTGCCCTGTCAAAAGTATAGGCAACGAAAACCACAAAACTCTACAGCAAAGGTAGGGCAGAACTATAGGACAGCTGTCTGTTGGCCGCCCTAACCCTGAGAACCTCTGTTCTTTGGAAAGTCTCTGCCTCCTTCATTTTAACCTTCTGACTTCTGGAAAAAATGGGGCTAAGACTTTACTGTAATCCCTATTTCCCCCCAGTTTCCTAAGATTCAACAATCCAGAATTCCTAGTAAACCTTTAAGAACTCTTTAAGCTCTTCTGTGTTACTTCACAATCTTTCAGCAGATATTTACAAGGCTAGTTCCAAGCAGTGGCAGGGTAGTATCATGTAATTTACAGAACCATCCTAACAAAAAAGATTTATAAAGGCAGGAGCCTAGCAGGATTTTCCAAGAGCCTTGGTGCCCAATTCTCACTGGTTTCAATAGAATTAAAACAAGTACACGTTTATGAAGATCCCATCTTTGATTCCTTAAAATCTCTCTCTTTAATTCCTCTTTCAGTCAAGTTCATGCTGACTCCCTACAGCAAACCATATTAACATGTTAGTAATTCATGAATGTTTGTAAAGTGCTGTGATAGTACAATCTGGAAAGCAGGCATCTTGGGGGTGTGTTCTATTTTCTGTAGGCTTCAAACTAAATGCTTCTGCAACCAAGGCAAAATATAGGTGGAAACATTTTTTTCTCCAAATTATACTGAGATCAAAACACCTTGACAGGTGTTCCAAATCTAAACCAAGTACTCTCAGATGTTGCTAGTGATCAGTCAGATCCCAAAACCCTGAGTCAGTGACTGGTTTGAAAGAGTACAAAAAATGTTTGGGCATTTGTAATTCACTCTTACTGGGAGGGATCAAATGACTCTTGTTGAATTTAACACCTATTTAAAAATACTTCTGTATCTATGTTTCATTTCTGATTTCAGTTCTGCAGGATTTGGTGAATAGGTTATGTAACCTGACTTCAGACTGTGGGTTGCTTGCCGATTATTCACCTACTTCACTATGCTTTTATATGCATACCTACATATATAAATGTATGTATATACACAATATGTGTGCATGCAGTTCATGATACTTGTGTGGTAATGTTTCCTCTTACTGATGGGGTTGCAGAAGGAGAACAAAGAGTTATAAAAAAAAAGTCACACTCCAGGACTAAAATGTCTGATAAATAATCATTCATTATAATGGAACTTATGAGAATTGTGATTATTTTCATGGCTAAAGCAATAGTTCATCTGAAAAGTCGAGTATAACTAATAACATAACCTGGCCACATAACACAGACATTTGCCTACCATAATCTTTACTTCATTTTATTTACTTCATTGAGTGACACATCACTTGAGTTACACAAACTTGTGTCTTATGAAGGACTAAGTATTGTTATTTCTAACGAGTCAACAAAACTGGACTGGCAAGAACCAATCTTATCCTGTGACTTCCTGAAGAAGCTGATCCCTACAATACATGTAATTTTTTTTCCCCTTTATGAACTAGTGTCCTGCCAGTGCAGGTTTTTGTGTTCAGCACATTCCCATTGTCTTGACTACTGTTGCTTGTTTCATTGCTTCCTTCCCCAGTACCACAAGGGAGATATATCCCAGAGATATAGAAGTAATAATGGCTGTCATCATCATAAATCCTCATGCATTTGGCTCTTCTCACAGTCTGTGGGCACTTCTCCCTTCATCTGGGGACTAACCATTAGGACAATAGGAGCCTGGATGGAAAAGTGGTTAGCTTCCTTCCACTTGATCTTATTTGTCCTAGCCTGTTTCAGCTACCCAACCTCTTGACATTCTCAGAAAACTCCTAATTGTGTTGAATAGCATGTGGAGAAGGCTGACAGGAAACAAAGCAGTCAGACTCAGGACTGTGTGAAACAATCTGCATGAATTACTATGCATCTATAGAACGCTCGGCCATTTATATGTTCCTTTAACTTTTTTTTTCTTTCCCCCCCCTAAGTGCTTAGCTACTTTTATCACCATCTATGTTCGTGGTTGCAGCTTTTCCTTTGCCTTTGGGAGTCTGATCCACACGCTGATTTATTTTTAGCTACATTGCTAATTATTATTTTTGTGAGTATAGTGTTTCATTATTCATTAAAGCTGGGGAGACATTTTAGTCATTTCTCAGTGGAATGAATGTGAATTCAGTAACCAAAATAGGTTCTCTGCATACGGGTTAAGAGAGCTAGGAAGAATGGCCTGGCAAAGATGGATGGTCTGACAGGTGAGAGTTGTTGTTATACAAGGGAATGTTACTAAGAAAGCATGAACAAGCAGTTCTCAACATGAACAAGAGACAGGGGGCTGAGGGAAACTCTGGCAGAAACTTTGTGTTTCACCAATGGAATAAAAGCCAGAGAAGCCCAAAGAATCATCTTTTATGAAAATGTACAAAGACTGATATGAGATACTGCTTTTGCAGGGTGAATAAAAGATGGAGAAAATCATCTTGCTGCAGTGGAAAGTGAGGGCCTAGACAACCCTCCAATCCATTTTGCAGTAAATCCAGCTGGTCCTGAGGTATGCTGAATGAACCTCTCCTCCCTACAAAGCTATGCAAAATGAACTTGTTCTTATTAACAGGAGATTAAACTCTGCACAGTTTTCTGACATTATTCTCTTTGTGCAAACTTCCCAGTGCTTTCTGTCTGTCTTTGCACTAGGTCCTGAGGGAAGAAGCCCCTATTCCAAAAACAGTTTCTGCTCGGGATGAAAACTTGCTTTCCAGAACACTTCTTTAGCAGAACAGGAAGAAGTGGAAAGAGCTTTATACACTCTGCCTGCCCAGCCATCCCGTCATCCTCACCAGAGATCCCTTCTCCCTTGAGTCCTCTGTCAGTGCAGCTGAGTAAAGCCCTCCACAGAAAGGGCTCCAAGGATGTCAAGGTAGTTCAGTATGAGAGCAAGATAGAGAACAATCTAAACTTTTTGTGTGGGGAGAATGCATTACAATGCAAGCTGCCTTGAGGCTACTGCTGTGCTTCCCAACTGAAGCATGGAAAAAAAACTAGAAGACTTTAGGACTAAGATATTTAAGGCCAACTGAAGCCTTCTTTTAATAAAAACTTAAAGATGGAAAGCCCAGAAAGTAAAAAATCTGGAAAGAAAGAACAATCGTCCCACAGCAGGGAGTTTAGTGGAAGCTCTGGGTGACTGCTGATGGGTGAGCTGTGATATACAAGCCCTTGTGAGCAGTGAATCCAAACACTTAAGGCTTTTTCCCTAGTATGTCTATTCAACGTGTCCCTGTTAGCTGGAGGTCTTTATAGCACTAACTTAACAGTGTCCACGCTGTGATATACAAGCCCTTGTGAGCAGTGAATCCAAACACTTAAGGCTTTTTCCCTAGTATGTCTATTCAACGTGTCCCTGTTAGCTGGAAGTCTTTATAGCACTAACTTAACAGTGTCCACAGAGGGCCTATTGCAGCATGAACTACAGGCCTGCCTTTGCCCCCTCCCCTTTTCGGTAGTTTTGTGCATGAGAGGAGCAAAGTAGGATGCAAAAATGGCTTGAAGCCACATGTGCATTTCCCATATTGCAGTGCCCGTCTCTAGAAAAAGTGATTAAGCCCTGAGGCTGCTCAGACTCATGTTCAGCTCAGACTGAAACAATCCCAAAGGACTGCTCCAATCAAAGCCACATCTGTATGCTGGTGACAACCCCTACCTGAAGGATGGGAGAGGGATATGGCACAATATTATGCCTTCGGCTTTGTGCCACTCAGGAATGACATCTGAAATCAGGGGCCTAGTTCATCAGTTTTGTAGACCTTGAAAAGCACTGAAGCAAACAGTCTCAGACAATCTCAATCTCAATCTCAGACAGTCTCAAGCAAATGGTCTCAGACAGTCAAGCCCAGGTTCTTGGGTGAAAGAAGCTGTGTTATGCAGGTACCCTCTGAAGGCCTTTTCAGTTTCTGATAGACCCTCATGCTTCCTTTCAGGGTGTTCTTATCCTGCACTGAGAGAAGTAAATCAAGAAGAGCATTTTGAGTATCGCATAATGCTTTGACCTGCTACACCATGCATTTGAGACTTGCAGTAGTGCAAATACTAGCTTCAGAGTTCAGAGTCTCTCTGAATATAACAACGTCTCCTCTCCCAAGCTGTTTGGAGCAGCAGAACACAGGGGTCTTGTAAAAATTATTTCTGCTAAGAATGATATGGAAATTAATGGAATCACACTCACTTTCACCATCTAGCATTGTCTTTGGCCTTCAACCTGCAGTACAACATCTCAGTACAATTGTTTCTTAATAAACTGTATAAACTTTGGGATAGGAGGAGAAGGGAGATATGGTCTAGGTCTTCTCCCAGTTTGCTGTAAGTCAGCTATATCCAGGAGCTCATAGAGGGACCAGGAGTCTATCATCTCCTATATTTGATGTCTCATAGAGCAAGTTTAACTCTTTCATTCTCACCTGTGTAAGAGCGAGTTCTAGGGACCAAGGAGGAAAGAGATATGGGATCTCTTTCTTTCTCTACTTGTTCTTTAAACACATAAAAGGAACTAAAGAAATTGTAGACTGAGAGTAATTTCACAGGAAGTTTCCTATGAGGTGTTTGGCATCCAAGACATGCTGTTGCTGTGAAGAATTCAGATCCATCAGAGGGGCTCATGTACTACATACTGCTTTTGGTGACTCTGTACACAAGTTTACTTTTGTCTTATGGAGCCAGGGCTGGTATTAAGCAACCCCCAAGAGCAAGAAGCTAAGAGCCAGAAGCTAAGCCATCAGAGCCACTCCTGGCTAATAAGGACTGCCCCTGTGCCATTGAGACCCACTGAATCCTTCAGAACCAGAAGCTACTAAAAAGCCAGCTGACTCTGTAAGATGTAGCCTGTCTCAATAGGTAGCAGCCTTTCCTCTGATTCCTGCTCTTTGGCATTATAAGGTCCTGGTACATGCACAGTCCAGTTCTGCACTGAAGATGTAGGATCAGACTATTGGGAATAAAAACTGAAGAGGTTCTGAGAGGGATATCTTAGATTGAGTTAGTTTAGAGCCAGTTTTTCAATTTATATGAGACTTGCAAGTCTGGTTACTTGGGTTTTGCTGGATGCAGTGCTGGTGATGTACAAGACTGTACTGTGTTCCATGGGGAATGGTAAAGCTCTTAGCTGAACATGATGTTCTGGCTTAGGTTCTCTTCCAGGAGATGAGAAAAACAAAAGACAAGGGCCTGATCAGGAGAATAATTAATGGTAAGAGAGGCAGTACCTGACCTTGCCAGATCCTGATCAAGGATCCTGGTTTCTACCTTCTTCAGGTCACTGTACAATTTCAGGGGGATTTAGCACTCCTGTCCCCACTCTGAGTTAACTTGCTGTTTGTGGCTGTGGGCACAGGTAGCAACTACAGGGTTTTACCCCAGCAGTAGCTGCAGTACAGAAGAGAGACATTTTCTTCTGTACGCGGATGCTAGGTGTAAAGCAGTGAAAGCTGAAAGGACTTGTATAAACACCACTTTCCGAAAGCTCTGTCGAGTGGGAGAAGCTCATTGCAGAGCAGTGTGGGAAGGCACAGGGGGATGTTGCACAGCCAAAGTATTTTCCTCACTGAAGCCTTAGCTAACACAGCATAGTGATGGATGTTCTGTGATGAATGGAGAGAATACTCATGAGAGCAGCTTGCCTCCCCTGCGTTGCGCTTTCCATTTCACAAGTGGAGTGACATGAAACTATGAGTGAAGGTCTTGGAACTTGAACTCCCTTTTCTCCTGACTTGGATTTCTTCTCCTGTATCTCTCCACTGCCTTAGAGGAGCTGTTGCATGTCCCAGGACAGAGCTGATTTGGGGTAGGTCATTTTGCACCTCTATTATCCGGGATGAGGAAGGAACTGGTGAGGTTCTGCCTGGACCTGTCACACATTATCATATCAAAATCCAAATCAGTGTGCTTCTTGACAGGGCCAGCTCCCCTGTGGGGCACTGCCACCAGCAATGCTCACAAGGATAGCCTGGCTGATCTGGGGGAGAGGCTGACCCAGGACCCCTTGAACCACTTCTATGCCTGTGCTCGTGCAGATGGAACCCAGGGTTGTGCAGCGAGGTGGCACATGTCACAGAGAGTGCTGCCAACACCTCTTTCAGCTGTGGCATGTACAGTCATATCCAGGTTTGCTCCAGGGGACCCTGCTCAGCTATTTAGCTGCCCCGTTTTCCTTGACATTTCTCGCTATCACACCTTTCACACATGGATCAGTGATTTTTTCTCTCTTGCTCTCTCTCCCCTCACTCTACTGTATCTCATCTCTCTCAGTGTACCTCTTATTTCTTTGTCTCTTTTCCATTTAGTGGCTTTGGCCAAGTTTTACCTCTCTCCCTGCCTTTCCTTTTCTCTTCTCCATTTGATTCCTTTGTTCTTCCCTCTTCTCTACTCTCATTTCCTTCCTTCTCTCCCTTCAGCTGTCTTCTCCTCCCCCAGCATTCCTACCTTCTAGACCAGCTCCGTGCAATGTATTACCTACCCTCCATGTGTTTTAGCCCTACACCTCCCCTTTGCTGCTCTCCCCTTCACCATGGCATGGCCTGGGACTATTTTGGAGGAGCAGCCTTATTAGGTTTGTGCTGGTGGGCAGTCTCCAGAGGGTAGGCCAGCCACCATGGAGAGGCACCAGCTGCACTGGCAAAGCCCACCCTCCAAGCAGTTTCTCAAGCCATTGGCAATTAATCTGCACCTTGCTTTCTCTAATTGCTGAGGATATTTGTTTGATTTTAAAAATCTATAAATACTTTCTCAGAAGATAATTGCCCCCATTTCCAGTGACATAAATTAAAATAATAATAATAATAATAATAATAGAAAAAATACAGCCCTGCACTTACAGCCAAGCAGGAGGAAGCTACTTGATACTCATCTCTCTCTCATCACTAGGTTGAGTGACTTCATGGCATTGGCAGTCATAGCCTGCAGGAGGTATCAGAGGTTCTAGGCTAACAGTCAGGTTAAAAAGAGGGTTGAGGGACAGGATGGCCTTGGGGCTTGAGCCTTTCACTACTATTCTGCTGCATGCAAAATCCTGGGCAAGTGAGCAGGGGACATAAATAGGTGCTGAGTTAATGCTATCTTTGGGTGTGAAATGAGTGTGTGGGACCTGAGCTTTGTTGCTTGTGGACGAATGATCTCAGTGTGGAATTCCTCATAACAACTAGACATAACACAGGAAATGTTCAGGTAACCTCAGAGTTTACTCAGGTTAAGTAGAAATAGACTTCCCATAATCAGAGGTGGGGTGCAGCACTGTGTTCCCACAAAGGGGATGGGGTAAGAGTTGTAGGGCACAAGCTGCTGCTGCTTGTGCAAAGTGCTCAAGAGACACTGCCTAACCATGGGCTCTGGGGAGGCTCAGCAACTGCCTTCAACAGACCTCAAGGAAGCAAGTCTGAGCTGTAAATTAACCTCTGGCCCTTGATTGTGGTTAAAGAAGAAGCAAGTGTGTCCAGCTCTCTTGAGGCAGGCACTCTGAGCCACTGGAGATAAACAGCTTCCTGAAAATTTTTGTGGAATTCAAAACTAAGTAAGAAGAAAAGAAAGAAAGAGAGAAAAAGGTGATGGGAGAAAAAGATTTTGCTAATTCAGCGTTTCATTACTTGGCCAATCAGCAGAGAATGCAGGGATTCAGAGTGTGATGTTGTTACTTTAAGTCATATAGCAGCAACTGTCCTTGCTTGAAAAGCCAGGAAAAGGTCCACACAGTTTGGGTCAGGATAAAATTTTTCCATAGTCTTGTGATGTTCAAGTCTGTCTAAGCAGTTGAAATATTCTTGTATTCTTTGAATTTTTTTTTCTAACCAAAGCATTGTTTAAGGGAAAATTTTCACCTGACTCTTTAGATTAATCTTTTCAACATGGTCTATTTTGGGAAAGCGTTTACACTGTCAGCTTGGATAGCTTCCTGTTTCATTCCCCAGGCTCTGGACCCTTGATCTGAACACCTGCTGGTTGGCTCCTTCTGGAGCAACACAAGTATTTTCCTCCAAAAGAGAGACTAGGCACAGCTCCCAGCACAGTATGCACCAATCCAGCTTGAAGAACGAATGTAGATGTGGATTGTGCCAAGCACCAAAGGCCTTCAGCACGGTACTCACAAGCCTTGTGACTTTGAGTACCTTCACATGCTTACACCGTGTCTCAGAATAAACAAACACAAGCCCTCAACATCATGCTATAAAAACATCACCTTGGCAGGCTGCAACCTAGCCCTCTGGCTGAGAGTTTGGTGTGCTTTGAACTGAAAGATAAGTAACCTCATCCTGTGCCCCATGGCCACAGGAGTACTGCAGAGCGCAGACAAGACCAAAGGCAAGCACTGTTTCTCACAGACAGCTATGAGCCACTCTACTTGCATAAACATCCCTTCATGTGAACCACTTTGCACCAACTTCAGGGGTGAGGATCTTTCTTCTCTGACAGAGCCCACAAAGACAACATAGTCATTACTGAGCATCCTTCTTCATTTAACCAGGGGAGCTATAGGGGCTTGAAGATGGCAAATGACACAATGACTAACCACCATATTAACAGAAACAGAGTGACAAACAGAAGGGAGAGTCACAAAAAGAAAAAAAAAACTGAAATATGTATAACAGATTTATTGAGAAGGCACAGTTAAAATAGTTAAATATGTCCAGTTTAGCTAAATGGTTATTTCATACTTCACTTCTCAGTCGCCCAACACATATGCGAACAACATTCTTCCATCTGCCTGATCATCATTAGCCTGTTCCATTCCAGCCACCAGAAGATAGAAGGGAAATTTTCTAAGTGAGAGTATCTTATACAGAAAAGGATGGAAACTCCATTGTTAGAGAAATTGGAAACTGGAGAGCTGGTACGTTGCTAGTTATGCACTAGGGAGCAATCCTCAATAAGCCTTGGAAGAGATGAAGTAACCTTTTCTCTCTCAAGGGTTTTTTTCCCACCATCACCACAGCTAACCTGGAAAAAGGAGCTCTACTTGTTTCTGCATGTTGCAGAGAGGTTGAGCTGAGAAGTGCCACCCTCTAGCCAGGTGTCTTCACACCATTTAACTGGGTTAAAAATAAGCTGTTCTCTGTACTAAATTGCTTCCTCACTTCACAGGGTGTGAAAGTCTTTTCTCTCTCTTATGTGTCCATGCTTTGCTCCTTCTGGGGAGACAGCTGGTCTTTTCTTTAAAGCATTCTGCTCTTTAAATACTGTCTCTGAGACAAATCAGGCCGTATCGAGCCAGGCCCACAAAAACATTGAGGTGACACAATCCTATGAAATCAATGGGAGTCAGGTGCCTAAATTTCGTTGCGAGTCTGGGCCCAAGTGACTTAGAATGATGCCAGTATGAACCTACTCTGTGCGCTCATCAAGATTATGGTATTGGGTGAGTGCACCTTAACCCCACAAATATTGCAGGCAATTAGCTGACCCCGGAATACTTCACCTAGTTAACTGAAGGGAAGATCTCCATGGGTACCTTAGTGCAGCTTTCATGAGAATGCAACAACTTGGGGTCCTGTGTATCTCTGTATAGAGAACTAGGAGGTTTTATTAAGAATATGGTAACATAGAGGACACTTCCCCTTGGGTTGTGGAGTGGATTACTGGTAACTGTCACTTTTCCTACAAGTAGGCAGGCCTTGGCCAGTATTGATGTCTTCTCTGGTGAAAGCTACACTAAATCCAAACTCCTGGCACACAGATTTTGGAATGGCAGCAGATACCTGAATCTAAGGGCTCTGGGGTTTGGTGTTACATCAAAAAAGAGTTCTTTTTTAAGGATAGAAAGGTGTAGGAACCGGGGTTACATTTCACTGGATAGCAGCCTGATCCTAAGATGATTGTTAAAGGAAACTGGCATGTGCTGTAAATTATTAGGTGGATAAACACCAGGAAAGAGAGGGGTACAGAGACAGGGCCTCTGATATGAAGCAAAAGAGACTGTATAAGATTAAAAGACGTTTTAAGGGAACAGGAAGTTCTTGATCTCTCCAACCTAGTGTCCAAAACAAGAAAGCTTGTGATTATTTTTCTGTCCTTCTCTGGTTCTTGTTCATTGCTCTGCCTGCTTTTCTTAAAGGCAAGTCAGCCTCTCCAAATCTAAGCAAGGGAGGCATTGGGATAAGGAGTTGTGATTCAGCTTCAGGGTAAACTGCAAGCACGGATGGAGGCATTCATTCTCCTGTTTCGCTCTTTATGTGTGGCAGCAAACACATGGAACAGCTGTGAAATGTGGCCTCTCCATCTCACCTTTCCTGCCATAATAGGATGTGGGCTTGGAAGTTGTAACAATGTTTTCTTCATTCTTAGCCCCATGTTGTCCCTTCTAAAGGCTTTAGTTTTGGAGATGGAAGGTGGAAGGGAGGCCAAGGATTAGAAATTTAGCTGAGTCAATCATGAGTCAATACAATTTCCATGTTCCTGGTACCTGAGAACTAACTTCTGCCCACCTGTGTCCTGTAGATAGGAACATAAAAGTTTAACCATACATTTCATGATGGTAAATTCTTGCCTTGTAAACCTACTTTTGTGGGTATGTGGAGATAGCCTAAAGAAAAAATGCATGTGTTGGACTATGTATGTCCTTTTACATTAGTTATCCTTATAACTGTGTATCAACCTGTCTCAGTGATTTCAAGTCCTCCTGGCCTTGAAAGATTGATTTGCTTCACACTAAATGAAATAGAGTATATCTCTGTATAGAATGAGGATGACAGTATGCTGCATTTAAACTTATGATATCATGATATTTCAATATTAAGTTCCAGTATGAATTTACTTTATACATGAATGTGTAAATGAGGTGTATGTGTGACTGAATAATAATATATGAAACCTATCTTTAACAGACCTGACTCCTGGCTGGGGGCTCTGGATTCTGTACAAGTGCTAATAATAATAATCACCTTTATTCCAGAAGCCACAATACTGCAACCAAGATGTCATACACACATGGTAGATAAGACAGACAGATTTCTTGTTTTCCAGTGAGATGACTTTGAATACGCCCTGGCAAGGCTGACTCACCCTTTTAGCTTTCCAAGGAAGATAAATTGCTTTCCAGGAGCTTCACTGTGTACAGGTTATTTTTGAGCAGCTTCCTTAATTAAGGTTTATCTGCTGCATGTGTAATCCACAGATGAAGAGCCCTTGTCTCTTTTGATGAGAACAGAAGTTTCCCTCTGAACAATCTGTTTCTCACCCAACCCATTGTTATACAACATGACAGACAGACTAGCTGAATACTGCGTCCTCGCCCAGAAGTTGCTGCAAGCCTGTAGCCTGAAAATATGTCATTTCAGATGTCCAGGATGTTTCAAGGGGGGAGATTGAATAGAAATGGAATTCCCGAATGGCACTAAAAGCAATCCAATCTGGCAGAGACTAACTATTAGTACCTTCCTTTCAGCCATGACCTTAAACCCCCCTCTACACCAGCCTCACATTTCTTATCTTTTATATCTGAAATGATATTGAAAGCACCCTGTTGGAAATACAATTTGCAATTTTCAACCTTGTGAGTTGGCAAGGACTCAGGCTAATGTCATCCCAACTGGGATAAGAGGACAATGATGTCATTACTGTAGCAAAGGAGCCTATTAGCTTTGTAAATGCAGTAGGTGCAGGGGAGAGGTTTCAGTCCAACATCCCTGGAGGAAAAAGAGAGGTAAGCAGGCCCTGCAGTGCATTGCAGTCACAGCCATCCAGGAATTCATCTGTCAGAACAGCAGGAGAACTGACTCTGGGACTTCATCGAATCATAGAATCATAGAATCAGCAAGGTTGGAAGGGACCTCTGGAGATCATCTAGTCCAACCTCCCTGCTCAGCAGGGTCACCTAGAGCATGTTAGACAGGGTTGCATCCAGGCAGGCCTTGAAGATCTCCAGAGAAGGAGACTCCACAAGCTCTCTGGGCAACCTCGTCCAGTGCTCCGTCACTCTCACAGTAAAGAAATTCCCCCTCATGGTCAGGTGGAACTTCCTGTGGTTCAATTTCTGCCCGTTGCCTCTTGTCCTGTCACATGGGACAACTGAAAAGAGTTTGTCCCCATCCCCTTGACACACTCCCTTAAGGTACTTGTACACATTGATAAGATCCCCCCTCAGTCTTCTCTTCCACAGGCTGAAGAGGCCCAGCTCTCACAGCCGTTCTTCATAGGACAGATGCTCCAGCCCTCTGATCATTTTTGTAGTCCTACGCTGGACTCTCTCCAGTAGCTCCATGTCTGTCTTGCACTGGGGAGCCCAGGACTGGACACAGTACTCGTGATGAGGCCTCCCCAGGGCTGAGTAGAGGGGCAGGATCACGTCCCTTGACCTGCTGGCAACACTCTTCCCAATGCACTCCAGGATACCATTGGCCTCTTGGCCACAAGGGCACCTTGCTGGCTCATGGTCAACTTGTCATCCACCAGCACTCCCAGGTCTTTCTCTGCAGAGCTGCTCTCCAGAAGGTCAGCCCCCAGCTTGTACTGGTGCCTAGGGTTATTTTTCCCTAGGTGCAGGATTCTGCACTTGCCCTTGTTGAACCTCAGGAGGTTTCTCTTTGCCCAGCTCTCCAGCCTGTCCAGGTCTCTCTGAATGGCAGCACAGCCCTTAGGTGTGTCAGCCACTCCTCCCAGCTTGGTATCTTTGGCAAACTTGCTGAGGAGGCACTCTGCCCCCTCATCCAGGTCACTGATGAAGAAGTTGAACAGGATGGGACCCAGTACTGAGCCCTGGGGGATGCCATCAGCCACAGGCCTCCAACTGGACTCCGCGCCACTGATGACAACCCTCTGAGCTCTGCATTTCAGCCAGTTCTCAATCCACCTCATTGTCCACTCGTCTAACCCACACTTCCCGAGCTTCTCTAGGAGGGTGTTATGGGAGACAGTGTCGAAAGCCTTGCTGAAGTCAAGCTACACAACATCCACTGCTCTCCCCTCACTCTCTCTCTCCCAGCCACTCATTCCATCATAGAAGGCTATCAGATTGGTTAAGCATGATTTCCCCTTGGTGAATCCGTGCTGGCTACTCCTGATTACTTTCTTTTCCACCGTGTTCTGGAGATGACATCCAGATTGAGCTGTTCCATCACCTTTCCAGGGATGGAGGTGAGGCTGACTGGCCAGTAGTTGCCTGGGTCCTCCTTCTTGCCTTTCTTGAAGACTAGAGTGACATTGGCTTTCTTCCAGTCCTCAGGCACCTCTCCAGTTCTCCAGGACTTTTCAAAGAAGATGGAGAGTGGCTTGGCAACAACATCCGCCAGTTCCCTCAGTACCCGTGGGTGCATACCATCTGGGCCCATGGATTTGTGGATGTCTAGCCTGCTCAGAAGGTCTCTAATCCTATCCTTCTCAACCAAAGGAAAGTCTTCCCTTCTCTGGACTTTCTCCCTCACATCCAGGGTCTGGGATTCTTGAGGGCTGCCCTTAGCAGTGAAGACTGAAGCAAAGAAGGCATTCAGTAATTCTGCCTTCTCTGTATCCCTTGTCACCAGGCCCCTGCCCCATTCAGTATGGGCCCACATTTTCCTTAGTCCTCCTCTTGCTGCTGATGTATTTGAAGAAGCCCTTCCTATTGTCCTTGACATCCCTCGCCAGACTCGGTTCCAACTAGGCCTTAGCCTTCCTTGCAGTCTTGCTGTGCCCTGGACCTCCTGCCAGCAGCAGGATGGAGATGAGCCTTTGCAGAGCTGCTGGTGAGCTCCAGCTCTGCTGAGGAAAAAGTCACAGAGGCAAGATCACGCAAGATCACACTTCATAATAGCTGTCCTAGTTGGGGCAAGAGAGTACCTGGGATGTGAGAGGAGCAAGGGCCGTGGTGAGAGAGCTCCCCCCTCCACCTCAGGAGTTTCCTCTTTGCCCAGGGATTAAGAGTTTTGACACATTCTTCTAGTGATTCTTTGCAGGAATCAGAATATGGAACTGGATCTTAAGGGTCTTGTGGACATATCTAAGGTTTTTTTCCCAGTCTCCCAACCGTGCAGCTATTTGAAAGGGGCCACAGACATTGGATACCTTGGCTCTGCTTCTCTCTCAGTGTTATACAGTGCTGGAAAGGAATAGTTAGAATACCATGTTGCTGTGGCTTCAGTGTACTGCCAAGCTCTCTTCAAGACAGCTAGCCCAGGTATTAGTAGTAGTGTTGCTACAGCAATGTAGGACTTGGCACAAACTGTAAAACCTGCCTAAAGAACAAGATAAATGAGCTTGTATAGAGCCCATATTACCTGTCTGGTTCACAACTGTTCCTTGGCTAGTTTAAAGCTACTTTTGATTTGCTTCCATCTCCATGTAGACCTGTACTGAAGTGATGCTGAAGAGCTTATCCTAGCCACTGAATAACACAGGTTCAAAGTTAGCTATGCAATCAGAAGAGCAGGTTATAAGATGCACATACACCGTTACAACATGCTAATGTGTTCATCATCTTTACACATAACAGTCACCTGCTGCCTAACAAGCCCACTTTCCGTACCACATCACTTAAAGCACGTAGGGAAGAGTAGATGTAAGTGCTCAGCTCTGCCCTTATGATAGATACAAAAACCATTTTCTCCCTGTGCATAGGCAGAAGCATGAAAACTCCTTACACTGAATCTTACATGTTAATATCAGTTAATATTCATTCACAAGCTTTTTCACTCTACTCCTATATAAGCATGGTGGTGCCTGGTCTCACCCCTAGACTTGTGTTCCTGGTGTGTTCAGACCTGTCCTGCACAACTGTGTGGAGAGGTTGTCTTCTTTGCTGATGTGGGGATAGTTGTTCCTTTGTTCCCAAGCCCCCTTGAACTTACTCCTGTTTACCTGCAGAAGAGGGGAGGAGGAGCTGCTGTTGCTCAGCCTGCCTTTTAGCGTATCTTGCAAGTGCTGACATGATCTTGCTTGTGCACAAGTGCTAGGGTGGGCAATCCTGTGCTTGTTGAGAGCCTGGAGAGGTGCAGTAGGTACCAGCTCTGGCAAGCTGGTAGCCAAGTGTTGGGTTCACTTGTACTGCTTTGCTCATGCCTATGTGCCTTTCTGTGTCTCATGCCTATGCTCATGCTCTGCAACAGCAATTACCACTTCCAGTCTGTTTCCCTCTGATTGCTGCTGGGGTGGCCAGTCTTCTCTCCCTTGCTTCCCAAGCATGGTATTTCCAGTCCTATGTTTGCATACTGCAGTGGCTTCCTCTCTGTTATTTCTGCTGGACTCTTTTTGAGTGTATTTATCAACTGTGTCCTCTGCCTGCTGTTCTGGTCCTGGGCTTTTCCCCAAATGGCATCTCTCAGTAGCAGTGGCCATGGGTGAATCATTCTCACCCATGAATAGATGCTTGCTATCTTTTTCAGCCAGCTCATTTTCTTTCTTTTGTGACCTGAGCCAGTGCTGGAAGCCAGGTGCAGACAGCAAAGAGGCCAGTGCCTCTGCTTCTGAGTTACTCTTTTGAATGATTCCCTTTGGGAATATTGATAGAACAGTATGCAGATGAGCTGTTACTAGCTCATGAACTGGTAAATTATTGGGGTGAAGCGTGGTGGATTCAGTGGGGTTACAAGCTGAGGATTACCCCCCTGTAGCAGACCAGCAGAAAGCATAGATTCTGTTATGGTCCTTTTAAAGACTTTAATGCGTGGCTTAAGGTGGACAAGCATAGGGAATGACAGTTCTTTGTTACAAGGCTGAATTCTACCGAGTACTCAGAGAAATAATAATAATCTGCTAAAATTGGAAGGACTGATATCTATCTGCCTATTATTCCTTTGCTGAAGGTATGAGTAGAGAAGCAGAGACAGTGCTTGAAGTGCCTGCAGGCAGGGCATTTGAGAGGTGTACATCATGTGAATATCTGTGTATGTCTGACAGTGTGCATCTGTGGTGGAGTGGGTAGCAATACTATTTTATATTGGCAATCCTGAGCCAAGAAGCTGTAAAGGACACAATGCTCAGTGTTGTTAGAGTCACACACCTGTGAAACATGGTGTCATTAAAAAGAAACAAAGAATTGAAGGCATAGGTGGGTTGGGAAAAAATGAAAATAACCGAAGGGAGTATGTTTGAAAATGACAAGGGAAAAAAATTGGTACATTTCAGAATGGTTGGGAAAATAAATAATTGGAATAAAGAGAGACAACCCAGCTGGTCCAAATCTTTGCAAGCTGCCAATGTGCTCTCAGCATTGCTGACTGAGATGAGGAGGTGCTTTAAATTCCTTTTATAAAACCCCTCTGTCTGTCCAGCCCTTTTATTTAGTTATAGCCACCTGGTTTCAAACCCATATAAAATGGAAAGGGTACTTCAAAATTTGCTGCCTGTTAGCAGGAAGGGGGAGGTGGATCATTCCCAATGAAACTAGAGCCTGAGCTGTACTTGGAGAGGTCCTGACTTATCTCCCTGTTTTCTCCTCTGCCCTCCCTGTTTTTCTTCAAAGGTTGAAAAAAATGAGGATGGGGACCAAAAGATTGAGCAAGATGGCATCAAACCAGAAGATAAAGCTCATAAGGCAGCCACCAAAATCCAGGCCAGCTTCCGTGGACACATAACAAGGAAAAAGCTCAAGGGGGAGAAGAAGGGAGATGCCCCAGCCTCTGAGACTGAGACCGCTGACAAGAAGGAGGAAGGCCCTGCTGGCGGAGCCGGGGAGAACAAAGAGAGTGATGCACCTGCTGCCACAGAAGCTGCAGCTGCTGACAGTGCCCAGGTGGAGGAGGGCAGCAAAGACAGCAATGCACCAGTAGAGGAGAAAAAAGGGGATGGAGTTGCTGACATGGGCTCGGAGCAGTCTGCTCCTCAGGCTGCCACTCCTGCTGCCTCCTCAGAGGAAAAGCCTGCTGCTGCTGCCGAAACGGAAAGTGCCACTAAAGCTTCCACTGATAACTCGCCGTCCTTGAAGGCTGATGAAGCCCAAGACAAAGAGGAGCCTAAACAAGCCGACGTGCCTGCTGCTGACACCACTGCCACCACCACCCCTGCTGCAGAGGATGCTACTGCCAAGGCAACAGCGCAAACCCAAATGGAGACAGTGGAGAGCAGCCAAACTGAAGAGAAGACAGGTGAGTGAATGCCAGGGAGTGGACCTCTCTAGAAATGGATGCCTCCCTTCATCTCCTGGGGGAGCATCTAGGGCTGATCTGCAAGGGCCAGTGCAGGGATCAGAATGAGAATTAACCAGGTAATCCCATTGCTGGGTTTTAGAGGGGAGAGATGCATGTTGTTGCCAAATACACTCTCCTCTGCTTCCCATAAGCTTTTGGAAATACTGCACCTCCTCTGGAGCTTCATTCTGTATGGTGGCAGGAGAATGTCAGGCAGCTATGAGGTTTGGAGGAGTCTGGGAGAGCTCCCCAATCACTGCATATGCTAAGAGGAAGATGAACATTCTCAGGCACACTAACACAGGCAACTTCTGTGAAGCAATAAAGCAGCCTGAGCTGATACTAGCTCACCAGAGGCTGCCAACTTGAACTGGAAATTTCATGAGGGAAAAACTCTTTCGTAGTGCAGGAGGTCATTTAGCCTTGATAGTGGGATGGTTGAGAAGGAGCCAAAAAGGTCTTTTTTTTCCCCATCTGTTTGTGAATGGATGAGATTGCTGTTACAACCACATCCTAGTAAGGAACATCTTATCAGCATCACTTGTAGTTTCATCCACTCTAGTACTCTAGCCCGTGTTCTTGGAGTAGCCATGAAAACCATATGTATCATTTGAATGAAGCTTTTATACATGTGTCAGCTGGGTCAGACTTGTATGATAAGGAGATTAGGTAGGGAGAGGAAAGATGAAAGACCCTGACAGCTCTGTGAATGAGGACAGAAGAGGAGATTGAATGCAAACATGCATTCCAGGAGGTGTTTTCAATTCTCCTTTGTTCTTGACTGAGCTACGGATCTGCTTAGCTAGTTCCCTTGGGAAGAGCTAAAAGTTTTGAGAGGCAAAAGTGATCCTTTCTGACAGTGGCAGTATTAGCAAACTATAGAGAAGAGCTGTTACTGAATTGTGATGCTGGTCTGGGTAGAAAAAACATAAAAGACCTGAAGACACTTGCTCTTTCCCTTCTTTACATTATCAAAGTCACATAATGTTAAAAGAAAAAAAAAATAGGAGAGGAAAAAGAAAGATATCTATCAGAGATGGATACCACATAAAACTTGATCAAGCAGCAGTGCCATACATAACTTTGGCCTCCACGTGTGTGGGACTATCAGTAGCACATTCTGCATTCATTAGCTTGTTGGGGCAAAAAATTGGAGTATTAGCTTGATATTCCAAGGTGACCCAAACATCCTGGTGTAAAGATTAGTCCCTGCATGTAGTCTTGCACTTGTTGGTGTTTGTCCTTCACATCATTTGGTCCACTACTTCTCTTCCCCAGTGATAATTCCCACTGTCTTAAGTAGACTTTCAAGCAGGTTTCGCTTGGTTGGTTAGAGTGTGGTGCTGCTAATGCCAAGGTCGTGGGTTTAGTCCCCATATGGGCTACACTGAGGGTTGAACTAGATGATCTTCAGAGGTCCTTTCCAACCTTACCGTTCTATGATTTGATGATAACTAGCTCAGGGCTTCTGTCTTGGTTATACTGTTTCAAATATAACAGCTAAGAACCGGGAGAGGTGCTCATGCAGAACATTATGATTTAAGGTGTGGACCAAGGACTGAATTGTTAGAATCTAAACTGAAAACTACAAACAGATGCTTGTTTTACCTCCTTATATTTAAACATTTCTAGAGGTAATGCTTAAACTAACATCCACTATATTGACTTTTTGTGGTCCAGATTTCCATCCCTTTGTTCTTACTTTGTGTAATGAGTTGATTGGCAAAACAAATGTTAAGCTATGTGGGAGTGATTTTAGAAATCTAATTTGATGAATTGCATGCTATATCTGTTTTGTTTATATATATATAAGCAAAGGTATTTACCAATGGTAAATGTAGAACATAGTGAATCAGTGTTTTGGGGCCCTGTGTATACAGGAAAGAATTTTTGAATAGCAACTAAGAATTTATTATCATTTAAGATTTGGAATGCCTTATTCCTAGACAGGAATGGTGATTCTGCTTTGAATTGACACCCCATTTTTATCAAGATTAATCCATTGTAATGGGTAGAGATAGGAAATTCATAGGAATGGCTATTTCATTTGCTTCATTTTACCTTTTTTTCAGTCACTAGCCATCAAAGAATAATTTCAATTCAGTATTCTCAATTATTTGCAAATATCTTCTGCTTGCTTTTGTTGGCCTTAACATCATTTGTAGTGGGAGCATTACAATGTAATATGCATTTGCATATGATACTGTAATTTATGTAAATATCTAGCCAACAGAATAAGTAGCAAAATCTACAATCAAATATATATTTAAAATGAGCTTTCAGCGATTGTTTGAGTGTTCAAAGCCAGCACGTGCTTCTATTCTTCCTCATTCAGTATTCATCTAGTAATACTCAAGCTTCCAAATGTTTGCAGAAAGCAAACATGGAAGGTTTGTGATCACAGTCAAACTGGTATTGTCTTTATAATGAATACAGATTCCCTCCCCTCCATCCCCGAATTCCTATCCCCATGTGATATCAGTCTTTTAGCTCAGCCACAAACTTGAATGGCTGAGTAAGTAACCCTGAGCCATCCAAGGTAGAAATGGAAAAAGGCCCTCTTGTCCATCTCTCTGAGGATATTGGGTTGTGTTCTGCTATATTCTCTATGGTACAATGTCCATAATAATAACAAACTGTTTCCTTTTCAAAGAATCTTCCACAAAAGACCACCATCATCATATAAAAGATCTCACAACCAGGAGATTATTTCTTGATACAAGGCCTATGTTCTCTTTTTCGTTATCATTTTCCTTTCTCTCTCTTCTTTATCTCTTTAGAACTCTTTGTTCCTTTCTTGGTACTTACTCCTTCTACGGACTTTAAGATATTTACCATGTCTTGTCCTTTCTCCCAGTCACCCCCTCCCCCTCACAGAAAGCTCAACACTGATGGTTGCTGGCACAGCTGTGGTGGTTTGGTCATCCACGAAAGAGGGAGGCCTACTGAACATCTGCCACCAGAACTCTGCCAGCTTGGGGACAGATCTGCTTTCAGCTTCATCAGTCGCCTTCTCCCAGAAGTTAACCTCTTTGGGTTTCAAAGGTCATCTTTTATCATTTCTCTGATCGAAGACTGGCACAGTAATGTGCGGTGTCAGACTGCCAAAAATAAATCAAATTGGCTCCTAGCCAGTGTCACTGGTTGGCTGGTTGCCATGGCATGCTTGGCTGCTACTACTGTGAGGCCATGCTACATTTGTGCAGTGATGTTCATCTGCCTTGCATTTTGCTATGGCAGCTGCATTGTTTTATCTATGTATATTTTCCTTGGTGTGAACAGAAGTATAGGGTAAGGGCATTTCATTTACATCCTGGGGAGAGTTTTTGCCTTCATCTGAGAGCAGGAAAAGATGGAAAGAGAGGAAAGAACTGAGTGACTAGATAAAGAATTGCATGATTTTTTAATGCTTAATATTTAACATTTCTGGAATATGGGAGAGGCTTGGCTATTCTTCGTACTGGTACCTGTTTCCTCTGCCAGCCCTCAGCCCGCCTTGTTACCCAGTTCTACATACTGTGCCTGTCTATAGATAATAGCTTAGGAAATGGCTTCGACCAAGCTGTCCTGTATACAGCATTACTTGATTTTGGTGTCTTAGGCACTCCCAGGTCTGTGGCAGGGCAATTTCTGAACAGTCCTCATGGTATTACGTTAGGGCAAAGTGAATGGATTCCAACCAGAGTAAACTATGAAATGAGTTAGTGGCTTCAACTGGGGGCAATGGGGGATCAGTATAAGAAGAATCTTTTAGTTCTCCTCATGCTTTTTGGGAGTGACCTGCATGCCAGGAAGGAGCATCAGATAAGATGCTCTCTTATCCGAGCATCTTTGCCAAGACTTGTGTTTATTGGCTTTCTTGTTATGATCCAACTTTTGCCTGTTTGGTGTTGAAATTATGCTTACAGAGGCTTTCTTAGATGCCAATCTACGCAGTGGGAGAAAATTCAGAAGTAGTAGGAGGAAATTTATATATTACATATGGATGAGGTGAGCCATATTTCAATCTAAGTTGCATTGGCTTAAATCTATAGAGTCTCCGTCAAAGTCACTGAAACACAGCTTCAAAGTGAGATCAGCAACCAGCATAGCAGACTATAGAAGAAAATGAGATACTCTGTGCCTTATAGGGAGGAGAGTAGGTGAATGTCACACAATGTTAGATTCTCTTTGTACTTTCCCAGGTTTCTGAGGCTCAGCTCCAAATCTGGCTAGCTCTCACATCAAAAGCATTCTCAGATTGTCAGGTAAGAATACAACAAAGCCCAGAAATGTAAAAGAGTAAACTGTGCCTAAGGAAACAAATTGATCTCCTTTTGTTGGGAAATGAAGAATGCTTTCTCCTGCTTGATGAAATAGCTTTACAATGGAGCAGTTTCACAGCTAAAATGAAAAATCAGCCAGCCAACAATCGCTTTACATGTAAGCGGGCCTGCAGTTCCCCATGAGCCTTGTATCCTTCAAGAGGAACACTGGGAGGCACCTTCCTCAGAGGAAGCAAGTCCCTATGGATCCTTTTTCATGTTTTAGAGTTGAATCAGTTCTTTGTTTTCAGTTCAATCAGCATATTGATGGAAGGACAATACTTACTGCACCTAGGGAACACTGGCTATATAAAGATTTGGAAAGGGAGACTGTCTATTGTCATGTACTAGCTAGAGGCTACAGTCTGCACTATGCAAGAGGATTCAGTTGTATAACTGGAATATTAGTCTTGGCCCATGGGTAGCTGGCATGAGACAGAACACCCTCACTACCATTCCTGTTTTGCTGGAGCTTATCTCTTCTGCTACACCTGGCAGCTGAGGAAAGCAAAGCAAGCACGCTTGTCTTCCTATGAATGCCCCAGAGGGAACAACTCTAAGAAAGCTTGCCAGTATTTTCGTGTTTGTAGTACTACCAAGCAACAAAGTAAGACTACAGACGTGACCTGCAACATGCTAAAAAGTGACAAAGTATGCACCCAGTCCTCCGTTGCTCTGAACTTTTAAAATCTTTTCATATCTAGTTGGGTATAAAACATGACCAAATGGGTTGCACAATATTTCACACTTTATTTGCACTGGTGCACATAGCCATGTGAGGGGCAGAGTGAGGGGAATGGGCTGCTACATCCTTTGAAAAATCATGTTTGGACATAGGTGTTTGATGTACAAGGAAGGCCTATATAGCTGCACATTATATCACATCTCCCAAAGTACGTGAATCCTACACACCACCTGCTACAGGCACTGGTACAGTTTTCCTGCTTTGCTGCAGAATGAAATGCTGTCTGTGCTCCCATGCATGCCTTAGTTCTGGTGTTGTCAAATGAGATGCAGCCTGCCCAGTGCAGGTGGGAGCTGTGCTGCTGGTGAATCTCTCTTAATGAAATCCTAGATAGTCCTACACATAGTTACTGATGACAAGGGAGGGGAGGCTTACTTTGGAAAAGGCCTCCAGAGAACAGTAGGACTGCACTCAGAGCATTTTCTGGGAATACTCCAAAATCCCCATGTGGGAGGAAGCCGTTCTGCTCTAAAGGATAACCAAGTTTTCAATTGAGAAATGCTCAAATAGAAAGGTGAGGGTTAGAATAGACAGACAGGCAGTGAAATTTTAAGTAGCTGCTACTTGCTGTTGCTTCTGGCAGAGATCTGCACGACCACCAGTGTAATCTCTTTGCTTTAGGATCAAACAGGCTGAACTTTTCAGATAGACATAAGCTTGTAGATCATCAGCTGGGATTTATGGTTCCAGGGAGCAGTCCTTTGAAGGTAACACTACTAGTCAGTAGTGCAGATGGCTACTATGCACAGACGGATTGAATAGTGAAAGTTCACCCAGGTCAGCATGATCAGGTTATTCAGGCATTCCTCAAGTGCTCTATAATAGATGCATTAATCTGGGATAATCAGTGGCAATTCAGTGATTGCTTTAAATCTGTGCAGCAGCTCCACGGGCCCTAATAGGGTGAAATTGGGCTCTCAGGGGATTGTGGCTCCATGCAAATAACTGTAAAGGAATATAGGATCTGCCAAGCCAGATCAGACTCAACATCCATTTATTGTACTTCTCCAGGATGGTTAGCACTGCTATAGGCAGATTTGGGATAAACTACCTCTTTTCTAGGACTCATTCCTGATCTCTACCATCTAGGATTTAGTTTAACAGTTGGAGCATGATGTATATCTCTTTTGATACTAATTATAACTGTAGATATGTGTAATATCTATATAAATGGCCAAACTCTGACTGAGTATCAATAGCTTCCCTGACAGCTCCAACCAAATGTACAATGGCTGAGAGGTTCACCAAATAATTTGTTACCATTGCCTTACATCATAGAATCATAGAATGGTAAGGTTGGAAGAGACCTCTGGAGATCATCTAGTCCAACCCTCAGCATAGCCCATATGGGGATTGAACCCACGATCTTGGCATTAGCAGCACCACACTCTAACCAACTGAGCTAAACCTGCCCCCCTAATATATTCCTGTACTTGTATTATAGCACAGAAAGAACAAAAGCTTCTGATAGCCCTACTTTATGCCGTTCCTTGTAGTATGTAGCATTATATAGTATGTGCATATGCACAGATGGGGTAGTACCATAGCCCTTGCTGTTCATCTCTTTCCTGAAGAAAGCACAAACACTGTTTTCTATTGCTTTTTATATGAAAGGTTTCCCAGGGTCCTTGTCATCTTTGTTGCTTTCTTCTGAACTCCCTTTAGCTCTGCAAATATCCTTTAAATTGGGTGACAAACACTGTAGACGTTAGTTCCAGAAGAGTCTGTACTTGTATACATGTCTTTCCAGAAAGACATTTCTCTTTGATACTGTTCCTCATCCCAAACTGTATGCACACCAACATCTTTGCTTTCTGAACACAGCTGCCTGCTGAGCACTGATGACACCAATGACATCCAGGTCTATTGCTGACTTAGGAGTTCTTCTATTTGTGAAGATACCACAAAAATATTTTATTCAGCTGCATAGTTATCTGTGAGATTCGGCAGTGTCCAAGAGAACCAAAGAAACTGTAGGCAGTGGCAGGAGGCTTAGACATCAGTTGTTGCAATTCAGGGATCTACTGACATTAGCTCTGTGGGACAGATGCTGTCTCCAGTTCTGGACCTCCAGTGGACCTCTGCAAGTCCAACTCAACCAAACTGAATTTTAATAGGTCTCCAATCACAGTTTATTTCTCAAGACTACATTTATGCTCCAAACTGGACTCAAAGGAGGGCTTCCTCATTCCATGGCTTTTCTCTTTCAGGCAGAAAATACGGAAGGCACTTTAATGTTTGCAGGAAAATAAATGACAGGGAGTGCCACAACTGTGTGCTTAGCTGTTCTCTGTAGGGGAAGCTGGTCTGTTTTTGCAGGTTACTGGAACTGCACCTTTCTTCCTAGGTTCTATACTCTGTGCTAAAGACTCCGTTTGCATATGCTTTAGCTCTGATGTCCTGTACCATATAAACAGCCTTCACATTATCCTCTCCAAGTATGCATATGAAGTCTGTGGAAATATTTCTTTTTCCTTTCTGTTCCCTTAGCTACATTACTGTTAGCATAGGACACTGAACAGAGCTAAGAATCTCAGCTGAGGTCCTGGCAGAAAGGAGCTGGACATCTTCCTTTTGCAGGGCTGCAGAGCAGACTGGAAAAGAAATCCAGAAACCTGGAGAGGGCCCAGAAATGCAAAGGAAAATGTTGTTCTCCTAATTACGGGAGAAGTGAGATTCAAGGTTTCATGTAAATAAGTCTTATTGAGGGGTCATAGGATCCCAATTATCCAGTGTTCAAAGATCACACTCTTCTCAGCCATCCCTTAAGGAAATAGCGTATGAGTCCTATCTTCATCATGGAAAAAAAAACCAAAAGGTAGAAACACTATTCAACCTTCCTATCTTCCCTCAGCAATACCCAGTAATTGGGAATGCTGGTAACGATAACTGGATGTCATCTGTGACCTACAGGGCTTAATGAAGAAGAAAATCTCTCTAACATTTGGAAGAGCATCTAAATCCCCATGCTGAAGCAGTGCAGTGCTGTGGAGTCATAACTGACAATTGTACTAAATATACTAGTAAAGGGATGGGAGGGTAGCTGTGACCAGTCTACAGCAGCATTCCCTAGTGCTGCTAACTTTGATACATTTTTCATGGCTACTAAAACAGACTCGGTTCTGCCATAGACCTGACTAGATAACCACTTGAAGAAATGGAAGAAGGGATCAAACAGAGCTCATTTAAAGTTCAGGTGATTGCAACCGCTTTAAAATTTCTTTGCTGTTCTTAAGGGCTTTGGGTACCCACAGATGTGGAAATGTCATGAACCTGCAAGAGAGAGAAGGAAGATGTGAATGCAAGCTTGAGTAGACTAAGTCCATAACTGTTTAGTTTTCGGTTGAGTATAGAGCTGTGTTCCCTCACTGGGATGGATGGAGTCGCTCATTTTTACCTCAGGGAGTGAAAATTCCAGCATGTTGATACAACTACTTACTGTCCTTCCTTCTAGCAAATACTGCTATGTACATGAGTGTGGCAGAAACACACAGAGGGATTGAACCTAGATACAGTTCCAACCACTTCCATGCAGGGATTCTGAGTCCTGACACGTGGGAATTTTACTGAAAAAAATGTCAATAAAGAACCTTTTGATTTTTGGACCCCCCCCCCCCCCCATAACATACCAGTTTCAGGAAGGATGGGATTTCTAGATGAAACTAGTAAGAAAAACTCATGCTTGCTTTTAGACTAGCTGGCACTTGAGAGTCAGGTTCTTGTTCCCTGAGGGGAACAAGAAACATGGGCCCAGGCCTTACACTGCATCAGACCAGAGAGCTGAAATAAAATGAGTTAGCAAGTGAACAGTCATTGGGCTGTTGGCTATGCTGGACAAGGCTTCCCTTGACCCCTGCTGCTGGAGCTGTTCCACTTTGTATAAAATATTAATTATTTGTTGGGGCAGAGATGTAGAGCTTAGTCTCCCCAATTCCAGATGATTGCTCTAACCACCATGCTACAGAGTCAATCTTTTCCTCTGGCCCAATGAATATTTAATGATTTATACAAATGGAAAAACTCCAGCAGAAGAAAAAGAGTGAGAGAGACATGTTCATTCATATGGATATTTCATAATGTCTCCCTGTGACCAACGTGTAGTACCCATGCCAAGGACCTTTACAGTGAGTAAAATCAGCCGGAGGACCAGGGGAGACAACACAAGTGTGAAACAGTGGGTACACACTGCCTGTGCCTCAGGGCAGTTTCTGAGCAGCACAGACCCAGTCTGATTCATATTTCAGTGAAGCCCCTCTTCTGTGAGGGCCATGATCAAAATGATGATGCCAGAGCCAAGAGTATGGGCTGCTTCACCTTGACTGAGAGCCCCAAGGCTCTGTAAGTGGGAGTTGCAGTAACTCACAGCTGCTGTGGTTCAATGCGGGGCCAGGCTTCAGTGGACTTCAGATACACGTGAAATGCTAGATACGTGGCATGTGTAGCAGCTGCAGCCTTGCCCCGTAGCCAAGGCAGGATCACCTCAGGTTGGCAGCACCAGCTAAGAGACAGTCATAGAAGTGCTGATTTTTTTTTCTTTTTTTTTCTTTTCTTTCTTTTCTTTCTTTTTTTTTTTTCTTTTTTTTCTTTTTCTTTATTTTATTTTATTTTGCCTAGGGAAATAAGCATTATTTTAGACTAGTCCAGCAAAGGGCTATCTTAGCACTCCATATGGGTATTTTTTTCCACCTCAGAAGCAGCAGAGAAGAGCTTAAGATTTGCCAGTAACAACCCAGATGAACCTACCTCTCTGGGGTTTTAGGTGACATAACCCAGCATGCCATACCCTAGCTTAGGCTTCTGTAATCAAAATAAGCAGATGAGGGCATGCCACTCAGCATGCTTGCATACTGCTGTTTCTCCCAATAGAGTGAATCAGATTTTTTGTTTGTTTTTAGCGGGACCCCATCCATTCTGATATTACACCAAAAGGCACCAGGCATCCTTCTTGCCCTCAAAATAAGCTGCCATGTAGCACAGGTCTTGCACCTCACACCAGCCTCATGCTGCCCTGGCAGTACCTTCTGACAGGCCTGATGAAATGACTACGTCTGCTGGTCGGCCCTGATACATTGCCATCCTGGGTGACAGCCTGTGCTTCCCAGCAAGGTGTCCCCTGCCTGGGGGACACCAGGTGGCTTGTGGTGCTGTTCTCAGGCCTGTGCTTATGACATAAGGCCTAAGGGGTGGCCCGGTTGCCGTGGTGGGCACCGGCATGGCAGCAGTGCCCTCTGCCGTGCTCAGCTCCACACTGCGTGTTGGGGAAGGTCAGCCCTGGTGGCCAGCTGGGCCCATGGTTGTGGCACCAGGCCCTTGCGTTTAGTGAGAGATGTTTGCAGCTGGCTTGCTAGGGTGCTTTTGTATCAGGGCCGAATTCATTACCGCCTAATTGAATAGTTATTGTGAAAAGCCTGTCAGGCAATTAAACCAAGATGGCTATTTGCAAGGCAGCTGCCCTGATTTGCTTGGTACGGCATTCAAAAAGTTCTGAGGCTGGAAAGTCCCTCCTGTGGGAGGCAAACTGGGAGAGGGTTTTTCCTCCCCTCACCTCAAAAAAAGAAAAGAGAAAAAAGATTGAATTTGAATTTAAAACAGAATTACTGATGCTAGCTGCTGTCACCTTCACAGGGAAGACTACTGCTGGCAATGTGAGCCCTCATGAAAGGCTTTCCAGCCAGCCTCCTCCTTGCCTCCTACTGTGCAGCTTTTCGACTGCTCTTCCCCTCAAAAATGCCCAGAGCCAGCTGCATGGCTGCCTGATGCCTTCCTTTCTACTAGGGCACAGTGCTTACTGCATTAGCATCATCTGTGCCCCTTAATGCTGAGATATATCAGGACAGAAGATGTGATCATTCTATCTGACTTCTTCCGTCATGACTGTGGCATTTCACTGTCCAACCCTTATGCTTTGTATCTGGCCCCTGAGGGAGGAGGTGACACATGAGGAGGATCAGGCCTTGACAGTGTAAGCTGGGGAAGGGGTCCAGTCGCCCACATGGTTTTCCAGGGTGGGCTGCGACTCCTGGTCTTTCCAGCCATGCAGGGCCATGATTTAGCAGGCTTCCAGGTAGAGAGGAAGCTGTTCTGCAACAGCGATGCCATGCCACATTGTTTCCAAGTAGAGATTTGCCATCAGGCCACTCTTAGTTGACAACCTGCTCCTGTTGAAATGAGCAGCAAGGCTCACCAGCTGTATGTATTGGAAATATTAATATCTTTGATGCAAAGAGTTGATGTTGATGTAGCAACTGCTGGGGACATTTATCAACAAGATGGCTGTGGAAGACTTGACAACAGCTGCTTAATTAATTTTAGCATCAAATTTGCAGAGCCTTGGTGTATGAAGATGGACTAAAACAAACTAATGATCTTTAAATGAAATTTCTCTTCAATTTAAATACAGCGTGGGAAGATGGCAAAGGGAAGGAAAACAGACATTTTATATCCTCTCCTTGCTTGTAATTCTCTGCTTTCAGCTAGATCAATATCATTTCATGCTGGAGATGGAGGCTGCCTCTGGTTTCCATGGCAATCTAGGTTATTGGAGGCTTGCAGGCTCCATGAATCCCTGATTTATCAGCCTTCTAGGGTTTAATAATGGAGACCAGCAGTCAGGCAGCTTATGAATGGCACATGTCGTTTGGACTGCGGGGAGAGAGAGGCGGGAGTGTGCTTTGTAGTAAGGGCTGGAGCAATTTGTTTTCCTGTCACTGACAGCTGAAGGGGGAGGAGTACAGGGGGAGGAGCAGTGCATAAATTCTGGAAGCAGTGAAGGAATTTCTAGACCTTTTTGCAGCAGTTATGGAAGATTTCTTTCTCTGACCTCTTTTCCTTGGCCAGCTTTGCTGGTACAGGAACAGAGAGCAACTATATAGCCTATCCTGTATGACATGGTGGGAGCAGTGAGATTTCAAAAGCTCTGGCGCCCTGCATGCTTCTGACTCTTCTTAACCCTCTTTACTTCAGGATCAGCAGTGTGTGAATACCAGCATTCTGCCACTATTTTTGGTTTATTTTTCTCTTGTTACCCATCTGACCACCATTGCGAGGCTGATCAACAGAGCCATAGATGGGCAGACCTTTGAGGGACTCATCTGGCTACCAGACTTCTGTCACTCAATATGCTACTGTAGTATCTGCTACTCCAAACCCAAACCTCCATCCTGAGATTGCTGTAACCTTCACTCCCTGAATTAACTACCTTCTTAGCAATGCTCTGGTTGTATAGGAATTGCTGTCAGTCACTTAAATTAAGTGCTGCTCTTGCTCACTTAGCCACAATCTGCCCTGGGCATTTGCATTCCCTTTTATATGCTCCTTCCTCTGCTTTCTCCCCTGTGTTCACATAGGGCAGCCACAACAGAGAGGCTAAAGAATAAATGGATACATCTTGTCAAGACCCCAGTACTCTTTCCTCTTCTACCTTTCTATTTCCAAACCATCCTCCAGAACTTAACCCTGCAAGGAGGAAAACAGGTGACACAGAGGAGGACTATTATATGAGTTGGAACATCTTTTTTTCAAAATACATATGTCAACAGCAGCTGCCAAGTGTTATATTCCACAGCTGGAAGCAAATAAAAACCTGTTTGTTCAAGCTGTTTGAATCACAAGGTATTTAAGGAATTCAAAAGAGTAGGCTTTCTGGTCTGTAGGACATATGTAAAATCGGCAGGGAAGAGAAGAGTAAAGGATAAGTTGTGGGTTATTTGCTCTCAGGTCTTCCTATTTCAGGGAAACCGAAGTCACAAATGCCTTTCTTCTACCTGCCTTCTTGCAATATTTGGGGGTAAGGGAAGATATTATCAGGCTTGCTGTACCTGCAGTTTTGGCCTGAGATTGGATTTAATGGAATTTCTGAGACTGTTGGCTCCTTCAAAAATTGCAGGCCTTTTTGCTGAGTACCAAGCTCAAGGCACCACATCTGTGAAAGTGCCATGGTATCCATAGTGGTTGATGGAGAGCCTGGAAGGAAGAACAGAGGTGATTCATCTTCCTGGGTATACCATAACTTCTTGTTTGACCACAGCCCTGCTCTTCACACTTTACTTACTTTAAAGTGCAGATAAAAGCATTTACTTTCCTTACTGGGACACCACAAGGATGAAATACTTCCATGGCTGTGAGTTGGGCCATTGTTATAGTGATGACGACCAGGTAAATATTTTTGTTGTTGGTTGCCTTGAGCAATTTGGAAGGTCGCAATGGAGGCAGCTCTTGACCTGCACAAATGTATAGGCTCATGAAAGATAAAGTCTCTCTATGATCCAGATATTATATCCAAAAAGACCACTACATTACTTCATTGGAAAGTCATGTAGTGGAAAATGAAGAACTGTGCTCTAACTGTCCCCAAAGAGGCACTTTTGACTCTGATATACCGTCTTTTTAGGAGTGGATGTAGAGTCTGGTAGCTTGGAAGCTCGGTAGAGGGGAGTCTTTCTGCTCCAGCAGGGTACTCTGAAAAACAGGTTACTGAGAAACTGACTGGGGATCAGATCACCTCTGATCCCAGCTCTGCCACTGACAGCCTGGAAGACCCCAAGCAAGTCACCTCCCTTTTCTGCATTTCAGGCTCCCTGGCTGTAAAGAGTGTGGAGCCTTGCTATAAGCCTGCCAAAGACAACAGCGTGTAGCTACTTGAGGGGAGGCCACTCAATACCAATTGAAGACAATTGCCTGCAGGCACCTTTATACTAAAAAGATTTCTTTACCACCGTTTCAGCCACTGTACTACACAGACTCCAGCCTCCTGACCACTTTATAGTCTAAAAGAGCACCTCAAAATAAACACCATGATAGATCATACTGGTACCAGGTTGGAGCACCTGTCCTCCCCAGGGCTGCACTTGCTTACAGTGGTGATGGTGGCTAAGAGCGAGGCACTATTCATAAAGGAGATCTCGCTGTCTGAAAAATGTAAGACTGATAAGCTCCTCCTAATCCTAGATGGACTGCAAAATGGCCCAGTTATAGGTACTGTACACAAAGTTTTGGATTGCTGTAGGCAAACCAGAAGTGCTGGTAGCAGGCAGGAATAAAGCACCAAACAGCAGGAGGCATATCATCTGCCTCAGCTTTCAGGCTTGGCTCTGGCCATGTGTATGGAAAGGCAATGGCAGTGGAAGAAAGAAACAGAGGCACTTCTTTCCCATTCTCCGGGAAGCAAAAACGTTTGCAACTGTAGCTGTAACAGGGTTACAGCTCACATTCAAAAGGAGTATCCCCCCTTTTCTCTCCACCCTCTTCCTCTTCCACCACTCCCATTTCTCTGGAGACCTTACAGCTCCTGCCCCTTAGCCAAAGTTGGAGTTTCCATGGCAACCAGGCAGCTGGTGTCTAGACACTGTGAAAGATGCTTTGCAATTGAGCTGAGAGCCTAGCTCCCCTCCGTGTCCCCCTCCTTGGTCTCCCCTCCCCACTGCTCCCTTCAGTTCCATTTGCTGCACACATGAATGCCAACACAGGATGGGATTTCCGTGGTGCTGGGGGAAAGAGAGGCACGGGGTGGGAGGGGAAATCCCTGAGCCACTGTCTCATCAGCCTGACAAAGCGCAAAGGCAGCTGGGGTGACAGAACTGGGGCTGACTCTCCTCAGAGGATTTAGCAGGATCAGAAAAAGAGGCAACCGTCCAAGCTTGGACCAAAGTCATCAACTGTGGGACTACCAGACGTTGTTTTTCTTCTCCCTGATAAAACAACTGAGTTTGGCATGCATGGGGCTGAAACAGAGCTTAGGCAGTGCAGGAGTGGGAGGTCTAAAATGCCCCATATTGTGGATATATCACCTTTTCATTTTAACCTTAATAGGCCCTGTTTTAACCACCCCCTTTCAATATGCCATGGGCCCTCTTTATCTGCAAAATCTATGAGAACAGCACACACTACTTTGATTTTCTACTTCTTAGCCTGCTTCTTTCCAGTAATTACTGGGCAACTTCCCTAGCCATCCTGGCTACTACTTGCTGTGGGGCCATCCCTCCCCACCACTGTCTTACTGGGTTTGTCAAGGGGAAGCAGACCTTCCTTCCACTGCATGCCTGTAAGGACCCCCAGAGATCACAGGAACCTAGAGATACCTTGAATCCATCTATAGCAAGGGAGAAGTTCAGCGGGGGCTTGAGAGTGACTCTGCAAGGCAGCCCCCTGGACCAGAGAGAGACATTCGTCTGAAATCCCCAGTTTTCCACCTCTAAGTGTTTTGCTGGGCCAGTGTATACCTGTCAATTTTCAGAAGCAGTGAGTAGGGAGGACGGAGGATTTTAGCACTGTGGATGATGCATAATAGGGCTGACTGCAATGGGCTAACTTGGATCAGGAAGAGAACAGTATAAGCAACAGCTCTGAACCTTAACTGCATCTCATTTCAGCATCTCAGACCTACTGTAGTCTGCCTGGAACTGGCTTCTGGCTGGCTAGAAGGACAGATGGATCAGGACAGATGAATCAAGCTGTGAAGCCTGGATTCAATCTGGATCCATGTGTCATTAAAACTAAGAGTGGCTCAGGTCAGGGATTTTAAATGGGGCCTTCTATAACCCAGCACCACTTACCCTCCAAAAAAAATGTCTCTAAGCAGAGCTATCTCTGGGGCAGATCCTGGAAGGATACTGCTTATGACAACACAGTAAAACCTGGATTAATATTTGAGAGCAAAGAGAAGACCTGGCAAGGCACAGGTTTTCCAGTCCCATCTCTGGCCAAGTTGTAGCTGGCAGAGGACAGAGAGGGAAAGACATGAGCATGGCAAACACTGGCTTTGAACCCATATCATGCCCAATGTTGAGAAAGTACAGAGATTGAGGAGAGTGGGGGATACTTTAACATGAAGGAATGGGAGAGTTCCATCAGAGTGATCAATATTAGCAATAATTATGAAAACAATGTGAAAGCAGCAAAAGCAAAATCCCTACATCCATTATAGAATCCCAGAGTGTTTGTGCAATTTCTTTTCTCTTGGCATCAGCCATAGTAATTTAAAGATCTGCAATGGAACAGAGAGGAAAAGAAGAACAAAACCCAAGCCACCAGCCACAAAAGAAATGATCAGCAGAGAGGTTACTGCTACTGTGGTCATAAGCTGATGTCTGCTCTGACATAATTAATCTTGGCAAGTCAGACAGGAGCTGGGTAGGTCCCAAGAGACAATGTTTTACCCGGAAATCCACTCAACCTAATTTCACTAATGTAGGGCAGTAGAGAGACTTGGAGCAGAGCCTGCACGCTCAGCCATTAAAGCACAGCATAGGCAAAGGCAGCTGGAAGTACCACCATCTAGCAAAACTGCTGCTTGCCTGCCTGCTTCAGCTTTTGCTGCATATGTTTGAGGCATTTGCTCACCAGCAGGGCTCACAGACATGATTCTCACCCATTCCAGGAAATAAATGGAGTGCTGAGGGGCAGCAACTCTCTAAGACCTGATTTCAGCAAGGATCTGCAGTTCATTCCCCTATCATTTCTTTTCTCTGGGCAAGGCACTTAAAATTCCCTGGCAGATGCCTACAGAAGCTGTAGGTATGGAGCACCTTTCAGCTCCTTGCCCTTAAGCTGGGAAGCAAACACACGTCAGCCTCTCTCACTTGAGCAATAGCAGCTTAAGGTTTGTGTGAAGGCTCTGAGGCTACCCAAAAGGTTTATCAAATAGGCTACCCCTTTCAGAGTCCTAGATTAAAGTGAGATCAGTGGCAGCTCAGCTCATAGATGCTTGTCTCCACTGCAAAATTATCCCACACAATAGAATGATTTGGACAGAGGAAATCACATTAGATTTAGAAAGACCAAAATAGAGTGCAAAGCTGCAAACTAAAATGTCAAAGCAGTGTATGGGGGCCCCAGGGCTGGAATAACCAGGGACAGTGTAAGTGATGAAGTGATGACTGAAGAGCCTTAAAAGAACTGTAAGGGTGATGGTTGCAAGCACAGACTAGCAGTTTGTTTTTCTTCTTTCTTTTCTTTCTTTCTTTCTTTTTTTTTTAAAAAAAAAAAAAAAAAAAACTTTTTGACCTAGCCATTCCTGCTTTATCCTTCAGGACATATTTTCTTTTCCTCCAAGCTTCTTTTGCTTCTTAGTATAGCTTAGCCTCTTCACCTCTTCTTCTGTCTGCTTCTCACACATTTTGTGTTCTCCTTTTGTGAGTTTGAGGTCTTTTGCTTTGTCTCTATGCGTGGGATGCGCTAGAACAAATATGGAAGTCTCTATCCATGCTACTCTCTTTAGCTTGCTAGGGAAAAATACAGGTTCTCCCAGGCTGCAATTCCTCTTGTCCTAAAGTAGACATCTAAATCAGTCAAGTTAATAGAATCCAGTAACTTGAAAGGGAGCACAGGATGAGAAGAACAGCTGGAGATGTCTATGTGCAGACATCTAAAATTGGTTGAGGTGCACACCATCTCCCACTTCAAGTTTCCCATTTCATGATCTTTCCAGATGCATCTGGGCTGCCCCAGTGAGGATCCACCTAATAACTCAATGCCTCCTGCTTGTTCTGTGCCTTGCAAGTGGGCATAGAAGATTCGTCTTGTGTAAGGAGATCTCACAGTGCTGGTATGTTCAGAAGGGGAGGCAGCTTTAGATGGGTGGAAATACAGCCACCTAGAATGACACGCTTTTGTTTCTAAAGCAGGAGATGGAACATTTTGCCTAAGTGGCCTGAAGTCTCTCCTGCATTTTTGTCATCTTTTATGCCTATTCTAACAAAGTGCAGAGTGCTTATAAAGTGAAAACACTGTACCGTCGTAGATGTATAACCATATCTGTTCACTACAAACTAACACATATGACAGCCCGGAGTTCGAGGAAATGGTAAATTGAAACTAGTACTGGGTAAAAGGCAACATAACAGATAGCACCTCTGATCTGTGATTCTACTATGATCTGTGAATCTAGTAATCTCTTCAAGGAGAGGAGAGAGCAGCACCTAGCAGTCCTCTACTAGGACACTGAAAAGTAGACAGAAGAAAAACCCAGAGAACATGCTGCAGAAATATCCTGCATCAAACGAACTGGTGAAGGGTCAATCAGAAAAATCATTTCACCTCTTCCTGTGAATCAGAAAGTGCAATTAACTGGCCCTGATGTCAGCAGGGTTATACTGCATTGCTCCCATTCCACAGTGAGAATCCTTTCCTTTCACCACTATGATTTACCAATGCCACAGCTTGAACTTTATTTTTCTTTCTGATTTGTATATCCTTCATGACATCACTTCTTACTGAAGTTCATTACTAAATGACAACAGGTTTCTTCTGGATCCTAGAGGTCAATGAAATGCTAATGCTGGTGAGAAATAAGACAGAGTTTAGTGGCAACAGGATGCAAGGGTACATAAGATATTTCACCTCATTGCTCTAGAGGCATTCACGAAAGAGGGGGGAGTGGGTAGCTGAGTTCTGCTTGACACTTCTTATTGGGAAGGTAGACCTCTTGTTTATATTTAGGCCATCCACACTACTGGAAATGTGCTTATTTGCCATGTGTCCGATGTTTTCTTTCTCTCATTCATCTTTGTTCTGCACAAGACTTGAGTATGTGGTGAAGTGACTTTCAATCTTTTCTGCTACTCCTTGACTTCAAAATCAGTCTAGATGGTTTCAGCCATGGTGAAAAAACGAGTAATCCCTGGGCTGCTTCAGCAAAGAGGCATCTGCCTACCACTAACTGCTCCTCAAGAGAAGCAACAGGGGTAGCCAGGACTTCTATACAAGTTCTCCACCACCTGAGGATCTCTGGGTGCCACCAGCACTCACTGGAAATTAGTTTTGCCACTGCAGTGCTGTAACAGGGAATATAACATAGCAGAAAATTGTGTTTTAACCTGTTTATCCTAAGAGTAAGAACAGTGCAAGAAACATTGTGAGCTACCCCGTGTGACCTTCAGATTGCCAGCTCCCCCACTTCAAATACAACCAATTTTACTGCCTGTGTTGCTAGCACAATTGTGAAGAGCCTACTATTGTAGTAGCAGGAACCCAGTTTCAGCTGCTGGTGTAATGGGAGAATCAGTGTTACTTAACAGTTTGTGTGAATTGGCCAAGGCACTCAATATCGGAGCAGGTACTCAGGGCCTCTCAGTGTCTACTCTGGTACTTGCTATGTCACGTGTCCTTCTGTTGTGCTACCTTGAAGAGACTGTGGGGATTTCTGGCTAAACTGTGGACATTTTTGATGGGAAGCCACAAAAAGTTTTAAACATAATGAAACATTAGTGGGTGGTGGTTATGTTCCTCAGGCTTCATTGCCTATCCTATGTTGTACAGATTATGCCTTTCCATTTGTCTTGCATTTAACTGTGAGAAAAGACAGGTTTTGCCTCTCTAGGGTCTGTCAGAGCCTTACAGTTTGCTTTGCTGCTGGCTAACAATAGTCTTTAGGCTCAGACTTTGGCTTAGATGGTCATGCACTGAGGTTCTGCACTCAACTCTGTAACTCAGCGCGTCTCCTGTTATAAATGCATTGCAAAAGAGTAGAAATGAAAATGCTCCCCTCCCTTCCCAATAGTGTGTGATCAAGTTATTAAGGAAAATTGGTAAAACTTGGGGCAACTTGACCTGCTTTGCCTTCCAAGCATACTTGAATCCTATTTTAATCAATAGTGTATTTTGCCATTGAATCCTATTTTTATCAATAGCCTGTTTAGTCTTTAGCTCATAGTTGTAGCAGCACTCTATATAGAAGGAATTCTTAAGTAGCACTTAGTTTTGTTGCACAGTGTTAGGGGAAAGCAAGGTCCTGGATGCTTTTGCTGTCAAGGAGTTTGCAGCACCAGGGGCTAAAGACGTGCTACTGGGCCATATTGCCACAGACTTTATTTTTGGAAAAAACAGCAGTAGGAATTCAATAAGACAAAAAGTGTTTGATGATCCAGTAGCAGAGCTTTAGTTAAATTGATTCATGGCTGGGAGTTGCACACGTCTTACAAATGATCCATATGGAAACAGTGCGTAGGGAGGTATTTAAAAGAGTGGCTAAAAAGCTGAGGAGGAGGGGGAAGTGAGGATGCACCTGTTGCCAGTGTTGGAAGCAAACACAAGTCTGCCATCTGATGGCATTGAAGGGACAGGCCAAAAGACATAATTAGTCTCAATAAGAAGAGGTTCACATCCCAATTAGCATTCTCACTAATGCTGAATATGAGTGTGAGGATGGTAATTCTCACAAACTAAACACTGGCATGTGAACATCCATAGCGTTAAACTCACAGCATGGACCATGGCATGGCTTTTGAACATGTCAACTAGCTTTGCCACAGGCTAAAGCTAGTTCTGATCCCCTGTCCAAGGCAGCCACCCTGTTTTGCAGAGTAAGAGAGTTTAGCCATATGGACATGAGCTGTGTGGTTCCAGCTGGCCTTAGGGCCAAAGAACAGTCCCTGGCCTATTTTATTTGCTAGTATAGATGTAATCTGATAGCCCCTCAGAAAACCCAAGAACTATCTGATTCAAAGAGATCCCACAGTCCTCTGTGGAATGACCACTGGAGATACACTGATGCCACAGAGGTATCTCAAGTGCCAACGTCACTGAGGTATGGACATATCAATCTTGTGCACCATCCCGCACTACCCAGCCTTTCAGTGCACCTGCTTCTTTTCCCTGTTCTTTACTCAAATCTGAAATAATACTGCTTGCTTGGCCTCTCCACTGCATGTCTGTGGAAGTCAAGGAGAGATGGGATGGATCAAACCAACTATTCCAGTGCATTAAGACCCTTGTGTCAGCCCTGCAGACCTGGGTGAACGCTTACCTTCATCAGTAAATAGTCATCCACACCAGTGCACATGTTAGTGGTTGTTCTGAAGCAGGGTCAGGAACATGTTAATGTACCTTTATGTCCCTGGAGAAGTTGGTCAGCAACAACCTGGAGACAACTAAATCAGGCCTGCTGCAATAGGGGGTATCTCAAACTGGATGAAGCCAGCAGCAAGATCATTCCAGCCTCAATGACACTCTTTGGTTTACCATGTCCCTCTTGTTTCCTCTTTCTTACCCTCAAGTCTGATCCTTTGTCCAATTCATTGTTATGGGATTGCTATTAGTGTTCATTTTTATTTTTCATGTGAATAGTATGTCAGTACAAGGTGTCTGATTGACAGACAGACCCAGCTTTAGGCTACACTTATTACTAGACAGCTCTGCCTTTGAAAGGAGATCCTAGAGAACTGGAGAGACAGTGGCAACCTCTTTACTGAAGGATCTTGTTTTTGAATATTTAGAGACATTTCTCTAGAACTCTGTTCAGTATAACAGAGAAGATTTCAGAGAAAATTGAATTACATGTTTTAAGATCTTTTCCTATGGATCTTGCAAGCTGCAGGCGTTAGTATAGAGTTTTCTGTTCATGACCTCTTTAAGACTAGGCTGGGAGTAGCAGTAATTAAGGAGGGACAATTCAACACAGGTTGGCATAGTTGGAGGGCCCAATAAGATGGCAATGTATGTGTCTGATCTAGCTCGTTCTACTTTGCAAGCTAAGAGACTAATCAGTGTACTTGATGAAATGAATGATGGTTACCTGCCACATTAGCAGGGAGCAGAGCTCAGGGATCCAGGCAGTTCTTTCAGCTTGTGTGTGCTTTCTGGCAGGGCTAGAAATGTTTTATATGAGCTAGGCACTTGTCTGCTGTACTGAAACCCAGCAAAATTCTGTCCATGTCACAGAAATGCCAGGCACTTTGAGAGACCTGGGTCACTCTGAGAAGAGAGAAGCCTGAAGCCAATGAAATCCATGTGATGACTGTGTGCACGTGCAGAATGCTCTAGATCATGGCTGACTAACCCTGGACCATCTCTTTCTCCACTAGATGCTGTAGAAGAAACCAAACCTACTGAAAGTGCCCAGCAGGAAGAGGTGAAAGAAGAAGAGAGCAAGGCGGACCAAGAAAATGCCTGAACATTAAGAAATGACTCCCCATTGCCCCTCCCTCCCTCCCCCTATCCTCTATCCTTCCTTCCCACCCCAATCTTGATCTCCCCTTTCCTGCTCACACCTGTGAGCCTGTCCATCCCTCTCCCATTCCCACTTAAACCCTTTTTCTCTCTGTGTGGCAAACATTTAAAGAAAAAAAAAGCAGGAAAAATCCCAGTCAAACAGTGTGGCTTAAACATTTCTTTGTTTCTTGGTGTTGTTATGGCGAGTTTTTTGGTAATGATGATCCAATCATTTTGGGAAAATTCTTGCACTGTATCAGAGTTCTTTGACCTGGCGCGTGCGTGTGTCTGTCTGCCCACCGCGAGCGCTCTCTCTCTCTCTCTCTCTCCTCTCTCTCTTTTCCAAGTGTGTGTGTGCAATGTTCTGTTCATCTGAGGAGTCCATACTTATCAAGTGAGTTAAAAACGAAACAGAAAAAAAAATCCTTTTCTTCCTTTTTCAATGTGATGGAATGAACTAAAGAAAAAACAAACCCAACAAACAAATGAAGAAAAAATAATACAAAACCCCAGTTTGTTTTCAGAGCTAAAACGAAAAATGTGCCAATTAGCATAATGCGTGGCTCTAGGCTCCTTTTTCAAACTGAACAGTAATTATAATAAATGAGAACAATGATCATTAATACCACCGTGTCGCATTTCTATGCTGCCTTACATCCTGCTGGCCTGCGTACACAGACCGGTCTTTGATGGGCCATTTGTTGAGTGGACTCCCTCTTTGCTTCTCAGCCACTGCTTTGCCATGGGTCAGTGACAGACTGCTCTCCCTGGCACTGCTAAGGGATTTTTTAAGGGAAGCAGGTTTGGATTTGGGGTTAGGCATTAGCACTGACTAATGTAACAAAAATAGCAGAATTGGTTTTAGGAGAAAAAAAAATAAGTGGCTCTCCAGGAGACCTCTAGACCCTGATTCAGAGAACCATAGCTACCTTGGAAGGATAAACCTGGGGTGCCCTATGGGTCCTGGCAGAAGGACCAACTTTGGTCTAAGCTGAAGCTCTGCTCTCCATTGAAGGCTGAGTGGGGACAGGGGCCATGGGGCCTGCACTTCTCCCAGGGGCGGGGTCACTACTTACCCTGCTAGGCTGGAGTTGGAGAGTTATTCAGTAACATGGTGCAGCCCTCCAGAAATGTTCTTTTTGGCAAAACAAATTGGCCCAATGCATTAAGTAAATCAGAGACATGGGGCCAGGTCAAGGTCCTGTGATGTAAGAGGCAGCTCATGGCACTTTTGAGAAATATCTCACTATTGCTTCCTGGAAAGCACGTGGTTAAACCCAGGTTGCTCACCCAGTTTTAATTAGGGACTAGGTTTTAGTTCTCATTTATGGCCTTTCCCAGCAGCCAGCTAAAAGCTTAGCTCAGGCTTGGCACAGCAGGCAGAGCACCACCTGACAATTCTCCACTACCACTTTCCATGGGGCACAAGATTTTCCTTGGTGCATGCCAACTGAATATCCACCTTTCTCAGTGGATGAGACCTGACAGACTCCCAGCCCTGAGGGAGAGGGCTGTCAGGGTCCGCTGTTCTGTTGATTAACTGTGAGACTGAACAGCTTAAATGTATTATGGGGAAAAAATCTTTCTAAAGCCCTTTCATAAGAGCCCTGTTAAGACTGTAATAAATACTCCGAGTGCTGCTCTTTCACTGCCCTGATTATTATCATGTGCTTTCCCACCAGCTATTGCATGGTTTCTTGGCTGCACTGGAAAAGGCAACTAGGGTGCCCTGCAGTACTGCAGTACAATACTGCTATTTGCAGGACCAGAAATTATTGGCCTCACAGCTGTAACACCAAAGATATGAGTCTGCTGACAACCCCAAAGCACCTCACTGGCTGATGCTTAGAGTGACAGTCTCTATGCCTTCAGAGGGCTGGTTTGTCCTCCCTTTCCCACTCCTTTGTTCTCCTCCATCTCTTTGTTGGAAACAGGGAGAAAAGATGAATGGTGTCTCCTCAGAGATGATCATTTTGAAGTTAGACTGCTCACTGGAAATGCCCTCAAAATGCATCAGGATTCATTTCCATGTGCTTTCTGGCATTGTATAGAAATAAGAGAGAGAGAGAGAGTGGGAGGATTAAAAAAAGAGAGGGAAAGAGAGAGTGGGAGAGAGATTGGACAGAGATTTTTAAAAACAGGGATTAGAGAGAGGAGGAAAAAAGATTTTAGAGTGGATAGATGGATGATAGGGATAGAGAGGGGAGTATAGTTAGTGTAAGAAAGATTAGAGTGAAAAAGATGAGAGAGAGACAGGAAGAAATTAGATATTATGGAGCAATAGATGACTGATAGAGATAGTGAAACGTAGCTAGCTAAAGTAGATTAGACAGACTAAATAGATAGAAAGATGGGCTGACTGACAGATAGGTATTGTGTCATACTTCATAAACAATATATATGCTAATATTCCCATGTCATGATGGGTAGTAAACCCTGAGACACCTTCCAGCCTGACCTCAATTCAGCAAATGTAGCGCGGACATCAGGCATTGCTTGGACCGTATGTCAGGTCTCACAAGCCTGCCTGTTTCCACTGTGGAAGCAGCAGGTGGGTGGATGGTGGATGGGGAGGGAAAGTGCTCTGATGGACACAGTGGGCCAAGGCCCCTTCTGAAGAGGCATGGTATGCTTACTGTTCGTAGCATACAAGATGCCCAGACCAGCTCAGATGTTGTAAATGCTCTGTGTCATTAGTACTGAATCAGGAGACCTGAGATTCAGCTCTCAGGATTTTTGGGAGAGTTGTTTGGGAGGAGGCAGGAAGGAGAGAGCACAGCTTTCATGTAGTCTCATCTCCTGCCATGACCATTTAAAAGGGTTTTCTTAAGGATTGTCTTGCTCACACCTGCAAAGACCATGTGGTCTCCCTACTCTTCTGACTAGATCTCAAACTTTGCATCTTGCCTACCCTTTATTATTACTATTTTTTACTTTATAAGGAAAATAAATCTGCCCCTCATCTTCCTGGACATAGGCCTCCCTCCCTCCCTCAATAAACAGAAACCTTTTTCTCTCCCTGGGGGGATGTTTTATCTTTGCATTTTGCATGTTGCCTCTCTTTGGCTGATGGTTTGGACATCGTGTGTGTTTTGCCATCATTTGTAAGAACATACTTTGCCTTGTTCCTTAGAGAACAAAGGGTTGGGGTGTTGTGTTTTGTTTTTTCCCCACTAAAGGAAAGGAGAACATGGTTACTAATTGTAACCCTAAATAATTTTAATATTAGTTCCTCTCCCTTGGTTCCAATTTAAAACTACTAGCTGTAACCAGGCACCCCCTATCTTTCTTACTGTACAGTGTCCGGATCCTGCCAGAGAGTCAGGGCAAAGAGAGAGTGAGAGAGTGCACAAATAAGCTCTGCCTTGAACAGGCAGTGGTTTATGTGTAATGCTGAAGATCTGTGCAGGAAGCTGGACTATCTTCAGGGTACAGGAAAAGAGCAGAGAAAAGCATTTGGATTTCCTGGAGTTGCCTCTTCAGCCAGATTTGAAAAGGCTGAAAGGGAACAGGGGAAAGGATATAGCATGGGATGGAAACTGGAAGAGCCTCAGAGAACAGGGGCACTTGAGGAAACAATTTTCTAGCATGATATCAAATAAACTAAGAGCAGCACAAGAGACAGAAGGTCCCAGAATCAAAGTAGTGGAGCAGAGTATCCAGCAGAGTAGCTGGAGCTTTTCTAACATTCCAACAGCTGACATGTATTCCCCAGGGAGTATATATCTATTCCTCTTTCCTCTCTCCCTGAAGGATGTGTAGCTTACCTGGAGGTGCCTGTGGTTGTTATTCTATGTATGGAGAGGGAAAGGGATGACAAAAATGATTCATGCTGGGAAGACAGTATCTCACGTGCCATGCTAGGGAAACTTGGAATCCAAGAGGGGCTTTTTTCATGCCTCTGTAGTAAGATATGCTAGTGATCTGCATCTGTACTGAATGCTCATATCAGCTGTTGGCCAGTCAGCTCTTTAAATTTCACCTCATCAAGATTAAGCCTTGGAAAAGTATAAAAATCCAAACATAACACCTCTGTCAATGCAGTACATCATTTGCTTGAATTTGTCTGCTTTGCATTGCATGTGGCATCCACAGACTATCTGCATTGATAGTGTGTAAAAACACAGCTCTTGCAACAGTTGCATCAGCCAAGAAAACTCCACCATCAGCCACATTTCAAAGGGAGGGGAAGTGCATCCTGCTGAGATCCCTTCAGACCTGTTTTTTTCCAACCCCAAACCCTAATGCAGCCCCATGAGAGGCCCTAGCTGGGAACTTGGCTACAGTGACAGTATAAGCACCATCATTTGCAGAATGTGTTACTTCACAAGAAAGAAATGGCCGTGACTAGAGGAGAAAGGTTTAGAAAGAAAGGAAAAAAATAAAAAAATAAATAAGGAATATATACTAAACTCTCCACCAAGCTGCTGGTGACTGTTTTTTTCTTTTTTTTCTACGCTCTCCTTATGGCACACTGTAGCATGTGAGGCTTTTTGTACTGAAGGTCTGATGTTTGTTGTAGGTGTCTTAAGAGAGAGACCGAGTGGTTGTGGTTTGCAGAGGTGAAGGAAAGAGTCAGAATGAATGTTCTTGTGGCCCCTTTTGGCCAAGAAATCTATTTGGTGATCACCTGCAGTTAGGTGACGTGGGGTGGTGGTGGTGGAATCCTCTTCCAGGCCTATGCTCAGAATCCCTGCTTTTCTGCATTGCCACATTAGCACTTTCACTGGATATTTAGAGCACCTCAGGACTGATTCTCCTCTCACTCACACTGGGGTAACTCAGGAGTCACTCCACTGGAACCAGTGGTGTTAATCTGGTGTGAAAATAATGTGAGAGGAGGATTCAACTCCTTGGAGGGGGGGATTTTCCAGGTCCCCGAGGGGGAACAAAATCAATGGGAGTTACATGTCTAACTGCCACTTGTGCCTGTGAAAGTCTGCCCCTTATCTACCCATATGTATATAGGGTACAATTTTCAGGATAGCCTAAATGACATAGACACTTAAGAGCACACAGTTCACTGGTTTTCAGAGGGACTTAGTCTCCTAAGGCTCAGACCCTGGAGGATATTTGACCTCTTAACTGCTGCAAGTGTTAGGGCTCTGGCCTGAAATTCTCCAGCAATTTTTGAAAATGGAACTTAAGATCTTGAGTCATTTAGGTGGTTCTGAAAATACTACCCTTCATCCATTTTCAGGGTGTTGATCTCAGGTCATGTGCGAGCCTGCATTCTTATCTACAATGCTTTATTACTACTTTTCTCTGTTGAGCAATACTTGGAAGAAGAGGTAAAGGCCGAGATTTGCAAAACAGACTAGTGACTGAGTGAGTCACTTCTGGAGTGTCCAGCTTCAGACACCTTATGGGGGCCCAATTTGCAGGTCCCTTGTACACTCAGCAAGACTCATGTATTACATACCCAGAACCACTGGTCACTTCCAAAAATCCCAGCCTGAGACCTAGAGTACTCTTATAAAAGAAAATCCTAGGATAACTATTCATCCTATAGCTTGTTTTTTCTGCTCATGCCTGTTCCCAATGAACAAAACACATCCCTATGCATCACCTAAGCCCTATTATGAGGAGTTACACTGGCATACAGCTGAAGTAACACTAATTGAAGTAAATCAGGGCCTGAAGAAGAAGGCTACAGCCTAGAGAGTATAAAGAACTATGAGATGTTTGGAAGCTTATAAGAGCAGATTTGACGATTAGAGTGGCCCATTTCCGATGCTCTTGTGTGAGGATCTGGAAAGAGTCTCTCACTCATTGTACTTGTGTATTATGAATGTGTCCATCTGCAGAGATCTAATGTACACATATGTCCTGAATATTGTCCTAAGGTTGCAAGCTTCAAAACTGAGCAGAAAACATTCCCAAGAAGTGAGAATAATACAGATGTCTGTATTTGAAAAATTGGTTCAAATAAAGTCTCTCACTTATATGTAGTTGTGTGCAATTATTTGTTCCTTGAATAGAAGTTTTTCCTTGCTGAGATTTTCAATGCTTCTGTGAAAAATCCTATTCCATTTTCCCACCCTACAGCCTGTGACCTTACCAGTCAAGGCCTGTTACTGTGGAAATACTTTCTACATATTCCTTCTGGGTAAAAAGCTATGTTAAAATGAAAGGGTGAAGTAAAAAGCCTGGTATGTTTTTACTGTTGTTAAATGTCTGTTGAGGTAGAAGATATAGGACTGACTCACTCAAGATGTGGTCTTGATTTGAAAAAATACTAGATATTTATATAATAAGAAACAGACATTACCACAGAAGCTCTTGACCCAGGAAAGGTTAGTGTATGGCTATCTAGATACTCCCTGAAATGAAGCTGAATCAAGGAAATCTGTGCTTTTGGCACCACATGTCTGCAAAAAATCTACAGCAAAATGCTAGAGCTGGGATGTTCTAAGTAAAGGAATTTGCTTGGATCTAGAAAGCCAGTCTCTCCCTGATGTTAGTTGCCATTAAGGGGAAGCAATCAGCATGTTTAAGGAAAAGTGAGTACAAAATGGAATAAATTTGTTCAGGCAATAAGACAATCTGGAAAGCACTTTCTCCCTTGAGCAACAGTATCTAAAGGTATTGAATTCCTCAATAAATTTTGATGAATCTTTATTCATCAATTAACTGGGAAAGAAGCAGCTTTTCAGGCAGGAATATATATTTCAACACCTAAGAAGTCCCACCAAGCTCTTTCCTTCAGTATCAACTTTGTGCCAAGTGCAATGAAACATGAACAGAGCAGAGCCTGCTACCCAAGCTGTGCTAGGCTGCTGACTTTAATGCTGTGCTGTATCTGTCAGCAACTCAAGAGCAGAGCTGAAATCAAACATTTTTATCACATTCATTCATCCCAGGAAGCTTTGCAACCACTATTTAGAAATCACTTGCAACTCATCTCTGAAATATAGCAGCTGGCTTTAGCAAGAGCCCAGGAAATTTTCTGATGGGACTCTAAGGAGCTGCCTGGGAAGCAGAACAGACCTCGGCACCTCGCATGGGTTCTGGACAAAGTGCCAATTTACAAATGAAAATGACACAATTAGATGTCTGTATTCTTGCATGTAATCATCAGTTGCCCTGTGGCTTCTCCAAAAAAGGCGTGGACTCCAGCTTGTGTGCAAATATTTAGCATTCAAAATCAAGTGGTTTCAATTAGTCACATAGCTAGATTGCAGGGTTTGACTCTGGCTGTTTTGTTTCGCTTCAATGGGAAAAAATATCTGTAAAGGGATAGCCAAAGACTTCCTCCCAAGTAAATGGCTATCTTGGGGGTGGCAGGGATGCCTTGCACTCTTATTTCTTCTGCATAGTGGAGAGATGGGCAGGAACCTGCCTGCCTGACACATGGCACATGTGTCAGCTGAAACAGCCTAACTTAAATCTCTGCAGAGTGTTTCTGATCAAACACACAGAGCTCTTCCATATGATTTCCAGTGTCACTCTCTTGCCATTGTGAACTGGAAATAAATTTTCTGAATGAGGTGTACAAAGTGACCTGTGATTCACCTCGTGTTAGTCTCCCATTGCCTTCCTGCCCAGGTGAATACGCTTCTCCGGGAAGTTTTTTTGCAGATTGCTGTGCATATACGTGGACTGCTGCTGACAGCCTTTCTGCAACTTTTGCAAGACTTGATGGGTGGTTGTGTTTCCAAGTCCAGTGCTGGTCCCACAGCTTAGCCCACACTGGGTTGGGGAACACCTTCTCTCCCTGGATAAAGTACAGCTGATCTTTTGGAAGTGTGGCAGAGATACAGCCCTGGCAAGGGAAAGATCATGCTTCCAGGAGCACAGTATCTTGTAACACCATACCTTACTCTTAGTAAACATTGCCACACTCCCTGCCTGCAGCCTTCTGAGTTTCTTCTGGCTACTTCCTAGTGAGAGAAAGTGGTGATGTCTGACCCTCACTTAACCAAGGGAAAAATTTATGGCTCTAGCATCAGCAACACAAGATAATTACTTGGAAGCTGAAGGCATTTGAGCCCTCCATAGCCTCCTCAGCACTTTCCTGTGTCATACTTTGATTGATGATTTGATGTGATTTTTGGCAATACCAAGAGCTTGACAGCAGATTTACCACCTTCCTTGCTCTACTGAGGTCACTAGTAAAAGACCAGAGCTTCCCATGTTGTTACTCAGGTTCTAAGCCTGCTATCCATTACACAGACTTTTAGAGCCTCCTAACCTGTTACTCTTTGCTCTATTTTACTACTGTATGCCAATAAATGAGTGGAGGTGGCATCCAGGGCCTGCTGCACTCTGAAGATGAGCAGAAAAAGCCAGACAAAGGAAATTACGTACTTCTTTACCTGAGATCACTTTGTTTATTAAAAAATGAAATTATTTTCCCATGTGGGACCACTTTTGTTTATTAAAGAGGAAATCATTTTCATTTAGCTTGGCATGGAATGGTGAACATGAATAATAAGAGAAGAAAGGAAGTAAAAAGCTAATTCCCTCAGGAGGGCACAGCTGACTCTACAGCTGAGAAGCTGGATTTGCAGGGAGAAGTGGTTGCTTGTATGAGATAGATTGCAAAAGCTGGAGAAACGGACAGTCTTTGGGGTATTTCAGTCTGTGTAACTGGACCAGCTGTCTTCTGCTCTGCAACAACAGCCCCAAACTACAAGCTGGGTACAGGTAAAGAATGACTGCTTTGAGCTTAATTTAATTATGTTAATTGATTAAGCAAGTGCTAAGTAAAATGTAATTAGCACTTAGGGAGCAATGGGTGGATACTAAGCTAAGAGAGAGATAAAAGTCATCTGCAGTGAGACATAAGAAGGGTGGCACAGGTCATCACTAGTGTGATAATAAGGAGAGGTTAACTGGAGTGAAGATTGTTGGTGAGGTAACATCTCTGCTGAGCCTATGATTTTTGGAATCTTGAGATAGTCATCTTTTGAAGGATTTTGTGGCCATCTATGGGATCCTGACTCAGAGAGGGAAAACCAGTTTCTCTCACTGGAGGAATGGTCTAATGGAAAAGGTTCAATTCCCCCCCTCCCCCCCCCCCCCGGATACTAGGAGAGAATGTCTCCATCCTTTACCATTTATCTACATAAGTTGATTCAAATTGTGGTTTAGGCTCTGGTACTCCTCACCGAGCTCTTGTCCATGCAACAGCTTGCCTTTAAACACCTGGGTGCACTGTGGATGCAGTGAGACAGAGTCCTCCTACTTGTGTTTACCTACTTCCTAATGCTTTCTTCTTGGGTGTCTTTTCCTTGTTGGATGGAACTGAGCGTTTCAGGAGCAATATAAGTAAAGCTAATAAATTGCTTGACAAGGGTTGCCTTAGGGGATGTTGATGTTTAACAGGGCAGACCCCGAGCTTAGAATGGTCTTTTCCAATGTGGACTGATGCTGTTGGAAGTCATGGGGAATAACCTTTGATGAGGAATAACCTTATAACTACCAAAGAGTCACCTTCTCTAGAAGCCCCTTTAAGATTTCAAGGTCTTTTCCCCAAAAGACAATTCCCAGTTGAATTCCAGCACTCTGCAAATGGATGACTAGTTTCTATACACTGGGAATTCAGCTGTCTTGCTACAACGGCCCAGCCCGGGGCTTTCTTCCCCCATTGTGCATCACTTGTTTCTTAGCAGCAAAGAGAAAGGAGACCTACAGCTGTGAAGTGCTACCCTTGAGAAGGAAGGATGAGAATTGCCTCCTATTAATTTGGCACCCTGCAAAGCAAGGTGCCAAACACCCCATAGAATGTATGCAGGGCCTGAGGGCTGGAAGAGCAAAGCATGCTGCAGGCAGGAGTATGGGACTGACAAAAGTCATGCAAGGGGAGCAGAATCACTGCACTGCATTCAAACCCTTCTGAGGTTGTCACAATCATAAGAGAAGATCTCTGTGAAAAAAGGAATATAATATTATCTCTGGAGACCAACTGGTACTTACAGATCTGCTTGATCGTACAGGGAAGCTCCTCGCTTAGTGCCAGCTCAGTGCTAGATGGCAAAAAGTAGACTTAAAAGATTCTATATCCTAGCTAGTCCCCAGGAAAAAACAAAGACCTTGGGGTACTGCTGCTGCATTTCATGGCTGAGAGGAAGGAAGAAAGCAGTGATAGAGAGCCTAGATCCGGGGAAGAGATGGGAGGAAGGATTGCTTCCTACTGTATACCATCAGTGTACATGTTATCCCAGTAGGGCTGAGGAAGGTTTACGGCTGGGCAAGAGTGGTTTTTCCCCACAGTCACTCAACTGCAGTGCTGCTGGGCTGTTTCGCACTCCCTGTCTCAGAGGCCCTTGCTGGTGGAAAGCCCATTAATAAGGCTTTCCAGCTTGTCACTTCCATGCTGAATCCTTTGAAAGCTGCGTTCCTCTGGGCCCATTAGAGGGAGGAACTGTCTCCGCTGAAACATATGGGGCTGTCAGGCTCTGTCTGGCTATTGCTCTGAAAGCTGCCGCAGCTCTAGTCGTTTGCTGATGATGAGGAAAGCTGCCTTGAAGTGGTTGTGATGGGGATGGTGGTTTAGTAAGGGGACCAGAGGAAGATGACAGGTTAGCCGGGAGAGCTGCTGGAAAGCAAGGCACTGGTAGGTGATGATCTGTTAGGGAAGAAGGACATTGGCTTACAAGCCAGCAAAAGCACTACTGGACTGCGAAGTCTGGTATGCCATGAGTGCAACAGTGAGAAGAGGTTTGCTGGATTTGAGGCTAACTGGGGTAAACTGGGGTGTGAACAGTGAGCAGGTACGTAGGGACAGGCTGCAGCAGAGGAGGCATTGCTGATAGCAGAGATGTTTGCACTTACATCAGGGAGAGGATTCTGGCAGCGCTGGGTGGCTCTAGAGGATGATAGAGATGGGATGCTTTTGAAATGGGTTGTTGCAACAGAGGGGAATCTCGTGTGGTCAGACCACTGTGAAAGTTTCTAGGTGCATTCCTGAAATTGCCTGAATGCCACTGGAGTTTCTCATTAACCAGCACCCCCGCCCCCAGCTCCATTTGCAGAGACTGAAGAGGATTTAATGGAGTCCCTTGACTTTTTCTTCTGAAATATTCATGGGTTTTAGCAGTGCATTTCATGCTCACCTCCTCCTCCATTAGAGAACATTTAAGACAAACTGGGTGGAAAGCTTGCTGCTGTGGGGCCAGGGAGGCAGATTAAGGGACCTGTGGCTCTGACCAGAGACTGCTGGGAAGTGATCTCCTCATGGGCTGCTCCCTGACCCTTTTGCCAGGTCAGCAAAATGATTTCAAATTAGCCCAGGGCAGCATGCACAGGGAGGTGATTAATACGGTGGGAAAGAAAGGGAACTACTTAAGCAGAAAGAGCTATCTGGAGCTGTCCTCCCCCACCCTCTTCACACATATACATTCCATGTCTGTCTCCCTGCCCATCTTCATCATCTGCAAGGCCAGAAGCCCTATAGGAATCATACATGCTGATGAAAAATGCTTGGGGACAGCTAGTTTCCTCCTTACCTCATACTGCTGTTTTTTCCACTTGACTGGTACCTTATGCTGGGATTCTGGGAAAGGTACCAACACAGCATCCTCTACTGCCCCAGTAAATATTTGGGAAAGATGCCATATGTTGTCAACAAGGGGCAGCAGGATCACTCACCAAGCCTTCAACGAGGTGGTGCAAGATAAAGCAGAGAGAAGATGCTATGGAGAGGTTCAGGATCCCAGGAGTAGCTCTGAAATGTACCTGAAGCAGCAACACTGATAATAAGAAGACTTTCAGCAGCTACTATGTTGCGTTAGGATCCAAGGAAAATCCAGAGCTCCAGCGAGACTATGCAGAAGCATGCTGCATATTGGATGTTCTGTTTACAGACCTGACATGGCAAAGAGCCTGCTGAAGATCTGGAGAAAAAGCATAATAAATAGCACCATTGCACTCAACTGCAGAAACTGTCCTGGAAGAACAGAGCCAGGAGGACCTCACAAGGTCATCTACATCCTCCTCCTCTGCACAAAGCAAGAGCAACTACACTTATGTTGCATTCCACCGTGATATAAAATAGATCTTTTAAGTATACTAATTTCCTCATTAAAAACCTAATCATACTCATTAAAATCCTAAGCAAGTACTTACTAAAGACTCTGCAGATTTCAGCAGGAGCTGGATTGTGCCCTAAGAAAACAGGTTCTTTGCTACACCAATACTCCATGCTACCTCAGTAAAATGTACAAGAGATGTGCAACAAGGCCTCCCATGTCCACTTGACTTCTCTCTGTGTGAATATTTGAATGGGCCAAAAGAGCAAAATCTTCATGTGAGCGGGCTATTCACTTTGGCTGTCAGCGACAGGAAGTGGGGTTACAAACCTACAAATTCCTGTGGTTTCCTCCTGCTGGATTAAAAACCAGAACAAAGCCACAGATGCAATAGCACCTATTTATTCTTACTCTCAAAACACTTGTCAAACGGTTTCCCCTTCTCGCCACGTACACACACACATGCATTTGTGCCCTGGGAATGAAATGTTTTATAAGTGTTTGTAGGATGTTCCACATCTCCCTGAAATGATAATCAACATGCCTAGAATCAGCTTAATTACTAGGTATTCATCACATGCCCACACTCTTCCAAGACAGCTCCATGCAGTATCTCTATGAATGAGTCTGCATGTTTTCACCCTGCTGCTAACCACTGCTCGTGATCGAGAGCTCTAACCCTTACGCTCTGAGCTGCTGGATTCTCTGAGTATTTATTCATTTCTGGGCAGGGAGAGAGAATTTTGCAGAGCAGAGGCAGAGCACTTGCAAACAGAGACTTTCAGTGCTAGGCATAGCTATCCATATGTTTTTGCAGAGGTCTTGTCCTTTTATAGCAAAGGCTCTCTCTCGCCTCAAAATACACATAAATGATCCCAGTTTTAAACAAGTCATATTACAGGTTCAAAACAGTTTCAGGGTCTAACAACTAACAATCTCTACAGAAAAGATGTGAATCAGGAATTGAAGTACCAGTAAGCATGAAACTACAAAATTTTGTTTCCCATGTGTTGCCCCCTGATGTGTATAGGGGCTCTGCAGACAGACGTTTGCTAAAGACCTGAAGAAACTGCTTATTTTAGCTGAGGCAGTTACAAGATAATGAGAGCTGAGTGCTTCATAAGTTCCCTATAGCTAACAGCTCTTTTGCTACTCAAATTTGAGTTTCTTTTCTGCTAACCCTGCCTCTTCTCCTCTCTGCTGTGGTCTCCCAAGCCCACGGCCCTTCTGCCTTCCAAGAGTCCATGATCTTTTGGGCTTGGTCTATGTGGTTTTGTGCAATCTTGGCTGAAACAACCTCAGTTATGGCCCCATTCACTTTTGGGTATGCAGCCATGTAGGAGGAGGGTATTTATCTTGCATGATTGCGATGAAGTTGTTGCAGTGTTTTATCTTCTTTCTCATAGCAATCAGATATACACCAACACATACCTCCCCAATTCAGTTCACTTGAGATCCCCCCTCCACCCCCCAAAAATATTTACAGATGCACTGTAGGTTGGTTCAAGATGCCATGATCACACATCCAGCACATTCTTTTTTCACAGTACTGGGTGCTCTCTTGGGTAGCAAAATGCATCTCCTATAACAAAGTAATATTCACTGCTCCTTTGAACTTTTCTGAAGGCTATTCTGGACTGAGGCTGGGGGCATCTGCAAAGATCATGGTAACACATTTGATTTCTGTCAGCACACAGGGGCAGCCCCACAGCAAACAATCCCTCACATACCTTCACAGGCTATTTCACAGAGGTGCTAAGAACAAATGAAAGAAAGACTCAGGCCACCCTTCGTCCCATTGTATCACTGTCTGCCTTGGTTAGCCTGACAAGATGTGAAAGCTTCACACAACTGCAGCCTCCCTGTGGCATTGCACTAGCAAAACCCACATGAAAAATCCTTTTACATTATTACATGGATTAAAGCTTTTAAGGACATTTAGAGTCATGCTTCTCTATTTATTTGCTTCTTTGTGGAGCTTGGAGACTATGGATCCCAGAACCAGGGAACTCCTTTCTTGCTCTATTGCGCTTGCCATTGCAAGCAAAGAAAACCCCTTCATTTAAAACATGTATCATGGTGTCAGAGAGATTCTGCAATAGAGCTATGATCAAACCAGCACTTTGAAATAAAGCAAGGAGGAGGCTCACAAGCACAAATTCACTTTTCAACACAGATACATTTACACACAGGAGATGGGGTATGTGTCTTTTCATTTGTGTTCATACAGGAAGGTTTTAAAATGGCCAGAAACCATTTTGCCAAATCTTCCAGGTCTCAATTTATTAGCTATTCAAGACCTTTCATATGAGAAGGCTGTTGTTCACATGGGCACTTAATAGCAGATTGGTTGCAACCACAAATAAATAAGATGCTCCAGGAATGTCTGGGTGCCTGAATGGCAGACCAGCTTTAGGAGTTCAAATTTGCTGTTAATAATGCCAAGTCTCATATCTCTAGTGATGCTTTCAGACTTCAGAAATCTGCCATCCTTAGCATCATGTTATTTCTGTCAGACTGTACCCAGGATCTGTCAGTACTGTAACAGTGTTGACCCCACAACTTCTGGTGCACCAAGTAAGCATGACTATTGCAACACATGGCTGTGAAGTCTTAGTCCCCTAAGACATTTTTTGATACCTAGCTCCCTACTATGAGGCAGGAGCTGTGCCCAAGGGCACAGAACAAGTCTGTGGCAAAGTGCAGAGCTGAGCTCATCTCTTGGGATTTCAAGGAGATCAGATCAATAACTACTCCTAAGTATTTATTTTGTGGGGAAGAAGAGGATGGGAATAAAGTATACCTTTAAGCCTTGTTAAAAATACATGCCATGAAGATAGCTGTCTTCTAAGGGTAAAAGTGTCTCCAGGGAACATCTCCAGGGAATTCCTCTATAAACAAAACACTCAACAGGGAAAAAGCTTCTAGGGAACATCTCTGTAGGTGAAAGCTCAGCTAAGCGAAATGCCTCAGGAGAGCACATATCGGCACAGCATGCTGCCTAGCTGTGTCTTTCCTGAATTGCACCTCCCATCCTTGAATCACAGAGAGTCTGCTGAATATGTAAATTAAGACTTCCTTTTAGTTCATTGTTATTAAACCCATAAGACCAATTTTTAAACTAGAAATAGTGGCTTAAGTCATGCAGCTCCTCTGGCTTATCAGTGACTGCTCTCTGCCAACTTACCCTTGCACTGAGCCCCTGCATGCTAGGTGGGCATGCTCCTTCATTTGCAAAAAAGCATGGTTACCCCCCAGTTACTCTTTTATTAAAAGCCTGGTTTAAAAACGACTGTCATTCAGTCTGCAGTATTGCAACAGCCACTTGAACTGTGCAACTCCTGCTATGTGGTGGTACCAAAGCTGGCAAAATCATGATAGATGAGGTTTTATGACACCTTGGTATGAGGAGGACAGAGCACTATTAAAAGAGTGGCTCTGGGAACACCCATTGCACTAAGCAGAAGAGGGGGTTCAGAGGAGGCAGCACTGTGGTAGCACCACAGGAGACTTTTGGAGGCATGGCTGCCAGAGAGCCATGCAGGCTGCTCAGCAGCCACTGCAAAGGATTCCTGAGTTGTTCAAAGCTGATCAACCCTGCCTTTTTGCTGCTGTCAAGACTGCTGGAGGGGAAAATTAGATCTGCCTTTTGCTCAGTAAGCTTTGCAGAAAGCCTCAGCTCAGTGGCTGGTCAAAAAGAAGAACCCACTTATAGCTCATGCACTTGGGTATCTGTTTAGTCAGATGACAGCCTGAGAGTTGTACTTTCTCCTTTCCCATCAGGCTCTGACAGCTCATGGTTGGAGATGAATGGGCTTGGCCCAGCCACAGAGACATCTGCCTCCTTCAGCACGTATCTATATTTTCCCCCCTTGCATCAGAGGGCCATGCTGTTAAAGGATGGCAGAGATCCTTGAGATTATTCCTCTGATAAACCACAGTCAAGACCCATTGTGCATACATGTGCTTCCTTGGTGGGCTATAGCTATGTCCAAGATACACGCTGCCCTTGACCTGTTTTAATCCCACCAGAGTCTGCCATGGCACATCATGACAACACGCAACTAAAATTGGGGGGGGGGACTACCCTCCTCCTTTCCTTCTGTTAACCTTTCTGCACACTGACAGGTCTAAAAGTAGCAACCTGTAACATTTTCTGTCTGAAAGGCACTGATCTGGGAGCAGCTTTTAAGTATTCTTCACAAGGTATTTTTTCCATAAACCATTTTTTCATAAACCATGAGAGAGATTGGATTCTGATAGGTTCAGCTGTCACTGGAAGAGCAGAAATGACAAAATGACAAGAGATTTTTAGGAGAACTATATTAAACTCTGTGTAGGATTCCAGTTTAATAGTAATACTGAAGTGAAATTTGAGCCAATATTCCATTATTCTGTTCTGCACTACACTCTAGTACTGTCTCCATTCATAAAACAGTTCTGTTCCTGTCCCTTAGCTCTGATCTATTTGGTTTGTTCTAGAGCAGTTTTCAGCTTGTAATGGATTTGCCTTCCTGCATGCTTAAGTGTATAATAAATGGATAACACCTTCCAGGCTGCTAGATTTCTATTTATGTGTTGGACCCTGTGAATGTATCCTCTCATCTGTGCATTATTGCACATGGATATCTCTCTACGAAGCTCTTTGTGAACACATATATGGCTGTATTTCTTTTTCTATCATTTCCTGGACTGTTAGAAGGCAATGTGAGCAGATAAACAATGAAGATAGGAAATACAAAAGGAGGGTTGGGCTAGGAATGAATAGTGGCTGCAGAGGGAAACTTATTCTCTATTTCCACCTGAGCAGGTCCCAGTGACCCATTATACATGAGTGACTTGCCTGGTTTTGCAGCAGCCACAGTATGTAGTCTCACCGGAGGGCTGTAATGCCTCTCCCACTAAGCCTGACTTGAACTAGAAATCCTCTGTTCTCGTTGGCTCGACCTTTGCTTGCAGTATCAGGCTGTAGAGCCAGCAGCTCGGGCAACTGCGAAGCATTTGCCTCTGCATGGCCAGGGGTGAGCTCCCAGCCCCTCAGACACAGAGGTGCAATATTCCCTTTGGACTGTTCTGAAAATTTGGTCCCTTCTTCGCTCTTCTTGTTAAAAGTTATAATTGTGGGCCTCACTCATCACTGATACTTTCTTAGCACTCTGCAAGGCAAATGCAAAGCACTATCAAATCCCATGGGTAACATTTTACCACACTTCCAGTGGCATAATAAACTGCCCTTTATTCAGCCTGATACTTCTCCCTTCCCATCAGATAGTTCAACACCTCACCCTCCTTCTCTGCCTCCCATCTCCTGCAGGACTTGCAGCTTCTTCTGGAGGGCATTTTTCTATGCCACTCTCAAGCTATTGCAAGATAAAAGGTTTTCACCTTCATAAATAATCAATGTGGGCCAAATGGCTCAAGCTTGCTCAACAAAATTATGCATGAGAAACAGAAATGGAAGAGAGAAATACCAGCCCTGCAAGGATCCTATAGAGATTAACTACCTAATGCCTATAAAAGGTGGGAGGAGATTCAAGTAACAGAGAGGCAGAGAACAAGGGAACTCAGTGCTCACCAAACATTTCCCTGTCTAACCACACCTCTTTTATCTGTTCACAAAGCATCTGCAAGCAGGCTTTGATTCTGGTTAATTTGCTTACTACAGAAAACTATTAGAGCAAGCTGGTACCAGTCAGCAGGCTCTGGACCTGCTCCGCTCGTCGGGGTTGTGCTTCGCAGTTCCTCTGATGGACCTTCCTGCAGGGGAGGGATGTCGGTGTATAACCAAGGGAGCCCAGCATCAAGGGTCACACTGCAGGCACTGGATGCACACAGAGAAACCACAGCCCAGGCAGTGCTTTTTGAGTGCCACCTCTCTTATAGGAAGGGCAAGTCAGCTAAACATGCTGTCAGTTCAGTTTGATTTCTAAGGTGGGATTGCCCTCATGGGGCAGCATGACTCCAAGGACCCAGAGCCATGTGCCTCCAGAGTCATTATACCTGTCTTTTGCCACTGGGGCACTTAACACTGCTGAGTTCCATCACTGTATTAACTGTGTGGCTACATCCCTTATTATTATTATTGCACCTCATGTTTGACTGGATCCACGTATAGTAACCCCGCTGTACTAGAGCTCATCAGCCAGCAGAGCAGATTCATCAGTGTCCGTTTATCAGTGCTGATTTATGCATCCTGGGTAGCTGGCACTTAAAGAAGGAGCCTGTGCTTGGAACCAAAATTGCATAATAATCACAGCTGTAACAAAAGCATATTTGGGAGTCTGAAAACATTCTTTTCAGATGACATAGCCATTTGGTTAGCACAAGCAGTGACATCATGTTGTTTCTTTGTGTTTATTCACAGGCATTGGTACTAGTAATGAACATTTATTTTTAAAAAAAGCAAAAAACAGATACCTGGTTTGCCATTGAGTAAACTCTTATACCAAGCTGATGCCATTCTTTTGAAATGAGACTAAAAGTGATGTTAAATTAGAATGTCACAGCAATGAGTCAGGTCTGGCACATTTAGTCCACGAGGCATTAATAAGGACTTTAGTCATGTACTGTTACAGGAATCTATACTATTCAGATGCATCAGCGTAACAGATACTGTAGCAAGAGTCCCAGTGGAGTCCAGTCCTGTGGGTCTTTCTCACTCCCCAAATTTCTGTATTGCTTTGCCTGGTTGAATGCACACACTTAGGCCTGCCTACTTCCTCAGGCATGGGCAACCCCAGCATAGGCACCAACTACAGGAACATTTGCAGAGTTGGTGCACAGGCTCTCTCCCCGTGACATGCACCTCTTCCCACTCTTGACAGGCTTATATCCTTTAGGGCAGGAGGGCACAAGGCTGAAAAACAAGCACAAGAAGAGAGCAGGAGAATTCGGTGGTGTTGCCAGTATTTTGGAGACTGACAGTGACAGGAGTTCATCAAATCATTAAGTCAAATTGCCCAGCCATCTGAGGAAGTGAACTGCTCTCTCTACTATAGTGACAACACCATCTTACACAGCCTTGTTCTTGTGCCCCAGGGCAAAATCCTTCCTGGTCCTAAATGTGACAATTATGTCCCCATTTCCTAGAGATGCATATGAAGCTGAGCACAAGTTTGGGTTCTGACCATGGAAGTAAGTGGTGATTTCCTACTCCTGCTTACATTCGTTGCAGACAGAAAATGTTTGGGCAGATCTGGATTAAAAAAGGTAGGAGGGAGGGATTGCATCAAAGCAAATTCACACTTCTGTTCTGAATAAATGTCTTCTCAGCCCTCATAGTTATGTAAGAGAGAGAGAGATCACAGAAGGACAGAGAGGAAGAGCTCTGAGGATACCAACAGTGAACAGGAGAGTGTACAGGAACGTTGGATTCCTTGGGAGATAAATTTTCATTGCTATGGAGTTAATCTCCTGAGCTTTTCATTGCAATTTTGTCTCATTCACTTCCTCTTGAAATGAGTTTCCATTTGTCTGTCTGGGGCTAATTTTCCCTCATCTGCCTCATCCCAGCCATCATTAGAGGCAAAGTGCCTCCATTGTGCCCCCCCCCCCGCCCCTTTACGCAATCTCCTCAGTGCATCCCAGTTTGTTAATTCAGCTATCAGTCAGTTGTAATCAGCATCTGTTAGCCTGATCTGGCTGTCTCAGGATACCCCATCCCTCCACTGCCCAAGGATTCCAAGGTTTCCAAGGTTCCCAGAGACACTTGGTCTCTATGTTAACCTTCTGTCCTTATTCAATTTCAGCTATCTAATAGGGGTACAAGAACAGAGAAGAAAGGCTTCAGGCAGCATTGCAAATGTCCTGTGAGCCTGTGGTCCTTATGCACATGCTGATTCAGAGTTTGCTTAGAGCCTGGAGCTGACTCTCAACTGCCTGCTCCTTACAGCAGAGAGAATTCCTTCTTTAAAGCCAGCAGCCAGCAGCACAAATCCCCATGTCTTCTCTGCAAACCCAGAGGAAACCCTCCCCAGTCCCAGGCCCACTGGGCACATGGCGAGGTACAGCTCTCTGGGGAGCTGCCCACATGGATTGTGTTCCAAGGAGACAGAGCTTCATAAGGCCATGCTTAAACTCATCGCTCTGGGAACTACATGCTGCCAGATCACTTGGCAGTAAGAAGCCTGATTGGGCTCAGGCATATTATCACATTTCTGTCCTTCTAACCAGAACATACAGCATGACTGATGCTGATAGGTACTCGGGCCATGTCAGCTAGTACCCCATACTGTAGTGTGGGAAGCTTGCCCTGATGTCTGTCAGCAGCTCTCTTTTTCTGACCACTGCCCGAGAAAACCTTGCAGAAGAGCAGTACAACACTACTAGCAAGAGCAAATTACTTCAAGAGCATGGCACTGCGCTCATCTCTTCATGTGCCATGACCAGAAATAGCAGCAGGTCTTCCTGCCCAGTATAGACCACAGTGAGAGAGGCTGCATGTGACTCTGTGAGTACCAAAGGTGCAGCTGGTGTCATCACTAGCTGCTGTCTTTGGTGATAAACCTCTGGACATCTTGATTTCTGTTCTGCAGAGAAGAGCTTTGATGAGTGGAGAAAGCTATGCTGAAGATGTGCAAGGCTCTGCTTTGGAAGGAGACCTCAGGCTGGGCAAAGTAACATTTACAGAAAGATATGGTGAGCACACTCCTTCAAGGAAGACAACCAACACACACGTGCTAGTGTCAAGAATATAGTTTTGGCCCTGCTAAACAAACTGGCAAAGTCAGCAGCAGTGAGATGATTTGGACGAGGATCTCTACCACTGGAGAAGTTCTCAGATCGCTCTACAAATGGAATCATGGTAGGTGCTATTTGAGCAGGCTCCAACAACTGCATTGCAAAGAGAATACACCTTGAGCTCTCCCTCAGCTGATGGATGCCCTGGCTGTATGCACTGTGCTTGTGTTTTCCATGACTTGTGCTAACTGAAGCCTTGCCAAGTGAGCAGTATGACCCTGAGGCAGAGGTCCTCCAGATAAAGGCAGTTTTGCCACCCTTATATCCAGAGACCCAGTTGCCTCCTTATGTAGTTCATCCCACCACTCTCTGCAAGCTCAGACACTGCTAGGACTTCTTCATATACTGCCTGCTGGATGGCAGTGGAAGGATGTTGGCTGCCAGATAGCCAGGTGGAGGAAAGGCTCCTGCTGCCAGGCTTGAGGAAGACCTACTGCTTCTCTGCCAGGATCCCTGATGCTTACTATACCCCTGCACAACATTGTGAGATTGAGAGTTTGGAGATGGCATATGGCTGGGTGGGAGGCGATGGGGGAAGCCCAGCTGGAATCAGAGTCACTCCTGATGCCTATTTCAGCTTGCACATTTGCCACTTGTTCACTCACCCAAGCGAGCTATGAGGGCCGGGTTGGAAGGAATATCCCTGTAGACTCTTTGGTGAAAGTTCATTGCTTTCTGTATACATGTATCCTTCAGCTTGAAAACAAAATAACCTCCCTCATAACTGCATGCATCCCTTGATCCTGGCTCTGCCATTTGCCTGCAGTTCCTGATGATTCAAAGCCTTTATTTCTCCTGAAAATGCTGATAATAAACAAATATTCATAGCTTCACTGGTTAGAGGGGAGCTCAACAGAGCAACAGGGTAAAAAAATAAAGTCAATTTAGATATCTACAAGAAACAAGGCTGCAAGATTATTACTACATGTAATACATGGATCTGCATACAGGGCCAGGATTGAAAACTACGTTCCATGAGAGGGTTTGAATCTCTGCTGGGTTCCTGCACTCATATCATGTGCCTCATGCATACCCCCCTTTCACCTCTGTCTGGAAAGACTCTCAAGGCTCTAAGGTCCTGGACGCTTTCTCTAGCTGGGAGGACTGACGTGGAAAATGAATTGCAAGGTAAAGAAACCACATCTTGGACACTGTACTTCAAGAGAGGGAAAACCCAGCTCTACACCCTCAGATGATGGAAGAAGGTGGAACCATCCACTTCTACCAACCACCTGCACTAACTCTCCCATTACCAGTACTTCTGCCCATCTCCCTGACTGCTACAGAAGTCAGGAGGCTGCAACCCTCAGGCACAGAGCTGGAAAAAAAAAAAAGGCACTCAAGGAAGGGTCAGCTGCAGATCACTGTAGAGATGTGATTTTTGAACTATGTTGAAAGGGTGCCTTGCTGTCCTCCAGCCCCCTGGTAATTTTGGAACAGCTCTGATCTGGCAGCATAGCATTATTCCTGCTCAGTGTTTTGCATTGCGGTATTTTAAAAGGCTTAAGACCAGATTTATCACCAAGGGTATTGGAACATATGACAGCTTGATTGTGCACTTCAATTAGCATCTTCTTCACGATGAAAATGGTCCAAATATTCATTCTTTAACTTCCTGATCATTACAACGTTCTTAAGCTTAACTGGGTAAGGCAGCACTTTTGAAGAGACAGTTGTAAATATTCTATGAACTATATTTCTGCAAATATTAATCACCACAAATGCAGTGTAAAGCTCATAGTCTCCAGTGTGTGCCCAAGTTTCTACAGACACCATATCTGGCATGTTTGGACACAGGTAATGACCCAGGTAAGAGACTAATAACAAGGTGTTTACAGGTCTCTCTCTGAGAGCAAGTCATTGCAATTCCTAGTTTTGAGTGATATCTCATGTCATATTCTCTCAAAAATGACTTCATGTCTCTAGGATGCCTTGGACTGGATTCTGTGACAAACTGTGAAGTTTGCATCAAGATTTATAACTGACAGGCTAGGGGCTATAAAACCAGGATTCAAACACATTTGAATCAGGATCCAGACGATGCCACATTTGGAGGTGCATAGCTCAGCCTTCAGTGAAAAACTTAGGGTCACTGTGGGCTTTTCAAAGAATGCTCAAGGCACAGCAAGCCAGTTAAGCAAACTGTCATTCCAGTGGGATGGGGGAAAAAAAACCACAGTGTTTTCAGAATGTCTTTAAAGCCTAAACTGGTATAAAAAGTCAGAGACAGATAAAAAATTCCAAGGAAAATAGTCTCTAAATATTTCATGTCGCAAGTATCAAATATGGTGTCTCTTAAACTCACACTCTCTTGGGATACCGGCAGGTAGTAGGCACAAACGGTATGTCCTCAGTCATTATATTGCCAACCAGTGCAAGGTTGTGGCAAATCTGATCAGATGTTTTATCCATTGCAGTTGATCTTCCCCCATGCAGCTCAGCCAGTGCGTCTCCCTCTTGCCCAGCTGTTTTCATACTGACAAGGCCCTTGGACAGCAAGTCCCAGTCTTGGCTGAATTGCAAGATATTTTTATGGATACACATTTTCTTGTGGTTTTTGATCACCATAACCCCTAAACTCATTTCCAGTTGCTTTTTAGTCATATTTGAGCATACTTCTCCAGTGAGGAAAGATGAAGAATGCAGTCCCTAGGACATCTCGTCACTTCCCTTACTCATCTGGAAGTTTTGAATTATGGTAAGTACCCATAATTTAGATCCTCATTTTCTGGTATGTCTGCATCACTGGCAATAATTTCCTATGTACCTTTTCCAATGAGAATGGGGTACATCTATTAAGTGCTGTTATAGATACAGGAAGCTCTTTGTGGTAGTAAATGCAGCAATTAATGCTAATGAGTCTGCTGTTAGCAAGTAATACTATTGGTGTTATGCTCATGCCTCACTGAATGCAAAGCTTCAGTTTGTTAAACAGATGCCGGTATTAACAGCCAAATTCTCTTCCCATGGATAACTTAGTGTTAGTTAAATGTACCATTAAAAATAACCATTTAAAATGTTAATGAAAACAGAAATTGTGCTTGCCAGGGTTTTGCTTGTCTTCTGCTTATTCTCAGCCTTAAAGCAGTGGAGATGAAATGGCATCGTTTTGGAGAGGGTGTTTGCAACACACATGGAAGCAGAGAAGTCGTAGCATGAGCAGCATCCAGGCATGGCACCAGAAGCATGGCTTTTTTCCATCTCAGAGACCAGCCAATCAAGCTCGATACTGACCTTCACATCTGTGTAGCATATGTTATCCCAGTCCAGGGGTCCCCACACCAGCTCTGCCACCCTCTTACCCCACACCCTCCTGGCTCTCCCAGCTCCAGGGAAATGAATGACATTGGAGAATTCTCCATAATCCATTGTTTCTTCTTAGCCTCAAAGAGTAAAGGTGTGGCAAGAGCTATTCATGTTCATGCTCACAGTCCTATTTGTGCCTATTAGTTACTGAAATATCTTTGCTTAGCATGCTTTTTGTGCTCAGGTTGTGGTGGTAGGCTTTATTTAATTTCATGTAGTTTAAGAATCAAACCCATACACTACTGAATATCAGAATTTCATTTTTCTATTCTATATACTGCAGAAACAAACAAACAAATGAACAAAAATACCTTCTTGCAGCATACCCCTATGCCTTGTGGGTAGGTCTAGAGTCTGTCCCAGGAAACTGTAAACAGGCAGTACAGGGGAATGTGGAAGGCAAATCAGAAGCAGTGAAGTTGGTGACTTGTCCATTATCACAACAATGTTGGCCGAAGAAGAATGAGAAATATGAAAGTTTTCCATCCTCAGAGCCCAGTGGTGTGCTTGTTTTCTTATATTCTTGCCCTGGCTGCACCCTTCCTTCTGCTCTGTTTCCCGTAACTGTTTTCCTCGCAGATCTGGTTTGTGTCCATGATTGTACCTCTCCCCCAGCTGCCCTTGCTCCAAGCCCTCCGGTCAACATTTCCCAAGCCCTCTCCATTCCCTGGTCTTCCTTTTTCCTCCCCATCATAAAACTCAGCCTCTCCAGCTCTGTGTCCTACTCCATTTTCCTTGCCCAGCCTTTCCTGCTGCTTTTCCCCATGGCTCCCTCCTCCTGCATGGCAACTCCAGTCTGTGGCTGCTTTCAGCCAGTCTGCTCCCATCACCTCCTCTGAAATGCTGCACCCCACAGCTCAGTCTGATTCAGCAACCTCAGTCCCAGCCCACTCACCAGCTGCCCCTGCTCTTTGCTGCCTGCAGCCACCGTGCTGCAGTGCCACTTTGCCCTGCCTCCTCCACCAACCCCAGACAGGGGAAGGGGGAGGAAAGGGGTAGCCTGACCCATCTGCCGTGGTGCAAGGAGGGAAGTCATTACTGCATGCTATCAGAGAGGACATGAGCCAAGTTACGCGAGGAAGGGAGGGAAAATGAAGAAACATTACCTCCTTTTCACGTTTATTTCGTTTTTGTATTTTTTTGTATTTTTTTTAAGATCACAGAAGAGCAGAGCATTCATACATGTAAAGAAACAGAAACGAGATAACAGAAGTTAAATACATTGAGAAAAGAAAAAATAAAAAGCTTTTTCTTGTCATCATTAGATCTTGTTCATTCATTTGTTGGGGTGCTTCTTCTTTTTGTTTGATTCTTTTACACACACACTTGCGCTTTTGAAATTTTCTTTCACAGAGCTAGTTCCAAAAACAAATCAATGGCAAAAAATAAAATGATCATTTTCTCGTTTCATTAAAGAGAATTTCAGCTCATGTCTACAGTGCTGGGGAAAAATATATATAAAGATATAGATATATATATATATTTATATGTATATAACACTGTTAATGAGGAGAGTTCTAACCACCCCACCGTGTAGCAAGAAGAAGGGACTGGCCTTCATTCTTAAGGTGTAGAGGATGAAACTTGGCTCCAGCTGGGAAAGTAGAAAGATTTGGGGAGGTCACGGTGGCATCTTGGAGGCAGGTTCTCATTCTTCACCCTTCCTCCCATTTCTTGCACATGAATGTGCGCCTGCACATACATGCGCCCACACACATACACACACTCTTTCTCCTGGTTTCTTCAGGAGGTCACCATGGAGCTGTATGTACAGACGGAGCAATCACTGGAAGCAGGTGGAGGAGTATGTGCCTGGCTGTGTGCATGATGGAGGACATGGAAGAGGAGAGTGCCTGTATGGTTTTTGAGAGGACGACTGTGGCATGTATGTGGTAGAGGTTACAGGTGCACATGTGACTGAAATGGGGAGCAAACATCACAATTTCAGAGAAGAAAGACAGCACTGGTTGGGAAGTGCTGTCCTCACTGATGCTCCCCCATGGTGTGGCTCCTTGTTTCCGTATGTGGGCTATGTGGCAGGTACAGGTACATCCACATGCCTGCTCCAGGGCAACTGCAGGAACGGCAGCTCGCCTCTCTGATCTCACACCACACTGCTCACCGAGGCCCGTTGCAGGTGGCATGCGAGCCCCATGGGACCACAGGGCAAGCAGCAGATACAAAATGAGCACAGGAATGGGAAGGAAGGTCCTTGCCCCACCTGGACACCACTTTTTTAGAGGTGATCTCTGCCCCTTCCCCCGGCCATGCTCCCCTAGGAGCTTGGCAATGCACATGGCCCTACCACTTACTCTGCAGTCATGTCCTTCTGACGTGCACTGCCCCTTCCTCCTCTGTTGTCTGGATACATCTTATGGCTTACAAATCACTATGGCACCAGCTAATTGGAACCTGCAACAAGCTAAGGACTCTTTGCTTTCCACCTGTCTGGGTTAATTAGAAGAGCTGCTCCACTTTTCCAAGCCCTGCTCTTCCTGGTCTCCTTGCCCCATACAGATCTCCCCAGGCCACAGAGATACGGAGGACCATACCAACATACCCTCACCGAAATGACTTCTGCTTTCCTGCTGTGGTGAGTGACTCAAGAAGCAAACACCACAGATGATTGACCTTATGGGAACCAATCATCAATCAAAAAAAAAAAAAAATTTAGGGTGGGGGGATATAGGAGCTGCCTGAACACCTTTCTAGCACATTGCAAAGAGGAAAAGAGAAGGAAGTTTTAATGGTGTGATGCAGCTCTTAGTCAGCAGGATTCTGGGCATCCCAGTGGAAATGAAGTCGCTCTAAGGTTAATACAGCAAGGCCATGGTGTCCCTGCTGGCCTGCCTGGGAGATCTGCTTATGGATGATGGGCGTTGGTCATCCCCAACCTCTTCCTCTGGCATCACATCTTGGATATTATTACCCAGCTGCTCATCCTTCCTGACATTTTGCTCTTTCATGGCAGGTCCACACCCAGCATCCCCCACTTGAGATGTTTTTGTATCCTCGAGTCAGAAAAGCAGTAAGATTGAGCACCATCAGAAGAGAGAGCGAGAGAGAACTGCCCAACCCCTAGAGTCTCCTCCACAGGACTGTCTCATTTAGTAATCCTTGGTGTTAGTTGCCACATACCACGATGATCTGGGCTGTGGGTCAATGTGCTCAGAGCAGAGGCAGCAGATGTGTAAGAAGCCTTGGCAGGAGAAGAGCAGTTTCCCTGTGCCCCTGGATTCTCTCATCAGAAAAGGCAAAGCAATAAAGCATTACACAAAGGTCAAACTGAAACATCTGCTGGTGGAAGGACCGAGAAGCACACTAACAGCAGCTCCTACAACTTTCCAAATCCTCTTCCTCCAAAAATATTGATTGCTGTTGCTCCCCAATTTCCTTCCAGATGTGCAGCTTCTGCTCAGCCTGGAGACTGTGTAGCTACTGATGGCAACTTTGTCTACACTGTGGGTTTGGATTTTCACACAGGGGTTTTCTCGGGTGACTTGGGAAGCATGACCTGGGTGCACTTGGAGCTAAGAAGAGTTGGTGGGACTTGGATATTCTTCAAAATGGGGGCAGGCAGCAGTATACAAGAGAATCTGCCCAAACTGTGAACAGTCAGTGGCATGAGAAAGGTGTGTGCAGACAAAGACTAACTCTTGACACAATGCATGTCATCAAAGAAATTTTCATGAATGGCACGTTAACATGCACTTGGTGCTAGCATGGGGTGACAAAACTTCACCGGTGAAGAAAGCAGGGGTGCATCACTGAGCAACATACCCGCAAACTGCAGAGCTGGAAACAAACAAAAATGAACACAACTGCCAAGGTACAGGTATTGGCTGGAGATTCTCACATTGCCTTCTGAGCAGTTCAGAGACAGCCTCAGCTTCATTTTTTCAGCTGACCAGACACATGCTCTAAACAACATGCTACAGTCATGCACGGAGTTCATGTGGCTCAAGGTGGCTGCATTCCCGCTGTCCTGTTCCTTTTGGAAAGACTTGCCTTCGCCCCTCCTCTCAGTCATCTGAAATCCACTAGCAAGTATGGGGCCATATATTAAATCTAAGTCTTTGTTCCTCTGCTTGGACATTACCAGACATCTCATGTAACTCTCATAATATTCACAAACTGGTAGAAGAAATACTTTTTTTTTCTTTTTGTTTTTGTAACACTAAACGTTAAACCTTCATTGGTCAAACACAACTACATTGACAAGTTCAAGGAACTGGTGTCCCATTCCAAACTCCTCTCTCCCCCAGCCAGCTCTGAGGCAGCAGGAAACAGAAGCACAACTTTTCCAGAGGGAATTAAGGAGGACAGGACTATGAACGTGGAGTAGAAGCAAGGAGGAGAAACAGCTTCAGAGAAAAGGGCCCAAGACATGTGAAATATCTTTGCAACATCTCCGTCAGAGTGGCGGGGGAGAAAGAGAATGGAGAGAAATGATTGACCTTGCCTGTTTTTTTCCTGTGGTCATTTGAACTCTCATCTTGACAGATCCTTTGAGCAAATTGTTTGAGTCCAGGAGAAACAGGGGGATGTTTGCAGTATCCTGTGACGCACAGAGCAGCTCACAGGATTAGCTTCTGAGAGAAAATCAAACTCCAACATACCCATGGTTCCCTCAGCCCTGCTAGGAACAGACATATCCAAGAGTGGGGCTCTCAGCACTGTTGCAGATAACAGTCATACTATGTATTTGTGGCTTTTCTCAGACAGTTGCAAATAGCTGTCTTTAACCCTGTTTCACAGACATGTGACTGAGGCACAGATCTGCCCAGGTCCTTCAGGCAAGACTAGAACTGAATGTCAGGGCTGTAGCTGTTTGCTCTAGCTGCTAAACAGATGATAGCTTCAAAAACTGGGTGTCCTGTTTTTAGTAATGTATTTTCTTCTGTTAAACCAAAAGCCTCTATGCTTTGCTATTCCCTCAAAATACACAAACCAGAAAAGATGCAGCACAAGGAGCTGTTTGGAGCTCAGCACTTGTGACCAACACTCCAGTCGTGCTTGGATGCATGTCAGCCTGGTGCCTAGGAGCAACCCTACAGCAATGAAACCACATTTGAAGGACAGCACGCAGGACAGACCTTACAACAACAAGCAGCTTGACATTAGCCCGAGTTTAAAGAAAACAGGGGTCTGCTGTGCACCTCCTGGCAACAAGCTTTTGACAATAAATCCAGGTGCAAATATAGTGCTGAGAATGAAACGTGTCAGTGATGTTGTGTTTTCCCTTGTGCCAAGCTGCTGGGGAAGGGCCAGCTTCTAGCCTCAGCTTCTGGGATAGGCATCTGCTCACAGCTGTGCAGAGATAGCTGAAAGGAGTGAGGAGCCCCTTTGGAGCAGATAATCTGGAGTCATTTCTAAGACACCAAACAACATGGTCCTCCTGGAAGGTAGGAATGAGGTACTGGGTGCCTGAATAATGCGAAGGACGCAGAGCCTCAGCATGCCAGTCTCCTAAGACGAAGTCCCAAGTCCCATAAATGCCTGCCTTAAGGCTGAGAAGAGCCATCTTGCATCCCAAGGCCCATTTGGATCCAGAGAGTGAATTTCAACCACTCTGAAGCTGTCCCGCTCTCACCTCTTGTATCAGGGCACAAACACTCCTAGCTATGATTTTGAGGCCAGGGTGGAGTGGGGTAGGGCATAACTTCCAACATCCAAATCCACAGTAGGAAAGCTATAGCCAAGCCTGCCATCACCAAGACCTCAGCCTCTTGTGTCTATCTCCCTTTAATATTTCCTTGCTTATTTTGGCTGCTGACTTAATTGCCTGCCTGCTGCTGCTGCCCAAAACAGCTGAGCTCAGTAGGGGGGGAGTTAGGCACAGGCAGCACTGCAGAGCAAGGTGCGAACACCTTAAGGGACTGGCACCCAAGCGCAGGGACATCCGTGCAGCTTGTGCCTCAGCTGGGCAAAGATGGGGCCCAGCTCACACAGCACCATTCACTCTCTGCTTTCTGGCAGGGATCATCTGGCGCATTGCCCCTCCTCACACTTCTCAGGGCTGGATGTGGGCTGGAGCTATTCCACCCTGTTTGCAAGAAAGTGTGAGCTTGGCTGCCAAGCACATTGCCGCTGTACTGATTCATAGGGCAAAGCTGGAGAAGCAAGCATGCTGGTGCTTAAAAACTTGGTGGTGCTTTATAAACTTGGTGGTGCCAAACGTGTAGGACATTGATGTTGTGGGGCTGTCAGCTGACTTGTGTGGGCTAACACTAGTTCCTCCCTGCCTCTATCTGCCCCCAACCCCCCCCCCCCCCCAAAAAAAAAAAAAAAAAAAGGCTGTCTACTTGATAGATAGATGCTTGGGCTTGTGACTCTAGGTAGGAAACGTGGCAGTCTTTGCCCTGCTGCCCCTTCACACACCATTGCACTGGAGCGTGTGACTGTTGGCTTCACCCTCCCTCAGCGATCCCTACCTCTCCTGCAGGAGACTTGTCACTGGCATGGCAACTTCCAGCCACCAGCCAGCATTTTTCTTAACCCTATTTCTGGCGGCCTGCTCTCAGACTGCTCTGTTCCTCAGGAGTCAGCAGAGTGTCTCTGGCTGTTACCTCCGCACACAGCTCTGCCGTGGGGAGGGCAATGGCAAGCAACAACCCTCTCCATAAGGACCAGTGCTCTGCAGACGGGCATACAGAAGAGCAGGGGGAATTGCATCACCTACTCCTTCACTGAACCACTTTAAGCTTCTTCTTTATAAACCCAGGATTTTGGACCTGATATTTGTTTTTATTCTTACATTCACAGGTCCTGGACCCAATTTGTTTTAAATGTGTAATTTGCAAAGTGAGCTTTGTAGTAGCAGCAGTGAGCACTCTCTCCCTCTCTCACACACGAATACACACACACACACACACACACACACACACACTCTCACCTTCACATAGACTACTTTTCCTTTTATAACAGGGAGGACAGAAAACCAACAACAGAAAAGGCCACTGGCTCTATTTCTGAATCAATATCAAATGGTTAGGAATGACCACATTGTGGTTTCTGCACTGAGGCATTGTTCCTATGCACACTGTACCTACAGGAATGGTTGCTCAGCGATGTCCAAGCTCTCATCATTTGCATCCCACCTGCCCAGCTTCCCCTTCCCAGGAGGAGTGGGCACTTGCAATCTGCACATCATGGTCCTGCAGGTCAGTCTTGCTTTCTTTTCCTTCTCTGGACAAACGCACACATGCACACACCCACATAAACATGAGCAAGCACTTGTATGTAGTAGGAGCTGCTACGCTGATACTTGAAGACTGAGTGCCAGGCAGGTGCTGGTGGGACAGAAGAAAAGGTTGAAAAAAAAAAAGGATGCAGACAGACTCTTGTGAGCAAGACAGCCAGGACTCAAAAAGACAACAAGGAGGCTGGAGTGGGTATGCCATGGGAACTTCTGTTGCAGCTGCCCCGCTCTCCTCACCCTTCTTCTCTGCCTGACTGATCTCTCAGCATCATGTCTCACAAGGCAGGACATTATCTACAGCAGGATGAGCATATGTACACATGGACTGTTCCTTTTGCATGCTTATAGAGAGCAAGAGTAAGAGTGAGAGAGAGAGAGAAAGAAAAAGAGAGGACAGAGAGAGAGAGAGAGAGAGAGAGAGAGAGACCCACACATACGCACATGCACACATGCATGCACACACACACACACACGCAGAGAGAGAGACATACACTGGAGAAAGAGAAAGACACCTGGTCAGATTGAGGGGGAGAGGAAGAGAATTAAAAAAGAAAATAAAAATATGCTTTTAGTATAGCTGACATAGCTTTAGTTCAGGCCGGAGAGCATGATGCTGCACAGAGGATGGTACAGGAAAGAAGGATTTAGCAAGGGCCTGGTGCACAGGATGAACTGAAGAGAAGAAGGGGTTCTTCACAGGACACCAGTGTGTAGAGATCTTCAGATGACTTGCTCTTGGTTTCTTTTTTTTCCTTTTTTTTCTTTTTTTTCTTTTCTTTTCCTTTTTTTTTTTTTTTTTTTTTGCAAAAGTATGAACTGGCTGAGCATCAGCTCACAAAAATGACCAAGGGCATCCAAAAAGTTAAGCGGCTACAATCATTGAAGCAAAGACCGCTTTCAGCAAAACAAAGAAATAGGATGAAGGAAGAAAGGCAAGGGAGTACAGAAAAGAGGAAGGAGGAGAGAAAAGAAAAGGGATCTTCTCTTTGACTGGCTTCGTGGGTTTTGCTGGTCTGTTTACATTGCAGTGTTCTCTGGCGACACAATCCTTGCTGGTGCCCCGTTCTTTCCCTCGCTTTGTGTTGCCTCCTAGATGGTCAGTCACTTGACAGCTGGCTTGTCAGAATTCAGAATAAATGTTGCTGAGTCGTCTTTGCTGTGATTTTTTTTCCTTTCCCCCCCTTCTTCGCTCCTGAACACACAAAAGTTGTGAAAGAAACAGTCCTCTCTCTCTCTCTCTCTCTCTCTTTCTCCTTCTTTCTCTCTCTCTCCCTTCTCTTCACTCTGTCTCCTGTAAAACGCGTTGTTTTGTGTGTTGTTGTTGTTGTCGTCGTGGTTTTTTTAATTATTATTATTATTATTTTAAATTCTGATTTGTATTAACATTTGCTGAGTAGGCAGAGCAGGGATGCTGCCAGCAGCCACAGTGGGACGGCCAAACTCATGGAGCCGCTGTCTACTCTCCCTGTGCCGGGTCCTGCAGGGTACGAGAAGGAAGAGAAAAGAGCACAAGATTACATGATGGGTGGAGACAGCAGGGTTATATGGGAACACAGCTGTATGCTTAAAAGGCAAGGCTGGCTCCAGGGCTGTTCTTGCAGGAAGGGGCTGGGGCCGAAGACTGGGAAGAACATCATGGGTGAGGGCTTGGGTGAAGCTTGGTCTGGTGCAACTGGAAGCTCCCCAGAGCTTCTCCCCTGCCAGCCAGCCCATCAGTTCCCCACCAGCCTCCCTTCCTGTGCAAGGCTCCAACTTTCGACAACTTTACCAAAGCAACAGCTAGTTTGGAGAAACCAGGCTCGGAGCAAGGGGGAACACACACCCATGGCCACGGGTCCCATCCCGCCTCTCACGGCGCTTCTTACTGGAAGATGCTCGCTGCCTTGCACAGCAGCTCAGCCAACACCTTTGCACTGTTGTGCCCCTGCTGCCTCCAGTGCAGCACCTCCCTGCTCTACCTCCTTCTCGGGGTGGCCCTTGAATGCCAGGGCTCGTTATAATTCTGCGCATTGACGAGTGTCTGTTTGCAGCCAGACACCGGCTCCTCAGGGGCTGATTCATCACTGTGGTCCAATCAATAAAACATGGGCCCAGTCAGTGGATGCCTCCTCTCCCAGGGGGTGTGCCGTAATTATTTATTTCTTAATGAGGATGGAGGGCGATTTCACTATAACGTTTACGTCCCTGTGGCATGACACCTCCAGAGCAAGTGTGCAGGGTGTGCCAGGGAAGCTTTGCTTTTTCGCGAGGAGGTGGGGGGAGGGGGTGGGGAGGAGGAATGAACCTGGCTGTGTGTGCGCACGCATGCACATGGGGCTGTCAGAGGGGGCGGGGAGGGAGCACTCTGCCGCAGCAACAAATAACGCAGACTCGCTCCAGGAATATTAAGTGCTAACACTCCTGACATCTTCTCATTCATCCTCTCATTTATGGGTTTTCCTTTTCTGCAAGGCTTTCAAGACAGGGATGCTGTTTTAAATTCACCCTGCAATACCAAGCATTGGCAGTCTTTTCTTTATAACGGGGCAGGGTGTACATGGCTGTGGTTTCATAAATGCATGCTTATCACATCTATATCTATCTATCTATGTATAAATATACATGTACGTATACATATGTATATGTAGTGTTTTACACAGAAGAGGTATGGGAAGATGCCGAAGTGTGGAGATGGGTGTAACTCTATACATCAGGACTGATTCTCCTGTGAAAGAAGACATGCTTATTAGACAGATAGAGCTATTTCTAATGGAGGGGGGGGGGAGATAAAAACAACCCTTTTCAGGACACCCCAGAGGGACCAAAGTGCAATTGCTCTGTCTCTCAGCCTACAGACTTTAACAGACAAAGAGCCCTTCTCTGCTGGGTGGAGCACCAGCTCCACAGACTTATTCAGCAACACAGTTGCTATTAAATTCTAGCTGGTGCCTAAAAGGAAGCAAATCCAAGAAAGATGTGCCTGGAGTCCCTGAAATTCTGTAGCAATTTCATTTGTGTGATTTCTTCCTCCTTTACTTGCTGGATCTGCTGTGCGTGCCCTGATCTTATTCTTTCTTTATTACAGAACTACGTGCTGAATTGTGTGGGTAAATTATATGCCATCTTTGACTTCTTCATTTTAGTTATTCCTTGCTCGCTTTTTTGTGGCTTGCTTCTTGTTTTGGGCAAGAGGAACTATTTTTCCCCTCTGAATTTGGGAATACTCAAGTTTAGCAAAGGCACCTACCTGGACCTATTTCTCAGAGAGAGCATCTGTTATGGCTAATTATTTGGGGGGGGGGGGGGGGTAAGGCCTCTCTGCAACTATTTGCATCCCAAGTCAGCATCTGAGAGGTCCCCCTGGCTCAGCAAATCATCAGGAACCCACCAGGGTATGTTGCCCACTAAATGTTTTCAGGCACCATAGTCCTACTATTTGGCTAAAATACTATTTGTCTAAGACATCCATGGATGCAGCTGGGAGAGCTATGCAGTTGCACCTGCCCAGGACTGTGTTAACAAAGGTGCAAGGGAGTCTCACGGCCACCAACCCCCTCCTTGACACACATAGGGCGCACATGCAATATCTGAGCTACAGGATGCACATTTGGAGGAACATAACACTCACCAACACTGCAGAGGTATACGTAGCCTTGACCTTGCTTGGGTACTACTGCCTATACATTTAAGGGCATGGCTCTGGGCTGTGTATGAGGGATAGGGTGGCATGGCATGGCACTGAAGGAGAGGGCCACCCCAGCATCTGTTCATGCTCAGTTTAATCTGTGAGGTTGTGTGATGAAGCCTGTGGATAGCTGAAGAGCCAGGACTCCCATCTCCATGGCTGAAAAATAAGGTGAGCTGCATGTTCCCCTGTTTCTCTGCTAAATTCCCTGCCAGGTGGCAATGAGGCGGTGGGGCTGGTTGTGCAAGCCCCTCTACATGCCCTTGCAATCATCTGCATGACAACAACATACACTAATACCAAACAATTGTTTGTACCAGGGGGTCTGTGTGTGGTTGTGAGGGTGCCAGACAGCACACTAAGCTGAGACCCATCGTGGGTCAAACTTACTGCAACACTTACACATATCCCTGGAAGCTGTATGTGATATCTGCATGTTACCAGAGAGCTAGAGAAATTTATTGTAAGATGTATTTTAAAGATGTGGGCAGGTTAAGACACAAACCAAAACAAATCTCGAAAATCTTGCAAATTTAAGCTTTGGGAAACTAATTACTCAAAAACTCAAAAAGAGAAGTGAGTAAAAATGTTAGAAGAGAATAAAATTCATGTTCTGAATGACTTTTTGAGCAGGAAATAGTATCTACTTTCAATTCACTCTGGCTATCACATTTAGTCCTTGTGTGTAGCTGCACCTCTTGCTGTCTGTATGTGTGTGTGTGTGTGCGCACGTGTGCATGCACATGCACTGATGATGTGTGGGTGCTGAGGCACCTACGCAGGTGAATGTCACACACACCAGTACACACGTATGCATACACCCACAACCACACATGTATGACACCCACGTGTGCACACACACACACACAGACCTGTGTACCCACCGACATGCACACACTCCCATACAAACCTTAATCCACTCACACGTGCTCATGCACATATATGCACACATGCAGAGAGAAGCAGGTACACCCCACCCCATGTGCATGCACCCACCTCACACGTGTGTGCGTAACCCCCCATGCCATGTGTACACACATGCACCACATGCAGTCCCACCCACACATCCATCCGCAATATGCACATCCCCCATCTGCATGCACACACATGCGTGCAAACATCCCCCAACACACATGTGCACACACAGATATACACCCCCCCGCTATCTCCCACACTGCAGACAGATGTGATGCATATTCCCTCCCAGCACACGCACGCCCCCCGATCCTGTTGTGCACACTCAGACGCACACCCTGTTCACACCGATGCATACACAGGTGTGCACACATGCACAAAGAGCCCCCCCCCCCCCCAAACACACACATAAACACTCGCACACGAAGCCTACACGCGCATCCCGCGGTCTCTGGCGCCGTCTGGCGACCGCCCGAGCCCACGTCGTGGCCGCCGCCGCCGCCGCCGCCGCCGCGCGCGAGAGCAGCCCCACGGCAACAGCCCCACGGCAGCCCGGGCGCCCCGTGCTGCGCATGGGGCTGTCGGCGAGGGCAGGGAGAGATGACTGGAAACAAGCGCTGCTGTGAAGTGGATACCGTCTCTGCAAATGCGCCCACACGCACTCTCCCACTCAACTTCAGTGGGTTGCTACCACCTGTAAGCGTGCAATTCATTCGATGGAGAATCTCTAGGAGTGAAGCAAAGCAAGCTGTACATGGCCCGACTGAATCATCCACGGGAGTGCTCACACCTGACTCAGCCAAGGTACAGACCTGGGCCGCTGGGTCAGAGCTCAGCTACCTCTACAGTGAGTGAAGTCTGCACTCCCTTGTGCCAAAAAGCAAAGATCTGTCTCCTTTAAAGGGCACAAGGGTGGTGGTGGCAAGGGGATTGGCAAATAGTTGTCATTTTCTCTGTAGTCTCCCAGCTTGGTAACCTTGAGCCTGTGTTGTGTGAGTTTGCTCTTCAAGCTAATCTCCTGGGCTAATCATTCCCTTGCAGTCTGGCAGTGCTGGTGAGTTCATGACCGTGCAGTAACTTTGAAGGGGGTTTTCTTTCCCTGTAGCCAAGGAAATTGGGTTTCTGATGATGAGTTAATATGAATACTTGGCAGCATTTCACAAAAACAAAAACAAAAAAAAACCCCAAAAAACAAAACAAAAAAAAACTTAAGGAACCCCACACCTCAAATGGCTAAACAAGTCAGATCACATTAATCTAATCAGGAAGGAACAGATTATGCCTTTCTCTTTGTCAACCCAGATAGTTAGATATCTGGTGCAGATACAGGTGGACCAATGCCACATTGACTAACCATGCTACAACGGCCTCATGGGGCACTACACCTCCTTTTTCCTGAGCACACATCCATGCTGCATGTTCAGCCTAGGTGATTTGCATTGGTGTCAGAGTATGAAGCAGCCTTGGCTAAGTTTTACAGAGCAGTAGATTAGTGCCAAAAGGAACCACGCGAGGCCCCCTAACCCATCCCCTCTTCCTGCTGCTATCCATGTCCTACCTGAAGTTTAACCACAGCAAAGACAAAGCCATGCTACTGTGGCCTCGCCTCTCCTGCCCACATGCACGCAATGGCACCAGCCTCACACGGAGCTGCTCCAGGAGGCTTCTCCCAACGTTTGCGGGAGAACATCTCTAGTCTCAGACAGGGATATGAAAGAGCAGGAAGGACCACACCAAACTTCAGTGATTTCACCTTGTGCCTCACTGTCCTGCATGCAAACCCTTCCACTCAACTGAAAACTCGAGCAGCTGCACACTTTCATGCCAAGTGTGCTGCTTAGGCTATGCTACGAGAGCTTTATCAGCCTTATAAGCAGGGCCTATGGCACCAGTTATTATTAAGGTTGCCTGACCTTTCCCATTATAAGACCCTGTTTGCTTATCACTTTACAAGCATTAATAGGGCAGGTGGAATGTTTCCCTGCTGCATGTTTGCCTTGGGCTGATTTTAAGTGGAAAAACAACAGCTAAAATAGTTCTGCTGTTTCGGCAACAAGGCTTGAGGAGGAACAAGGTTTTTGGGGATTTTTTTTATTATTATTTTTTAGTTGTAAAGAAAGAAAGCTGATGATGCTCTCTTAGAACATTTTTCTGCTCTGGTACATTGGCCCAGAGCATTGTAATGGCACAGGGATTTGATCTCTCAGCAAAAGCTAAAAAGATGCACAAAACTATCTGCCTTACATATCGTCCCCCCCTCTAGCCCATTTTTTCTTTTTCTTTTTGGTTATGGCTCATGAACTGCTCCTACTCCTGTGAATGCTGTAAGAAAGGACAGAGGAAGAAGGGTGGCGAAACCTGGGTGAGATGCAGAGGGCAGGAAGCAGGGTGTTCCTTCCCTAGCAAAAAACTCAGAAAGATGGTAAAGCTGAGGGCTTCTCTGTTCCTCAAAACCAATCTGCCTCAGGGAGGTGCACACCACAGGAAAAGAGCTCTGCTGGATCAGACCAGAAGTCTTGTCTACTACACAGTGCCAGCCCCAGCAAGTCCTTAGTGAGGGTCGAGAGTGTGAGCACAGGTCCAGCAAGTTGTGACACTGGCCTGCAATACTCTCTAAGCTTCCGCTGGCTTGGAGTTGTCCTGAACCAGTTGTGGTTGCACTTAACAGTACTCGATAGATTCAATTTTTCTTCCTTGAACTCTTCCAGTCACTTTTAGACTCTTTGAATGCTTCCGTATCCACAAATTCCCTCAGCTTTCAGGGATCACAGTGACAGTCACCTGCCAGTGATATTAGGGCCACATGTTAAATTTGGTGGCTGTGCTCTACTGTGGTTTTAGGCCCTTGGTATTAACAAAAAGCTTGGCACACTGCCTGTTACTCACTGCTACCTGAACTGGCTAGATTAAAAGTACCTCATTCATTCCTTCCTTTGCAGTTTCCTCTGCTGACTGCAGGATAGCCAGGCTAAGGAAGCTCCTTGCTCAGTGTGGGAAGAATTAGCTAGGGTGTGTTCAAGCCTCTGCAGGAATCAGGTCTGTGAGCTTTTTGTCAAGGAAACTGTTAAGAAAGAAGCTACCTGTTGTTAACAGATCGGAGGCCACCAAATGCTCGGGTCCCAAATTGCACAGCTGCAGGTCTTTTCACCAAACTTGAAGCATGGATGGATGCTGTGCAGGAGGCTAAAAGGAGCACAATTTTGTTGTGCGAGGACTTAATATGGTGCCCCTAAGGCTTAAGCAATTAACAGTCCAGTGGTGTCTCCTCTGTGACAAAGGCTCAACCTCAAGAGACCAGGCTAGCTGCAGAAATCACTGACAGGAGCAGGCTTCTAAATCTGTACTTTGTGGGATGAATAAAATGGTATTTTTCTCTCCTTGCCTTCACGCCATGAATTTATAGTGCTATATGGCATTGACACACATATAGACTTGGCTAAGTGCTGGCTGGGCAGCTAGTGGCCAAGGCCAGAAGGCTGCCTGGGAGGCCTATACATCTGCCTCATGGCTGGCATCGTCCCCTCAAAGGGTACAGTGCCCATTCGGGGCTGGGGTTGCATAAGGAGGTGATGAATGTGGGTGGAAGCTGATGTTAGGTCAGAGGCATATGGAAGAGGCCAGTATGGTGGGGGAATATGGGAAAGGGGTAATATGGACTCAGGTTACATGATGCAACACTTGCACTACCCCAAGGCTGCCACAACACGGGGAACCATACCAGAGAGTCTATAATTGAAATGGTAACATGGGCACACTCAGCTCAGGATTTTGAAGTGGACAAGAGCAGAAGATAAGATACCAGCCTAGGCTAGGGTGGAGAAGCCTAAGAGCTTATGTGAGCATGCAGGGTGGACAGGTAAGGCTCTGGGAGAAGGGGGGCTCTGAGGAGAAAAGGCAAGCCCAGATCATGCGTAGGGAAGCAGGGATGCTGGGGGAGAGACAGCTATGGGAGAGTGCATGAGCAGGAGTTTGTGAGTGAGTGCTGTGAGTTTTTTTTTTTTTTTTTTTTTTGGTTGGGGGGGTGGGTTGCAGGCACTAGCTCTCTGGTTCCACTGCATGGCTGCCTCATACAAACTCCCTGGTTTACACATATACTGACAGGCTTGGCTTTTAAATGCCTTCTGCCTCGAAATGGAGGCAGGGCATTTGTTGTGATTAACATCTACCTTGGCTTGCCTCAAATCTGCAGCAGGAGCTCCAGCACCGGCGAGGGCATGTGGGGAAAAGCAGGGCTGAATCCCTTGCTGACTGCACCGCTGGGCAAATGCTCTGCAAATGCTGCCAGGGTCTGAACGGTCACACACCTCTATCCCACGAGGTGGCAGCCAACGGCAAAGAAAAACCAACGGGAAAAGCATCTCAGGGCTTGCTGGACCCAGCGCTACTCCCAGGCAAAGCCCCTTCCCTGGCTGGCTGCTCTGGCAGACAGGGGGAAGGGGTAGCCCTTCTCGCAGCCCTGTGAGATGCCCCCAGCCAGGCAGGACCGACCATGCCGCCAGGGCCTCTGGCAGCTGTGTCTGCCACCAGCAGAAGAGCTGGGAGCCCAGGCAAAGGCCTTAAGGCACCTGCCCCCTGGCAGAGTCTGTCAGTCTGTCTAGGAAGCTACTTAGCCAGAGGCACCAGCCCTCTCTCTCTCTTAGCCCAGATCACAGCCAGATACCAAATCAGCTCAGGCCTATTCAGCAGATCTGCCCATCAATGTCCTCCCCTAGCTGCATGGTATCTGCAAGGTAAGAGCACTGGCTGGCACTAATGCCCAGGCTTAGTGGCTATGGACAACTGGGGGAAAATCCTGGGGTCCTGCAGAGACATGGATACTAGCAAAGCCCCCATGCTAAAGAAGGGATGCCAACTTCTGCATGCTCAGAGCCACTTTTGCCAGAGGCAGCTCAATGTGGCCCTGTTCGTATGGCACAGAACCTGACATCCACCAGTCTGCATCTTTACACAACTACCATGCAGCAGCACCCATCCTATTTTGACTTGCCTTCAGGCTAGCATTCCTCATGAATTGACAGAACTGCTTTTGGGGGTGTGTGGGGGGGAGAGGAGAGGTGAGAGGCAGATATGTCATCTATCTGTGACAGTAGTAAGAAGTAGAAGTTGTATGGGATGGCATAAAGGAACCAGCCACTCTACTTTCCCCGCACAGAGATCCCTCCTTCTGTCCCCTTGCTTCTCCTAGCTCACTTTCGCAGCACTGACCGCACTAGCTGCCTAGGTACGTAGAGATCTGATGACATCTACAAGCATTGGAGCCATACATGATAAGAGTCACAGAGGCTGATCTGCCATGCCACATAACTGTTGCTGAACAAACTAACGAGGCCAGACCCACAAGCAAATCCATTTGGTTGCACAGAGCCAGGCACCCAAATGCTGTAAACAACATGATGGCTGCCACTAGAAATTGAACCTATGGCTTTCAGGATTCGCAAGACAGACCTTTAAAAGGGGTGGTTTGAGCTGTAAGCAAGAAGCACATACATTCCTGCCTCATATCTAAAGGGAAAAATCACCTACTTGCCTAGATAGAAACATCTTATGTGATCCACGTTCACTACTATGGAATCTCCTACTAGTCTTTGGGTCTCTTCATCTGAGGAAAACAAAATGGAGATAGGAAAAGAGAGAGCAGGAGCCTGATTATTCTCTATTCACAGTAACAGGAGCTCAGGACTTGGCATGTCTGCAGCACCAATGGAGGAGAGCCCACAGAGACACTTCAAAGGGCATTGGAAAGCTGCAGGCTCCTTATGTGCTTTGGTGAACCTTCCCTTGGGATCCTGCTAGAGAACGCAAGGAAAACTAAGCATGAGAGGAGAATCAGCCTCCATCAGTTGTTGTTTGAGGATGAGACCAAGAGTAGGCACAGGATAGGTTAAGAGGACTTGTCTGGGATGGGAAGCAGGTGTGATGGTAGCCCAAGTGGAGCTAGAATGCCGTTTTTCAAAGTGCTTTCCACTTTGAGCAGTTCTAGGCTCCATGCTGTTGACAGGCTAACTCTACTTAAAGTGAAGGCTGGAGTCATGTTTCTTGAGCAAAGGAAATGACCAAAAATGAGGGGGGAATGGGATGAAAAGAAAATCACCGAGGAAGAGGGAGCAAGGAAAAGGGGATATGCAACATACAGGTCTCTCTTTCTCATCTCACTCCCCTGGGGCCTGGAGTGGTCTGAGGTTTTGCACGTGCCAGCTCCTCTGCAGGAAGTCATTTTTCTAGTCTGTTGACTCTCTTGCCAGGGCTTCAGAAGATGAAATCTTTATTATCATGAAGGCTTAAATGGAAGGAATACTGTTAATTCCATTTTCAAGGTCATACTTTGAAAGTTATTAATTTCTTTCTTCCAAGGCTTTGCACTCTACTCTGAGGCTTTAGGGATTAGCAGCTTCTACTTACTAGGGTTCATCTGGCTTTTTTTTTTTTTTTTTTTTTTTTTTTTTAACTTCTTTCATTCTCCCTCCCCTTTGGAAAGGATGATGTGATTTGCACTCCCTGTTCTTAATGTTCAAGCTGTTTTGTTCATTACTTGCTTGTACCCCATTTTCACTACCTAAATACCTGCTAATATCTGTGGAGTCTTTACTGGTAGGGGCTCACCTCCTGTAATCAAAATCTGACTCCCCTCCCAGGTTACTGGCAGTAACCTGGCTTTTCTAGAAGCAGAAGTTCCACTGTGTAAACTATGGTGGATGCCTTCTAGCAACTATCCAGTAAGATTAAGGAAATGTCTCTGATGTCTATCAGTCTTAGCACACTGTTTAATGTCTTCCAGAATTTGGTGAGGTTTTGGCACTAAATGTGTATTTTAGCACTAAACAGTCCTTCCCCATGTTTTGGAGCTCATTCATGATGTACTAAATACTCATCTATCATTCCTCATGTCTTAGTTGAGATTCGTTCTGTAATGGACCTCACCCATCCTTTCCTGAGGCCTAAAGACTATCCCTGTGATTGTATTTCTCACTGACTTTCTAAGAAGGTCACAGTTTTCAAAAGACAGCTGCTTACACCAGTTATCCTAGAACTGGTTTATGGTACTGCTATTCTAGAACTGAACTATTATCCTGATCAATGAGTGCTGGTGACTAGAAGACCAAATATGTTTCAAAGTATTTCATTACCAGATCTGTTCTGTAGATACTGGAAAGCTCCAATATTTTCTCACAGCTGAGAAAAAACAGTCTCTCACTCTTCTCATTCTCTGAATAATTGCAGAAGATTTTTTAAAAAACACTGGGTAAACTACTGATACAAATTCAGTTACTTCCAACTCCCTTGTCTTCAAACTATCCATTAAAGGCTCTCATCCTGCAAGCGAAAGATCTGAAAAATACATAGCACAGGCTCACAGGGGACAGCTAAGCTTTTTCTCTCTGTTTACACTTTTGAGGATATGGAAATCCCTCCCCTCTTCAGACCTCAAGCACATGTGTATGGCACTGCTTCCTCTCGGCAGACCAAAGGTGGCAACAGCATACAGTTTGGCTTCTCATTAGGGAACAAACAGCTATGGACAACATAGGCCCTTCTCAACCTGAGCACACACAGCCCTAGGAAGCCAGTTCACTAATCAGAAGCTCTTGAGCCTCTTGAAAAATTAGTATTTTCATCAGCTTTATGTCTGTTTGTTTGTTTACCTGCTTTGTCCCTGCAGTGGTTTTCCATGTGCTTTTCTGGGTATTCAACATGGGATGGGTGGCTGTGAACAGAAATGTAGAAGGATGGTGTCTGGGAAGATGGTCAGTATAGAAGGGGGAGTCAGAGGAGAATGAAATCAGGATGGAGAGTGACCAGCATGCATGAGGTTATGCTGATACCTCTGAAGACCAAGGCCATCTGCTCAGGCTGGCAGCATGCTGGACTGCAATCCAGTCATATTGCTGTCCCTGCCCTTTTTTCCTTCCCTTCTGGTACCTCTACTGCAGGGTTTACCAGAACAGCACTGCAGGATGTGCCTCCTCGCCAACCCCCAAACCTGTCCTCAAGGTATCCTCATGGCCACTGCTCCTCTCAGTGGACCCCTTGCACTGACCCTTACAGAGGCCACCCTTGTGGGGTCAGAAGGCCCCTTGTCCTCATCCCTTGTGGTGCAGGAATGGAATGAACCGCAGGTCATGTTTTAGCCAGCGTTCGACAAAGGCTGCTGTGAACAGTGAGAAATATGATGTCCATGTCATGGGAGCCATATAAACAAGCCCATGTACTTCTTTCAGTGAGTTATAAACGTCATCAGAGAAAAGCTGGGCCCACAGACTGGTTCATGTCTCTAAAAGGGTGTCTAAGCAAATATTACTTTGTGTCATCTGCAGCTCTCATCAAAGTACAGATAGGCAGATTTGTGTTTAACTCCAGAATGTGACTCCTGGTCACTCTAAAGCCTGAAAAGTGGAAGCATGCCTTGAATGGTGGTGTGCTGGTCCAGCTCTGGGTAATGCTGGAGCAGAGTCATAGTGGCTTCCTGCAACCCATTCCCAGACTAATCAATTCAGAAGGGCACAATAACTATTACTTACACAGGAACTGAACTGGCTGTTAGCTGAATGAGTCAGATGCAGTGGAACAGCCACTTCTGTTCATCCTTTACATGCTCTAGAGTGTCCGAAAATTGCTCAGTGAGCGTAGGACGTGTCTCTGAGCAGGGGGTGTGCATACAGTGCTCTGGCCTGTGAGCGTACACACACACCAGTGTGCACACCTAGCTGTGACACCTGCCGTGGAGGCTGCCTGACTGGACCTCACTGAGTGTACACTGGTTACAACCCATCATTGCTGTGGACTGAGCCCTCACCCCATTCTTCCCCTTTCTTCTGCCCTCCCCAAACTGCAACGGGACATGCAGGTGATGGTGAGGAAAGGATAAGTGCAATTCCCCTTTGCTCCCTGTGTGCATAGGCCTCTCCCTTTTGCTGGGGAGCTCTGCTGAGAGGCCTTCTCACGCATGGCAGGGCAACCTTGCCAGGAGAACTTGGCTTTTTCTGCAAGCTTGATTTCTATGGAACGGTTGTTTCTTTTTCCTGTGCCCCCCCTCCCTCCCAAATCCCACACCTCCCTTCTCCCAGTTGTTTTTGTTTTTAGAGAGAGCACTTAGACAGCTGTATTAATCATGCAAGCCCAGCCATGTGTAATGCGCTTTATCAACAGCAGAGCAGGCATTGAATGGCAACCGGTTCACAAGCAGGCCCGGTGCAACGCCTGAGCCGGGAAGATAAACCTGCCGCTTCCCAAACCGACTTACCGTCATGGGTTAGTGAATGGAGAGACTGCTCACTTGGGACAATAACCAGAGGGAAATGCCAATCTGTTAGGCAAATTCTTGAGCGGTTTTCAGTGGAAATGTAAAAAAAAAAGGAAGAGGAGGAAGGTGGGAATTACTCTTTGGCCATTTTCTTTCAAGGAAGAGAATTTTTTTATGTGTGTTTAAGGATTAAATCAAGGAAACAGTGGCTTTCTTCACCTTTCTCCTTGCTGCCCTCCAACCTTGACTTCCAGTTAGCTGTGCTGGCATCTATGCAAGGAAAATCAGAATAGTGAGAGGGAGAGAGCAAGGATTTAGGTACATTTCCTGTGCAGTGGGTACTAGCTCCTCTTGAAAGAGGAAGTTCAGCTGGTGGCTTCAGAAGCTCATTCAACATACAGATGTTATCAAGTTATATGCATCCTCCAGGCTGGGATATCTGGCTCAGGAGGGCTATCGTCTGCATGAGCACTGCTCTGCAGGGAAATCTGTCCATGCTCCTGCTCTGACGCTATTGGTGTCCCTGCCTGACAACCAATTTTCCGTGGCAGTTGCTCCTCCATGAGTTTGTTACTAATCTCTTCAGTGCAGTTGGGTGCACTCTCCCCCACCTGGTTTCACTCAACCTTCACTCTCCTACCAGGTGGCTGAGTCCAGACCTCTATCTTGCAGTGCTGTCCTGTGTGCTGCAACCTTGAAATGTCTTTGCTATCCCAGTGCAAGGGCCGAGGTCTAAAGAATATCTTTTTGGGACATCCAGTCTCAGTTCTTACCCTCTGTTTGCACTCTTCCTCACTCACTGGATTCTCCACAGCATTGCTACTGGAGAGGGTTATGCAAATATATGCACTCCATGGCTTATTTTGGAACAAATCATTCTCAATTAAAATTAATGAACAAAAAGTACAGAAACAGACGAAGCAATAAAGCCATCCCTCTCTCTGCTTCTCTCTCTCCCTATCTTTCTCTCTCTTTTTCTTGTAAGAAAGCTCAATTCTTTTCTCTTGGATTTTTTTGTAGGAAGAAGCAGACAGTTTTTTTTATTTTTTATTTTTTAACAGTGTCAGCAAACAGAAACTGTCTGTTGCTATCCAAAAATACTAAGCAATGTTAGTAGCTGTAGAAACAGAAATAATTCTTGGCATTTCTCTTTTCTGTAAGGTGTTTCCAGTTGAAAACCAACAAATCCCCATTACCCTTTATGGAAGACACTATCATTACCTCTGGCTTTGATTTTATTCAGTTTTAACCACACGGTCAAAATAAGATAAAATGTCAAGACTTGCTCAATACCTATCATGGAGCAAGAAGCAAACAACATGGTCTGCCTTCCTCTTCATTCTGTTTTATCCTTCTTTTTGCCTTGGCCTGAAATTCCAGCAAGCTTAGCACCCAACATGATCCCAGCCTCCAGTCTCTGCCATCTCTGGCAGAGATGGATGCTCACCCTGAGCAAGAAGAGAGGCTTGGTCTGGCTGAGTGTCCACCCTGCAGAGCTATGCCCTTGTGCACTCACCAAATAAAGAATGAGCTTTTTGGAAAATCTGGCTGGATACCATCAGCAGGCAGCAAGGTGAGCCTTGAGCTGTGCTTTCGGTTCAGAGCGATGGGCATTATAACTGAGCTCTGCCACAAATGCTGATGCCCAAAGATCAGCCAACATTTAGGGAAGAGAGGGGCAAGCTCTCCCTAAGTAATCAAGTACACATCCCTATACAGTAAGGAGTACAACTGAACTATGGCTCCTGAACGCCTGAGAATTTAAGGAAATACCTGACACACAAATGGCTCCAAAAGGGCACTCCTATACTTGGTCTCCACAGCCATTATTTTTGTCTGCTCGTTATTTCTGTGTCAGGATTGTAGTAGGACAAATTTGGACTTTTTGGCCTGTTTATGTGACAGCTTCCTCAGCTCTACCAAATAATGAATTGTTTTAAAAGCTGTGAAGGCTTGGGTTTTCACTGACCCTTTCCTGGACTCTCTCTGAGAAAGCAAATTTTGGTCTCAGCGGGGAGAGAGAGGATTTCAGAGATGGATTGGTTCCTTAACTGGTCACATTGCACTGAGATGAATGGTTTCTGTGGACTGTTCCAATGTTACTTGCTAGTCAGGAAGCCCTCTCCTATGTTAACCCTTTACAGTCTGATGTATTTCCCCAAGTTTCTTTCTTAAGTTTCAAAATATTCAGATGTTTACCTTTTGCCCAAACAGAACTAGCTCACAGGAGAGCATTCTGCAGAGCAGGACCGGTAAGGACATGCATGTGAGGCAGCGTAAGGGGAGCAGGGATGGGTGGAGGTGATCACTGCAACAGACGAATGCTCTATTCTCGCAACTAGGACCTCTGTGGGGAGGGAAGCGGGGAAGAGGACTGAGAGGGTATTACAAAAAAGATGCTGTGTTTTCCACTCTGGTCATCAGACCCAAATAAACATCTCTTTCCTCCCTTCCCCCAGCTCCCACCCCCCTGATGAAGGCATTAGTGACAATACAGGTTACAGCTAAATGAAGACTAGCTACAGTCTACAGTCCATCCAGGGTCATTCTCCGATCAGTATGCCTTTTGGCAGAAAGACAGGACTGCTCATTTTCCTTTTCCCACCTCCTCCGCCAATTACTTACACATTACTGCTAAAAATCTTGTTATCCTGCTGATGACTGTAACTGGACTTTGTCTGACCAGGTCCCAAAGATCTGCTTGCATGCTTGAGGTCCTTGCAAGTTACTCCAGGTGGTTCTGGATGCTGCCACTCACTGGGATACAAAGCATTTCCTGGCAGAGCTCCCGATGTGTTCAAGCTAGCCATACATCAATCTGAGAAAGCCATTGATTAATCTGTGGTAAACCCTGGTCACAAAACTCCTGCCAGGAAGACCTATGGGTTTTGAAACTTGTCTGTCTGGCTAAGTCATTTCCATGTGGATGTGGACACTTGGTCCTAATCATGTGAGAGTCTCTGTTCAAAGGGCTGAGGGAGAGGATTGACAGAGGACTGAGATGGAGGTAGTGCCATAACCGCGACGGATGCCTTTGAGGCTAAACAGAGATCCCACTGGCCCTGACCATGGCAGGTGTTCTGAGGAATGTGCAAATTCTCCCCTTTCAGAGGAAAATATTTTGAAAAACACTTGATGATGCAGTAAGGTCCCCATCACGACAGCCTGATGTTGTGTCCTCTCATTAAAATGTGATGTTACAATGCAGGCATTTCAGGGCATTTTGAATGCCCTGCTGCCAAATCAAGAAAGCTGGAACATTTACCAGGTACAACTATGCAGAGCTGAGAGGTGAATCAGCTGGAGTCCACCAGCCTTCTAGGAAACAGCCTCATCAAATTCAAGTCCCATATATTTACTAGAACAGGCTTATTCTGAGTCCCTAGCCTGCCTGAAAGCAAGATGTTTCCACAGCATCTAGCTAATGATAGCAATGTTTATCGTGAGTATAGTGCTCTTCATCTCCAAACACCTTCTTTTTAAAATTAATGCTCAAAATCCTGCAGGGCAGGAAAGTGTTATGGAGGCTTTAGAAAAATGAAATTGAGGCAGGAAGAGGAAGCAGAACATGATTCTGATCACCGAGGAGAGGCTTGTTTAAGAGCTGAGGACTCCATCCCAGAACATAAACTCATTGGGGGAAAAAGGTTAAACAAGAAAACTTTAGGCTTAAGGTTTCTCTGAAGACGAGCAGCAAAGGAAAAGCAAACTTTGAGATAAGTGCCAATATCTGTGCTGAATGCCCACACTCAGGAAGCTGCTAGGGGCTTTCAGAAAACAAATGAGGCCTGAGGTATTTAAATTCTACTTTTCCCCTTTGCAAATCCTCTTAGCATGTCCTGGTTCACTGGAGATATCCCAGCATTTGGCGCCACAAATTCCTGAAGACTCCTTGCACAAGTCATGTCACACTGGGATGTTTGTGGAGACGCTCTCAGGAGAATAAGGAGCAGCAAAATGAAAAAAAATAAACAACTTCAAAGGCAGAGGGGAGAGTATTTTAAAGGATTGACTAAAGCTCTGCAGGATGGCCCTGGCAGCCTGATTAGGAAGGGCATTTGGTATGGAAATCTGGGCCTTGCTCACTTGTAGTTTTTGCTTTATCATTTACCTTAATGGGCTAATAACTCAAAACCAACTGTAAACAGAGCTGGCTATGAAAAAAATGAACATTGCCTGTCTGTGGAATTTAAGGATATATAATAAAAATAATCATAAAAAGAAAGAGCCCTGGGTTTTCCATCAGACAAAATTATTTGCCATTGGAAATTTTGCTTAAAAAGAACAACCAGACTAGGAAAACTCCTCAAAATCTTACATCCCAAACCACCTCAGCAACTTTAATTTCCTATCCAGGCACAAGTTTCATTTGCAGTACATACGATAATGGTGTTTAATTGGATTTATTTTTCCACGCTAGGTTCCTAATGGCCTACTTTACTCCTTTTCTCAGCTCTTTGAATGTTATTTACAAATCACTCTCTGGGATTTAATTTTAATGGTAGCTTGATTCCTTTTTTTTTCTCCTTTTTTTTTAGGTACTTTTCTTTAATTGTATTTGCAGATTTGCCTTTTAAATAGGCAATTGTGGCTACATCCTGAGCCTGAATAAGTTGCCAAGAGCAGAACTTCATTTAAAAATGCAGAGTAGTGTAATGGAGCTGATGTAACACCCAGCATTTATTGTTCTTTTCATGGGAGTACCTGCAGGTGCTACACTTGGGCAGGTGCCCTTTTGCAAAACAATCTAGGTTCATAATGACACTCTACCTCAAAGCTCTGTGCAGGCATTAACTATATAGGACTCAGAACAACCCCGTGAATATCAGTATTTTCATCATATGGTGGTAAAATAAAGATATGAAGGATCTCTAAGCAACCATTTTTTAAGTGACTAAGGGGACTTATTGCTTTATTGTTGGTTTAGTTTCAAACACTTGCCAATAGCCTCATTTCTGGAACTGTGGAGTCTCCGGGCTCTTCCAGGATCTCAAGGTCACATCAAAACTCCAAATCTCATGCAAGTCCACGCTATACTGCCTTGACCCGAGACATAGGGCAGCATGTGGCAGAGACATGAAAAACACTCAAGACTTCCAATTCCATTTTTGCCTTCATATCACCTCTCTTTGGAATAAACCAGTCAGTAGCATCTCAGCATCTTACGTGCTTTTACCTCGCGTTTCTTTTCAGACTCAGTCCCTCAAATGCAGTACTGTGTGACAGCCAGATCTGGGTGTATTTGATAGAAGAATGAGAGGACAAGGTGTTTCACTGTGAAAAGTTTGCACAGCTAGAGTGAAAATCTCTTAGTAGTAATTTAATTTTTAGCTGCTCACTTGTTCCCTCCACCATCTCTGCAAGATTTCAGGTCTGCTTATGCTTTTCATCCAAATCAGAACATACAAGCAAAGATAGCTTAGGACTGGAATACATATTTGGAGTGTGTCTGATGACAAATTGAACCTCGCTGAAGATTGTCCAGAACTGGATGAGGCACAATATCAGAGGCTCAAAGCTTGGCTAAAGGTTGTTCCTGTTCAGCTGATTGGTTTTGTGGAATGGGAGGGGTAAGGAGAGGGATGAGGAAGGTGAGCAGAAGGGAGCAAATAACATGCAGAAGAGAAGGGATAGCCCTTATTTTCCTGCATTTCTGAGCCGTTTTGCCCATCTCTAGCTCTTAGCATTTATCAGGATGATGGAGAATGACCCGGCTAGAGAGCTACTTTGACACAAAACATATACTGACCTGGAAAAGGATTGGGGAGTGTGGGTAAAACTCGCTCTAAGGGGGGAAAAAAAACAATAAGCAACATGCAGGAGAAAAGGACGAGCCAGTTTTCACACTAAGCAAGCCGCAGTTACAAACCTGATGGAACTGTCCATCCTCAAAGCAGATGAACTAGAGTAGATTTCCTATACAGAGCATTTCACTAGCAACACACCTAATACACATCAACATCCTCTGGGACTGGGAGTCAGACAGAACTCATTTGAAGAACTAAAAAATTAATACCAACACAAGCACTTGTGGTGAAGCCAGTTGGAGCTGATAGCCCACATCATCCCTCTAGCTTTCAAAGAGCACAGGGAACTCATGTCATCACCCTACAGCTCCTCTCAGCTATGCCTTCTGCTGGAAGCTAGCCTTTGGCAGAGAAATGAATTGTGGAAGTCCTCCACCTCTAGCTACTGCTTCCACTGAACCTCCTCCACAATGGATTTTTTGTGAGAGACAGGTCCCTTGAAGATGTTAGCATGGGAATATTCACCCAGCTGAATCCTCATGGGCTGTGTGTTTAAGCCTTTATCTTCCTACAGGAACACAGTTTTTGCAGACCCATTAGCCTTTAGTTGTGTGCAGAATCTGCTATCTTGATTGTATGTTTTTAACAGTGCATCCTTGTCATACATCACAGCAGGAAATTGCTACTGGCTTCATACTTTGCTTTTTCCATGCCAGGATCTCAAAGTATTGCACAGACACTGAGTGAAACTAGGAATCAGAGACCCCAGTCTGAGGTAAAAGGTAGTGTTAATCCCATTTTACAGATAGTGCAATTAATTAACAGAGCAAAGAAGCAATTTGCCCAGGGTCAAATGCTGAACCACACAACCAAGACCAATTGCACAACCAGGAGCAGAATGAAGAATACAAGCCCCTCCTGGACCTGTCTCTAATCAGTGAGTTTCCCTTCATTACCTTCGGAGCTTGCTGGACACTCTGTCCTGACTGAGACAAATTCCTGCTCAGGGACTGGCCATTAGATAGTCAGTATAGCTGTATAGAGATGCTATTAAGCAAAAGCTGATAGGCCTGGAGCAATGAGTTGCCTCCTGGCTTACCTGTGGAAATGGTGCTAAGATTACCATTGATGGAGACAGTGCTTGGCAGGTTGCATCGGTAGTCAACTATTATTCTCTGGTCAACCCAGTCCTAACTATTTGGAGACCAATGCTCTTTATATAGCACCCTTGCTGCAAGGAGCTGCTTTTTTGACTAGCTGGAGCCCATGGGGACACAGCAGGTCAATCTCGTCCCTGTGTCCCTGTGACAATGGCAGCTCTCCAGCCCTCATGGGGCTAATAGAGCTGTTTGAATCCTCAGCAGGCACAGGGGAGATTGTCTCTTGCTAGAAAATACACAGCCAGCCTGGATCTCTATGTTTATGTAGCAACAGGGGACTATTGTTCTGTGAAAGCAGGCTGTTGTGCTGACATGACTTCCTTGTTATTTAGTTTGGTTAAATAACTCAACTCCCCTTTACCTTCTTCCTGCACAGCAGGCTGCAGACTACATAGCATAAGCAGTTAAAGCAAAACACTACGGCCTCATTATCATGCTGCTTTCTATTCAAGGACTCTACCTCTGTTCCTCTAGCCTGCTGAGTGCTGCTTTTATTGCTCCACCCAGGCTCATTAGCAGTGTCTCAGCCTTGCCCCATCTGGCTGTCACCCTAACCACCTTCTCTCCTCTCCTGTGTCTCCCCATTATTAACAGCCCCTGAGAAAACCTGGAGTTTGCACTGTGAGCCTTGCATTTCAGTCACAGTTAAGCTTCAAACCCTGGCAGCAACCATCATAAACACATATTCATCTACAACAAAGCATGGGCAGAGAGTTAAGAGAAGTGGGGTAAGTATGTGCACAGAGCCGGCACTCATGCTGGGGCACGGCCAAATAATGACATTAGAGGCAAGCACCAACTCTTCTTAAGAGTGCGTTTGTTGCTGAGATTGTAACTGCTGGACTAAAATGATAACTCTATCTGAAGCCTCTTGAGGAGACAGTGGTGGGCTCCTGCCTGTTGCTGCTTCTAATCAGCATGGGCCTTTCCAGCTGCTGCTTCAACTCCAGATTTCCTTACTCACTGAAAGGTGCAGAGGATGCAAGCTGTAGAGGATGTGGCACGGGATGCTGGTCTCCTAAAATTGCGACAGTTTAGCCAGCAGCAGTGCATGAAGATGTGCAGCACTGCCGTGTTGTCTCCTGTTTTATCCTCAGAGATGACCTAGCTCTGCAGGAAACAGAATTTTGGAACTATTTCGGAACAGCTTTCATTTCTTTTCTCTACCTTGCTGGAATACACTAGGTGTTGTCTGCACTTCTGTGTGCCTGTGTATATGCGTGTGCTTGCTTATAGCATTGCACAGATGTGTGCATACAAAATTCATGCACATGTAAATCTATGTATGTATATGCTTGTATGGCAGATATGTATCTGGTGTGTACATACACATAGTTATACTTTGATGTAGCATGGATTGAGATATAAATTTTGGCTTTGCTCCTAATGTTTCCCATAGCATTCTGTTAGTTAAGTGTAATGAAAAGAAAAAAAGTTCCTTCCCTCATAATACACTCAAGAAAAAAACTTTCCTTTTTTTTTTGGCACTGTCCTTTATCTCTGTTGTTCTGTGATGGCAGCCCTGGCTGAAGCCAAGGCTCTCCATTGGACAACTTTCAGAGAGGTTCTCTCTCCCAGGAATGTTATTGCCCTTTTCCTAGGTCTCAGAGTATCTTCTGCTTGCGAGGATTACAAACCACGTTCCTAGCCTGCTACACAGCTGAACCAATGGCTCACTGATGCTGAAAAACATGGTCCTGCCTTCCAACTCCTGATATCCAGATGTGTGGTATGGTGCCCTCTCTTGCATGGGCTCTGGTGTTTGGTCAGCCCTTCCTTTGACTCTTTCAGCTCACTAAAACAAAAGAAAACTTTTGGGGTTATTTTGGAGGTTGGGGAGCTTGGTTCTGTTTTTGCTGGTCTAGCTTGTTGAAGTGGCTCAGTGGGTCATCACTAAGTGCCAAAGTAAGGGAAGCAACAACAGCATGTGGCAGAGAGCAGGTTGAGCATATGAAATGTGGATGAAGGGATGACAGCAGGCTATTAGATCAGTTGTATCATCGAACAGTACCTGCATACCCTTTCTGCAAACACGTTCCTGGTCACTGTTGGAGACTAGATCCTGGGCAAGACAGACCACTCTTCTGACACAGTATGGCTATTTGTATGTTGCTATAAACTCAGTCTCCAGGAGTGAGGGCTATAAAGCTCTCCAACTACAGCAGGCAGTACTGCTGCAGCATCCCTTAACAAAGATCACGAGCCATCTAATCGTTCAGCTCTGGGGGGCTGCTTTTGTATTTTAATGCATCTTCTGTCTATGGCATAGAGATCTAAGAAACTCAAACTGTCTGAGAGTTTCTCAGTGATAGCAGAGATTTCCTGGAAGTCACCTACTTTTCCCTATTGCTAAACTGTTCTTTTGTATAATTTTGCTAGCTCCCCTCTTGCTCTTCACCTAAGGCACAGATGCCAGTACTTCATCACTAAGTCTCTAGTTGTCTCTTCACTACTGGCTGCCATTTTTGTACTGCAATGGGATACTGAGGAACCAATGTTGTGTCTGCCTCCCCAGTGGGATGTTGCCTACAATAAGCTTGTTCTCTATTTAGAAAAGAAATAAAATTCCTCCCTGCTGATTCAGTCCACTTGATTCCAAGGAAGAAAAATCACTCAAAGTATTTGAGTATTTGCTGTACCTTGCAAAAGCTTGGCACTGCTTTTTCCTCCTGCCTGGGTGTGTGGCTGGGAGCGTGCATTGTCTGCTACTTCAGCTGTTGTGCGATCTGTAAAGCACTTTTTTTTCCAGCGGGGCTCATAGTTTTTTTGGGCTACTTCCTTCATAAGACTTGACTCCTTTCACTCATCTCCTCCCTGATTTTTTTAACCTCAGAAATAGCAACTCTAGTCTGCCTGAGGTTTTTTATTCTCTCTTTCTCTCTTCCACACTAACTAAAAGGAGAACAGAGATTTCCTGAAACAATATTTATAATGGCTTTCTCTCTCTGCATGTTGAACAGTGAAGAAACTGCATTTAACTAAGCAACAAAAAATAAAAGCTAGAAACAATACGACAAAAATCTGCAAATCTCTCTCAGCTCCTGAACCTCCATCTTGACTCTTCTGATGTTGCTATTTCACAAGTTCTCTAGTGTTTTCCAGCATAAACAGGACTTCAATGATAAACAAAACCCAACAACTTGAAAGAAGGAAAGCTTTCTTCATACAGATCAGAAGGAGGCCTAAAATAGCATCACTCACTTTATTTCCTTGTAGTAAGTCATCTTTAACAGTTGCCATGTTTCCCCCAGAATAGGTAATGGTAACTTCACAAGATCTCCCTGGGGTCTCTTGCCACTGATGCTACAATCATGGCTAAATCATTTCTTCACTCTGTTTCTTAGTTTACTACTGCAAAATGGTGCTAATAACACTCACCCATTTCCAAATAACTTGTGATGTTAAAATATTCACTGCTAGCAAATCCTTTGAGATCCTTAGAGGTGAAGTACTGAAGTCATGCAAAGTGCTTTTCTAGCAAAACCAACACCCTATCTAAAATCACATGCACATACATACATTATAGAGTTTCATCTTATATTCTGTTTCAGTGATGCATTTCAGCTCATTTGTGTAAGACCAACCAATAGAGAGGTCCAAATTTAGAATTTAGCCACAAATAATGGGTTCTAAACTTAGCAATATTATTAATATCAGCAAGAACAAATCTGCAGTATTTGAAAACTGTGTTCCAAATTGCTGCCTGAGGATTTTATTTGAATCTCATGACAGTCACAAGACCAGGATGAGAAAGACATTCAAAGTAGAAATTTGCCTTGTTTGTATGCCTCAGTGCTATAGGAAATCAAAGATATCCTATTTTATGATAATATCCTTATCTATCATTTAGGGGAAAAAAACAAACCTTCCATGGAATACACCTCAATTTTGCAAAGATTCAAAGCACAATGAAATAAATCCAGAGGTGGTAGACACAGAATACCAGTGGATTTGTCCTTCTGCACAATGTCCATTTAAAAAAACAAAACCAAAAGCAACTGTTTCCCGGATGCTATGAGTACTCTAAACACAGACAACAGAAACTAGACTAAACTGCCTCTCAGAATAAGACTGCTTTGCACATCTTATCTTTTGTTCTGTTTATAAAGGTCATGGCCTGGGTGTTTTAATTCAGTTTGGGGTTGTCACAGGAATACAGGCCCCACTCACTCCTGTGTCTGCAGGACCATTCCAGTGGCTCATTCTGTTGCAGCCTATTTCTGCAGGCAATAACACTGTGCCGTCAAAGTTGAGCCCAGGTTTTAGACTTGGAGCCCAGAACTAGGTTTTGAAAACTCCACAGTTTATATGGGTGTGTGTGGGAGGCGAGGGGTTGGGGCTATATTTACAGTCAGGTTTGAATCAGCAGCAAAATTCAGAACTAGTAAGCAATTCTGTTCTGGAGTTTGGTCTAGCCCCAACTTCTGTTTGTTAAAGTTTACTGCAATAAACTCAATAAATGGATGGCAGTAGATTGAGATGAAAGGAATTTTATTCCATATTTCATCTGCTGATTATGTTTTCCCAATGTTCCTTATGTCCCTTTAAATCATTCTATCTTTTCCCACATTTGCAGGTTTTTTTTTTCTCCTTCAATCTTCTCTCATTTTCAAACTCATTTCTTTTTCTTGACTCTCCCTTTTTCTGCCCAGGCTCGGGGACTAGTTCTCTCCATCTCTCTGAATCACTTGTCATTTCTCAGCTGTCACGGACCCTCCAAACCCTAGCCTTCTGTCTCCTTACTAAAGGGGCTGTCACTCTAAAGAGATTTTTGTTTCCAGCTTTAAAACAATTTTTTATTATTTTAACAATATTTGACTTCAGCAGAAAAAGTCAATCAAAGGGCTTGACTGTAAACATTTAAATTTGGCTGGGTTTGTGATTTGCTGTGGCTATGAACATGCAAGTACCTCAAGCACAGTGTTGAAAGTCAGGTCTGGGCTGGGGGTTTGGGGGGGAGGGGTTTTGGAAAGCAGATGTTTTCCTGAGTTCTGGGTCATAGTGTCAGTGTGCACTTACTACACAGCCTGGTCTTTGTGAGAGCGACCTGGACATCCCTTCACCCTCTCCCATACTTACTGTAAAGGTATAGGCTGGCATTTGTGACTCCCAGCTTGTTGGCAGCCACGCAGGTGTAGTTCCCATAGTGTTCTTCAGTGACATTGGCTACCACCAGCAGAGACTGGCTCCCTGTGCTCTTTATCTCCAGACCATTGGCGCTGTTTATCCTGGAAAGACAGCAGAAGAGATGAGCAGTGCAATGGCAGTTATACTGGGGAGGAAATCACTGCCCAGAAGGTGGTAAATGAAAATAGTTCAGACCAGCTGATGGGTGAGGATGGGGAGAGGCAGGAAGGAGAGGTGAGAAGAAGGAGGACAAAGAAGAAAACCATTGAAGGAAAACAAAAGGTGGGAATGAATGAAAGAAAGAGTGCAGTAGAGGGAAATACCACTGTTACCAGTGGAGAAGCCAGGTGGGGAGAAAAGCTAGAGGAAAGAGAGGAGCCCTTTACCTAGCACTAGCTGACACTTGGAAATGCAGTGGTCAGCTGGGGGCTAGCCTGCACTTGAAGAAAAGGCTTTTAGTAGAAGACACTAATAATGTGTTCTAATGAATGCATATAGAAAAGCCAAGTCACCTCTGAGCCTGTGCACATGGGTCAGCTTGGAAAATAGGTTAATAAAACCACCCTTTCAAGGCAAGGTAGTTCCTCAGGTATAAAGGACAGATCTTGTTTCTCATATTTGGCTCATATGGACATCCAGGTGGCTCAGGTCACATGAGTGGGAGAAGCTTACATTTCAGCAGCACCTAACCCTGGATGAAGGCAGCTAGCGTGGTGTTACCTAGTTGGAGACTTAACACTGCTTATTTTTGCATTTTTATTATGAGCTATTTAATGCACGAACTTTGTTAGGAAGAAAGCACTTTTGATGTCTTAATTGTGTGTTGGCCCATTATTGACCCTCAGCGTTTCCTTCAGTGTCCTGGTTCAGAGCAGAATTGCCTCCTTCAGCCCTGGACATGTTGAAATTGACTAAGCCGAGGGGACAATCATGATTTGTGTGATTTGTGGAGAGTAGTTTATTTTAGAAGAAGATTTGAGGAGGACAAGAAGTGATTCTCTAAGGATTCCCTATTGCACAGACTAAAAAGAAAAGAACGGAAATGGTCTTACCTGGTGTCATCTCTGTACCACTCAAAATCAGGTGTGGGCACTGCTGACGCCTCGCACCGCAGTAAGGCTTGTCGTCCTGTAGCCGCTTCATTGCTCTTGGACTCTGTGATAGTGGGAGGGTCTGCAGAGAAGAAATGCTTATTCATTTCACGCATTTGCAGGTGGAAGGAAACAGTGAAACTAATTCTGGGCTGGCTTTCTCATGTGAACCATTTGGGCTGATGGAAGCCCACAGTTGCTGCTTTCTATGGTTTATTCTCCCCTCTGCTTTTAGAGCATACCTGCTCTTTGAACTATCCCTAATACAGTACATTAGCACCATTTCTTACTCCTGCTTCTCCACAGTGGCACTGAATAAGGCTCTGCGATAAATACATAGGCATAATCAGGCAGAATTAAGGTTAACGATGGACTTCTGTAATTTATGAGTATTTACTTGTGCATACTTAGTTCACATAGGCTCATCAGAGAGAAGAAGATTAGGGAAAGACTTCAAGGCAAGTCACCAAGGACAAAAGCAAGACAGCAGAAGTAAATGGAAGAAGCTAGGAATTAAACACTATTGTGAAAAATTATTTTCTGTACAACCTCTGTAATATCAAATATCTAATATCAAAACTATAATAAGAAAGGAAGGATCAAGGGCACATGTATGAGGCAGAAATACATTCATGGCTAAAATGGAAAGGTTTTAGCAGGAGATAAGGGTGATCAGCAACTCTGAAAACCAGACCACTTATCAATATGCCTACCTCAGGTATCTAGGGCTACAAATTCTGCCCAAACCTTCCTGAACATTTTGCTTTGTCACAAGCTCCAGTAGGGTTTGTTTGTGATCACTGTGCATGAAGCTTGTCCTCAGCGTAGCATGGTGCTCCCATCCGCCAGTTAATTTGTAGCCTGAGCGTCGTGGTATGGGCAAACAAAAGTTGGAATACATATCAGTACACTCTACTGGAGCAGGGTCTCAATGCTGGCTTGGTGCCAGGTAAGGCAGCCTCTGGTGCCTTCACTCTCAGCCATGTGTTCAAAATATTAAGCAACAAGCTTTACAAGTTAAAAGGCAGAATTATTTCCACCTGGCTGCTGACAGAGATCAGAGAATAAATGTCTTATCTATCATCACTAGTACCTGAATATCTTGAGATTCTGGGAATGCAACTCAAGTTTGCTGAGACTCAAGTCATAAAGCACACTCTGTGTGTACAAAGTATAGTTCCTTCTCCTGTATCTGTTCTGGCATTGAAAGGCAAAAAAAAAAAAAAAAAAAAAAAAAAAAAAATGGAAACAAAATGGATTGTGTCAGTCAAATAATAAAAAAAATGATTTAATCTGGAAAATATATGGAAAGGAAGTTTGTTGTGAACACATTAACCATCTCTATGTGATCCCTTTCCTGACCTTAACCAGGATTTTATGCAGGACTTTAGGGATATTGCAGTGTGCCCTCTAACATCATAAATATTAATAAGCGTACATAAATAGGTTCCTACATTCAAAGGCTGTGGATTCAAGTAAACACTTTAATTTATGAAAGAGGAGGGGTAAAAAAAGAATAGTGAAGGTGATGTTTTTAAGCATCTTTGATTTTTTTTTTGCTTGAGTAATGTATCTTGTTGTCATCTGCAATGAGACAACCCTTTTCCACCTCATTGAATCCAGTGCATGAGATGAGTCATGGGAAGAACAGGTACCTTTCTATGGGTGTAGAAGATGACAACACTAGGCCAGTGCCCTGAGTGTTCGCTCCTCTGCTTCCCGCCAGCAAACCGAACCTCTTACTCTTAGCAGTCCCTGTAGCAGTCATGGCCTCAAGCTTTCTAAACAAAACAGCCCAGGTGGATGGACAGGCCAAACTTCAGCAGCTACCTGTCTTGTTAAGGCACTACCAACCCCAATGACACTGACTGCTCAGCAAACAACAGTCTCCTCGCTGCAGCACTCCTTCACAAGAAGCAGTAAGGCAAAGGTGGGGGCTCTGCACAAATCAATGTATTGCACTCAAAAAACAACTGCTCTGTGTTTAGTTGCATGCTGTGGGAGAAGCCAGGAGTGCATTCTCCTTAGGGCCCTCAAGTCTCCTCTAGGCCTCAGTTTCCCTATTGGTAATGTGAAATGGTCATTACTCACAAAGCCTGAAGAGGGTGATGTACACCAAAGCAAAGAGATGATGCTTTCTGCTCTAGTCGGGGCTGACAAACTGCATACTTCACAGTGCAGTGGATGTTAAGAGATGGCCAGGAAGCTGTTGAGGTTGGGCAGGTCCCATTTTTCAAGCCTATTGTAATTCTCACAATTTCAGCTCCTTGTGGTAGTGTTTAAAAAAGCAAGATAAGTAAAGATGTATGCAAATGTCTAGCTGTCATTCCTCAAATAGGACTAAATTTTTTCCTGTGCATGGCCCTCATGACCTCAGAGTTTGCTCACTTTCTTCAGAAATGAAAGATCTGTCCTAAAGGAAATTACCATTTGTTCACATTCAAAATTCATATTATGATACTATATCATATTATATTATGATATAACATTAAAAATGTTTAAAATCTTAGTATAGCAAAGCTATCATGAGTTGAAACAAAGTCAAAAGCAAACATTATGACTTTATACAGACAATCTGTTTCAGCTGCATTAAATTCATCATTTAAATCATGTTTCACAGAAATATTTGAAAATATTAATTGCTTCTTATGGAATTTCTAAGGTTTATAAACTCAGCTGTTTTTGACAGAAAGAACCTTCAGCTTTAGTTTAAAAAAATCTGTTACTAGGCCTTATTGATTTCATTTGCATTGGATGGATAAATGTGTAAAGTCAAATGGATCTGTTTAACAAAGAAATTACTCTGGAGTGGCCAAGTCGCATCAACTGCAGAACTCGGCTGAAGAAGCAGTCTTTATTAAACAGCCACTGTACAATTTCTAAGACAATTCTAACAAATGGTGTTGATTGTGAAGATGCTGAAGAAAGTCCAGAAGTGATGCCAGTAACCTCTACTTCTAAGCAAGACATACATTGATCTGATGGGATAGCTCAATGGGAAAGAAAGGGAAGAGAAGTAAACATGCTCTAGGTGACCCTGTTGAGCAGGGAGGTTGGACTAGATGATCTCCAGGGGTCCTTCCAACCTTACTGATTCTATGATTATAAGAATGGTATGAAAAGGTGCTAAAATAACATGAGGCAGTGAGTAAGATTAGAATGGGCTGAAAGACTTGTTGCTGTCAGCTCTCTGTCCTAACTCGCTCCCAGAGATTGCTACCCCTTAGTCAAAGATTAGGAAAAGGAGTGTATGTGCACTCTGAAACATGTCTATTTACATTCCATAGTACTAATGTTTATTATATCCAATTTAAGCTTAGATTAATATTCTAGTGTGTAAACTAAGCAGGTCAGGAAAACATACACCTCCCATTCATCCATCCCTGCTGCAGAGATATTAGCCACCAACAAGGAAACAGAGCAGGTAGCTAGAGATATTTATTTTAAATTACTCTAGTGCCAAATATGAGCCATCCAAATATTTAGGTGGACATCCAAACACACAGTATTGTAAGAGTAAAGGCCATCTGAAATACACTGGGTCACTGTCAGAAGAGCACGCCTGCAGAGCGAAAGTGGATATGTGCCCATGCATATACCAGCAATGCCACCCACAGCCCACTCACTAGATCAACACAGGGCTTGGATTCATACTAGGTTATGAGTGTGGTGTGTAGAGGTGAGCCACATATCTAATTGTGCTTGTAAGTGTTTTTAGGTAGACAGCAATCATTTCCTCTGGTTAAGACCTTTTCTGTATTGCATAGGTGCAAGGATGGTCTCTCCTAGTGAGAGCTTTATGCTAATAACATAAAGCCAGGATAAAAGTAAAGTTTGCACCTTCTCATTAACGGATACCTCTAATTCATATTCCCCCAGGCCCTGGGGTATGATATCTGGATAAGCACTGCCTACACAGGTGCAGGCAAATGTGTGTTTGTTCTGAGCTGGCTGAACCCTTATCTATTCTTTCTGCCATGTTGTAGCTTCTCTTTGAGCTACATATACAGCTATATTCTCCTGAATATCAGTCAACAAAAACAAGGCATCGCTAGCATTTCTCAGAGGAGAGAAAGGAGTAGCTCATAGTTTCTCTCTATCTTCCTCCTCCTTCTCTCTCTCTCCCTCTCCCCTCTTTTCTTTCATGTATATTACCAAGTTTAATGCACAATCCTGGAAAAAGTCTCTGATTTCAGGTAGTTTCCTCAATCTCCTCCCCCCATTTCAGATCATATTATATGAACTCGGAAAAGGCTTCTCCTTTTCCTGAAAGTCAGTCCTACCCATGAGCAAAGCTCTCCCCATTGACCCACTCCAGTTGCAATGTACTCACAATTCACAGTGACTCGGACTTGCTTGACATCTGCTGAAGCAACCTCATTGGCAGCTTTGCATTCGTACTTGCCCGATTGCTCTCGTGTGATTCCTAGGATCTCCAGGTACTCTTCCTCACCTTCAAATTCTCTGCCTGGTAGGACAAAAATGCAGATGGTGGTTTGGTTAGGCACATAGATTTAGGGAGTCTTCTTTTTAATTCTATAGAAGAGCAACCACAACAGGGGTTCTGCAAAAATAATGACAGCTATTTGGGGAGGTATTTGAAGTTACTTCAGTAGCCATATCAGCAGGAGGCTTGCATTTTATTTAATTAAGGAAAACTGAGGGTCTGAAAATCTGAAATCCATTCTGTATAAAAGTGGTACAAAAATGTTTTATCCCACAGACTGTCCAGACCAGAGACAGAGAAGCAAAATCTCCACTACACGAGGCCAGAGTGAGTTCACTACTGTGGTAACTGAGTACCAAGGGGAGTTAGTCTGCTGATGGGCTGGTTCAGGAGTAGCTGGCAGATGTAGTGGCATATTCTAACAGCAATCTTTTGGCCACACAGAACTGTGAACAATTTCCTTCTGCCTCTCAGAACAACAGCCACCCTGAAATACCATCGATCAGAACAAGCTGCAGTTAAACACAGCCAAACTGAGAGAAACAAAGTGTAATTTGACCCACGGAGACCAATAATCATTATAAACCTCTGATCTACTGAACATACAAAATGACACATTTAAACTGTGCTGCCTCTCTAACACAGTTTTGAAAGCAGTGACTTGAGCATCAGGGTTACAGCCAGGGACAGGAGTCAGGGGAGGTTTGTGGCCTTGCTTTTAATTCACTGTATGACCTTGGGTGAGTCACTCCATTGCTCTCCCTCTGTAAATTGTGGCTAATAACCCTGCTCCCCTCTCACCTACTGGTCAGAAAAAGGTGGAGAGGCTAATGTATGTAAAACACATTAGAACCTTCAGACGACAGGTGGTGGGGAAGCATAAAATATTAGTATTAGTGTATCTGTGCTATTCCTTCAGAAACCAGACTGCAGCTTTTCCTGGGAAGACTATGAACTATGTTATCAGTACTGTGCTGGGAGATTCTTCCCTCCCCTGAGAGGGCTGCAAGCATTGCGCAGCAGCACAAGGCCCAGTTGCTTGCCTCTGCATATACAAAGAAACTGTTCCCCAATCCTTACAGGGTAAGGACCAAGTTTTCAAAAAAAGCTCAGCACACAAGGGCTCTCAATCAGACTTCTAAGACAGCAGTCAGATTTTCCAAAGAAACTCTCTGTCCAAAAGACATTTTCTGCTCAATGGGTGCTGATCACTTCTGAAATTCTATCCATTTCACGTAAGTGCTTAAGTTGTTTGATGGAGTTAAGATAGAGTCTGTGAGGACTGCACAGCTGCCCTTGGCTCTGAGGGCCTGGGTAAAATCAGTAGTTAAGCCCTCTCTCTGGTGCTTAAGTTCCCATGGTGCTACCTGAAATGGCAACATTATCCCACAACACAGACACAGGTTTGCTGTAGCATATTAGCCAGGTCAGGCTGGCTGCACACACTGGGGATGCCAGCTGTATGCATTTGCCGTCGGCATCAGAGACAGGGACTTCAAGAACTTTGAAATCTGCTGACAACTCTGTTCCTTACACAATCATTTTTGCCTTTTTTTTTCCTTCAGGCAATTTTCAGAACCATCCTTGGGGAAAACCATCCCCAGACATGGAAACTCGACATTAAAACAACACTGTACTATTATCATGCAAAGACAAGCCTTCTTCTTCTTCTTCTTCTTTTTTTTTTTTTTTTTTTTCCAGGAGGACAAACCAGCAATTCCTTTTCCAACTTCTACCAGATGTTTGGGTGAGTCAAAATCTCACTGCTATGTCTAAAATTTGTAACTGCTTTGATGCAGTTTGATGCAGATTTTCATATCCCCTAGCAGGCCGGCAAAGGGCCTTGCTGCATGCAGCAGTGTTTTTTACAAGGTAAGGATGCAAAGCTGCCTCCTGCTGTATACTCAATGCTCCCAGGATATTGTTCGCAACCTTTTGCTGTGCCCTGGATCTCAGGCTACAGGGAACACGGTGAGAGTCTGTGGAAAAAGAAGTAAGAGTTGGATTTTCACAGCCGCTCTTTATTGGTGTGAATCTGCACCCAAGAACAGGTTTGGGAATCTATTCTTCTTTCACTCTGGTGCGAGCAGAGTTCGAGAGCTTTACTATCCTTATTGTTCAAACAGTTTTCCTAGAGTGTGACTTGAATCTTCTTTGCTGCAATTTAAGGCCATTATTTTTGTCTTAGCCACTACAGACTTAAAGAACAAATCATTCTCTCCTTCTCAGCAATAGCCTTTTATCAACTTTAAATCAGTTATGTTCCTCCTTCAGCTGTCTTTTTTTTTTTTTTTTTTTTTTTTTTTTTTTTTTTGATGAATAGCGCCAGGTCTTTCAACTTTTCTCCATAGATGAGGTTTTCCAGACCTTTGATCACTCTTGTTCTTTTGTTTTAGGCCTCTCTGACTAGTTCACTTTTTTCTGGAAGTGCAACTCCGCAAATTGAACACAAGATTTCAGATGAAGTCTTGCCATGACGGAACAGAAAGGAAAGGTTGCATCACAAGTTCTGCACTGTGCTGCAGTCTATACGGCCAATTCACTGTCGTTTTGCTATAGCATGATTCATATTTGGTTGGGATATGCTTTAATCCCCAGATCTTAATATAACATATTCTACTTGCTCAGAGTGCTTTTTGAAAATCTCAGCCACAACTGGAGCCTACAACCAGCAGTCCCCCTTCTTTTACACCAGCACTCCCAGCTGTAGGTCAGTCAGTTGACTGGAAAGTAATCAGACATCAAGGAAAGGCTTATAAAGAAAAGGTTAAAACATAATTTGCCTGTGCTTTGCAACTTGCTCTGCCATTCTGCCTTGTTTATACACAGGGTTCATTCCAAGTGGAACTTGCTTCTCCTGCAATTTGCCCTTGTCACAAGTCTGTCACTGTAATGAAAAGAGGGTTGAGGGTGACTTACCAGCTCTAATGGAGTGGCACCCTCATTAAGGGTGCTCTTAAGCCTGTCTGTCAGAGAACTGTATCAATGGGACTTCAGGGAAGTACCCTAAAAGGGTGTATACTTTCCTAAGGGAAGATATTTTTCAGCTCCTCCCTATGCATAGCCAAGCATTTAAAGTCTAAACTATGTACCATCTCCTGTATGGGGGGAGGGTCTTGAGCAGCTACATATAACCCTTGCCAGCTTCAAGTAGATGATGAGCTACTGGCTTGCCCAGTGGAGCTCTCTGGGGATGAACGAAATCAAGGACATTTGTTTTAAAGGGTATACCAAAGATATCAATAGGCCTATTCAGCCCCTAACTTTCCCCTGCCCCAGGACACACATATGAGCATATCACTTCAGGAACCATTTCTGTGACGATCTCTTGCTAAAATAGTGGTAGTAGTTTTCTTGTCCCTGCACCAGTGATCTATGTTTCAACCCCAGGCAGCAGTATTTTGCTCTGCAAACTCAGTTACACTCATTTGCACGTCACACCCTTTTGCTTGCAACCCTGCTCCCTATAAAAGTACACTAACTATTTCTAGAAAAAAAGAGCATTACTATAAAATTGAGGTGTCACAGTACAGTTCAGAGAGAGAAGAGATGTGTGTTAGAAAAATGTCAGGTTGTGATATCTTGCACAGAGCTGTAGAGATGTTTTCACTAATTCACCTTGGCAGCTAGATTAGGTGAGTCATATTAACTCTAACCTCTAAGGCAAGGGGGAGCGGGGGGAAAGCAGAATCAGATCTTTATACACAGAGCAAATTTACAAATGTTTCCAGTCAGGAGGCAGCTTTGGCAGGAGGCTGATGGTTGTCACTACACAGTTTATCAAAGTGAGAGGGGAGAAGGTTTGAACGATGCTCTTTGGTAGTGATAACAATGAACATATTCAATTAGGTGAGGGGATGGAATGCAAACTACTGGCAAGCAATCTACTCCATTCCTATTAACAGAAGACAGTTGCTTTGAGCATGTTATCCAGGGATGAAATACTGACCCTACTGCCAAACTTTCGTCACTGACGAGGACTGTCCTCTGGGTGTTTTTTTTTCTGTGTGGTTGGTTAAGATGTTTTTCAGTGAGGGGCTTCCACGGTTTCCCTGACTCTCTTCACCCCAAAGCACCTCCCCCTATGACTTTAGGTAATCTTCCTCCCAGTGGTGTTTTTGCCTTTCACAAGCTCATAGGTTGCTTGGTTTGTTGCTACAGTTGTGTTAAACACCATCTCTCCAAGAAGTAGTTCCTTAAGTCTGTCAAAGAAATCAGGCAGAGGAGCTTTCTGTTCTGGAGGCTGGAAATGATAAAGCACAAGCCTAGGAAGCTTGGCAACCAGATCAGCAGGGAACAACTGGAGTGTGCCAGAAGCCTTCCACCGCTCTGAGTTGGTAGAGGGTTTTCGGCTCAGGGATCTGCAGCAGACAGCTTGGATGTGTGCAAGAGGAAGCTTCAACAAAGGCCCATTTGCCTCAGCCACGTTCCCCATCCCCTGGCTTTCCAATTGGACTCATTAAAGCAAATAATGAACCTGCACAGCCAACCTGCTCTGTAATGCTGACCTGCTGGCAAGAAGCCCCCTTTGAACCAAGCCTGTGCATGGGTATACCTCATCTCCTTCTCCCCTTGGAACAGACATACCCTGCACCCCTGTAGCCTCACTCCCACTCTGCCTCTCAACCCTTGTTGACATGCACATCTGCTTACGCTCACGTATACGCTCTCACAGCCCATTGTACGTGCAGAAATGCAGACTTACGTCTTCCCCATGTGTTTACAGGTCTTTGCCGCCTCTTTCCAAAGAGCAGCATAGCCCCTTGCACCACCACACCACCATCATTCTCTTCACAAAAGCTAAACTCTTCCTTTCGAGCAACAAAGCACACCCAAACAAAACCACACTTGTACTGCGTGCAGACAGCTCATTCAGCCAGCCAAGGAAACGGCAACACACTCAGACATGCACTCTTAACAAATAGGCCTTTCTCTTTATGGCCTAGTTCCTTAAATTTCCACAGGGGAAGTTGGTCCTCAGAGAAGGCAGCCATATTATGCTATGTCCTATGCTGTTTGTGCCTCAAACACTAGGCTCTTTCTTGTGTAGAAATTCCTTTAGCTCTTCTGTTTAATATTGCCGTGTGCTTAAACTAAACTGTGGTTCAGACCCACTGAAAGTATCTGTTTGCATTTGTTATGTGGAAAAGGAGATCAGATACTCTGCTTCTATGTTTGTTTTTCTTCCAAGCCTCTTTGTAGCTGTGAAGAGGGGAGAGCAGAAGGGGTTATGCATCCATGTTGGGCCCTCCTCCGCCTAAAAAAAAATTGCAAAGGAATAAAAAGACTGCAAATCGATAACTGCCATCTGAAGGCTTTTTTGTGTGTGGCAACTTCCAATGCTGAACTGCATTTTTTTCTTCTCTCTGTGCTCTTCATTTATTGTCTAAGGTCTTGCTCACCTAACTTTCTTCCTTCCCTCTGCACCTTACATTCCCTAGGAACAGACTTCTGACAGACAAAAACAACTAAGGGAGACTTTGACATCATTTTCTTGTTTTACCTCCAGCTGTTTTCTTTTTTTTTAATTCAAAACTTTGAAGGTTTTGTTTATCAGCCTTCATCTCCTCACCCACCACAGATTCCAATGAGCTTGGCATTTTCATCCGTCCCTTAGTTGAAGAGACTTGTTTTCAGTAAAGAGATCAGTGGAGAGCAGCAGATGGTGGATGAGTAAAGGGACAGCTAGTCCTATAAAGCTACAGGGAGGAGGGAAGGTAGAAAAACTAACAAGGCATGGGAAGCAGTGAAAATGAGGAAAGCTGAATTCTGAGAGAAAAATAGAGAAAAAGAAAGATAATGGAGGTGGGATGAGCAGATGGACTGAGGCTGGGAGAGAGAAATGGAAATAGAAAGTGAAATTCTTCAAAAATATGAGAAAAAGAAAAAACAGTGATCAGACACTGACAAAGAGAAATACACTGAGACAAAGAGTGAGTGAGCAAGACAGCAGGAGAAACAGTGACAAATAGAGCAATGTACAGTGCAGAGAGATGCAAAGACTTCCCCTGTGTAAATGGAACTACGAAACAACTACTGCCAGAGGGATAGGAACAGAGGGGTCAAGTGTAGTAAGGCAATAATTACTCTGTTTAAGCAGCAAGGCACAGCAGGGTATTTATTGTTCAAGTTGGCCTCATGCCTCCCATATCCCTAGGTCTGTAGCTATTACACATAAACCAAAAAAACTAGTGCAGTGACAGCGAGGGCTCTGGCCTGGCTCTGACTTTATGAATGAGAACGAGTCAGATCAGCAGGGAACACCCTGGCACAGTTTTCCCTGGCTTTCACAGGACCTTACTCATCAGTGACGGCATTTCCGCCTCAAAAACAGAGCTGGCTGTGGTGCCTGCAGCCACAGCCTACGCTGGAGGACATCCTGGCTGGGACGAACTGGGTGTCTGCTAGCGCAGCCAGGGTTAAGAAAGGTTGCAATTCCTCCTTTAAGACATTCATCAGTTTTCAGCGCTTCTGAAGGCCTCAACTACTTTTCTGTCCTCTAACGAGTAGAAATTCAGGAGAAACACACCAGCCGTAAGCCCATCATGCACAACAGTGTTGCAGCTGAGAAAAGACACTGTTATAGCAATAACTTAACTGTTAAAGCTGCAAACACATTGTTATAAGGGACTTCACCTCTAAACCCACCGGTTTCTACTTCCTTGGGACATGAGGGACATGTGCTTGGCCTGTTGGCCTCACTGAATGTCCACTCCTGCTTTATACATATCCATAGACAAGCATTAAAGGTCATCATAGTCTCTCTCCCTCTCTCTCGCATGTACCCACAACCCTGAGTGTGGCACAGAGCATGTGTGCACTGCATCTGAGCAATTCATTAATTGTTGCATTCAAAATCTACATGTGGACACACGAAAAGAAAGGGTACTCCCTGCCCCCAAAACCCCAACCCTGCCTTAGGTCAAAATCTTGTGTTTGACCAGCGGTGAAGCATTTGTGAGAGGAGAGCATTCATTTCTGCTCTTTGTTTCACCAGAAAGAGGAATTACATTCTATCTAAATTTGAGATACAATATAACTTCAAAAAGTGATTTTATGTCAAAGAAAGGCATATAATTTTCTATATCAATTTCTTTTTTAAAAAAACTTACTGAATTTGACCCTAATTTACTAACACTTTTTTTCATGAACACCAGCATTTTTTGATAGTTGAATTGTCCTCACACAAAACTGTCCATGATGCCAAATAAGTCATCTAATGCCACAGCTACAACATTACTCTCCCAAAATACTGCATGCTGAATGCGAGTTATGTCATGAATGTGCTAACAAACATGAAGCTCTAATTCTACTGCCAAGAAAATGACATATAACATGGACAAACTAATATTTGCACTGTTTCTGCATCCCCACATTTCTGGGCTCTAGCTTTTGGAAAGTACAACAAGATAAGGTAGAAGCTATCATCAACTAGAAGAGTCTCTGACATGATACCAGATTCTTGAGTAAAATTGTACATAAGAAGGCAGAAGTAGGTAGTTCCTCAGAGCTGAGGCGACCATGTCAGAGCAGCTAATAGAAAGAAGGTTGAAAAACAAGTGGTCCAGCAAAGAAGTGGTCTCCCTGGAGCCCAGGCATACGAGTTACTTGATGTGCTCAAGGCAGCACACTGATCTCTTTCCCCTAACAGAGTGGTCAGCTCCACAGAGAGATGTGCCCTCATCTTCCGCTGACTAGGAAAAGCGAATAGGCCAGCACTTGCCTCAGGCAGGGGGAACAGCAGGGAGAAAAAAAATCAGTTGGTGTTTTTTTCCCACTGTGTTAAGCATTGGAAGGTAATGCAACTCGAGAGCTGCTACAGGGGACTGGGCTCTCTTGTCTGTCATGAAAACCTAGGAAAGGCAATTAAAATACAACAGCAACCAGTCAGCTGTTACAGTCTCCTGTGATTCTGTCGGTTTGTTTGCTACCACTTGGCCTCATGTAGTCTCTTCCCTGTACATTCTCACATTTCGGACAAAGCAGTCATTCTATCATTATTATACAGGTTGAAGACAAGTTCTTCTGTACAGATCCAAAGCCAAAGAAAGGACTAAGAAGAATAAGTTCCATTTCAGGCAAGTTCCACCAGAAGCATGACTGAACTATATCATTTCTGTCCTGCAAGTGAAAAGCAGGGATGGATTGCAATGTAGTCCATAGTTTAGTGCCACAAACACTAATGTCAGTCACAGATCTTAGGGAAACCTCACGTGATGATGCTCTCTGACACAGGCAGTGCCAGTCTGTCAATCTAGGAACTATAGGGTTGGTCTGTGCCTGGTGGCATCTTTAAACAACCTTGTTATGTTACTTACAGGAGTCTTGTGTCTCTCTTAGAGCAAGACATGTTCAATATACTATTGTGTAAAAAATCAGGTGGTTTGTTTTTCTAGCCATCCATGAACATATTTGTCCATGAACCTTAGCCTAAATAAAAATTATAAAAAAAATTTAAAAAAAAGAAAATTCAGCTTAGCTGACAGAATTCCATCCATTTATGTTTGTAAGCTGGAAGAAGGCTTGAGAAATTATAGACTTACTCAGATTTACTTGAAACTGGAAACAGCTGCACCTTAGAAAACTTACAAATTGCTGCGGCTCCTTTCACTGCAAGCACTTAATTGCTAGATCACACAGCCCCTGAACCTCCTGTGTGTTTGCAAGATGGCAATTTCTGTAGCTCATTCCTGTTTTCAGTGAGGCTACTCTGAACACTGAGTTAACAACTCAAATGTAAAGACTGGGGATTTCCAAATTAGTTTGATTATTACCACTGATTTTCTACACAACTATAGTTTTCAACAGAGGAAACGAGGTCGAAGAGTTAAGCCACTTCTCAGCAACATTTACCCTTTCAAAAACATGTCAGTGTGTTGTGATGCCCAGTGCCAATATTTGTATAGGTAGATTACCTCCTTGAAAAATCATTTTGTTTGATTTTCTGTTGACCATTCTCCTTGCTGTAATGTTTCTCAATTAGAGCTAGCACAGTGACTGCCTGATACTATCTCCCAAATTTGCTACTGCTGGAAGAAGCACAGAGGTTATTCTCAAGGGGGCACAAAAAGGGATCAGGAGACGAGACTGGAGTGGCTGGATTTGAGGACTAAGGCATGAAGCAAGAGTAGATGCCAAGGCAAGGATCACAGAGATTTCTGAGTGTGCTGGGGTATGTTGAGAATACACTGTCTGGGCTCTCACACGCTGCAGGGACTTTTGATCAGTTTGGCTGGCTCTTGTGATATTATCATGTGAGGTATCGGCTGCTGATTCGTAGCGATATTGATCTGCTTGAATGATTGCTTCAGTCTAGGGTATTTAATTGCAATGCTATTAGACTCCTTTGCTTTCTAAAGACAAAAAATCTCTCAATTTGCATGGCACAAATTGTGAGGAAAGAGGAAGGGATTTATTTGCTCCTGACTCAGTGAGTTACTCAGTGAGTAATCTTACAATCGTTCAGGGTAGGCAAGCAATGAGAAAATAGAGACTCTAATTTTGAGCTTTTTTAGCTCCCAGTCGCAACTCTTACAGTTGCAAGTACAGTTGTTGGTCATCAACACTACTGTAAATCCTGACTATCAGGTATGGTCTCTCCATGAGGGATATGGGAAAAAAACAGGGTTCACCAGAAAGGGAGAAGAAAGACAATGATGAGTAAAAGAAAGTTTCAAACAAACTTCCTGATATTTCCCTGGTTACACTGTAAGTTTAGGAGGGGCTCTAAGAATGAATCACAAAGGCATTTCATCACCTTCCTCGCAATTCCTTAATGCTTTTTCTTGTTATAGTGCTTACAGAAAACAACTGTAACACTGCCAGTATGTGAAGACCACGGCTAAACACGCTGATCAAAGTGTCTCACTGGGTTCTCCCTCTCTGTATTCACCTGTTACTGACATGGACAAGAATCTACTTCTCTCTCCCTTCCCTTCCTCCCTCCTCAAATGCATTTGGATAGAGCAAAAGTGTGACAGAGGCAAGTGTCTTGTTTTGCCATGAGTGCTGGCAACAGGAACCCAAAGGAACTGACCTGAGAAAGCATGAAATGCAATCAATTTTATTTTGAGGAAACTATTGTTCCTTTCTGCTAAGTTTCATTAGAAATTCAGGAGTTTCATTAGAGTGCCTTTGCAACTGCACACTTGTGGAAATTTTACCAGAACTAAAATAGCAGTTGTTCTAGTTAAGCCAACACAGAGCAGACCACCTTCATCACTGGCATGATTTCCTCTTCCTTGAGGAGAGAGAGGAGGCGGAATCACAACTGATGAGAGTGGAGGAAGGGGTGCTGAGTCCATTTAAATGCTCTCAGTTACTCAAATTAGAGCATAGAGGGAAGTCTTTCACTGCTGTAAGGATTAAAGTAAGCTTCTGATCACATATTTTATTAAATGGTTATATAATGATTAATGCTTGAGAGCAGGGTTTCTAGAAGCCACTAAATGCTTTAACAGGACAAGACCCAGTGGCTTTCATTGGCATTTGTGCTTGTGAGTCACTCAGGTACACTGGAAAATCTTACCTTTAATCCTTTATTCAAATCAGTTCCTCATTTACTCCATCAGCATGACCTTGTAGGGCTATGTGGAAGAAACTATGGGCAGGGGTGAAAACCATCAGACCTCTGGGGAGATGGTCTGTATTTCCTCAACCTTGGATGGAGGAAAGAGGGGCAGGGAGCCAACAGGCCTGAGTGAGAAATCCATCAGCTGAAGAGCTGTACCAAGACATCAAGGACACCTGAGGAAATAACAGCATGCTAATTCCTTTCCTAACTCTCTCAAAGCCTGCTACATGGAGGCACATCCATCCCTGAGATGAAGAGTGCCGGTATACCTGGTAGAAATGCTGCTGGCAAGATAGGAGGCCAGTGGGCCAAAGCTTAATAGGAAAACAGCAGTGATTTGTCTCCACCACTATTTATGTTTCAAGCACATGACAGGCTGTCAGTGGAAGTGAGTGCTGCTAAATTTACTGCTTCTCAGATCTCTGCCACAGTTGCATACTTGACAAGTCACTTCATTTGAAAAGCTAGGTGTTGGGTTGGACTTTCCTCTCCCATCCGCTTCTTCACTAAAAGCCAAAAACCAGCTGTCTTTACACTTAAACTTTTCCCCTTGGGAGCTATATTATCAGGGTGTGAGTGAGCTTAGACAAAAGGAACATTGCTGGCATATTTGTTTTTAACCCTGATACATGCTGGTTTTGTTCTGTTCCACTTGACCGCAGATGTACATCTGACAGGACATGCACATTGCTGAGCTGAACTAATAACAGCTTGGTTACAGGGCTGGTCATCAGGAAAAGGAGAAGGCGAGACTATGGTAAGCCTAGGCGAGCACCAGCTGGGAGAGCGGGTGAGAGCTGACAGGCACAGTAAGGAGAGCAGTGTGAAAACTGGTGGGGATGTGAGAGGAAATGCAGGTGGGTGAAAGTGTATGTAGAAATTAGGCTCTGTGTGTGTGTGTATATATGAGCAGGGTGGAAAATTGCATGTGGAAGTGTGGGTGTTGTTAATATGACAACGTGCATGGGAGAAGGCAGGCAGGCGGGAAGAAAGGTGAGAGAATGAGCTGAAGGGCGTGCTGCCGTATCATGCAGGGACAGCAGAGCATGGAGCCCTACATCAAGTGAGAGCAAGTGTCCCTGTCACACTGGATGAGCAGATACGAGATGAGGGGAATGAAGGGGGGGGGGGGGAAGAATTCTTCTCTTTTTTGGTGGACCGTAACTCATAGAGTATCATTAGCCCTCACTGTCCCAAGTATTGCATTGTCCCTGCATCCACACAACTCCACACACACCTGTAATAAGATCTCCTTTGACAAACAGGACAAGGTAATAGACATAATTTCTAGCTGAAACACTTCTCAAAAACAACAGAAGGGGAGTGAGGCTGCCATGATGATGACACATGATGATGTGGGCCACAAGAAATTTCAGAAGCTTAGTGTCTGAACCTGGACAAATTCCCAGTGTTTGTCAGGCTCTACTGTACACTAGATGAGGAAAATGATCCATTTTAAAACCAAACAAACGAAATGGGGGTGAATCCTCTTCCATGGTAATAGCAGTAAGTTTTTCCTGTTCACATCTGGCTCAGGTCAGCATCTAGTTCAGCCCTCCTGTGACACAGCTGCCTTGTAAGAGGTCACCAAGTGGCACAGTGACAATTAGCAAAGCCCGTGCTACTATCCTTTCATCTGCTCCTTGGCCTAAGCCTTCTATTCTTGACTTCCCTTTCTTCTCCATGGCTTTGGCCTAGGCTTTTCTTCTTATCCAGTATTTCCTTTGCTCTACCTGGGTGTTGCCCATGCTTTGGCAATGGAGCTGTTTCTAGAGCTGTTCACAGAGTGCTCTCTCAGCCAGCAACAAAGCTTCAGCCACAGCCTCAGCTAGCTCCTTAGGCAAGGGCCTGTGGCCCCAGCAGCGGCAGTAAGAGAACAAATAAGAAAAAAAGCAGTGGGGGGCTCTTCTCAGTGCTAGTGCTGCACTCCAGACAAACTGGTGCCTTGATCCAAGTGGACACCACTCCCATGTCTGATGTAACCTCCTGCCAAGGCAAAGGAGGAGGTCTGACATACTTCCTCTTAACTTTTTTCCTAATTTATCCTCATACACTACAAGCATCTTGTTAAGGAGCTCTGTCTTAGCTGTGCAGAAGTCACTCCCCAATTTACAAAGCTGTGCTGCTGGGCAGTACCATTTTTTCTCTAAGTTGTGGTTACTCCAGCTCTCCTTTTCCTCATGGATATCGAGGCACAGTTTGTTAGGAATATGGTGTTATACCCTTCTCATCTAATCTCTCCTCTTCTCTTTTCTATGCACACTGGAGCTCTGCCTTCTTCCACACATATGCTTGTGATCTCATGCACAAGATCCTTCCATTTTGTTCTTTCATGTGCACACAGTAAATTATACACATTAATGCACACAAAGCATATACCCCTAAACATACTGACTGCCATGCAGATGTGGGACATGGTCTCATTTTTTTCTTTCACATGTGTGTACCTTGATCTTAATTTCTCACCAGCTCCAGAGGAATCTGCTCCACTTGCTTTTCCAATGGTCTGGGCCAGAAGGCCTTGTTCTGCAACTGTGCTGTGTGGTTTCTATGATTAAATGTAGCATCTGCAGCTATATTAGCTAGACTAATAGTGACAAGTGCTATCAATCCTCATACTTCAGTGAATAAAGTGATCATCAGCTGGGGACGGAAATCTCCCCTTGTCTGTTATCACCATAATGTATAAACTGCATGCTTTATGTGGGTTTCATACTGCTGTATATACTAACCAACGTTGCAAATGGGCCACTTCTCTTTCCTGGCAGATTAGAGTGTTGCAACATTGGATCATATTGACAGTAGGAATATTGACTAGCATCACAGTACGTAGATTCGAGTCACCTCTTCTTTATTGCTGCATCTTCTCCTCTTTATCAGCTTTGCTACTGGAAGCATCTGCAATAGCTTGTCAATACTTTGTCCTCATTCTGCTCATCTGTGGATACCTGTGATGGTGTGCTTTCCCCACCCCAGGGTGCTCTCTTCCCTACTTTCCCATTCCCCCACTCTACCCTCAACCTGACTTCTCACATAGAGAGGGCTTGAACAGCACCTGGGCAGCGGCTAACGGAACATGCACCAACTAAAATCCAACTAGTATGCAAATATGACTATGAGTCAACCATCTTACCCTACAAATAGTGGGAGGGGGGCAGCCCCGGGCCCATTGAGTTCTCCTGTGCAGCAGCTGGCTGCACCATAGAATCTCCTCTTGGGCAGGGCTGCCTCTAAAGGTTACTAAGGAATCAAGAGATTACTTATCCATGACAGATCCTTGGTGAATGACTAATAGCATGCTAAACTTTGCAAACTTAGCTAAGTTATATCTCTGGTTGACTGTGCACTTAACTCTTAGATGTAAACTGTTGACCAAGTGTGGGACTAAGACTGGATTCAGCCACACTTAGGCTCCTCTGAGGAGAAGTTTAGAAAGCAATAGGGTCCATTCTGAACCTCATGACTCAACAGGAGGGTCTCCCTGACACTTTCATCTGACCCTGTCCTCCACGCAGTAAACCATCAAGTGAACCCTGCCATTGATCCTTGTTAAATCACTGTCTTATTTACGACTGAACTTTGTTAAATCACTATTTTACCACAATAAAAATATATTGTTGTTTCTCTCTTATGAGTGAAGTGCTTCTCTCCCCCTCTGCCCCTCGGAGCGCATCATTCCACAGTCCACTGCGACAATACCAGTCACATTCAAAAAGACTGCCTCTTTAGAAACCTAAGAGCAACTGAGGGAAATGCAGAAAGGTGGAGTTCATGAGTTAGAGAGTGGCAAATAGTTCTGGGTGTCTTCTACTCTTTCCTTGGCTCACTGCTTCCCAAGCAATGTAATAGACATTTTTATGAGTGGCTCATCCAAGGCTGCTCTAAATTTTAGAAGGGTAGGGGGTACAAACATGCTGTCCCATCTGGCCCTATGGCCCAGGAATCCATCCACAGCAAACATCCAGCCCAGTGGATCGATGTCCTCTGACACTTTTACTGCACAAAAGCCTCCACTTAGCCAATTGAATTCCATGTTATTACCTTTCCAGTACCAGCATTCCTTCATGTGAATGCTCTGTGTAGGTGAGGACTCAGAGAAAAAAAGAAAATCTTGCAACTTCTGGCCAGAAGTTACTGAAATAATACAAAAAGTATGGTTTTCAAACCCCTCCCCCCAAACACTTATTTCCTTATTTCTCAGCTGCTATCAAAATTGCTGTCCTTGTATTTCTAAAAGTCCAGCATTCCAAATGGGATGCTGGGTTTGATTAAAACAACTTCCTGGCTTATAGGTTATGTCAGTATCCTGGTGGGATTTTATGCTACTAATCTCAGCAGTCTGCAATTTCAGAAGAGTTTAAGGTGGGGGGGGGGGAGGAATGTTAACTACATTAAAATGGCAAATTCAACCGCAGACTCTATTTTTTTTCACTGCTTCAGGAGCAGAATGTCCTGAGATAATTTTCAAGCAGTATGTGCTCGCATTTACAGGAGGATGTAAAGAGCAGGGAGGAGAGGGAAAGTGAAGAGAAGGAAAGAGTATGGAGAACAGCAGAAGAACTAGTAAGATGAGAAAAAAATAAAAAAAAACATAAAGAAGATAGTAGGAAAGACAGGAGATTTCTAGGAAAGGATAGAAAAGCAAACAGATAAGGAAATGAGACAGAGATTGTGAGATACAGATAAGAAGTTGATTAAAAAGAAAAGTAAAGGGACATAGAGGGCTAGAGGAAGCAAGCAGAGCCCTGAATCTAAGCAAGGTGAAGCACCATGCGAAAGCAATGAGGAAAATAGTCAGTGTTGGCTGGGAGAACAACTTACAGGGGGTTACTGAGGCCTGAGTCTTTCAGATGTTTTAGTATATTGATCTGCGCTAAACAATTTCACTGCTGCTAGCATGATCATTGAGGATCTCAGACATTTACATAGTATGTATACATGTATGGGATATGTAAGTAGGTAGGACAGTAGACAAGATGTCCCCAGGACCTTCAGCAGTGAGGGCAAGGGACAGAGTGGGAATCTTTGCTGCTTACACCTTTGCTACAAACAAGCCCTGGTCCTCATGCCGGCCAACATGACTCCTATGAGGCTTTGTGAGGAAAGAAACACTGTGGGGCCTCTGAAGCTGCTTGCCACTGGGGCCACTTGGAGTTCCAGTGCTCTTCTCTGGTGGGCAAAGGCTTCCTGTGTCACCAAACTGTGTCAGCTTGCTGTGCAGCAGAGCTGGGCCCCTCATATGTGCATGAGAGGGAGCCCACCAGCGTGGATGCACCAGGAAGTGGCTCTCCCAGGGAATGGTGACTAAGTCTAGTCTGCAGGAGGCAAGAGTCTAGTCAGAACCCAACAAGAAAAATGGTCTGCCTTTGCCTTGCTGTTCTGTACTGTCCAGTACCTGCAGCTTGCCTGAAGAGGGTCTTATCTGCATATGCAGTGGGAAGCTGGCTGAGGTCTGCTCTGAAGGGAGGGGCTTTCCACAGTCAGATCTGGGGCAATCCCTATCTTTTCTATCCCCTCTCTTCTTTGAGCTAGGGGCACTGTAGGGAAGCAGGCTGGAGAGCTGGAGGAACAAGAGGGTGAAATATCTGTTCAAATATTTCTGCACTTAAACCAGATGCCTTCCTGAGCCCTTGCCAAGCAGATATTGGCTCAAGCTGAATTATAACCCTCTGAATTTGACCCTTTTCTGGACATTTGTGTGTCCTGCTCCTGCCAACCTGCTGTGTTAACTTGTAAGTTAACATAAATGTTAACTCACTTGCCTAATGATTCGGGGATTTGACCACCTTACCTTGGAGCAGATAGTGAGGTGGAGACAGGAAGGTTTGCCTCTCTGTCTATGTTTCTGTTCACTCAGTCATACATGAAAGTGGATAATTTCTGCATTAGCCCAAGGGCAAGCTTTGCTCTTTCGATTAAGGGAAAAAAAGAAAGAAAGAAAAGAAATTTAGGAGCACTCAGAGAGACAGAGATGGGTTGATGCTGGTAGAGTATTCTGCACTGCTGAGAGTCGTAAGGAATAAAATGGTCTTGTTTCCCTTTCTGGAAGAGAATCCCACTCCACACCTGCACTGCAGTGCCCATAACCAGTCCTGTACCAGGAGGGGAAGCCTTAAGTTCAGGGTAGGACATCACCTGTGGAGATGCTCCCTTCTCTGCTATTTGCACTGCAGCTATGAAAGTGCTTACAGCATTTCCAACACAAGGACCAGAGTTCAGGTGATAGATTAAAGCTCAACTTAGGCAAGGGCCTTTCTAGGGAATGAGCCTGAAGAATTTCCTATTGAGTTTTCTCAGGAAAAATGTTGTCTAAGTTAGATTCATACTAATAGCATAACACTTGTTCCTCTCTAAAAGCAGAAAACGCCCAAGGCATTTTTCTTGTGTTTTTGCAAAGACACTGATCACAAACCCGTACACAGCACCAGACTCTGGGTCCCTTCTGCAGGGAAAAGTCATTAAGCAAAATCATACGCATACACCCAGCAAAAAAGAAAGAAGATGAAAAAAAATCTGTGTTCCTTCTCCACAGTCACAGCTGTTTCATTCATGAGACAAGAAATTGTATTTCAAAGAGAATACAGGAGTTTTCCTCTTTGAGAAAGTTATTAACTAGAATTCGCAATAAACCTCCCTCCTTTTATATGCTCCTAAGCTGAGGGGCCCAGGTAGAGATTATACTGCATTCTGCAGGGCTCTGTCCTGCCAGAATGAACTCACAAGCCTCATACTTTACCATCTTAGAGGTCTGAGTCACCTCTCCTGCTTTTCAACCTGTCACCTCCCCCCCCCTCTTCCCCCGCCGCCTCCAGTTTTTCTCCTTTTTCTTCTTTCCTCGGTTCATGTACCTCTTCTTTTTGCCTATTGCTTCTCCCTCTTGACTTTCTCCTGCCTCCTTTTATTTTATTCTAGCTATTCTAGCTTCCCACACTTTTCTTTTATCCTTCCACTTATATTTCTGGTAAAAGGGAAGGGAAGGGAAGGGAAGGGAAGGGAAGGGAAGGGAAGGGAAGGGAAGGGAAGGGAAGGGAAGGGAAGGGAAGGGAAGGAAAAGAGACTAACTCAGCTGAGCTGTTGCAATGACAAAGGCATTCATGGAGGAATAGTGTATGGAATAATGTATGGGAAAAACATCCCAGGGGAAGAGTTCTCTTATTTGCAGCTTCATTTTGCTTTTATGGTTGTCTGTTACTTAGCAAACATGTGGCGATTGCTCAGAGACGATGCCATATCATACCACATGGGTGGAGAGCACTTGATGGCCCTTCTTCAAAGATGAAGGGAATTTAACCAGATTAAAAACAATCTACAACTGATAGAGTATGCTACATCTAAACAGAAATCACTGTGTTGGCAACAAAGAATCCCATCTATGGAAGAGCAGAGCTGCTGCAAATTTTCCTGTAGACGACCCACTGAAAATGTGTTTGTTTTGAACTGATAAGTGACTGCATCTACCTGAACTTGAGGACCTTGGTGGAAAGCTCAAGGTTAGCTAAAAATCTTCTGCATGTAGTATAAATTTTTAGGGCTCTTCTGTTGTTTACTTGGCCTCTTGGTAAGTTATAATGGTGGTGTAAGAGACAGTAAAAAGTACACAGAGAAGGTCAATCCAGCAACCCAATGCATACTTGTTCTTAAAAACTGCAAATTTAATGTGGAACAAGCATCTGTTTTACACTCACTTTTTAGCAAAAAAAGTAAGCAACTTAAGGAAGTGAAAGGTTATCCCACCTTTGGGATAGAAAGAATGGAAATGGAAAGAAAAACAGCAAATCAAGCAGTTATATAAATAAAGGACACACTATCTTCACTAACAACTATTAGTATAAAGATGATCAAGGCCTAACATGATCAGCAGCAAGGAAGGACTTATTACCACAACCTTCTACTTAAGCATCTGTCATTGCTGTAGGAAAGACAGCAGCCTGGGTGGACCAATGCCCTTTTCTGGCAAGGCTGCTCTTAGATAAACTCTCTGTGTCCTGCTGCTTTCTGCTTCTAGCTCGCAGTATCTCAACATACACTTTTCTATAAGCAATATGTGCATGTGGTCATCTTTATATAATGCAATTTGTATGCAGCAGCCTGAAATGAAAGTATAATAAGCATTTCAAAACTTATATTCTCCTCATTAAAAAGAGAAAAATCCTCCTTAACCAAGTATGACCTAGTATCTATATCTCCCTTTTGGATAATACATACTGTGCTGTACATACAATGGAAGCAATAAATAAGCCATTATGTAAAACAAAAAGAGGCCTCCTAATGGGATAGTGAGCCTTTCGCATGCAGCCATTGATTTAAGCATAAGCCAAACAGGTAATGATTAAAAGATGAGAAAATGCCTAGTCTCACTCAAGAGCCCAATCAACATATCACAAAAGCCTTCCACAGTTTTTGCACTATAACTCTCTGGGTATCTCATGCTGATGAGGGTCCAAGGCGCAGGGGTGAGAGGTCTGTCCTCGCTGCCCAAGACCTCTCAATTCTGAAGACAGAAGCTTTCAGTTCAAGCATTGTCAGTCTTGTACTTTCTCTGGTATACAAATCATGTTATAAATTAAACTAGAGATTGGTCTTAAACAGCAAGCAATGGTCAGTACACACACCAGTAGAGGCAGGATCTAATCAGTGACGACCACAGTAGCAAATGGAGCTGCCATTTACTACTATATAGCAGCCTTTTTCTAGTTTTGATTATTATTTTCCTACCTCCACTGGTCTAGGAAGACTCTCTCTTATCCTGAGATACTACACCTGCACATAAACCTCTAAAGAGCCAACCTGCTACCCAGTGTCAAATAGGCTTATGTTGAACCACTCAGGGTTTTCAGGTACTGATGGAACAAAAACAAATCAGAAAAAATACAGCACACTGGAGACAGTCTTTAGAGTGAGCATTATATGAGGCTGACAAGGAAGTAACTCATCATCTTACAGATTTATACAATCCCTCTTCTTCTTCAGTTCATCCGCTTTTAAACTCTCTCATGAGACTCTGTGGTTCTTGGTTCAGCTTCATACAGATCTTCTTGCCCACCACTTATTAGCGACCAGCCTTTCTTTCCCCATTCCCTCAGTATTAATAAGAGTATCTCTTCAGAGAGAAGTCTTCTTTCTCTGCAGTCCCCAATTTAATACTCTGACATAGCATCAATATCCTGCTGCAATCTCTTCCTTTTAATTAAGTTCTACCCCTTCCTTTTATGTATCTTCTCCTTAAGTCGTTCAATCTTCCTCTTGTCTCTGCCCTGCTTCACCTTTCCTGTTTTTTTTTTCTTTCCATTTCCTCCTTTCCTGGAAACTTGCCAGTGATGTAGCAGAAGGGAGCACACTGAGAAAGGTTAGGCAAACACAACATTATTACCAGAATCAGCAACATATTGCTCATTAAACATTTAAAATCAACAGTTGCTGGCTTGAGCTGCCAATATTGTGAGAAATGCCAGTTTTAGCTCAAGGTGCTTCTTGTTTCCAAAATGGCTTTATTTATGGTGTGGGAGCTGATGGCTGTGAGAACAAAACCCTACCCTAAATGGCCGACAACACCCAAGCTACAGGCGACATCGCGGTGAGTTCCCCAGTGAGCACCAATTGCTGCCGTCTCCCCCATCGCCCCCGCTGCAGTCCAGAAACAAATGGATGTGTAGAAGCACTGAAATGTGTTTGCAAGAGATAAATTATTTATCTGAAATTTACTGTTGTGAAGTCAGCGTAATTCTCAAATCCGCAGACATACTTTACACACTGATAGAATGTATCAAACAGGGAAGTTTGGACTCGTTCCTTCTCTCCTCTTGCAAGTATTAACACAATAATGCCTCACCTGGAAAAAAAAAGAGCTAGTGCTGGAACTGGAACGGCCCTAGGATAATATGCTTGTAGTTTTGTACTGCTTCCCAGGAAAGTTCTGGTTCTTGATAAACAAAACAGTACAAAACTCCTTCCCCCCCCCTCCTTCCTGCTTTATTTCTCTTTTTTTGTTTCCTCCCTAGTTTACAATGTTGATGAGTTTTGTGGTTGGAAAAGATAAGCTTTATACCAGACCAGGTAAAAGCAACACTATTGTGGGCACATCCTATGGAGTCTGAGTCCTCAAGTGCCGCCAGCTTTCCCACGCCTGCCGTGCAGCAGTCCCTGGTCTCCTAAACCAGCTCTAGAACAAGGCCTGTCAATTGTGACCTTCTTTCAGAAGAACCTTGAGTAGTGAAGTCTATCTGAAACCATGCCATTGACAACTTTTATTCCTATGAGTAGGCATCTAGAGACTCCGTCTCAGAAATGAATGTTGGGGAATTCTGCAAACAATTCTGAAGGGGACAAAAGTGGGTCCTAAGTCTCAGTGTGAAGATTTACTCACTCTGAATTGTAACTGTTCGAACCATACAAAATAAGATTGTCCTCTGCTAAAGCAGAAGTCAATTATTATAAACAGTGCAGTTCACATAGCAGATCATCTGCCCAACATTTCTGACAAGCTCTTGTCCAGTGAGCAGTAACAAGTCCTACAGATACTTCCTTGCACCCTCCACTTTAACTCAGACAAAATGGGAATTAATATGTCCCAGCCTCTTCTTCCCCTTTGCTTTGCACAGGTGTATTTAAACCAGTACATGCTCAAAGAGAAGCCAGTGGCTTGCCCAAGGCTCCAGTGAATCCAAAAATCACCAGTAAAGACTACGGTTTTCCAGGCCATAAGTGAGCATTTTCGAGAAATGAGATACATTTCCAGTCCCAAGTTCCTGCAGAGAAGTCCCCCAAACTTCTTATTTTGACAATAACCTCATAGGTGGATGGACATCCCCACTTGCCACTTAAGAAGTTTAATCACATACCAGATCCTCTGTTAGAACTGGCCACCACATAGCAAAGGAAAAGCTGGCAGCCTTTTTCACTGAAACATAGCCTAAACATCTTTGAATGGTGCCACTAGAGTTTTCAGAGGGAAAAGAAAAAAATTAAGAGCCTTTTTGATTTGAAAACAGTCATTTTCCTCTTTGCATCCTGCATCATTTTGTTTGTTAATTCAAAGAAACACCTGTCCTATGGTCAGATAAAACATGCTGGATTTTCACTGATAGGAGCAAATCTTCATAGTAGCTGCAAATGACTATTTTTGTGTGCTGTTTGATATTCAACAGGAAAGATGGAGCCCCTCTTCCCACTCTTCCCAGGCTAACCACCAGCCACTGCTGTCAACAGGACTGCAGGACCCTGCTCAAGCCAGCCCAAAGTATTGTACTCTTCTATTTACATTCTCTGACAGTAACTGATGGTGAAAAATTGCTGTTGCATTAACCCAGATACCAGGCAGCCACTGGAGGTCTCAGACCACAGCCCAATTATTCGAGGTGGTGCAGTGTTATAGAACCAGACAGACCATCTGAGCCACATCTGGCAACTGATCCTCAAAGAGTGGGGTAGACTTTGACCCACATACTCATCTTAAAATAAATATAAATGAAAATGTCAAAGTTAGCCTAGATACAGAAGTGTCTGTAGTTCACACTCCAGTTTTCTGAGCCAAAATGGAATCAAAACATCCCTTTTGCTTCATCAGAGGAATCCAAATAGAATAGTGAAACAAAATAGCAAAACGATTTGTTAACCAGTCAATGACTTGATTGACTGATGACTGAAATGATAGCACATGTGTATCCCTTTGTATCAGAAAAAGCACATCTTTTTTTAAAAAAATCTGTAATTACAGCACAGGCGATCTAAGCTTTATGTATACTAGCCAACTTAAATGGAAATAAAGCACATCTGAATTTCTAGGAAGTCTACTGTGATCTGAAGACTGCAGATAGCAGCCCCACAGAACAGTGGCATGCCCGTGCTTGAAACCCAGCAGTGGGGAAATAGTTTGCTCAATTTGCTATATAGCTGTAGCTTTAGGGAGTCAAATGATTTAACTATTTAATTGTCTGGAATCATTGACCTAAAACGAGCATTCAATAAATCTGGCCCTTCATTAGGCCGGAAAGCTCCCTGAGCGCCAGCGGGTTACAACAGCAGGGCAGACCAGGCAGACAAGAGGCTGTAGTTGTGAAGGTGTAACTTTTTATCAACTTAACTAATGTTATCCCTCTTCTTGTCAGCATTCATGCATCGTTTCAAGAGTGCTGTATTCTCTCGGAATAGACAGATTCATAGGATTTTTAAACAAAATCAAAATAAGCCAGCCACCTGCACCTCTAGAACCAGGGTCAGTTTTCAAGTTCCATCTGCAGCTAAATGGGTGCAAATTCCTCAGGTACCCAGCCCTGAGTTCCCCATTTCAGACTACATAGTACACTAAAAGCTATTTTCCTATGAGAAACCCCAGAAACAAGTTTCAGGCCTCAGAGAGAAGGATTAATTTGCTAGTAATGAAACTGACACAGAGGGAAAATGTAAAATCAATCTTGTGTTTAAAGGCAGAACAACGCTGGCTACGCTTCCATATTTTTTTTCCTCTCACTCTCCTCCTCTCCCCCCACACTGAGCTTGTTACCACTGAGCATACATTATGCACATTGCCCATAAGTCTCTGCTCTGTTTAAATTAAAAAAAGAAAGAAATGGGGTTTTTAATCCATCTATTTGCACTCATCTGTCACAACTTACAAAAGCACTTTGATTTCTTTTCATTGCTCTCAAGAGAGCTGAACACAGATTTCTAAAAAAACCACACTGCTAAATAATAATAATATTAATAATAAACATAATATTAATAGTAATTATAACCCCCACACACATGAAAGAAACGGGAACGGAGAAGCACAAGAAGTTAACAAGTCCTTCGCAGAAACACAGACTACATTAACAAAAAAAATCAGGTCAAACTTAACCAAATCTCAGTGACTTGTTCTGACCTTGAACATCTCTCCCTCTTGCCAAGTAACAGCTAAGATTAACTGCAAAATAATGGAGGAATTTTTAGATCCTTTACCACTTGGACTGTCTGTGCCTTTTCTCCGGTTCATGACAATTCTGACACAGTCTTACTTGGAAATGAAATTGTTCCCAGGAATTCAGATCCTATCTTGGGTTTTATATACTCCATGATAAGATCCAAAATTAAAAATAACAGAGAAATGTTTGGCTGTTTTTGCCCATATTGAATTGCAGCCATAATTAACTTTGCCATTCAAATCTAGCTAGGGCTAATTCTTTCCTTCTTTCTCAAGCAAGGCAATTGGAAAAAAAGCAGATGATAACTTAAAAGAATATACAATGTTGAGAACTCCTGCTCAGTTTTCTAACCATAAGCAATTTTACATGGGGGAAACCTGTTTCACTATCTTTCTTCCTCAGAAGAGGCGGGAAGAGGAAATCATTTACCTGAGAAGGAACCTGGAAACACGGCCAGGAGCTCCTCACAGCTGGATCCCTCACAGGAAAAGGCCTTATAGCCACAGGAATCAGTTCCTTACTGCAGACAGACTTTGGCCTTCACCACCACCCAAACGCTGCAGCCTGCTTTTACACTCGAAAGATCTCCCACAATCTATACACCTCTCTGGAGCAGCTACCACTATATGCACATACCTTATGCTTTCAGACCTAAATATTCTCCAGGTTTCCTGAGTTTTAGACTTTTGGACTTTTCTGGGAGTAAAGATCCTTCCAACACAGGGATAGGTCTTCCTACTCCAGCCAAAATACAGAACTTGTCCCTTTCAGCCGTATCAAAGATATACAGTACATTAATACTAAATTATATTCACTGTTCAAACTGTGAAAAAGATTTACTATTCAAAGTAGTAAAGCCAGAGACCACATCCACGATACTAATCTAGATCCTATTTCAAAACTGAAACACACAAGTATTTTGGGTTGTCAACACCTTAGGGTTTGGTTTATACTTATCTTTAACCAAAATACTGCCATTTTCCCCTGCAGCTTTAAAAAGGAAGAGGGGAAGAGAAGATACTGGTTATCTTCCTAATTGCTTCTTTGTAGCAGTCATCTGCATAGGAAATAATGCTGGGATTTGCCATGGGCTTTAAAAGAATTAGATGCTCTCTATGCACAGAAAGTCACAGGGATCTGGATGGCTAACTCCATTAGGCTAGTCAGAAAATCCCAGCTAAATATCTACTCTCTGCAGTACAGGGAAAGAAAATGAGAAAGTGTATGACAGTCTAATGCTACTGTTAAAACCAGCAACTGCCCAAAGTATTTGCAGCTAGTCTTTAAACTACAGAATGAAGAAGCTGCATTTCAAAAGCAGCAAGGGACATGGACCAAGAGGGCAGGTGCAACACACAGAATCATAGAATCAGTAAGGTTAGAAGGGACCTCTGGAGATCGTCTAGTCCAACCTCCCTGCTCAGTAGGGTCACTTACAGCATGGTAGACAGGGTTGCATCCAGGCAGGCCTTGAAGATCTCCAGAGCAGGAGATTCCACAACCTCTCTGGGCAACCTGTTCCAATGCTCCGTCACTCTCACAGTGAAGAAATTCCCCCTCACGGTCAGGCAGAATTTCTTGTGGTTCAGTTTCTGCCTATTGCCTCTTGTCCTGTCACACGGGACAACTGAAAAGAGTGTGTCCCCATCCCCTTGACACCCTCCCTTCAGGTACTTATACACATTGATAAGATCCCCCCTCAGTCTTCTCTTCCCCAGGCAGAAGAGTCCAGCTCTCGCAGCCGTTCCTCATAGGACAGATGCTCCAGTCCTCTGATCATCACATGGTATCTCTTGATCCTTTCTGTCAGGGTGTGCCATAGGAAGCCACAAAATGCACAACTTCTGGCAGATACAAGGAAGAGAAGGCCATGCCTGAGAAGTTTTTGAGCCTGGGCTGGGTCTGGCTAAGGGAATGAGCTACCACGACCACACAGTGCAGGTCTGTGGTATTTTCCAGCCAAAGGAGCAGAAGGCACCATGTTTCAGAGCTCTCCTGATGAAGAGCCCTAGACAGAACAACTCCCTGCAGGTAATCAGGAAAAGCATCAGCTTTGCCATGTTTGGAGCACATAGCAGAAGTGGTCTCTTTGCATTACCCATTCTCACTTAATAGAGCTAAAGCACCAGGCTCTGCCAGCATCCACTTGGGGGAAGAGTAGTTACTAGCTGACAGAAGGGACTTGGGAGAACTGAGGGTCTAGAATCAAAATTAAGGATTTTCAACCTGATCCATATAACCATAGGCAGTCACTGAGTGGTAAGTCTAGACCTCAATACATACCACACGCAGGTCTAAATCATAGGAGCCTGCAAATGGAGTAAGAAATTACCAGATGAAATGATTACGAGGGCAAGTTCACATTTTTATATGTGACTTCAAACTGCACCAAGAAGTGACTTAAGAGGCTTCATTTCTGAGTCATGAGAGCCCAGCTTAACCTACAACTGTCTAGGTCACCAAGATCATAGTACAAAAGGAGCAGATCTATAGAATGAAATGGTGCTGAGGACCTGCTGTGTACAATCTATATATTCCAGGGGGGGTACTTCGGACTAGCTCTATTCAGGCCACATGGATTGAACACCATTAGTGTCTGGTGAGTCTGTGCATCTTCTAGTTCAGCTTCACCTGAAAGAAATACAGTGTGTACCAGAGATCATTCTGCAACATGAACCAAAGCATATTATGTAGAGATGGTCGGGAGATATGCCTCCAAAGCACAGTCAGAATCTAAGCTCAAATGCTAATACAGACATACTCCATAGTAGATGTTGCACTGCACTAAAGTAAATGGTACATCTCTACACATAAAACATGATTCTAAATTAATTCCCTTTGTAATTATTTACACCCAGGGTGGAGAGTTCATGAAAGCTGTCAATATTTCACCATGCCAAGTACAAAAAGAAACCTTGCCACCTCTACTTATGTGCATTAAAATCAGATCTGTTCCCTAGATCCTCACCTTATTCTGATACTGGATCCTCAGTATGACCTCCCTCACTTATTCATACTTAATATGTCAAGCACATTCCAGTGTACTGTTGTTAAAGTTTATTTAATAAGAATAAATACTGTACACCAGGACTCAATTTTTCTGAGATCTTCCATGTACTGTGCCCCAGGAACTTTATTGCCTCTTCTTTTAAAATTCTGAGTACAGACAAAGGACTGGCTGCAAAAATGAGATGGTAGAGGAGATTCCACATGTGATTTACAAATTTTTCAAGGCAAAGCATGCTTCTCCCAAATGCCAGAAACACAGGAGGCTATCAGAAAAGATTCCATCTCCCTCATCCATCATTCCCAGAAAGAAAAATTCTGCCATTGGAGACATGGATATTTCTACTGATGATGCACAAAGTGAAAGAAAATCTCCTTCACCTTTTGTTCCATCGGCTCTGCCAGGCTAAGAAGAATAAGTAATTTACATCAGTTAAGTAAGGAGATGGAACTCAAATACACAGAGATGCATGCCACTGTGCAAGTGTGCACTCCACAGGCCAAAGTAAAATTGATAAAAATCAGAGTAGCTGCTATTTAGGAATTTCCTGTAAAATAGAGAACCTCTAGGTTCACCTAAGCAGAAACAGAACTCCTACCTCCTAAACAACCTGCCTTTGTCACTGGCTCACTACAATGCAGGACAACCACTGTCCAGTTGGCCCCAGTTTCAGGAGCCTTATTGCACCTCAGCACGCACCTCAAGACATGGAGGTAGTTTAGAGTCTGCCTGGTCTTCTAGGAGCACAAAGTAGCCTCAATTCCTCTCTTATCTGGCCCCTGGAAGCTTTGGAAGAAAGACTTTAGTAGCAAAAAGCTCCAGCTGTCTCCTCAAGATTTTTGAACAGCAGGTAGTTCAAACAAACTGCTCAAGTATGAGGCATCCGAAGTGTCAGGGTTGAACAAGAGAAGGAGAAGAAATGCTCTTTAGTGCCTGGACACGTGAAGACTTTTGAAATCTACAAAGCATTTTCTCCCCTGCTGTGTTTCCCAAAGAAGAGCTATCATTTTATATATATAAATACCATCTCACATTTTCATCCATCATTCACATTTCCAAATTCCCATGCCTACTACACAAATGCTTTCTGGTGGGATATTTTGCTCCCAGAGTTTTGCTGTCTGATCATTATTATAATCTGATCCACAGCTTGCTGCTGGCACTTGATGCACAGAATAGACAAATTCCTTCCCAGGTGTTACTGTCAACCTTACAATATACGCCCTAGGGAAGAAATCTCCCCTAGGAAAAACAATACCAACTTCTGCCTATTCTGTCGTCAACTGATCCATTTGCAACATGATGGCAAGGAGCGGAGACCCATACAGGCCATGCGGGCAGGAATTAATTCCCCTATTGCAAAAACAAACATTAATGGTCAACCCCCAATGGTCCAGTCACCAAGGCAGGTGAGCCTTGCCAACATGCTCTGGAATAGCAGCCAAGAACCGGACACAGGGACAGGAGCCAAGTTTAGGGAGATCCTGTGTGGAATTCTGTGGTGGTCCTTAAGCTCTTCTGAATACTGCAGCAGAGCTGTGTGTGTGTGTGCATGGGTGTATGTGTGTCTGCACAGAATGGAAAACAGCTCTACATGGGAAGGTGCATGGTACAACTTCCTCCTCCAATCAGAACAATTTGAGTACTTGGATCATATTTTATTATGCATTTTTTCCGGGATACCTCAGTTTGATTAAGTCCACAAGACAAGACCCAGAGCTCTAGAGCACAGCAAAGCCCATTGTGCTGGGTTGAATCACTTGGGCAGCCAGTACAGCATGCTCAATACAACTCAGTCTTGAACTGTATCTGCCTCAGTAACCTCAACCCTTGGCTTCTTACAGCTTTATAAGTTCTCCGCCTCTTTCTATTTACATCTTTGCTCTTAAAGACTTATCAACATACCTGAGTCTTCACCTCTAGCCCCCTTGGTCCCCAGCCCTGGAGTCCCTACCCCCAGCTCTGCCAGTAACTCTAGCAAACACTAAGGTTACAGGAAACAGAGAAAACACAGATTTTCTTTCTTTCTTTTTTTCTTTTTCTTTTCTTTTCTTTTCTTTTTTTTTTTTTTTTTGTTTTGTTTTGTTTTGTTTTGTTTTGTTTCAGCATCTTTGAGTCCTCTTCTCCTGGATAGGTAGCTAACCGTCTGGAGCAGCTGTAATTCCTTTCCGACAACACACCAGTGTGCCTTGCATTATTCACAGAGGACAAAAAGAGGATATAGCAAACGTAGAGCGAAGACAAAAGGAGAAAAAAGAAGAGCGAGCAAATGAATACCGAACAAGTGCCAACAGACAGGAGAGGAAGGAAGAGCCAGGAAGGGTCTGAGTGAGGTGTTGTCCCTTAACACAGTTGCAGTTACCATGCAACTAACATCAGCAGAGCAATGGGGGGACATTCTCTCTAGGAAAGCTGTGAGCCACACTCAGCTAGGCAGCATCAGAGAGAGTATCCTGCCACTGTCTCTGCCACCTCCTGTCCTGCCACCACAGCCAGCCCTCAAGCTCCAATAGCACTAGGATACCCTGAGATGTCTCCTGGCATGGCTGCCACCCAGGCTACATCAGAAAGCTTTTCCCAGAGCCTGCAGAGGCTGATGAGGAGATCAGGGCTGGGAAGCAGAGTCCTTTTGAAGTTGTAAGTGCCACGGTTTGTGGCAGCCCAGGCAGCAAAGAAACCACTGGCTAGGATGGAGGTAGAGGGGGGGTGGTCTGGTTTTGTTCCTTAATAGACTGCTACAAGACCACAACAGGCTGCAGTACAGCAGTGGGAGGAAGACCTCAGGTTAAGAGCCACCTGCCCCTGTGTGGAGGATGGCAAGGGCATCTCAGCCCAGGGGACTGCACCTGACCGGCTACAGGTCTGCGACCTGGGAGCCCCCAGACCACACAGGGCTCCTCCAGGCCCGTGTCTGGCTCCCAGCTGGGCCCAGTAGCTGGCACATTCCAGACAGCAGGGAAATCCCCACAGCGTATCTAGGTCAGTTAAGTGATGTGTTTTGCAGAGATTAGGGCTGAAGGAATAGATCTCTCCTAGCAGCACCACAGCTACAGAGTAGCCAGCTGATGGCCTGACACAGGCCATCATCACAGCTAAAACACAGCAACGAAACACCTTGAGAGGTTAAGCCCGCACTAGCTGTTGTGAACACCGTTTCCATATGTTAACCAGTGAAGCCTCGGAAACAAGCTGATATCATCTATTTTCTGGTGAAGAAATGTGGGGCAGAATGGCTTGCTCCAAACCCAGCCCGCCAGGCAGCCTGACAGGCGTATCCTAGGGTTTCTCTGACGCTGGGCGCTATGCTTACAATACTGCCCTACCTTTTTCTCTTGAAGGACAGGCTTCCAGGCACCAACCTGCCTCCAGAGACTCCCTCACCCAGGAGATGGGGTAGGAGAGAGGAAAGCCACAGGAGGTGATCTGCTCACACTCCCCACAGCTGCCTCTTTAAGGCTGCCCTTAGTCAGGTTTCATTGGTGTTGCTGGACACGCAGACTGGCACTCGCCTCACCTGTTGCTCGAGCCTCTCCCCACACTAGGGCTGACAGACAGTCGGTGTCGAGCCTGAGAGGGGCTCCAGCGGAAAAAAATCTAGGACACAGCAGGGGGCTGACAGGCAGATGGAAGAAGAAACAGATGTGATGTCGATGCGGTGTGAGGGCTGTGCTTGACCTGCAATACAGCTAACATCAAAATCAATCTACCCACTGTAGCTGGGCCTCCACCCCTTCCCTACCTCCCCCCTCAGCCTCCTGTAACAGCGTATTATCCCTTGCTTCCTCTGCCAGACTCACTTCTCTTTTTTGCTGCATCTATCTAACCATTCTTCTTATTCCCCACCTGTATCTCTTCCTCCTCCATCTTTTTTACAGTATCTTTCTTTTTCTCTGCATGCATTGTAGTTGCGTTGCTTTATTTCTTCCACCTGCCCGGCTCCCTCATCTTTTGGCTGCCTCTGTCCTCTCTTCTGTCATCACACTGGTCTAGGCTTCCATGCAGGGTAAAGATCTATCCATCCTTTCACCGTGGCATGCGTCTGCGTGGTGCATCTCTGTCTGCAAATACCTGCAGTTTTGTTGGCTTGCTTTTCCCTCCCTCTCCTCCTCATTATGAGAAAATAATGAGCTGGATGGTCTGTTTTACTGGTTGGGGGGGGGGGGTTGGAAGAAAAGCTAGTAAGAGCATGTGGGGGTAGCAAGCCAGGTGCCCTGGATTGTTTGCCTGGGAAATTCTCTCACCTTTCTTCCTTGCCCACTGTGGCCTCATTTATCTAAGGATGTGGCTGCTTTTACCGTATACTATTAAAAAGCTTAGGAAAGTAATCTTCCTGCAGGAGTGGAGGCAAAAGAAACCATTAGGAACACAAGGGCTCTCTTCTAATCATTACCTGAGACTTGCTGAGGGCTTGCAGCTAGGAAGCAAGTTTATGATTGTCTCCCATGGCCCACAGTGTCTTACCTGGTGGGGGTGGGAAGTTCCAATGCTTCCCCAGTTCTGGACATTCAGAGGAAAATAAAATACTAAGCTAAATGCTAAAGTAGGACATTAAATAAAAAAAAAAAAAAAGTTCTGAGTTGGTGAGAGATACCCCAGTACCTCTTCTAGGCTTGTGGTCCCATCACTTCAGTCAATAGTTTATTGCTGCCATCTGCTAGCCATTCTTGTAGCCTCAAACCCTCTCCTACATCTCAATACTACTATCTTCTTTTGCTCAGGCACAGATGTTGTCCCTTGTCTCATATCCTTTTCCTTCAGCCTGTTACAGCTTTGTTGCCTTACTAATGCCCTTCCCATCTACACTCCCAAAGTGATGTCTATCACAGCGGTCACTGAGAGCTCACTTCAAGCTCGCCTGTACCATCTGTGCTTTGACAGTCTCCTTTAACCCCTTGCAAGTACTACTGAGCATCTGCCAAGGGGAAAAGCAAACAAAACACCTCTACACTCATTGGTAGTTCAGTAGTTAACTTAAAGTTGACCAGGCAAAAACTTAAGATGTTAAGCAATACATTTTTTATTCCCTCCCCTTAAAATTGGCCTGAAATATCATGACAAGCATTATTTATCTTATTAAATACACTACATTAACCTTGCAAATATGCTAATGCACAAAAGGCGCTGCCTTAGCAGCTTTTTAGAATAGGAAATTAACCATGTTCATCAGAAAGCTTTTAATTATTATTATTTCTTAAATGGTGGTGTAATGCAACAGTGCTCCTTCTGCCAGGGGCAGCAGAGGAAAAGGATGAGGGACATATGCCACCTTCCTCACAGCTGCCTCTAAAAAGGCAGAATGCATGTTACTAGCTGAGATATAAATTAAGAAGCTGATTTGTCCTCCAGGTGCACAGCTGGCATAGGTGAAGGAATATGCAGAAGATCAGACAGGCAGAGAAAGGAAGTCTAAATTGAGTACTGTCACTGAGGTATTGCTCGGTACTGAAGAGGATGCAGGTAGGAGAGCCACGTACTGGGGAAAGACCACGGTCAGCAGGATTTAGGTAGGAATGTCATATATTGGGGAAAGGCTACAATCATCAGAGGAAAGGATCTGAGTCCTTTTTGCCCAGGACATGCTTCCGGTAACTCCCTGAACATCTCAGGCATCCAGGGGATACTGGGAAAGCATTGAGAAATACCACTGATGACAGTCTTCTGTCTCAGCAACAAGCAAACACTGCTGATTCATAACCTGTACCCAAGGCTTGCCAACAGCCTGGTCTTACTGGTTCCTTTTCCCATGGTGACAGACATCCTGTGCTCCCCTGGTTTCCCCCAACAACGTGCAACAAGCAACCAATGCCACATTTGTAAGTGAGAGTGGACAAAGCCTACATGCACATCCAGGGAAGCTGGGACGCCCTCAGCTCACCCTGCTCAGCGCCCAATCCAAAGTGACTCACCAGCGCACCCGGTTCTAGCTATTCTCATGCAACCTTTTGCTGAGTAAGGGCTGCACTTCTTCCTCCACCAGGACACCCTTTTTCAAATGGGTTTCCACTGAGATTTTGGTTCTGCATGCTCTGTCTCATCACATGCTGGCTGCCACTGCTACTAGTGGCCCTTCACAAGGCAAGGTGAGCTCAGCTGTCACAGACAGTGCAGTCACACACACAATGCCAATGGCACAATTCTAGCATTTCTAGCTTTTTTAAAAATGGTGTCATTACTGTTGCAGGCTGAGGGCAGCTGCTCCCACAGCCGTTACAGCTTGCTAATATGCTGCAGTCAGGTGACATCAAGGAGATAAGGCCAAGGAGTACATCCTTGTGCTGTCTTGCCTACCATCTCTTCAGAAGCATTTAAACCCTATGTTTTCTTTTTTTTTCTTTTTTTTTTTAAGCAAAATCTTAAGCAGGCTGATTTAGTGCAGTATCCAATGTCTTTCTGGAGTGTGCTCTGAAAAAGAAAAAAAAAATCATCCCCCCAAGCAGTAGAGAGTTAAGGGAGCTTATCCCACACCACTGTGGAGGAAGCGTCAAAGTACGATAATCCAAGGGAAATCAAGAGCTCAGAGATTTATCCAGACGCAGAGAAAGGGATGATATTATCCAATATGACATTACGTGTTCTTTCAGTAACACAAATCTGATTCCATCGGTCAAATGCTGCTCTCTGACAACATGATAGCTTTTCTGAACAGACTGTGCAGTGTTGCAGGAGCTCTGAGCATTTCTTTTGGTTTGTTTTACTGTTAAAATTATTTTATTTGTAGTCATCACTCCTTGACTGGATAGGCTGAGGCAGCACTAACTGGGAGCAGGCCCACAGATGGCTCTCTTACAGTGTCTTGGACTGGCATATGGCAGGAAAGGAGTTGCATGCCCTTTTCTCAGTCAGCAACAAAGTGCTGCTCCCTACAGTGCTTTCCGATGGGTAATGTGTGGACAGCACAGCTCTTCTGGCCTCCCCAAGTCAGCACCTGCACACTGCTTCCTCTCAGACAGGAACTGCACTTAAGCAACTATCTGTTCTGCTTTGGCCATGATGAAACATGGTTCCAAAGTGTTCTACTGTGCTGAAAACCTGAAGATAACAACCATTCAGTGACTGCCTGGGACACTCTATTTAGTCATCTGTACCAGAATTTTGAAAGTAAAAATCAAGCCAGCAGTTTCTCCTTTCAGTGTATCAGGGAGCAATCAGGAAACAGCACTGACTAAGCTAAGAGTAGCCAGAATTCACTGCTATGCTGATCTTTGCCTCCTTTTCTACACACACCTGGCCTTTTACATGGCCCTTGCATCCCTGGTACTCTGTGACCTTGCTGGTCTGCAGGAATGGTTACTAAGGAGGCAAAGAAGTAGATGCAGGGTCCTCCCCGTGAGCACTCTTGGGGTTCTGACTGGGGTCCCCAAAGTGTCCCCCTCTGCACTGAAGCACACATACACATGCTCCTGGAGTGACGTGAGTGCCCCAATGCATAGCATTATTTGGGTGCAAACTGCATTCAGTTGTGCTTGACTGACCATGGCCTTGAAGAGGAGGCAGTTGCATCAGTGGATATGCAATGATGACAGATATCTCTGCAGGAGGTGTGGGGAGGGAAAGAGAGATTTGCAAAGGGGAGCATGCCAGGGACAGAGGTTAAAAACAAAGCACATAAATATAAGAGGAGTACGTGCCCAAAGAAAGCATAAAAGGTTATGGCAAGGCCATCTTTGCCTAGCATAGCTTCATGGTGTCATCTTCAAAACCTTGTCATCATCTCCGTCATGGGAGAGAGAGTGAGAGTTATTGGAGGCAGAGCTACTGGTGCATCCTCTTCCTGGACAAGATGGCATAGGTCACTTAGAGGAACCAGTCTGAACTCTGGCCTTTCAAGTAATGAGTCAGAAATCATGGCCATATGTTTCTCACTATGCTCAGGACTGTGTTAATGCTATATAACTGAGCATCACCCAAACTTGGAAGAGGTTTTGGGAGAGGGAGGGAGAAAAAGGGGGAGGCATCTGTGTACAGGAAGGGAGGAGGTCATGTTTGTAGAAACAAGTAGTTTGCTGTCAAGAGGTGTGGCAATTCATTTTGAGCTACAATACCTGACAGGTGCATTCCCTTTCTTTTCTGATTTACCTCCTCCTTTCTAGTACAGACTGTGGGCAGCCCCATGCCTGACTCTTCTTCTCTGATGCACTGTATAGCATTTAGAAGGGTAGGACAGGCCACTGTTATCAGCAGGATCCTCATCTGACAGGCAGAGCATCATCCCAGCTTGCAAGCAGACAGAGCACAATGCAAACTCTGTATCTACAGCCAGGTTCCCAGTGGGAGATGCTAGGTAGCAAAGTCTCTCTTTTTATCTTGGGGTTCTGTAGCAGTATTTTCCTTTTATTCCAGTCTCGTGACAGTGAACTGTTTTTTTTTTTTTTTTTTTTTTTTTTTTTTTTTTGTGTGTGTGTGTGGGGGGGGGGGAGAGTTCATTTCTATTTACTGACCTCCATTTTTTGTTTGTTTGTTTGTTTGTTTCTAAGACTCCTGGCACTTTTGGTTGATATTGCAAGAACATGCCTGCCAGGCACAGCTTTGAGGGTTTAGTTGCCTCTAGCCCTGTGCAGTGCCATGCACACTCATGTATGGTTATGTACCCCCCTCACCACATTAGGAAAACTGTTCTGCCAGTATTGAAGCACAATTGCCCTGTGTGTGCATTGTTCTAAATGCAAACACCAGCAGTGCTAAGGGAAGTGAGTAAAGGAACACAACCAGCTTAGGCTACCCTGTCCCTATTTAACACCCCCATTCCTTGCTCTGGAGAGAGACCTCTCTGTGCACAGGCCAAACAGCAGAAAGGCTCTGCTGCAGAAAGGCTGTGTGAACTCCCTCAGGTTTTGATTCTTATACTATTCAGTTAAAAGGGCAGGCAGGAAGCTTTTTAGAGTAGACCTGAGCATTCAGGGTGGAGGGACTGGCAAAAGACTGTAACAGGAGCTGGAGTACAGCATTGGAAAAGAGAGAAAAGACAGAAAAGAGAAAGAAGAGGGAAAGAATTTTGATAAATAAAATATTACACACTTCATTTTTTATGCAGAAGCTCTGAGTGCTTTGGTCTATTCTTTCCTTTTGGTGTAGTATGTTAACTGTCATGGCTCCCCAGGGAGATGCCTGCCATCTGTGCAATAATTATACTCCCTACTTGACTGCAAGCAGGAGCCATTTGGCTGAGCAAAGGTAATGCCAGAGCATGAAGAGGGGAAAGGTAAGTGGGAGAAAAGAAATGAACTCCAAAACCTTAGCAATGCACTCAGCTAATGTGCTATCAGAATGACTCTACCTTCAGCCTCAGCAAGAGGATCCGTTGAAGAAGACAATTCCATGACAGCAAGCAGCCAGGTGATAGGGGTAAGACTGAGGTGGGAAACCAGCTTGTCTGAGAGAAAAAGAGGCCATTGTGGAAATGTCCTGCAGGAAAGCTGTAATTGATACCTCCCCACTCAACAGAGAGAAGAAGAGCTGGATAAATGCTTGAGACTTGGGAAGCTACTGCTACTTGTTAGGAATAGTCTGCTTGCTTCTTAGTGTCTGTCTGTTTGTCCCCTAAATACGTTTCTTATGTATTTCCCTGGGAAATGATTTCAAGCATCCATTTCACTTAGTTTGTTGAACACTTATCTAGCTGCTTCTCTCCATTTTAGACACAGATGCTGGCTTCTGTTTTGGCTTCTTGCCTCCTAGACTTCTCTATGCAGCTTGTCACTGGAGGATACCGGCATACAATGGTGCTTCCACTCTCATGCTCCCTCTGCACTTCATTACCAAGGGGAGTAACACAGGTTTAATTCAGAGGCACAGCAAAAAATTGCTCCCCTCAACATACTGTGGAGTATCATGGTTCCTCCCAAGGAGCAACTGTAGCCAGGTGGAGCACAGGCTAACTCCACCTTGCTATATGGCCTCCTCCTCTGCACCTCATTAGCAGTCTGAGGACTGCAGACTGTGAACGTAGGCTTTTACTCTGCTCTCAGCTGCAGCACAGTGCCCTCTGGTAACTCTATTTCTTCAATCATCCCATCTGGTTTGGTGGCAAGGGACAGGGAGGAGACTCTGAACAGTCTAGTTCATGTGTGGGGGCACGTTCTCCTGAGCAATCCACTCTCCACTGTCCCCACTGTAGTTGGGACAGAAGGCCAGAAAAAGGCTAGAAAAATGATTCCTTCATTTAGACCTCCAAAACAAATGGAGCTCTTCTGGAAATCCTGACCCCAAGTTCTGAGTTCCCTCTGGAAAATGTGTGCAGACTGACTAGATTCTTCCAAATTTGAACTCAGGTCCCAAGAGAGAACTAGCACAGTAGCACCATCCTGCTGTACTGCTGAAGCTTTCAGAAACTCTCCCAAAGTTGAATTCTCATTCACCTCTTTTTGATTGAAATTGCATGTCAGTGCCTGTGCCAAACATCAGCCATCAACACAAGACTTAGATGATAACAAATGTAATGTTAATTACATAGCTATTGTTACTCATTTTTTAATAAGCTCTTTATACGCAATCAAACAATAAAGCAAAACTAAGGCTCTCTGCAAAGCACACTCTTCCTGAGCAGGCACACAAGAAGCCAGAAAAATCTCAGGGAAGGGCTCCAGACACATAGGTAAGGTTCCTAACATTGATCCTCAGCTTTTCTGGCAACACAGCTGTGGTAATGAATCTGGTAGCCTAACACTGGTAAAAAGAGGAGAGACAGACTCTGTCCATCCATAACCCCAACATCTCTCATCCCCATGCTCACAACCAGTCTCAAACCACTAAGGTTTGAGTTATCTAGAGAAATCTCTCTTTTGCCTTACTCTCCTCCCTAACAGAACCCCATTGCTCATGGCAGAATGTCCAGTTCTCTCTCTATATAAAGCTTTCATGCTGCAACATTTTGTACCTCAGTAGGAGCAGGAACCTTATCTCACTGGGAAAGAGAAAGAATTCCTGCTCCCCACTAGGATGTCCAGCACTTGATATAAGCCTTGGAAGAGTCTAAAAGTCATCAAAAGCTCTGATGATTTATATCCAGAAGGATGAAATTATTTTAGAGGATTCCCTCTGCCCTCTAAAGCTGGACTTAAGATTACCAAGGTGCCTGGATTTCTTGCTGGAGGTACGCAAACAATGGGACTCAGGAAGCTAAAATGTCCTAAAACATTTCTAAAATACTTCATAACGCCAGACACAATCATATCTTTAATAGTAACATTTGACAGTATAAAGAGTTTACCAGTATGAATTGCAATTTGTTGCCTTATTCCTGCATGACAGGGTTACTATGTGGAGCTTGTTCCAACAACAAAGCTGATAAAGCCAGATGCCATCCCTGCCAGCACATACTGTATATCTAGGGCAACTTAGGGACCTGCTGATTGAAGGAAATCCTCCTCCTACCAAACACAAACTGGCAGCAGATATGCTTCATGGCATTCTTTCAGTCTTACGACTGTAACAGCTTCTGCAATCTTTGCAGGGGAAATGGATGAAAAGGAGCAGGAGATTGATTGTTGCTCCCCCTCTGGCCATATTACCAAAGGGAACAGCATAGTGAGGGACGCGTAGAAGCCTTTAGGAAAGGAGATAAGGGAATGGAGCGGAGAAACGTGAGTTTGTGTGATGTACTTCCCCAGCCTGCCCATGGGAGTCTGAAAAAAGGTATCTGAACACAGATCTTCATTAACAGGCCTGAGAGTTAGAGAAGTTTGGCTTTCTGTCTGAGTCTTGCTACATGAAGTCACTCCTGTTTAGCAAGTGGTACTCATAATCAAGCCCTTTTTCTGGACTGAAACTGGCCTCCAGCAGGGAGGGCACAGCTTAGTAAGGACAGCATTAAAATGTACACACTGGGATGCAGGCAACACCAGTTACTATTAATGGAGGTTGTGGTGTGGACTAGCCAAGGTCAGTTCAAATCTGTCCAGTTTAAGCACCTTACTCCACAGGTCTGACTCAGACAACACTTCTGGAGAAGCATTTCAGTGGAGTCCACTTCCACGCAGAGTCTGTAGGGCTGCCTGTCAGGAACAGAAATGCTGTTTGGAGAAGGGGAGATAACATCTGTCTTCAACTTTCCTTGTATAGCATTTTTCCCACCATTTTTAAAGCATCTATTTGGTATTCACTTAAAACACATACCCTTCATGCTCTGCAAAAACAGACCCACAAACTGACTGAAGCAGTGCTGGAAAAAGACATCCAGAACATGATGGGAAGGGGAGGGGAAAATATTAAAGGGAAGAAAACAGAAGGCAAAAAAATAGCCAGCCCAGCAAACGGCATTTAAGTCTTTCTCTTCATCTCTCATTCCCTTGTTCAGTCATTTCTGTCCTGCTTTGAGTGTGCTGTTTTTATCTTCCTCGCTCTCGTATAAAAGCCCGGCTCCCCTAGCGAGTGTGCAGATGATGATTTGGCATTGTCCAGGACCATTATGCTGTCAGCTTTCAAAGAAAAAAAAAGCTTGTAAAAATCCTGTAGTCAGACAAAGGCAGAGCATGTGGCTCAGGACAGTTTGTACCACTGCCTGCTAATAACCTTTCTGAACAATAGCTTACACGGAAAGATCTTCCACAGAACATGAAATTCCTGTTTCAGCTTCACCTTCACTTACTCCTAATTACTGTTCCACATATGCATGCTACACATGCAAATCCTCTTTCAACCTCTTTTGTACAGAAATGAGGTGCATTTCTCTCTTCTAGTCCTTTTATAGTGCCATCCTCCATTACCCTTGCACAGTTCACCACGCACTCACTTGTATTCCCAGTTCAGCTCTGGATACACACACATTCATTCACATATGTGGTCTTCACCACTTGTGTCAATCTGGCTCCCATTCTGCTCTCAGATAACTGGAGCTCAGCTTACCACATGCTATTTTTCTTTCTTCGCTTACTCAGGAATACAAATCTGAAAGAAAATGAAGATGCCTAAGAAAGCCATTTCTGTTACAGACCTAAGATAGGAACATCAGCTTTTTCCAAACCACAGAAAATCTGCAAGTTCTCTCTGGGACAACATTTCCCCAAAGAGGGGAACTGCCCCCCGTATCAATGGTTTCAGAAGATAATAGACACCTTCTGTTCCCAAGCCCCAGCAGTGCTGCGTCCATCACAGCCCCTTCTGTACAGGCTACTTCTTCAGCTCAAGTTGTAAAGACTTGGGCCCCTAACAGAAGACCCACAGCAACCTATCTTATGCAATTTAAGACATTAGGATCCCCCCACTGTTTGCTCAGCCCCTCTGCTAGAGATTACTAGGTCATCACAGAGTCAAAAGGATTATGTGCTAGAGCATAGCTGTCCCTGTTTATAGCACTGACCCACTGCTGATAGTGGTTTTGGGCTATGATGCTGAACTGTCAAACTGAGTTGCTGAAGTGTGGTCATGTCCTTTCTGACTGCTTGGCTATAAGAAAAGTCACTCCCTCACTTAAGGTATATATCCTGCTAGGGGCATCTCTGCTTTCCTTCTACAAGAGCCTGCAACACAGAGTAGCCAGTGCTGGAGACACCTTAGTTTGCAAGAAACACTGAAATGGCTAAATCTGACGAGTGCAGGCTGTCCTCTTCGAGACAGTCTTGAAACCAGTGGAAGATTTGGCAACATGCGAATGAGGCCATGAAGCTGGTATACACAATGGCACTGCAGAACCTGGAAAGGGGAATGGAAAGGGACTGGATGTGACCCTCGCTCTGTATTCACCTGAACCAAGGTCAACATGCTGCAACTCCAGAGACAGAAGCCTGGGCAAGTTCTGATCTCTGCTACACCTGTCTAATGTCAGATGTACACTACCACAATTGATGGTGTTAACTCTAGACTTACAGCCATCTCATAAAGGTCAGGATGTGGCCAAAAGGGTTTACAGTGGGATAAGCAAGAGCAAGCTCCAGGCTTGCAGGCTTTCAGGAGTGTATTTGCTGAGCTGGGGCTAGTTCCTGCTCACTGTCTGTCGATTTTAATGAAAGTGATATAGCCAAAGCCAGGGACAGAAAAGCTATGTAGAATCCAAGGTTTTGTGAGTCTACTGAACAATAGCAACATGTTCTTACACTGCACTGGTGATGAAATCCACCTGGAAAACCAGGGTTGCCAGAAGGAGCTGCTGCTTTTAAGCTCCGAGGTCTATTCTGATGAGGGCTGTATCCTGCTGTCTGTGCAATGATGCCTGTTCTGAATAATGCTACATTTTTATTGGATGACTAAAATTTACCAGAGCTGGTGAAATTAAGACCCATTCCTACAGAGGCAAGAGCATAATTCAGACATCAAAATAAGCTGTACCTAAGATGCATATCAGGCACAAACTGGTTAAAAAATGGCCACGAGGTTAAAAACCTGGGTCAGTAGGATGGGTCTGGTGCTCCTTGTATGCACTGAAGGAATGGAAGTTACATGTGGAGCTCAAGCTCAAGGCACTGGTTCAGCCCCTCTACTGCTGCAAACAGTTTAATCAGCCCTCAGAAATACCTTGTGTCCCAAAGTCCTTACATGCTGTGGAGCATGGTGGGAAGAGAAGAGGCAAAAGCTCCGTGGGCTGGAGTTGGTCACAGAGGCTAACATCAGCCTTTTGGGGTTGTTCTAGAGTATGTTGGCAACCAGGATAGACGGCCAAAATCAAAAAAAAAAAAAAAAAACAAAAAACAAAACAAAACAAAACAAAACAAAACAGCCTATGTAGGTTAGGATATGGCCAGACTGCACAGAGGGGCCAGGAACCCAGGTAGCTGTGGGGAATTGCAGTAACTGATATTCCTGCAGTTCCCATTATAGCTTCCTCCAGCCTATGCTTACCAGCCTTGAAATTAAGTAAGTTTGTCTCACATGCACAGCCACTGAACGTTGCTTCAGTGAAACGACACCCCATCAGCTTTTGAACACTCACACCTGCTTGTGTAGAGTTCACCATTGTATATGTAGCTTCTGGCTTAGACTCTCTATTCTTGTTTCTTCTCTCTTTTTTTTTTTTTTTTTTTCTCTCTCTTTATTTTTCCACTCTCTTCTCATGCTAAGATATCATGAGCAAAATGAAATCCTGACATACTTTCCAGCCCAAGACAGTTAGCAGTTTTAGCCTCCCTAAATAAATCATCCCATCCTTCTTTGGGAAACACAAATGCATTTCCCTGTGGTCCGTAACATCTGAAGTATCCTGTCATTAACTGAAGGAGTGCCTTCAAAGGCTGTGGTGTTGTCTCTAGATACTTCAGTAGGTGGTAGGAGCAGGGCCTAGATCAGCACAATATTTTACTCAGTTAATGCCAGAGATTCAGTTTTCTCTAATTTGCAGTGCAGTAGTGCCCACTTGGAGAAGTTCATGGTCTTACCCAGCAGTGCAAGAAACGGGCTTTTTATGGAGTATGAAATCTATTTTCTCCAAGCTGCCTTCATTTGGACTATGTTTTACAATAGGTGAAGATGCAGTAAGTGAATAAAGCACTACATTCATGCTCACTGATGGACACATGATCCCAGCAGACTACATGCCTATCTCCCCTTGTCATTACTGTATATTTGTTGGCCTGTCAGCCTTAAAGCTGGAAAGGCCTGAGAACCTAGATTTTCCCTAGATCTTTCCCCCTGCTGTCCTGGAGAAAGAAGAGGAAGCTAACATACGAGTAGGGGCAAGACGAGGGACAAACGTCAGCTTTGGCACCTGTAAAGCCTAGATAACAGGAAAACTGAGTGAGGAGCTTGGACTCAGTTGAACTGCAAATGCAGCAGTGCAGCCAACACAGATTGGCTGCAAGAGAGCATGTACTAACTTCACGGCAATACCAGACAGCAGGGGTGGCAAAGTGCTTATTGAATTCATTCTCTTGATGTTCAGGAAGATGGCGGGGGGGGGGGGGGGGGGGAAGGAATTGAGGCAAGCAGTGACTAAGGTCACTTGTCAAAGCCAGACAAAGCTATGAATAAGATCCAGATCCCCATTCTGACATTGTTCCCTTAGTCTCTTTTATCCTTAAGCAGAATACCAAGATCTTCTTCATGCAGGGGGTGCGGTAGGGTGGGGAAATCATGTTAGAGACAAAAACAAACAAACAAACAAACAAACAAAAAACCCTCCTGGAGTTATGGAGAGAAACTCTGAGAATGCAAATTTGCATTTTTACCCTCCATTTAAAACAAAAGTTAAACTAACCTCCTTTTTTTTTTTTTTTTTTTTTTTTTTTTTTTTAACAGTGAGGAGAGTCTGCTTCAAGAGTGATGGAGATGATAGTCTGTACAGAAGACCCTTGTTTTGGAGAGAGCCTGAGACTCCTCTCCAGCTCCTTTCTGGTTAAATAACCTTTCTCCCTTTCTCATGTGGCCACATTCCCAGCAGGCATCACTCTGCTTAGTTTGAAGGGAGCCACAGCAATTTATTCCAGCTGGGAATTTCACACACTGTATTAATGTGTTTCCCTGGAGATGCTGCTTACTACATGATCTCCTAGACCAGCTGCTCTGCTCTGCTCTGTCTGCCACAGGATCTCAGCAGCCCCATAACTTCCTATATGCTGGTGAATGAGCTGAGACTTCTGCTTTGCCTGAGCTAACTTCGCTGATCACTTTGGGTTCATACTTACTTACTGTATCCCCTCAGCTGAAACAGGTTGTTTACATCTACAGGCCTTTCGGCTGTCTGCCTGCCTGCTTTCATGCTTCCCAAACACCTCTCTCACACATCAGATAGCACTAGCTGTCCAGACAGCACAACACAGACAGACAAGCTCCCACTCTTTATTTCCAACCCCAACTTCTCTCATCTGCTTTCTCCCCTGGGCTTTCACATACTGAAATGTGAGATCTCATTGATGGGAAGAAGTTGGCCTGCCGGATCTGCTCAATAGACAAGTAGTCTGATATTACTGTGGGGAACGAATGCTTCCTCCCTCTATCCCCAAAACACAAAGAGGACCTCTTCTCTAAAAGTCAGACATGGGTTCAAATTGTCAGGTCTTCCCCAATACCAATGCAAGAACACCAATGTAAGAAAAGAGGATAAAATACAAGAAGAAGAGGAATCAATGGTGTTGAAGGCTCATTTTAAAAGAAAAGTCCAGTCTAGCATCTCAGTGATGAAACCTCAAAGGGCGTTAAAATCAGGTTACGGTGAAGTAGCAGTAGGGGAAATGGTATAAAAAAATCCTCTTTGTAGGAATAATAGATAACATTTGGCCAAAGTTCAGGGAAGGAATGTTGCGGGGGAGGGGGGAGAGGAGACGGACAGAGAAAGTGAGAGTGTGAGTTCACGTGAGTATACTCTAGGCAGTTTGTCAGACCTCAGGTCTTTTCACCTGCTTAACCTTAGGTCTGTGGCTACTTTGGCAGGGATGTAGATCATTCAGTAGGAATGTCCTGTGGACCACAGGCAATAACGCCAGATCAGCCCCTTGTGCAAGCCTCACAAGTTGAGCAGGCATTATAAGGCACACTGACTTCAGTGCAGCTGTGTTGTGGTGAACTTATGAGCCAAGTGTGCATACAAAGGTTGCAACTAGATCTGTTCTCCCATGAGAGAGAGAGCATGCGAGCAAGATTTTTTTTTCTTGCTGCTTCTTCATGGATATCCTTGAAATAGATGCAAATTTTTTCTAATAAAAAGCAGAAAACTGGGTTCGCCAGAAATCTCTATACTGTATTTTCAACAATGAGTATTGTGCACCCATAATGTATTTATATTGGCAGAGTCTAGCCAAGAGCTGGCGTTCCAGTGAAGGTAAGTGTATAACATGGAGGGTGAGAGCATGGGAACAGAATATAGGACTTCTTGTAATTAAAACAGCAATGACACATCAATACACTGGATCAATATCTCACTCGCATTTTGAAGGTTTTCTTCATTATCATACTGACTGCAGCTTTCAAGACATGCAGTCTTAATAAGGTGCTACAAGCCTGCACCAGCACTGATCTCAAGAGCGCTTTTCTCACCACTGACGCTCAGCCTCAGCCTAGTCAGGAGGGGGGACTGGTGCTGTGCAACTGCCTCCAGCATCAACCACACTAAGTCACGGGACATTGCCCCAGGTGGCCACTGACGTGGCAAATGCACAGAAACCTTCCTTCCCAGACAGCATTTTACAAGCAGGGAAAGGAAACAACATCATTAACATTCATTGTCACTGGGGCTGTGCATGAGACAACCTGAGCTAAAAAGGAACAGGATCTTGCCAGAGATAAGGGCCAAAACTACCCTTCTGCTTTGTCTAGTAGCTTGCTGCTAAGATTGTCTGCTGCTGCAAGTCAAGGTCTTGTCTTGGATCCCAACCAAACAGACATACCCATTTTTGCCTGTGTTATGACCTGAACTTGATGATCAAGTAAGCTCTGATATATTGTGCATGAAAACAGAGGTGACTCTTAAAAAAAATAATCTTCTCTTGAAGAACAGGATGCTGTTTATGAGAGTAGCACACTTCTTGCAGAGATGGTGGGGGGCTTCTGACTACTCAACATGGCATTGAGAAGTGAGGAGGCTGTCTCTGAGGTGAAAAATTCTGGATTTTCTGAACATCTGTCAATAACACTCGCTGCAGTCTAAGTCCTTTCTTGTAAAAGCAAAGTGATTTTAGTTGCATTGTGAAGGCCATGTTCCCAAGTAGGGGTATAGTTACATCCCCTTGAATTTCAGCAGTTCCTTAAAAACCAGCTTACATTTGGACGTGATGCACAATGCTGAAGACAAACAGTTGCTGTGTCAAACCATGGAAACGGGACACGAATAGCTTCTTTGATGCCTTGCCACTGTCAGCCAGATGCCAGAGCCTAGACTGAAAATTATTAGTCAGTTCCTCAAATGGAGTGAAATGACGGTGCTCCAAGTCAGCACTGATTTACATTAGCCAAAATCTGGCCTGCTGATCTCAAACTGGATCAAATTATGGGAGTTTCTGGACTCTCTAACACCCTTCTGAATCTATGCATGTGAATGAGAAACAGCCTGCTCACAAATATGTCAGCTCTTGGATACACACAGATGCATGGACATCTGGCTGCTGAAAGTTTGGGGGATGTAGAACTTGTGGCAATGGGAAGAAATCCATTATCTGATTAAAAGGTTAGGAGGAAAAGTACTTGCAGTGAGCCTGTAGAACAGAGGCCTCTACAGGGAGGGTGCAAAAAGCTCATCATTAGCCAGTTTTTGTTAGTCAGTTTTGATATAATTTTGCTTGAGTGTGCCTAATTCTTGCAGAAGTGAGAGGCTGACAACAGCAGCTTGAGCTGCACGTAACAGGAGCAGGTGCCACACAAGCTTCTCTAAAACCTCCATTAATGCTACTCCCTCTTCCCTGCTGCTCTTCCAGCCCTGGGCTCCCAGCGCCAGATCTGTCCCAGCCCCTCAGCCTTACTCCATCACTGCCTAATCACCTGCCACACTGAGGTGTTCAATGCTCTACTTGCAGCTGCCACTTCTCTGCCAAACCAGGATTCTTATTTCCTGGGCAATAGATGGAGAGTCTCCATCTGATTACAGAGGCCTAAGCTTCCCAAAGGTGAGTTTGTTTTGCATAGTTGTCACCTCTCCACTTGGTCTTGCTTCCTGCTTAGCACTTAGTGCTTAGATAAAGTTTGTGTGTATAGCAAGCAGCTGCTGAAAGAGAAAGAGTTAAGAATCATTTAAATCATTAAGTTTTCATCAGATCTTATTCTGCCTCTGGAGTGCCCTGGAAGCATCTGTTAATAAAGGGGGGGGATAAAACCCCTCTCCCTCGTGTTGAGATATCTTTTTCTATCCAGCTGCACCCAGAATGAAAGAGCTATCAAAGAAAGCTTCCCTATTAGCCATCAATTCAGAGCAACTTCAATCAGTCAGTTCTGCTGGAGCCTGGGGGAATATCTCCCCGGCAGCCTCCTACACACTGCACTTGAGTGCTCAGAAAGAGCCACATTAAACCTGCCTGCCATCAATCCGTGGGCCTCCTTCTCTGTAACTTAATGAGGTGAGCTGGTTGGCATCACTGACAGGGAGCTGAGGAGTTAAAATGAAAGCAGGAGCAGGAGTCATGCTGACTAGAAAGGTCTGCACGCACAAGGGAAGCAGCTAAGCAACAGGCCCTCTGCTAACGACCTCTCTCCAAGACTGAGGGTGTTTCTGAGCTGCAGCAGATCCCAGGGAAGCTGAGAGAGCCTGAGAGAAGCAGCTAAGAGGGGTGAGCCCCGGGCTTCCCCTTTTACCAGGCTGGCAATCCCCATCCGTATTGCCTGTCCTCCTCACCCCTGTCTGGAGAACCAGGATGGGGAGCGATGACATTCCCCCTTGCCCCTGCAACATGACTGCTTCTAAAGCCCTTCCCTGTTGCTTACTGTCACATGGTGAACCTGGTGACTGCATTTGCCAAGGAGAGGCCATTCCTGTTATCTGCTGCTCTAATGAGGGGGCAGGTGGCTGTCTCTTCACATATGTTACTTCCACAGCTGACACAAATCTTCCCTGTTTGTCATGCAGCTGGAGGATGGCTGAGCCACATAAAACTGAACAGAAAAACTATGCATTTCCTACCCATTTTTAAAGACATGGCTTGTGACCCAGGGCTTCTTTTGGGCCTTACCTCTGACTGGGATGAGAGGGACAAAACTAACAGCAACCTCCGCATACCACCAGTATCTGACTGGCTTTAGATCTAAGTCCAAATAAAGAACTTGACCTGCCCATCATCTATCCTAATGGCTCCTAAGGAACCTTTCTTTGTTAGAGCTAAATAGCCAGTTATTCAAGTACAACTTCATTGCTCAGTTTGTTTCTTCTCTCCTTTGCCACCTACTAGATAATTTTATTTCTTCCTCACTTTCTGGGAAGGAGTGGCTATTGCTAAAGGGAATATTCTTAAGAAAAGAGTACATTCCCTTTAAGCTTGAGAGCCACTTGAAAATTGCTCTTCCCCTGTACCAGAAGTTCTGGATCCAAGTGGGGGGAGTGTGGTTAGGTGAAGATGGGAGATACAGGTGGATCGTTGACCAACAAGATTTGCTCAGACCTGCTTTGTGGAGTAGGTCTAGTGCAAATCCAGAATAGAATGGGAAAGTAAGAAGAAGTCACAAGGCCACGTCTGATGCAGTATCTCTGTCCTTCCTGGATCAGGAGGTTTCTCCTTTAAGATAAAAAGTAAGCTGCAGTAGGTGAAACTGATTTCAAGGTATTCTTCTTGATAAAGGCTTGAACAGAATAGCTGTTGAGATCTTTATCCAAAGGAAGGTGCTATGTATGGCCACCTCTACAAGCACAGCAAAATATTTTCCCTGATCCTTTTGCGATCTGAGTGCTCAAGAAGAATGAGGAGTTCAGAATGGCAAGCAGGCGAGGGCTTGATTTGATGGTTGGTGGTCATATGCCCCAAATGAGGCTAAGATCTCTTGTTCAGCAAGTCTCACAGTCTTGTCATAAACACTTCTATCATCTCTATGCTTGCTTGGAAGTAACTGCCCTTCTTCAGTCTGCTTCTTTCTTCCAGGTGGGGAAACATCTCAGTGAAACTGTAAGAAATTGCATGAGTGGGGAAGAGCATGCAGAAATAAGCCATGTCAGTGTGTTACTAGCAAAGCAGTACATGGTGTCTCACATATCTCTCTCCTCTGAACTTGTGTGTGCACAAAAAGACAGCAGAAGGGAGGTGACAGTATTGACCCTGCAATCTGTTCAGCAAACATGAATGGATCCACTCCTTCCTACTGAGTCTTTGATGCTGCTGGAAGAGTTCTTTTATCAACGATATCAAAGGATATCAAGAGATCAGCATAGAGCCCTGACTTCCATCCATGCCCAGAAGCAAGTCACCCACCAAGAACATGTCTCTGCCATAACCTTGTCTCAACCAGACCAGGCAGGGATACAGACTGTGGAGTTTAAGCATTACCACACTTTTCTCATTGCTTACCTTTCTCTAGCCTATTGCTCTGGAAAGGCAGGCTAGGAATAGGTGATATTAAAGAAAGGAGCCCAGAGCCAACTGATGATCCAAAGCATGCAGCTCAGGCACTGACAAGAAACTCTGCTCTTTCACCTCACATTTTATGCAAACGGGGTAGCTACACAAATTTAGGTTTGTCCTCCATAAACAAGATGGAGCAAAGGTAGCAAGCCTACTGCATGCACTGGCCAGAGAATGCAACTGCATATAGGTCCTTTTGCCATCCAAGAAAGGAAGCACTTCCCATAAACATGTACGTAAAATCCAACCTAGAAGGTACACTTGTCACAGTGGTCTCAGACAAGCCAGTATGACTCATGTGTAAGCAGTTTGGTGAGCCAGAGGGTCACTTAATGTGGATGCAGCAACATGAAAGTGCTTAAGGTACCTGTGCAGAATCTACTCTTTTCTGTGGCTGGTTCCTACCCTGGGCATAACAACAAGAGTTTCCAGGCACTTTACTCAGATTGTCTGCTGACGGGAACTCCTCCTCAGTACCACAATTCAGGGACCACGAGAGTAGGTGTGCTTCTATAAAAGTACTGGCCAAAAGCCTCAGGGTCTGCCCTTGCCTCAGCTAGGCATACTTTCACTTTCCTCTTCCCTTCTTGTTCTACCTACTCAGGGTCTGGGAGCATTCTCACTATTTTTCACAACATTGTTCTTGCTTTTTCTCCACTGTATCTCTGAAGATGGCAGCCTGAAAGGAGGGAAAAGATTTTAGAACAGTAGCAGGAAGGTGCCTACCGCACAAGTACAGATATGTTTGTAAATGCTATATTCTACAGAAGACATTTCCTATCCTCCCTGGTGGCAGCTTCATTTCTCTACTTGCTAAAGGGGCTTTATCACTCAACATGCATCAAGTGAGTAAGAAGAAAAGGTTAAAAAGTAATTTTACCACTGCTAAAGTCCACAGAGCAAAAGAAATATAATAGATACTCTAGCCTCTCCTGTTACAGCCCTATACATCTTTCACTGTCCATGAGATCTTCAAGGTCTTGTAGTCATGAAAATAATTATATCGCTGCTGCCTACAACTTATTGCTGGCGCATTTCACTTGGCATGCATGTGTATGCCTGTCAGAGAGTATCTCTATGCTCACACATTCATTTACATGCATCAGTTTGTTTTGCACTACAGTTCAAGTGCCCATTTTTGCATGGGCTTCTCAGTGTGTATAGATTTCTGTCTAAGATATGTAATATGACTCATTCAAATCTGTAATAACAGACAACCTACTCTAGTGTCAGGTAGGGTAGATAGACACATTGATTTCTGTATCATTTGTATAGTTTATCTGACATTCAGATGATTCTATTAAGGGTACTAGGTCTGGTCTACAAATAATTTGGGTACCAATATATAGTCTGGTTAAAAATAGGAGGCTCTGGTCAGACATCTCTCACTCTAGACATAATACCTGAGACTTTACCCTTTCCCTATGCTAAATGTTACTTCTAAGCTGAAGATTATTGCTCCCACTGATCATGCAAGCACCTCTTATTCCACTTAAGGCAAAAAGTCAACAACAGCTTTAGCAAACTTAGCTGACTTTACACTGAAACAGATGAGGGATGTTTCATACTATCCCTTCTCTCTATACAGCCCTGGGAATAGCAATCTGCAGCAGGGAGATGGTTAAAGGAAGAAAGGAAGGAAGGAAGGAAAGAAGAAAAGAAGGAAGGAAGGAAGGAAGGAAGGAAGGAAGAAAAAGAAAAAAAAGAAAGAGAGGGCAGTACTTTTGGACTACACACTTATAAAGTTAATACCTGGAATATAAATATATGTATATACTGGAGTAGTCTATTCTTGTTCCTGTACAGATGTGCTGCTATAAAACACTGCTGAACTGCTTTAACAAACATTGTTTAATAAACATCAGGTGATGTTGCACTGCTTTAACTATACCTATGCAGCTGAAGTAGCACAACTTTGTGTTGATACAGCCTTAACTAATGAAGGCATTTACAACTGATGTAAAGGCTCAGTCCACACTGCTTTATATCTCTCCATCTCTTTAATCCTGTGATCTCAAAGCAGAAGACAAATGCAACAAATAAACCTTCCCAACATGCACCAATGCACGTGAGGTAGGTATTAGAGCTGGTTTAATTTCCACAGCAAAGAACTTGCATGAATAATGAATCCTTTTATTCTGCTCATGAATTATCTGTGAGCCGGCTGTGAGCTTTATGAACACGTCTGCTACTCAAAAAATTTTAATGAACAGTTAACGTTAACAAATGGCACCATACTGGATTACACTGAAACACTTTGCTCCAGCAATTTGAGGTGTGTGACTGGTGACCTAGGTCATATGACAGCATTTAGCCTCCCTGATGGAAGTAATGGGAACCTCATTAATGGGGATGATCACAAATGGAGAATATTCATTCATACATGAGCAACTGCTTCCAACCTGCATTTGGACACGTGAGCAAAGAGCAATCACATCCCACCCTTAGCAAGAGAAAAATCTTATATACTTTATATATATGCTTTGTCCTCTTTCTCCATGGAGTTACATCAGAAATAGTAGAGCTTTCATTTCAGGGTGTTTGCACCAGGACAGAAAGCTGTGTGTTCCAGTGCTAAAAACAGGGAATAAAAAGGGACATGAAGAGTGGCAATTAGCTGTTTAAGATGTTCTCAGCTGTCTTTGAACAGCAATCCAATCTCTACCTCCAATTTTTAGCAAGTATCTTTATCCTTGTTTTCTAGATAGTATAAGTGGCACACAGGGAACAGGAGTAACTTTCCAGGGTCACATGTTCAGAACAACTATTTAACTCCTCATCTACCTTATATTATGTCTCCACTGAAAAGGTAAGGAGCCTCTGTTTGCCGAACTGAGCTAGAAATCTCAGCTGGATAAGTTCTCTAAGGGGATTTTTTTGCCCAAAATGGTGAAGAAAGAGCTTGAGATCAGTCCATTTCCTTCTAGCTAGGTGCTTCTTTCTCATGTTGAACATGAAATCAAGAAGCATCTAGGGAAGTAAAATCATCATAAGAGAAACCAGTCCCCAAGTTTTCAAATCTCTTAGAAAATCTGTGCTTGAAATCATTGGCTGTATTCAAGTTCAGGACCAGTTTTTAGGTTCACAGCAGGTCACCATACCCAAGGCATATGTTAAATAAATTAACCTACTGCAACCCAGAGAGAGAGAGGAGAAAAAAAAAAAAAAAAAAAGGAGAGAGAGAGAGAGAGAGATCCTCAACTGCCATGTAATGTGAAGTCCTGGAATACCAAAATCAGCTCTTCTAAAAGCCAGATTTTACTCTGCTTGAACAAAAGCTATGCAGACTTGGAGGTGTTTACTGAAAATGAGATAGACGGCTAGCAGAACCGAGCCTATCAGAACCATTTTGGCACAAGGGAATGGAGCCATTTTCTTTAAATCTAAGTCTATGACTATGTCATTATGCCCATCTACCCTTCTCTCACTCCACAGCAATCAGAACCAAGCTGTCTCTTTGAGTCAGCACATCAGCAAATAGAAAACCCTTTCCAAATAGAAACGGTTTTGCCTGAGGGCAGTGGAAAATACACAAGGGCAGCAACAGTCTCTGCCCATGGCAGATATCACCTTATATTTTATCCTCATCACATGGCTCTATTTAATTTCCCAGAGCAGTGGACAGACTCAATGGGAATCAGAGATGCCCTTTTCAGAAAAGTGCACCTTTGTATACCTTTGGGGCTAGATCCCAAATGCAGAAGCAGCCTTCCACCTAGACAGAAAACTTGAGAGATTATTTCACTTGCATCATCTTTTTTTTTTTTTTTTTTTTGGTCCCTGGTGGCCAGTTCTTAACCTTTCCTCACACTGAGAATGCAAAATATTATGACAAGGGCTCATTCATGTAAACAGTCCTTACTGCATGTTTTTTCAAACTCCTGTTTCTCTGGGCTCTCCATCCGGATGAGGGAATATGCTGAGCCGAGGCAGTCCTCGACCACACCAGTGGTTAACCAGCAGTTGGTGGGAACTCTCATGGATGTAAAACTCCTATGGCAAAATTTCAGTCACTGGAGATCTAGCTGCTGGGACAGGCTGATGCAACTCCAGGTCATATCTTGCCTGCAAGGTGAATTCCTCCACTAACTTCAGTATATTTAACTCACCATTGATCAGGTCATGTTGATTTTTATGAAAATATAGCTGTACCAAAAGGACCAAATTCAAATGAGAATTAACTCCCTTCCTCCTCCTCCCCCCCCCCCCAAAAAAAAAAAAAAAAAAAATCCAAGGACAGAAGCTAGTACTAAAAAGCCTCACTGTGTGAAATACAACTCACATCCACATCATTCTGGTCATTTCTGAGACTGGCCAAGTGCTTCAGCCAGTAAACTATCTGACACTGTGGAGCACTAGAAATGAATGTTTTAATGTGGACTCGATTTAGATGGAGAAATCCAAATATAGATTTGTTTAATACTTAAATATGCCTCCTTAGTTTAAAAGAAGTGTCTTTTACCATTGTATTTCATCCAAATTCATGTCCTCCACCTTGCCACCTCATTTGTCCTTGGATGACCTTGATATTACTTTTTCACAAATTAAGCTCAGATTGAATTTCCAGGTCTCCATCCTCTCATCCTAACTAAACAAGTATATTCTCAGAAGGAACAAGAGCATGAGCAATTTCCCAGGAACACTGAGACTAAATGCATGGAAAATGAATCTTTTCTGTTTTTCAGTAAATTAATCACAGGATCTTTTATTTTCCAGTCCCACCATTTCCTCTATGAGGAATAACTCAAAACTCATGCATTCAGCAGATAGGCAAAGCTATTAGGAACTCAGTTTGATTCAGTACATAGCTATGCCAATGTCAGGATACTGCAATTCCAGCGTCAGAACTCCTGGAGAGTGAGACCCATAACTAATGCAAAAATGAATAGATACCTGCTTTCCTGCTTCCTACACCCTGCCGTCTCCAAGCAATTACTTATGTGCCAGCATCATTGTAAATCTGTGCTTCAGTATAGTAAAAGCAACTGAAGTTATACAGCAATTTAAATATAGACACACTTATTAATACCTGCACTTAAAATGAGGGGACACTTGGGTCTGCTTTGTTCAAGTGATTAAGTCATTTGCAGGGCATTCTAGTCAACATGAAGGTGTCCCTCTGACTGACAGGTCACTTAGGCTTTCAATTCATCCCAGAAGAGTACTAATGTGCTTTAACTGTTCCTTGGAATATCACACTCCTCTGCCATGCAAAAAGGCAGTAACTAACATTTTATTTTTCCCTTTGTGAGGCTGGTGTTTTGACATGGAGTCAAGGTCTCTCCTCCAAAATTCCTACCAGTTTAGAGAAGACTTTCACAAGAATTATGCTGGACTTTGGTGAAGATCTAGGAAGACCTTTTATTTGGTTCTAGTTACCTCCCCTAATGGACATGCAACAGGAAGCTCACACTTAGAAATAACTCAAGAGCATCAGGTAAATTCTTCCTTGGACACATGAATAAATACTTTCGGTGTCTTATTGGCTGGTTTATATACCTGTGTGGCTCTCTTCTTGCCACATCAGGACACTCACTATCTGTAATTATCCTTCACAATAAAGTAAAGAGGTACTTCTATAACTTTCAGATGCTTTCATAACTTTCAGATAACTTTTCAGGTGCTTTCAGATGAGGAATGGAGGCAGACAAAGATAGAAAATTATATTCAGTCCAAGTACCAAGGCACCTAATGTGGGCTAAGGGTATGCCGTGGCACCTAGGTTCACAAAAGCAGTGAGTAAATCAGAATTTCTATTTTCCAGGGTTGTCAGAGCCTGGTTTCCTCTACTGTCAGCAGGAAATGCCATTGCCACAATCCACACACAGCCAAAGTGTGTTGCACGTACAGTGATTTAACAACACACAGCCAACAGAACGGAGCAAGGGAGTTCATGGTTTTAAGTGAGTCATGTTACCTAACAGATAGAAGTCTCCTTGTGACATGAAACACTGCTTAACCTTCCCATGTTAGCACAATGCTTTAAAAAGTGTTTTATTTTATTACAATATTGACAGTCTCCTGCTTTGAAAAGTCTTGTATGCTTTGGTGAAGGGAGACTTAGAAGCTGTAGGAACACAGCTATTATCGGTGTATTTGGCCCTTTCTCTTGACAGGAACTGGTCAGTTCACCCCCCATCACAGTAAGTGTATTTGCAGAGTTATCTGCTGAGATAGTGGACATGATTCTTAGAGCAATGGGTTAAAGATTCAAAGGCAATTTCTGAAATGTAAACTTGTAATGGCTGCAGTACAGTGCAGTGATGTAAAATCAATGTAGATGTGAGCTCTAGCACAAAGGTAATGGGGAGGCAAAGATATAAATAAGAAAAACTGAGTGAAAAAAGGGCTGGTAATAGAGGAAAGTGCAGAGTGAACATAAGATGCTGTCATTCGGATAAATAATGCTTGGCACTTGCACAAGGTTTTTCAGACATACAGCCCTAACTGCTCTGAAAGATAAACTAATACCATTTTATGGTTGAGGAAACTGAGGCACAGAGAAGGGAAGCAGTTTACACACGGTTACATATTCCATATTAGATGCAAAAGCAGACTTAAGTTTCTCAGCTTCACTAAGTTCCACTGTGCTGTGTTAAAATGATTTGTTCACCATTTCTGCAGTCTTTCTTCAGATATATGTTGCTGCCTAACAATATACTGACTTTGCTGTTAAGGCATGGGTTTTGTCAGTCAGGAAGGCTATGTCTGTATTAAGGGGCTCCTTCCCTACACTCTACTTTCTCTTTATTATCATCATTTAGATGGAGCCAGTAAAGTATATTTTCTAGTTCAATACCCGGTACCTTTGCATAAGACAAGTGTCACAGCTGAATGCACACTGGAGGGGTTTAGATATGTATTCGAAAGAGGTAACATATAGAAGTAAACTGAAATGTCTTTTTCTGTCCTTTAGCATTTGTAAAGCCATTTCATTTCCAGAATTGCTGCAGCTTCTCAGATAGGAAGGATACACACGGAGCTTTATTGCCCTTGTTGTCCTTCTCTACGGCCAGACAAAATATTCCAACTGAAGGGTATTCCTCCTGAATAAACTATTTTTTTCCAGCAAATTTACTATTCAAAGGATCTTTTTTCCACAAGGAAAATGATTTCAGTATAAAATTTTGTTTCAAGTTCAAATATATATCTATTTAAAAAAATGGAAATGTCTCAACTTTGTTTTTCTCTTTTGCCTTTTGTCCATTTCTCCCCTTCTAAATGATGCTAAATGAATATATAGCTATTTGCTCTTGTGCCTTTCCTATTTCTTCCCTTTTTGTTCTACTCTAACTTTTTCAACTTCTGAAGTTGTTGTATAGTAAATGGATGGTTATTGGCTCATTCAAAACTGGAGATGTTTCCAAAAATTACAAAGTGGAAAGTGAAAATACACATACAAATGAAATATGTATGGCATTATAATTTTATCACTTTCAGTGGTAAGGAATAAAAAAGATGTATAGAAAATTAGAAAATTAGAATTGGAAAATAAATTCTTCAAAAGCCTTTTTAAGGTATTATAAAATCAAAGAATCCACTCTGTTCTTAATTCTGAAAAACAGAAGTAACTTCCAAGAAAAAATAATCTTATTAAAAAAAAAAATCACCTCTACTATTTCTCTTAACCTAAAACAGGGACACCACTTATTTGTCATCATGTATTGTTTCTGTTTTCCGCTTGCTGGCAGTCTGCTCTAAGTCCCTCTTGGGATCATTCTTCTCTTTCAAAATTAGGTGAGTGTTCCTATCTTGGTTCTTTTGGTATCTAATCTATTATTACTGGACAGAAGATTTAATTTTTTTCTCTCAGCATCTGTCAAAAGCATCTTTTTTTCCAAAGCCACTGTCCTCTTTTTTCCAATCAATCAATCTCATCAATCTCATTCATTATCTAAACAATCAACAGATAATGCTGATGACTTCCCTGTGGATGTAGTGGTAGAAGTCCAAGTGAAGAGAAAAAATTGTCTGCTTGAATATAAACTTCCATATAAAGTAGAGTTTTACATCTATTTACATCAGATTCCCTAGAGTTCAGAGGCCTAAGGAAAAAAAAAAAAAAAAAAAAAAAAAAAAAAGCTCTAGGAAGTTGTTTTTTGAACCTGAAAGGAACGTGACCATTTAAAAGTGGTGCTCTGCTCCAAAAACTTCAAGGGTCTTTCTAATGCTGTTCCATCTTTTGGTGCCCATGTAAGGTTTTGATTGATTACTCACTCACATAATTCTCAAACAGCAGCTCTGCTAACACTGAGAATTGTTTCATATCATCATTTTCTCCCACGATTCTTGGGACAGGACTCTAAAGTAAGTTTCTGAACAGTCTGGAGACCGTTCAAATGTTCTTCCTGTATGTTCAAATGTTCTTACTATAATATCTGTAGTTGGGGCGGGGGGAACATCCTCAAATGAAAATATTGGCAAGCATTTCATATAAAAATGTTCAAAATGTTCTTACTATAATATCTGTAGCTAGGGCAGGAGGAATATCCTCAAGTGAAATACTGGTAAGCATTTCATATCAACTTCATTTAGCACTGTCCATCACTATGCAGTCATAGAAATCTCTATTTGTAGGATGCAGAATGTAAATCTCAGTTTCATAAATATTATTCTAAATCAGAGCATATATCTCAACTATTTTCCTCCTTTTTATGTGACTGATATAGTTAGATCATCTCTGGTCCATAAATAATTTATCATACTTCTTACTACTCAGACATCTCCCTCGAAGTCAGAAGAAGGTCTGGGACACAGGGAATATATACATTCAACAGCTGTTCTCCAGGTTGTTGGTATGGTAACATGCATCTCCAGGATCATCTTTTCCTTTCAAGCTCATTTGTCTAACATGACAAACCTATCCTAAATCCCAAATATAATGAGCTTGGAGTCTTCAAAAAATTATTTTCCAAATTTGCCAATAACCCTTCAAGATTCCAGATTAGCTTAACATACAAATTGCATTGTCATACAGTGGAAGCAATTATGAAATAAGACCTGAGATGTGAACCTGCTTAAGTCAAATAAGCTTATGTATTAAAGGCACCGGTGTACAGCTGGGCTTATCCAGAGTCATTTGCTTCAGTGCCTTCATTCTTTGTCCAGTTAGACTCTCTTAAGGCTTAAATTACTTGCATAAACTCCAGTCACGCTCCATCCCATGAGGTCTACAGCACACTCACCAAATCCCAGGACAAACAGTAAGTACAAATGCACCTCTGTACTGGCTGCAGCGAGACTATTCACATGCTTCAAATGCAGCAACCTCTGCCATGCTGGACAGAGCTTCTCAAGCATAAAAGGATAGTCATGAGCTTCCACTGATTTCTTTTCTGTTGTTCATAGTGCTTCTGAGGCAGTTATATTTAGAAGGGAGAACACACAGAGTACGTGGGGCTTATGTAAGAGCACAGTTTCCAGTAAAGCTTCTGCTTCTTCTGTATCACTTGGGCTATACGATAAAAGCACCTCTTGTCTGAAGAACTCTGCAGGCTGAAGGAAGATGGAGAACCACAGTCCCTGTTTACAGAGGCACCAGCAGAGGAAAAAGCTTGCGGGACAGACTCCTCCATTTTGGACACAGCTGAGAATAGCATCAGAAATAATGACTCCCTGTCTCATGGACTCACAACCAGACAGCACACTATTGTAAACCACACTGGGATCCTCTGGTGACAAATAATGAGTAGGCACAAAATCAGTAGCAAACCCTGACAGTAGTAATTTCTATCCAGTGAGATGATGTCAGGCCATTTGCTTGCCTTCTGCTGATGATCCACCCCAAAATCAGGCAGATAAAGCCAGGAACTCTCCTCAGAGGATGAGGCATATCAAAGTTCTCTCTTTCTCCCTCTACTCATACAAAGTCTTTTCACCTGTCCCCTTCCTGACTAGGCTCTCAATTTTTTGTGCTTAAAATATTTTCTTGTGCCATGGCTCATCATTGGCTTTTCAGGGCATAGCACACATCCAGCTGCATTTACTTTTCTAATGCCTATTTTATTGTTTGTAACAGAGCCCTAAAGTTAGCATACATCAATGTACAAAGTCATAAACTCAATAAATGAACACATTAATGCAGTCCAAAAAGCAACTAGATGTCGCAATCCTTTGGAGTGTTTCCTCCCTGGCCCCATTTTGTGCCTGCTTATATACCCCCTGAGGCTTGTAAACATTACATGAAGTTTTCTCTTTGCTAGATGTGAAACTCCTCAGAGCTGGGACCTCCTAATCCCACATATTTGCAGTGCTTTGTATTCTTTCTCCATGGAGTTGCATCAGAAATGGTAAAATCTAGCAGCTTCTATTTCAGGGCGTTTGCACTGAGGCAGAAAGTTATGTATTCCTGGGGACTGCCTGCTCCTTCCTCTCTCCTTACTTCATTCCCATTTTCAAATTCAAGCCCTTTTCCTGAGCAGGCAGAATGTACGAGGGTGCTTTGCTCCCCTCTGAGACCAGGCAGAGGAAGCTGTCTGCACTTTAGCAGTCACTGAATACAAATACTTTCCTTGGGTGAAGTGGCTCCTCTCCAGCCCTTGAATTTGACAATGATGTCCTAAGTGCAGCAAAGTTATTCTGCTTCTCTCACCTAAGACGCTTGAATCACGAGTATTTCAGTGGGGGAAAGGCAAGCCAGTTAGAACTAGTTTGGAAGAAAGATAAATGACAGCCCATCTCCAGAACTCAATCTGAGCAGTTTGTGAGTTTGAGGGAAAGCTCTGATTGTATTTTACTTCATCAGTTTTCCTCCCCCTGCTTCTCTACCCCCTCTCCAGGCTGTGTGAAGCTGTACATGGAAAGGAAATTTGGTATAGGAGGGGAGGAAGCCATGCACTTTAGACTCCAGATTCAGTGGAGCCCCTTGAGAGGGAAGTAGTGCTCAGGCACTCCTTAAGGACTGGGTAGAGCCCATGGAAAAAGGCATCTGCACCCCTCTGAAACACTGGCAGTCTTTCCAATGGGTCTTGAAGGCTTTATGCAGGAATTACCATGCCTGAGTCTCAGGACTGCACTGACTTGGTTAAAATAAAACTAAATGATCCCTTCTGGTCTTAAAATTTAGCTACAATAAGATCTTATCATACGCCTCTTTTTCTCTTAATGTAAGGAATATTTCTTCCCAAAGTCTAGCTACTTTCTTTTCAGTTCAATACAGCCAGCTTTCTCTTCTGCAAAAATTCAGAGGTCATTTCTTTTCTCTGAGATTTTTGTTACTCACTCTTTAAGCCAGAGGAAAAGAAAGTGGCTGTCTTAAAAGCTGTTCTCACTGACTAGAAGACAGCTATTCTAGGTGCCTTGCAAGAATGGCTCCCAGCTTTTTGGGGCCTCTATATCAATTTACAAGCCCCAAACCGCTCAGTCTGTTTGTTGTGTCCTCCTTTTTGAACTTGGTGATTTGACATGAGTGAGGTTTCAAGCAGCCCAAACAATGCTACCCAAGAGATCACACAGAGCTGATCTTTGATACCACGACCAGAGATCATAGACTATTCCTCACACAGGAGATCAGAAGCAGCAGCACAAATGCCTGGGAACTATTTTATAGGTTGGTGTTAATGATTTATAGTTTTAGCAAGCTATAGTCTCTGTGGAGCACATACTTGAGTGTGTTTTGCTAAAATTTTAAACACCACAACTTCAGCCAGTTATCATAACAGTCTCCAGTCTCATCCTCCCAAACTCAAGGGATTCAGGTCATCCAGCGCAAGGTCAAGTAAATTCTGACTCTTGAGCAAATTTGTACGGCAAAGGTTATTTGACTCAGATCTTTGGCAGGCTGGTAAGGAGAGAGCAAATAGGTCACCATTAGGAAATCTTTCTTGAGCAGGCTAGTGACAGGAGCTGGGGCTGAAAACAGACGGCATCTTGCCTCCACCCTTGGGAGTCCAAACTCAGTGACTGCCAACAGGGCAATATGATCTCAGCAAGGCAGTCTTATCACAACTGTTAAGAAAAACAATAGGATCAAACCACACAATTCCTCCACCTTAAATGAAAGGGAATGGCAAAGGAGTTAGGACTCCACTTTCATTTCATACGTACTAACATAACCCAGCTCACATACGGACAAGATGTCCAAACACAGAGTAAGATTCTTCTAGGGCCTGTTGGTTGGCTAGGGAGAAGTGGGAGCCATGCTATAGAACATCTATTTATTTTATGCTTTCATTTATTTGTTTTATACTGAGAATGTACTAATCTTCAAAATTTCATCTTCTCAGAAGCTGCAAAATACATTTTCCAGTTTTGTTGACCCTGTGGCTTTGTGGAATCATAGCCTGATATATTATTTTATAATCATATTATGTACCTGAATGCTGCCTCTCATCCATTCCTTGGCATTGGATGGTTATGATTCACATGAAATGAATACTGATTGGGTGGCATTTACATGCTATGAATCCTGACTGGCTATATACATGAAAGCATGAAGGTCACTCATGAAACTGTGTTGTGTTTCAGTCAATATTGTCCCATGTGCTCCAGCAGACCTGTTTTCAGAGAGTATTATCTAATTGAAAGCAAACCCCTGCATCAGCATGCCAGCCACAAGGCTCATGTGTGTCCCTCCCTTTCTCTATGCTACAACCACTCGGAGCTGGCATTAATGGCTCTCAAATTTAACAGAAAAAAATAAAACAGGAAGCTTATTTGGGCACACTACATGGAATAGTGGGAAGCTGGAATGGCAAAGATGGAAGGGGAAGTATGATTTTTAAGAATCTGGAAAATAAGGAGGGAAAAAAGATAGTAATAAAGGATATGCATACTCATGCATATCCAGACAAATATTTAAAAGAAAAAGAAATGTTGTGTTTGTGCTCTTTTTGTGATTGCTTTTCAGTCCTACCCCTTTCCCCCTCCCACACCAAGAACCCTAATGGCACAATTTGGCAAATATTGCTAAATATCTAGAAGAAAGCAAAATCCGTATTTGTATATGGAGCCCAATCCTAAAACCATTTCTGCTTACCATTAATGTATGTCTATTCCTTCCGATCAAAAAGATCCCAAAGTGCTTTAGAAGTACATCAAAGCTAAAATTCCCACAGTCAGTACCACAGTGACATTTCTGGCGATCCATGACTTACGCACAATTACACAGGAAGCCAGGGGCAGAACTGAGTACAGAATCCAGGCCCTGAGTGCTAGTTTCAGTGAAGGACCACTGAGAATCACTTACCAAATGGCCTTTAATTGTTGAGTATGTGAACATCTAAGAAGAGTGATGAACCCTCCTGAAGATCTGCCCACATATTCCTGCTTGGGCTACCATGGCTCACCACTGTGCTTTAGCTAACCGCCCCTCAGCTCAGCCAAACCAGTTGTGTTCCAACAACTGCCACTCTACTTTTTCCTAACTACAGTCAAGAAATGGAGAAAATTACAGAGAGGAAACTTAACCATCTTCTCTGATTTTCTCTGCAGGGATAAAAAAGAGTGAACCAGAAAACCCAGATGATCACATAATTGGTTATTGATGAGCGCCAAGGGCAGCAGCAACTGCTTGCACTGATAGAAAAATCTCTGACGGTGCATGATGTCAGCATTGATCTTCTTTACCAACAGAAAGAAACATCCTTCCTGCTCAGGGTCAGGACACTGGAAACAATTACCAGCAAACACAGAGCAGGGAAGGGCTGATCAGCAAGCAGAGCTGATCTGCCCTACCAAGAAATGCCTGCTGCTTTCCTTGCTGATGCCACTGTATCACTGTTAAGATAATGTCTACACCAAACCTGCCTGCCTTGTGCTACAGATGATGGGGCTTCACCTCCTGGTGGAAGGTTTTCCATCAAATTAAAGTCTGTTTACTCACAAATGAAAAAGGACTTCCCTAGAATTTACACTCCAGTTCCAAGCAGCTGATGGGGATTGGCAAAGCTCCAGAGAAACAAGTGGTAGTCCATGTTTCAAAACCCCGATCTTTGCACTTCTCTGGTGAACTTTAATGGTACAGACCTGGGATTCTTAAACTTGTTCTTCTATAACTCTTTATATCCCACCTCTTTCTCCTTTCTTCCCTCTTTCTAATCTCCAATACCTTATTTTCTTTCTCTACCCCGGTTCATTCTGTCTCTCAGTCCACAGGTGCTCTTCTCTTCCACACCCACCTGCGGCTCTGAAAAAAGGCAGAATCACTTCCTCACTTCCTTTTCTGCATCCATTTTCTTTGGTTAGCTCCATATGTACCATCTCTCTCCTTGCATTTTCTTTCACTCTCTACAGACACATCTTTCTTCCTCCACATTCACTCCCTCTGCCTTTCATCCTCTCTTTTTCCATCTGCCAATTCGAAGTCTTTCTTTTCCTCTGTCATTCCAGTTCTTCTCTTCTCTGATGCCATTTCAATTATTGGCTGATTCTCTGCTTGCTTTCCCTTCTCTCTCTCTTTTCCCCCTTTCTCTCCCTTAGGGACTCAAGCTTGTCTCTCTCCATTTGTTTCAGGGATGCTGTTACTGTGGGTTTTTTAGACATTTGCAGGTTTGTTTGTTTTTATCATCACATCCCTCTCTGCTGTTTAGCTGCTTGTCACTTCACTTTCCTCTTTCTGCCTACACCAGCCAGAACATCATTACATTCTTCCTCTGTCTCAGCCCATCATTTCCCACAGAGGACATTATTACTAACCATACTGGGAAATGTATGAACAGTGGTCAGCAGGGTCAGCAGGGCTCTGCTTCAAATTGATGCAAATGAGAAATGGAAGTGGCACAACAGGCAAGGGAAGCGCCAAGTGGAAAGGAAGCAATGGCACCTCGCGTACTGGCACAGCAGACAAAGAGCTGGCAGCTGAGCTGAAGGGTCTCCAACACCCACACACTGACAACTGCACCTTAATTAGCAACCCCTATCGAAAAGCTGGCTGCAGCCAGTAACCGTGAAGGATTCTCGGTGATCCAGACACTGCCTGTTGCACCGTAGATCAAGCCTCATTTTATAGAAACACGTCTCTGTCAGCATCCTGACATCTTCACACCAGACAGATATTCCTTTCAATTAAAGAGCTTGCAGGAGGATCCCATTACTGTGGCAGGCATCTCAAATGCAAGAAGGGGGTGGAACAGCCGCTGCTGGCACTGACCAGGGGGAAGGAGGGAGCAGGCTATGAATATTGGTTTCTGAGGTCGATATGAGAAGAGTAGGTTACCAGTGCAGTGCGGTACTGGGAATTGGGGAGAGCATCTCTGACACCAGATGGAAGGAGGGTTATCCTCTAGATGGAGGCATGGTGGGGCATGGCCCATGAAAACCAAAACTAGTGGAAACACTTCACATTCATGGAGAGAGGAGGGGCTTATTCTTCCTGCTGTGAAAAATGCTTTGGTAAGTGGAGAAGGGCAGAGCACAGGAGGTCTCCACTGGCTATGAGGTTGTTTTCAGGCCTGATCTGCCTCTAATCTCACACCAGTTAAGCCACAACAGACACTCGTGCTTATTTAGAGAGATCAAAGAGCAGCTGCTGGGGAAGACTCAGTCTTGGTGCCTTTTAGTATGCTGTTTGTGAAAGACTTCTACATAGGTGCTGCTGACAGGCACCTGGCCGGACAGCCTTTTCACTCCCTGAGCTCTGGACTCTCTCACATCTAGAGCGCTTTCCCTCTCCTGAACTTCCACATCTTGGCATGATATGGGGCTCCAGCAACACTCCTGTCCTGAACACCTCCTTTAAAGGACAAATCCTTTGGAGACTGCCATATCCACCCAGGAAACAGCATCTTGAGAGAACAAATATCCTTATTTTCTTGTACAAAATCTCATTACAAGCTGCACTTTCTTCCAGATACTTACAGGAGGTTGTGGGGTTTTATTATCCCCATGTCTCCACATTTTGGCAAGTTTGAGAATTTAAAATTACCTTTAAAAGTGGCCTTCAGAACACTAAAAAATGCGTGTGGGAAAGGATCACCTAAAATCACTCAAACAATTCTTTCTCTACTGCCTTTCCCCACAGGCATCTGTTAGTTATTGTCTGCATATAAAACAGGTAGTCTTTGATAGAAGAGCTATTGACAATGGTGTCTTACTCCTTTTTCTTTGTCTGAGCAGCAGAATTCTGGAGAGGAAAGAGTCTACCTTAAAAATCATCAGAGAAAGGGCATTCAGGTAACAGGGTGATTGCTTTGGACTTGCCCACACGTTTCTATGCTAAGTCCTCCTCACCTCTACTGAACCAATGTCCAGTAAACAATAGCTAGGTCTGGTCTTTGAGCTTGCAGGTCAGCCAACTAAACAACTAATATTTGCTAAGGTTAGTATTTTGACAGTACTTTTAGATTCAAAGTCACTTTCAGAAAATCTCTTCTGGACAATTATCCTGAGTGTAGTCTTTTCTTGTGAATTTATTTCTGGCATCTTAAAGATGATCAACACAATTTGCCACAGTGATGTGAAGACAAGTCCAAGTTGATCCTGTTTATACCCTTAGGACTGAATTTCCAGGTGAGTGTTTGAGATTGGGAAATTGCAACATTCCTTCCTTGACTGAGTATAAGCACTAGACTAAAAAAAAAAAAGAGAGAGAGAGAGAGAGAGAGACAACATACAGGCAAAATGAAGGGATGGGATGGAGATCAGCAAAACAAATAAGATTACAGTCACAAGCAAAGTTCATAGTACATCTGGCTGTTATGCCATTACTGTATTCACTAGTAGGCTGGACAAATGCCACTTCCCTGTTTAGGTACAATTCTCTGTTTTCTGGACATTGGCATCCTGGACAGTGAGACAGTAAACTCTGAAGAAGTCTTGAGGCCTTTCTGAATGATATAAAAACAAGTTTGATTGCATAACTAAATGAGCTCTCTGTCTACCTCCTCCCTCAAGTCATCAAAGTTGTTCTTGTCATAAGCAAATGATTAAAATGCAATTGGGGCCTACCAAGCAAATTGTAAGAGGAAAAATTGCTGCAAATAGGTTCTACACCTGAAACTCAGATCAGTTTTTGATTCATTCTATCCTCCAAGCTCTGTAATCCAGGCTTTTCAGACAAACCGTTTGCTCTGCACAAATTAAGAATGCAAAGTTCGAGGCAACTGGCCTACATCTTCTCTGCAGGAAGAGTTTTGAGTGAACAATCTTAATCCTCAAGTGACTGGTTTCCTGATAAATGCACCAGTAGTCTTTAGCTCACAGACACACACCCCTGTAATTTTTATTATAAGTTAGGCTAACAATATGGGACATTTTAGCCAAATACATTCATAATTTTGGAAGAATTTTAAATGTAGGCATCTTTAAATGCCTAGAAGCCAGTGTATGGGGTAAGGAACTTCATTGCGGTCACACCGCTTGTAGGAAGTGAGCTGCAATAATGAAACATTTCTGCATTTTCATATATATCCAAAATTAGTGAAAAATTCACCCTCACAGAGAACAACCAATTTAAGTAGAGCTGGGGATTTAGGCCAATAGGGACATGCAAATTACAAAAGTCATAAGAAAAGTTAGAAAAACATTTAAGGAGTGAAATCAATTCATTTTGTTGAGCTGTTCTCTTTGTTCAGCACTTCAAGAGTAGTCTGAAACATTTCTGGTCACTTCTAGCTTGGTTAACACAAATTAATTAACAATAATTAATTTAATTAACACAAGTGTTTTTTCAGACTGACCAAGTTCAGCTGAGCAGACTGGATTTGGAAATGGATTAAATATGGATCTGTGCCAGGATGCTTGTTACAACTCCATTTCTCTGGCAGGTGCAAAGGTCTCTTCAAAAGGTATAGATATTTGGCTTTCCATTTAGAATAGAGTACACATTTTATTTAGATTACAACAGCCACAGGAGCAGCAAGGAAAACAACTATACAGCAAATCAGCTGATTAGATTGCTCACACACTCTCACATACCCATGCAGATGATGTTACTTGTCTTCTGGGATATGAATAATGCCATAAATGACACACACACACACACACATGCACACAGAGCAGTTTCTTAAAAGGGATTAATGCCTTAAATGACATGATCTGATACCAAAGCAATCTTCAATCATTTTTTAAACTGCATTTGGTTTACAAACAAATTGAGTTCCAGAAAGAACCTAAAAATACGTTAAATCAACTGTCACATAAGGAAGGAAGGAGAGCAGAAACAGCCCGATAGATGAGGGAGATGAATGGGGAAGAGGAACTTGGCATAGGATCTGCTAGAAGATAGAGGAGGAATAAGCAGGGAATGTAAATGTTAGCACACACTTAGTGACCACTCAGTTCTAATAAGAAAAAAGGACTTCAGCTCAATGACTCAGCTAGTGCTCACGTGGAGAGAAACTTGCAGCAACTCAAAAAGAGAAGAGGGCCCCTGGAGGCTGTGCATAACTCAGCACAACTATTATTCTTTCTAAGGAGGTTATAAAACTCTTTTGGGGCTGAGGAAGCACCAAAGAGAAAGAGAACTAAAAAGAAAATAAAATGAACAAACAAACAACCTATTTTTGCTGAAAGTCTGTGCAAACCAGGAACATCAGAGTTTTAGGAAGGCTGGGTTGGCTGAGCTGTGCAGGAAAACGACTAAACACTCTATTTTGTTCTGTGCCTGATGCTATTGCAGCCTTTTAGTGGGAGAACTACACAAGGGGTGCTCCAAGACAGGAGGGAGGGGTGCTGTCACAGTTGGGTGTTGGGATCCTAGGACTAGGAGAGCAGGAAGGGCACAAAGCTCTGGTATCATCCTCAGAGTTGTCCAACAACAGGAAGATGAGCTGCTACAAAGACAAAAGGCCTCACAGTTTGCTCTGAGAGAACTTCACATTCTGAGTATCTCCTCGCCTCTTGTGCACAATGACTAAAAGTGACAGAGGACCCACTCTCCATTCTTGCAAACAACCTTTGTCAAACTGCCTCGTAGAACGCCTCTCTCCACAGCATGGAGAACATCCCTCCAGAGCAGCTGCTGGCCATTTCCATGGACAGACTGGTTTGCCCTAAGATAGCAGAGACAAGGCTGTCAAAAATGGTGCCACCTACAATAAACACCCTACTTTCATTTCAAGCTGCCTTGGAGGGGAGGTTCCCTCACTGAGTTGGAACACGCTGAAGTGAAAACGCACAAAGTTTAGCAATACTATCAGTGGTAGGGCACACACTGCTATCTGCCGAGTGATGGTTTCTTAGAAGGACAAAACATACACATGCCAGTCTCTGTGGCACTCCCCTGAACATGACACTAGGAGAACAAAAATTTGTCACTCCTGGATAAGGCCTGATGTGCCAAAGCAAGTGGGGAAGGTCATGAACCAGACCTCACCTTAGCTGGAAAGAGAAAGGCACTGGCAGAGGTGGGTTTACTCAGTGCTCGCAGTATCTTGAAGCCTCCCACACAACTAACTTTCTTGCAGAAGTACACTCAATCCTTAGCGCTGGTTCCCAGGCCCTAAATAAATCAACCATTACCATGACTGTTTTAACACTCACCAGTTCACTGTAGCTGGCTCTTCCCAGTGTAACCTCCCTTGACTACCCACATTGTCCCCAGGCTACTCTGCTGTGGTTTCACCACAACTGGCTAGGCTTTCCCTCATGAGAGGACAAAGTGTTCACAGCCCACTGCCTCATTCAGCTGGACAGGTTAGACGTACTCCCTGACAAATAACCAAGAAAAGCTGACTTCCCTTTGATTCCAAAACTAAGAGTTCTCAGCAGAGGGCAGGACAGCAGGGAGTCAAACCCTCCCCTGCCAAGGGAGAAACTCCATCTAGTATGAAGAGCAGGACTTCACTTCTGGACACTCAGGCTCCAGTTCATGCAACAGCCTAGAGAATGGAGAAACACCTTCATTTCCAAATACACTCATGATTCCCAGACTGTCAGGAGTAAACCAGACAGGATAATCCTTGGCTGCTTTTAAAATATTTCTGCATTGATTTCTCCTTGAGGTACAAAGCAGGGAGTGAGATGAAATCTCCTTGTGCTCAAGCCTTATTTTTCATAATTATGCATCTTTAGTGTTTCATAACGACCAATTTAATCACTTTTGCCGTTTAGAGGGCTATAACAGCCAATCATGGTAATGGGCTTGGTATTTGGTAGGAACCATTTAACGCCCAAGAGCCCTTGTTCTGAGCCACTTGATGCCACTTAAGTTTGACAGACAGACTCTCATTAGTACAAGTTGCAAAACCTCTCAGATGAAGCTCGTTTCTTTTAAACAAACTAAGTTCTGTGATCCCCAAAGTCTCTAAACGAGGAAATTTTTAGCTCATTTCAGATCCATGCAGGTCTGTGGAAATTAATCAGCATACGTCCCTGTTCTGGGGACTTTTAGTGAAATTCTCTATCTTTCCTCCTCACAGTCGTTCTCTCACATCTTGCATGTAACCTCTGCTCTCTCATGGCCAGTGCTAGTGTCCCAGAGGGCCATTTGGGATTATACGACTTTTCCTATTCAGAAGTAACTCTCTTTATGAGCTTCTGCTTAGCACTGACTAAGCTGCACTTGCCTCTACAGTGACAGTCCTCACAAATTCAGTGTTTCTTCCTATGAAAAACTGAATACATATTTTGAAACCATTAGAAAAACAAATAGAGCTGACTGCTGCTATAACTATTTCCCTTAGCTCTTCCTGTTACCCCTTCTTTGGATGATGATATACAAAGCAGAAAATAAAGCTCAAGCACCTGAGACTGCTCTAGACATCCTCAAATGCACATGTGAGTCTTCACCTGAATTCACACGATATCGAACAGATTTGGAGACACTCACAGTCCAACAGTGCTGAATCTTTTCTTCAAGCAAAAACACAGTAGACTTCCCTACATAGTCAGGAGGACAAGCAGGGCGATAGCAGAGGGTGCTCTGGTTCCTTGAGAACAGATTTGCCCTTTATATTTTCTCTCTTTCCCATTATATCACAACCATGGCATATGCAATGAGACTAAAAGTTGTAGGCTTAGGAGCCCTAAAAAGAAGTATGTTCATATATGAACAGTCAGCTCTTGGGTCTCATAGATACAGAAGAAAGGCATGTTTTGTGGCGCGGTCTGACAGGACAAATTAGCACCTTACCTTGTAAATAGTTCTAATGACTTCAGTGACAATTAGGTCAAAAGACAATATGCAGAAGTAAATAATAATAATAATAATAAATCTGTCCTTAAAAGGAACAGCCCCATATTCAAGACTATTCGTAGCTAATGTCACATCTGACAAGCCTGCTGTTTCGTGATACATGAAACGGTGATCTGGGAAACTGGATAGTGGTTTGCCCTATATCTAACATTCTCAGCAGACCCCACATCTCAACTCCAGCCTGTTGTTCAAGTAGAACTAATGTAGTATTTTTCAGTGCCACAATTATAATGGATTCTGTGTTTCACTAAGCATGCACAAGCACTCACAATAGTAGTAGACACTGTATGCATTTCTCCAAAGTCAAAAAGAGCACAACCAATGTTACAATAATATTAATTGAAAAATAGCCTGATGTCCCTTAATTAGAAGTTGCCTGCTAAGGTATACTCAGCAGGAGAAGACTTAAGGTTGTATGTGTAACCTTAAATCTTACCTTACCTGGCTGGCAAGTGCTTAACCATACAACTTTAATGTGTTCTTATCGGAGCGTTTTTATTGAACCATTATTAACATCAGTTAGATATGATCTAGCATATCCCATATGCCTTCCTCCTCAGCCCTTACCTGAGCCACATGTAACAAGAGATTCAAAGAAAGCAGCTAACTCAACCTCTGCTATCATTCTCCCAACACCCTTCACCACTAATTCCCTAGTGGCTTCCTTAAATGGGACTGGAGTTTCGACTGCCATCTTTCATGCCCTCGGCCAGCCTGAACATTGGAGGAAACCCTCCACCAATAATTAATAAGTTCCCCTGACGCTGGCTGCTCATTAATCTATTATTTTGCTCCTCTAATTACTTTTGTCTCTTTGAGTTAGCAGTCTCCTTCCCTCATCTCCCCTGCATCTCACACAGGACATGCTGCATGGCAACTGTGACTTTTCTTTGTCCCCATGTCCCTTACAGCCTCTGCTCTGTGTATGGACTCTGAGACCTGTCCTGGCATTTACTGAAGCAAAAGCTGAGCTCTCATAAGGAGTCACCGGCATTACCACATGCCTGTATTTCACCCAAGATATGGCACACACATCTCCGGGCTTCTGAGCAGGAGCACGTCTAGGGAACATGGGCTTTCCATCTCCACCTGCTTTGTCCCCTGGATAGCTCCCAAGAGCTACAGGAGAATCCTCCTCACAGCTGTCAGGTGGCTCTAGATCTCCCCATAGCAAATGGGGGCACTTAAAATTTCACAGTGCAAGGACTATCTATCCATATATGCCCTGACTTCCTTTCACAATAGCAGCCTTTGCCCAAAGACTAATAGTCCGCACAAATTAACTTTAAGTCCCTTGGGCAAAGGGGAGACAGAAGCAGAAACCAATTATTTATTTGCTTGGAAGATGCCCAGATTGAACAGAGATAAATGTTGTAGATACAAGTGAGTATGTCAGAAAGAGACTAGAGTTGCAAAGTTTGGAACCTGATCTGAGTTTCTGTAGCTTGGGGAATATCTGAAATATTGTCTCTTATGCTGAGTTACTCTAAAAATACTTATGCTCTGTCCCCCTCAGACAGCCATTGTTTAAACTGTACAGACAGGCTTTGGACAGCTGTAGAGACCCATACCCCACAACTAAAGCAAGCCTTTTTTTCTGGCAGGTACAATATCACTCAGTACATTCTCTTTCTCCTCCAGTATTTTTATTTTTCATGCTTACTGCTATGTTTCACAATTCTACCATGAAGGAAATGCAAAGAGGGTATATAAGGTTGGTGAATATCAAAACCACGTACCAGTGTAGCAAAAGGCATGTGCAGATAGCAGCATGGTGAACATATTAATTAATAAACAATAAAATGCTCACATGTAATGCATATAGCAGTGTGCACATGCATACTTACTTACACACTTTTTACTGTCATCTACGAGCCTCACAGCAGGCTGTAGGATGGTGCTGATGGCATGCATCAGTTGTTGTACATGCAGTAAGATGACCCTGCCAGCACTTCTCAGCCAGGCACACACAACAGGGCACTAACCTGCAGGCATTCTCACTCAGGAGCCTGGGGACCCTCCCTGAGAGAGTGCATTGCTGCTCCATCTGCCTACCCTAAACTGCAGCCCGCTCATCTTCCACTGAAGGCTTCCCTGGGACACAAGCCCAGACAAGGTGTGGGCTCTAAGAGCTACCCAGCAAAGCCTGTCACAGATATGGCTTTGTCCTGCCTCCAGGACCCTTCCACTCTGGCATGACCCTCATCAATATGTCAGGATAATTGAAATCAGTCATGATCAATGCCTTTCCCAGGCCTTCATTATCTGCATTACATGTTTCTTGCTGGGGGCTGCTGGCTTGTGCTGATTTTTGGGAGGGATGTGATCATCCTTCAAATCAGTCAAGTCACACCCAGTTTGGTGTGAACTTTGAAGGCCACACCAGGCAGCAGCTCTTGCTGTGCTGGAACACCTCCCCGCTTTACTTCAGTGCTGTAGTAACACTGAGGCAGGCACTCGCTTCAAGTTTACAAGAAAGCCAGTGGAGAGTGGTGGGGGGCAGGGAACAAAACAGACTACACAAGAAAAGTAGTGCTGCTCAGAGTGAAAGAAAAAGTGAGTGAATAAGAAAAAAGAACAACACTTTTGAACATGTACCTCCCATGTTTTCAGTCTCTCATGCTTTTCATCTTCTTTATACAGGCAAGGGAGGAATGTTCTGAAGACATAAACTGAATTACTGAGAAAGAAGATTAAGGGAGAAGAAAGAGTTCAAGCATTCCATTGCAGGGCCTACTGTAGCCCTGCATTATCAAAAAAGCTTATTACTTTCACCTGGGAGACTCCCACTTCCACTACAACTGTGTTCAGACCCTGAAGAAAAGCTCCACACCACGTGAGACTGAGTGGCACCTGACCTTGCTGGGTGTCATCCAAGTGAGCAGGTTCAGGATCTTTTGCCCTCACAACTGACTTCCTTTTTGCCCTAGGTCTATCCTTCTGCAGAGGGTTCTTTCAAATCATATTTTTCTTACTGCTCCTCCCTACACCCTTGACCCCTACACACCTCTCCCTCTCTCTCTCCCTCTCTCTCTCTCTCTCTCACACACACACACACTCACACACACACACACTCACACACACACACATATATGCATTCCACACACACCAAAACTCTCCCCAGCAATAGCTGCTTGCCAATTTATAAGCTTCTGGCCTTTCCTGGTCTACAAAGCATCTGGCATGAGCCTCCATGCCAACCAGTTGCTGTATTTACAGTGATGTAAAGGAGAAGGGCACTGTTTTCAGGAACAAGGCTTTTCCACAGTATGCTTCCCAAAGCCTTTTGCCAAGATCATCGTTGTTATTGTGCAATGAATTGATGGATTGGGGAGAAGGCAGCTTAAGAAAATGAGCACCAGAGAAAGAAGCAACTGGGAAGGGACAGCTGCATGAAGAACATCTTGGGAAGCCCAGATGTGGCAACACTCTCCCCCAACCCAGACCATGCTCCTACTATGAATGACTGCACTGACCACACACAAATGAATTGTCGCGACAGTGCATTTCATTCTGCTCTTCCTGCAGAGGTAGATGATGCCACTGGATAGTGAAAGACAGCCCAGGCTGAGAAGGGGAGGTGGAAATACCTAGGTCATGGAACTTGCAGGTCATAAATCAGACCTTTCTGGTAGATTAATCTCTACCTGCCTGTAGAGAGGCACCTCAGAGACCTTTTAGTCCAGCTCAGTTATTTCTGAGGTTTGTATCTCTTTGACAAACATAACCTTCTGCCAGTATATTTTCCAGCTATCACTAGCGAGGATCATCACTGGAATATGCCAAGTGGCTTCATCAAGGGGATTGGTGTGGGGGTGGAGGCAGGGGCAAGAGACAGTCAAAGAGTCATATGTGAAAAGCTAGAGGGGGTGAAGCTCTGGAGCTGTACAGAGACTTGCTCTGGACAGCACTGTCCTGGTAGAATCTGTGTGCTGCAGTGGGTGCTGTCACCCAAACTCACTGGGGTCCTCAGGCTGCAGAAGACAGTAGCTCTGGCTCCAGTGCAGAGCAGACACTGAAGCCAGTGAAGCTACTGAGGCCAAATAACAGTATAATAACAACATCAGTGAAGTCTCTCTCTTTAAATGAAACAAGGCAAGGAGTAGCTATAAGCTGCTTCCTTAACTTTCCCCTTTTATTAGTACATTTTCTTCCTACTGTGAAGAGAGAGTGAGAAATACACTTGCCTAAAGTGAAATAACTTATAGATTACAGCTACAAGGTAAAAAAAAAATGCAACCTTTCCATTTTTTTCTTCAGGATAGCTTTCTAAGGATGTTTGAATTGGAACTATTAAATATAAAACACTGTGAATTTTCTCTCCCTTAATTCACACACAACCTCTCTATATCTCTAGAGACTCAAGAACAAGAACGCTTTACATTTAAAGTAGTGAACTACAGCTGTAAACACGCTGCCGACAGTGGAGAATATAACCACCAGATGCCAGAGAAATGGGGGACCCAGTCCTAAAAAATCAGACCTCTGCCCCTGAGAACATAGAGGAGACCAGTCTCCAAAGAAGCAGCACAAGAGACCCAAAACAGGCTGTTAGACTCATCACTTCAGGTCACTAGAGGGAGACGCAATAACACACACATAGTCAGTGTCTTGCACTCAGTGACACCCTCTTCAGACAATTTGCTTTGCTGTAGCTGCCTATTTATATAGAGTATACAAAAGTACTTAGTGGCAAGTTTGTGCAAGGGAGCACAAGGACAAATGGTAAGAAGGGAGAGGCAAGTGGGAGAGCATCTATCACAGGCAGTAGGCTCTTCCTCTTTTCTGTCTGCTCACGTCAGTGGAAGTCCCTTGATTTCAATGTGGATAACATGGTAAGGCTCATCAGTCTGCTGCTGAGATCCTGCTTACAGTAGTATATGGCAATTCTTTTTCCTGTCATCACTAATTATGGAAGATTTTGAATCTTAGCCTCTCAGATAGTTGATTTTTAGTCCTAGCTTCAGCTTCTTTCAAGACTGCATCATGGAAGAGGGTAGAAAAAGAAAAAAAAATGGCATTATTCCTTAATGTCCCAGCAAAACAAGAGTATCTCCACTGAGAAACACTGGCCTTGAGGGGAGAAGTGATGACTGTATAGCACTTCGTGATATTAAGGCCATGCAGTGAACTAGAAAAATACTGCTCTTCCAAATATGATGGAACAGTGTTCATAAGAACACAAACTATCTCACCCTTCAAAGTATCATGAAAAAAGACTCTAACACTACAGCTGATTAGAATTGGTAAATGTCTTGGGAGTGCTAAAGGTGGAGGCAACTCTACCACGCTTAAACTTGTTGTTAAAGAGCAGTATTTCTACGTTGCAGGAAAATCATTAGCTTGGTACAGAACTGGCACATCTCCCCACCAACGGCAAAGAAAATGTCACAGACAGAGATGGAGCAGCCACCAAATGACCAGAAGACTCGAGATGCTTCTCTCTAAGTGCTGCTGAAGGCAGTAGGTTGAATTCCTCCCTGGAAGCAGTTCTATTTGCCTGTTCTCTAGAAATGCCAAAATGTACTTGCATTGCTAAGAATGCCTTGCTCTCCTTCTCTGTCACTGGGAGAAAAGACTGAAAATGCACCAGCACTGTTGAAGCATCACTGCAGCTCACAGGGATGGGATGGGGCACTATCACTGTAGGAGTGATCTCTGCGCAGCATTTGTGGCTGTGGGCACAGAAGGAAGAAATCAAAGCCCTCCTGTGTGCTAGAGAAACAGAAGATTTTCGGGACTTAAGCCTATTACAGGCAAGAAGGTGTGTGGGGGGGTCCTGCTTGTGGGCCATGCAGTAAGGAGAGAGGACTTTCAAAAGTAACAGAGCCAAAGGAAGTAGGAGGCAAATAGAAGCTAAAACAACTTTGGATGCCTTCTGGAGAGGACTTGAAAAAGCTGAATCTTTGGCTTGTTTCCCAGGCTCTTTGTGAGCCAGCATCCTTTCCCCCCACCCCCCGCCATAATGTTGGATAAGATGTAGCACAAAAGAGGAAAAGACTTTTCACAAAAGTCCTAAAAAAACAGAGAATGCATAGGAGGCAAAATGAGAGTCTCCGTGGTAGGGAAGAGAAGCCACACTTTTGGCAGAGAGTATCTTGAGGAAGCAGGGAAAAAAAAAAGGCAGGGAGAGTGGAAAGAAGCATGGTTAAAAAGCATCAGTTGCCTCTGTAAGTTCCTAAAATACTGACTCAAGCAAGTGCTTTGTAAATCCTTAATTTCCTGATCAGGCAAAGGGGGGGGAGTAGGATGAGACATGAAAAGAGCTAGTGCAGCAACAATACCAAAAAATAGAAAAATAAGCCACTCCCTTTCCTCGCAAGTGTTTCAATGAGGTTTTGAGAGAGCAATTGAGACAGAGACTAAATCCAAATGGCTTGGATAGACAGAAAATCCCCTTCCCACTCATCACTACCCACTGCTTACAGGGCTGACTGCAATGATTGGCTGAGGTTTTTCTGGTTATTACCTTTGCTGGGCAGAAACTGGCTTTTCCTGTGCAATATAAAGAGCAACAGCAAAGCCTTAGACTTAAACAGCAGGGAGAGGCAAACAAACATTGAACCTAAGTGTCAGAGGTGCCTATGTGACCGATATGGCAATCTTCAGTCTCACAACTTCAGAGGACTTTCTGCTTCCTTCATATTTAGAGTTCAGCCCTAAAAAGAGATTTGCATGCGCTGAAGAAACATGAATGAGTGGAGGTGTTAGATAATCTGCCTCTTTCAGGTTAGGTTTCATCCCAATCTCTAGTAATTGAGCCTGAAGCATGATTTTAAAAATTCTTTTCCATATTTTTGTTGTGAATAACAAGAATATCCAGATTTGTTCACATTATCCTCTGAACTGAGTCTTGCCAAGTTCTCATCTTCAAATAACTACCTATGGCAATGAGCTCTACAGCTGTTTATAAACTTATTATATGTATACCATCTCAATTACATAGAACATGCAGGCACTCTACTGTATTCTCTATTCCTTCTAAACTTCCCAGGTTATGGTAAATTCTCTAAGATTCAATGAGAATTTCTAGCACCCTCCAGGGAGAATCAGACTGGCATATTTGACAAGCCTTCCCATCTCCTTTCATTTTATGCTGTGACATGAAACTTGGGTGTTACAATCAATACTTATCTGCTTTGCTCTAGACTGGTTTTTATACTGTGATTACCACTGTAATAACTAAGCTCCTTTTCTGAGACAAAGCATGTATCTTTAGAGTGTCAGGTGGAATTTGAGAGAATTCAAGCTTTTTTCTTCTGTATCAGACTGCCTTGCTGTGCTGAAGCCTCAGGAGTTGGATCAGGAATGAAATACCTGGAATTTGTACACAGATTTCATACACTGTCACTACTCTAGGAAAACTGAATTGTTTGCAACTCATCTGGTTATGTAGAATCAGTAAAAAACATCACTTGTTCAACTTTGAGCTGAATCCCATAGACATCAGTAAAGCTTTGTCTCCCTGACACCACCTCTCAGGCTGCCATGTCACGTAGTACTGATTCCAGGGTCAAGCACCCAGGAGCAAGACCATCAGGAGGTTTCACCCACTGATACCTTGTGGGAAAAGAGCAAAAGGAAATAAGCAAAAGAGCAGAAGGACAGCAAAGGACCATTTCTGCTAGTTTGAGTGCAAGATCCTTGGGAGCTGTCTTTTTCCTCTGTGTTTGTCTGCCCCTGAGGGCAATGGGTTTGGCAGTGGAGGTCTCTGGTAACGCAAAGAATTCCCAACAACTGTCCATGACCACATTGCTGTTAACCTCAATTTTCAAGTGGCCACTGTTCAGGGCTTCTGTTGAGAGGGATTTACCAATAAGAATATGAAAGTACATGAATCTTGATTTTCCCCAGAAAGTTCTTTTTCAGTCAGCCAGACATCTAGCATGCCTCTGAATAAGATGGAGAGATGAGAAATCATAAATGATAAAACCTCTGGACTGTGATTAAAGCAGCTTAAAAGTTGGGAGGACTCATGCATAAGCCTGAAAAAGTGTCAGTCAAGAAAGATGTGAGGTGTCATGTCAGTCAAGAAAGACTAAGGTGAGTTCAAAAGCAGGTACTGCCTACCATCTATAAACTATCTTACTGGGTTCTTTTCTTGGCTGTATAAGTTATTTCGGTGTACCATCCAGGCAAAACAGAGCATCTCCTAACATCACTGGCCATAGATGGGCAGGCTGCCTGTGGTAGCCCACATGGAACCTGTCAGCATGATGAATGGTACATAGTCCAGTGCTGGGACCTTGTCCAGGCTGTGGTACACCAACTGGAAAGTTGATGGGGCTGCATTCACTGAGGAACAAATAATCTTTGCCTTTTGGATGACAGGGCATGGAGGTCGTGTGTTTAATATTAAGGAGAAAAAAACAACAGGACACCACCTATTTCTTGCACAAAGTTACAGAGGGGAGAATTTGGGTTTTGCCCCTTTCAAGATATGAGAGACTCTTTCATCTCTTGAAATGAGACAAGAAAGACAAGTGAAATGCTCCTAATGCTGACAACTGCTAAATGCATATACTCTGTATAGGAAACCATCTGTACTTATCCTCACTCTAACTGAACAAATGCAATTCAGAGGGCTGCTACGATCTTTTCCATGGCCTGTCATCACAAACTGGGATGACAAAAGTCATAAGGTACAGCAGGCTTAATAAGCCCACAACTGTGTCCTGACTCACAGAGGGAATGATAGGACCGTGGGCAGGGAGATGCTGGGCCTGGGGTTGGGACCTGCAAACTTGTGCTGCCAGAAGAGAGCTGTGCTGGCTGGAGCAAAGGAGCTAATGAAGCTGTTCATCCTCACGGGCAGTACTTATTGAATTACACAAAGCTAGTTTGACCAGGATGCCCATGTCCTATAGCATAATAACCTGCCAGATAATGAGGAAAAGGATATGTCTCAATATCTCTTCTCTACCTGTTCTGTCAAAAACCAGTTTGTCAGTCATCTGAAAAGGAATGAAGGAGGAAAGTAAAGACTCATGCTGTTTCAAGGAATGTCATTTCTGCTTTCATTACCAGACACTATTTGGAAATAAAGCTGATCTGTATTGTCATTTGCCATCTGAATTATTAAAGTATTTTTCCCTTTAGCTCCCTTTCCCCAGGTTTCACAGCTACAGTCAACAGCAACAGCCACACTTCAGCCATTTCACAGAGAAAGGAAAGGGGGCTTCCTATGGGTTGCTTCAGGACTTGAGGACTAAAGAGTTGATGAGAGAAAAATGCCTGGTTCAACTACTTACTGAAGGAGCAGGAAAGAAAGGAATGGAGCATTTTTGACAGTGAAATTTTAACTTCCCAGATAGGCAAATGAGTGGGCTATAATCACTCCTTAGGCCCAGCAGCATTTAAATGAACTATCACATGCATCTCTGCCTGCTTTGCATAAGTAACAATACTGCTTTCCCTTTGCATTTGTATCTTTCTCTTCCATTTCCCAGCCAACAAGAAATAAATCATTTCTCTGATCCTAACTCCAGTAATTAGCCAACAAACACTATTGATGAAGTCAATGAATGAAAGAAAGAGCAGACAAATTTGCTAATCAACTCCTTGAGGAGGGTGCACAAAGAAAAAGTAATTTGGCCCTCTCTCCCCCCAATACTGGTTTAATTTCACAACCTGTCCACTCAAAACCTCCTGCACAAGCTCAATAACACTCATTCTTCCAGCTCTGTAGTTACAAGTTTAACTGCAAAAAGCTCCATGGAGAGAGAGAGAGAGATTTGAAACCTTTACAACAATCTAAAATAGCTCTTTGATGCATAGCAGATGTCTTCAAAACTAGCATAGATGGAGCCAAAATGCCTTACAGTTCTGGAAAGGGGAGATTCCAAGATAAGACAGATGTTCCTAATGGCAATAGCTTTGGGATAGATTTATATTATTTATCAACCTCAAGGAAAACACTTACATGGAGGTCTTGTGTCCCCCATTTTGGGATAAGTACCTTATGGGCTACATGCTGTACAAAGACCTCACATCTGCCTTAAAGCAGTTCCTCAGTAAGCATAAAGAGATAACAGATGGGTTGAGTTGGGGGAAGGAGAGAGAATGCAACAAGCAATGAGATAATGAGGTGAGAGACTGGGGACTGCCTGCCTTTCATCCTAGGCTCTTGTTGGACATGAAGGGAGTGTCTAGTAGGCTTCACTGTAGAGGGGAAGCCTCAAGTTAGACCTGATGGTCAGTAAGGTAGTGTGGGTGTATGCTAACAGACAACGTCTCTGAGACACAGGACAGGAAAAGAAGTGCCTGCTGGAAAACCAAACAATAAGCCAGGAAAAACCAACACTGTAATAAAAGTGGGGATGGCAGTCTTATTGTGTACTAGAGAGGATAGCTAGAGTGCAGCTTTGCTCTGAGGAGCCTAAAAAATGCAGGAAAGAAGTTTGTGTCTAATACAACAGAGTAGGCAGCACAACTGGAAAAAGCAAGAAGAACAAGCATGCAGCCAAAGCGATGAGTCAGGACAGGAATCTTCACATTACTGTTCTACACAATGCGCCTGATGTATACCAAATCTTAGTTTTCATGAAGATTTAATCTGGTATCCTCATAACTCCCTTAAGTCAAACAATGTTAGACTGTGCACACTGAATGGCTAGGAAATGATTCCTGCTTGAATACAAGAGTTAGATGGAGGCAAGGACTGAAAGACTGGTGCAGCAGTCAGATGAAGATTCAGTAAGAAATAAATCTTTAAAAATTGCCTCATAGAAGTTAGTAGATTGTAAATACATAACTTAATAAAAGGGGGGGAAATAGGTCCTATTTCCCCACAGATCTCAGTGGCACAGCTAGAACCTTATTCCTGGGTAATTCCTTACTCCTGGGCTAGTGAATGTTTTCCCCACTCAATTTAGATGAAACAATATCTGATGGCAAAAGAACTCAGGTAAAATTATTTTTTCCTCAAAGGACATGACGGAGAGGAGGAAAAGGAACCTACCACTTATTCCCTTGCTACTGATACACCTTTACGGGCAGAACTTCCTTGCAACCCAAACTGCTATCCTCACAGAGTCAGCCTACTGAAAAGGATGTTCTCTTTCCAAGCTTGTCACGTCCTGGACCATGAAAGGCACAAAAAACGGGGGTTCTTTCCTAGCAGAACAATGCTGGTGAGTTCTTGTTTACTCTATTTCTCCCTGTCCTTCACTCATCTTGCAGGACAAACATCTCCTTTATCCACCTCACGAAACACAGGAAAACTGTCTGCCAAAGTAGAGTAACATGAAACCATTGAGTCGGTGTCTGCCTCTCTGTTTTAAGGCAAAGCAGTGGAAAGCAAATTCCTTGGTTTTGGAAAGATCCTATTCAATACAGTATCTAAACAAAAATCCTTTCTCCACTGGCAACAACAGTATTTTCTCCACCCCAGGAGTGGTTTTCCTCCACGTGCCTTACCATGTGCAGTAGAGATTTGGACTATTAGATGAAGACCAAAGCTAAATGGAATTACGGGTCCAATTCTGCAGAACTTCTACTGATGTAATTTCAATTGTTCCTTGGGACAGCTGCGTTATAGTCCCTGAAAGACCAGATTGTAAAGCATGCTTGCAGTGCATTTAAAGATCTTTTACAACCTTTTTTTTTTTAACAGTTGCCTCAATGGCTACTGAAACTTTCTCTTGAAGTTGGAAGAGTACTGGACAGTTCATAAATCACCAGCATGGTATCACTTACCTGTTGGGGTGAGGTGCCTCCAGGTGATGACAGGCTCAGGACGCCCATTTGCCATGCAAACCAGGGTCACATTGCTGCCCTCATTTACGGTGATGTCCGAGGAGATATTGGAGATCTTTGGTGGAACTGTGAAGATAAAACAAATTTGGACCTCATTACCCAGAGTTCAGGGGAGGGGGAGGCAGCTGGTCATTAACCTACCTACTCATTAACTAGAGCCAGCCATGGGCTCCTCTTACAGGAGGAGCTACTCACTCCTGTAGCTCCTCACTCCTCACTACTACCATGATTTCTGAAAGTCTGTCAGTGCCCCAGGTCCAGGATCCTGGACTCTCAATAGCCAAGAAGTTCAAGCTCATCATTCTTCTGATGCTGCAGAAATGTAAAGAAAAGAATGCAGAAAGTTACAGCAAACAGTGCTTTGCTTTCAGGAGCGTGCACAGGGTGAAGCAGCCAGGAGGGGGAAAAGAAAAACAGAGCAGAGATGCAGCAAGGTCACAGCTGAGTCAGGAAGTACTAAAAAAGAACAGCCTTCTTGCCTCAGGAAAGCTGCCTGCATTGACTATGGATAGCACTGACACAATGTCTCAAAAACCTAGCAGCGCTAACTTCCATGGTGACTAAATAATGGGAAACCAGCACAGTTCATATGGAACTCTCACGCTGAGGGCACTGAAACAGTACGATTAGGAAAGCATCCTTCGCTCATACTTCTCTAGCTAGCTTCTGTCCTTAATTTTCTCCTCCGGGAACTGTCTCACAAGGGTACCACAGCTCCAAGGAACTACAGGTAGAAATAGCGTTTGCTGCAACTGTGATGCTTTGTGTTTGGAAAGGTGTTGGGCCTCCATAAAATAACCTGTAAGAACTTGTCCGAGTGCCTCAAGGAGACCTAGAGGAGTATAAAAGCTCTATGCACTGCCCCTGCTCTTCAAATTATTTTTTACATTCCAAGTAGGCCCAAATGCACTTCTACTTCCTCCTGCAGAATGTTAGCCCTACAGGTACAAACTTCCAAACATACACCAGGTACAGACTCAGAGGTGTATTAATTATTGTTACCTCCCTCAAGCACCTACAACCCATGCTGCTAGCAAGAGTCCTATTCTATTGCTCATGTAACCAAATGCTCACCAGCATGTCTGAATGAACTAAACTGCTATAAAACTTGTTTCTGTTGCAACTTTTGTGATGAGCTCAGAACCTGGGATTTGTGCCATCACTAACAGGAGCTATGTTGTGATAAGGTTATGGCACAACACATAAAGCATGGTAGGGTCTTTAACAATTAATGGGAACAGACATGGCTCAGGCTTCCAGGGCCCTTAAAGATCCTCCATTGAGCTAACTTAGCTGTGTAGTGTGATAAACTGAGGGACTGAACTGACCCTTCTGGGATTTGAACTTGTGACTCCAGGTACAGTGTGTGTCTGATGTTTCAGCCTCTAAGTCTTCCTCCAAGGAAGAACAGGCTGTTCCAATCTTTCCGTTCTCACATTAATGTCTCGCTTCTATGCTTCATGCTCAGGAAGGAGGTGAGGGAGTTGGACTAAAAAGGAATCCTTTTTCTTTTTTCAGCATCCAAATTTGTGTGTAGTGAGGAATGAAACAAGATCATTTTCTGCTTTGCTTACCACAGAGTAAACAGACAGAAAACTCCCCTTCCCCCCTCTTGGAAGGAGTAGTTGATGGACCTTTTGAGGCAAAGCTAGATGAGGAAAAGGAAATGAAGCCTACAGAGAGCAACTCACTTCTACTTGTGTTGCTGTATTCACAGGAATATTGTTCATAACCCACAGCTCATTAGCTCCTCTCTGCATGCCACAGATTTACAGACAGGACTTCAACATCTTTGACCACAGGACCCTCTTGGAAGAATAGGCACTCCTGACCAGGGACAGGATCTATCCAACAAAGCGAGGCAAAAGTATCTTTGCCAAAAGGCTCACTAACCTAGGTGAGAAGGGATTTAAACTAGGTACATCAGGAAAGGATTGCCATAATTAGAGAAAAGTGGTAACAGAGGGGGCAGTGAAGAAAGTGGCTGGTGGCCAGCACAACAGGAGAGGCTTTTGTGCTCCCCTTGTGAGCCAGCAGCAGGGGGACCATTTCAAGTGCCTGTGCACAAATGCAGGCAACACGGTGCAAAAACTGGAGGATTTAGAAGTGCATGCAGGTTTTGCAGAGCTATGAACCCATTAGAATTACAGAGACAAGGCAGGATGGTTCACAGGACCAGCATGCTGTGAGGAGTGGATAGAGGCTATTGAGGAAAGGTTGGAAAGGCAAGGAAGAGAAGTGTGGTCCATGCAAAGGAGCAGCTGGAGATGCACAGAGCTCTGCCTTGGAAGTGATGATAAGCTAGCCGGGAGCTTATAGGTAAGGATCAGTAGCTATCACAGTGTCACTCCTGATGGCCAGTGTCTGCTGCCAAACATCTGATCGAGAAGAGAGGGTAGATGAAGCTTGCTTTAGACAGATAAAAGAGGCTTCACAATCACAAGCCCTGGTACTAATAGAGGACTTCAACCACTCTGATATTTACTGGAAGGACTCCAGCAATCCAGGAGATTTCTGGAGTGTTTTGGTGACAATTTCTTGATACAGGTGATCAACAAGCAGACTAGGACCTCTCTGCTGGCATATGGCTCACAAACAAGGAAAGCTGCCTGAAGATACGAAGGTCAAAGGCAGCCTTGGGCTACAGTGACCATGAGAATGTGGAGTTTAAGATCCTGAGAGAAGTGAATATGACAAATAGTAGAATCGCATTCCTGGACTTCGAGAGAGGAGATTTCAGTTTATTCAGGGATCCTTTTGCAAAGATTCAATGAAAAACTGCTCGAGGGAGCAAAGGTGCCCAGAAGAACTGGAGCTCTTCAAAGACAGCTTCCTCAAAGCACAAGATCAGGCCACTTGGGCTGCATCCAAAGGTGCTATGGGAGCCAGACGGTCTTTCCTCCCTATCACCTTTGCCCTCTCTCATCTGTGAAAGGTCATAGTGACTGAAGAAGATCCCTTATAATGAAAAAAGGTTAGTGTCACACCAATGTTAAAGGTAGGCAAGAAGGAGGAACCAGGGAACTACAGGCTGGTCAGCCTAACCTCACTCGCCAAAGAAGTTATGGACCAAGTCCTGCTCAAAGTCATTGCCAGGCACATGAAGGACAAGAAGGTGGCAAGGAATAGCCAGTATGGATTTACTGAGGACAAATCATGCCTAACTTGATAGCTTTCTACAGTGTGATGACTAGCTGGCATTACAGATAAGAGGAGCACAGTGGATGTAATACACCTTGCTTTAACAAGGACCCAGCATTCATAGGATACAGTGTAGACAAATGGATAATATGTGGATGAAAACTGGGAGGGCTGGACAGTTGGGCTCAAAGCATGGTGATCAGCAACACCAAGTGCTACTCGCAGCTAGTTACTAGTGGCATCTCTCAGGGGTTGATCCCAGAGCTAAAACTGTTCAGTATCCTTATTAAAAACCTGGATGACAGGAGAGAGTATATTTTCAGCAAGTACATGTATAATACTAAATCGGTAGAGAATAGTCAGTATGCTGGATGGCAGAGCTGTTATTCAAAGAGATGTCATCAGGTTGGAAAAATGGGCTGAGAGGAACCTCAGGAAGCTCAACAAAGGCAAATGCACAGTCCTGCCTCCAGTCTGGAGTAACACCAATAACAGCAGTACAGGCTGGGGACTGCAGGCTACAAAGCAGCATTGTAGAAGAAAAGACTTGGGGATCCTGATCAACAACAAGTTGTGTGTGAGTCAGCAATGAGGCCTCGTAGCAAACATCAACACATCATGGGCTATATGAGCAAGACTGTGATTGCACTCCTTTACTTGGGGCTTATGAGACAAAATCTGAACACTATGCCCAGTTTTGGATTCCCTGGCACAAGCAGGTCATTGACATACTGGAGCAAGTCCACCTGAGTGCTCCAAAGATGGTTATGAGGCTGGAGCACATGATATACAAGGAAGGCCTGAGAGCGCCAAGTCTGTTCAGCCATAAGAGAATGCTGAAGGGAGACTTTATTGCTGAGTAAAAATACTTAATGGGGGGGGGGGGGGTGCAGAGGAGACAGAGTTAGGCTCTTCTCAAAAGATGCACAATGGAATGGCAAGAAGCATCAGACATGAGTTGTAATACAGGAAAATTCTGCCTCAAAATAAGGAAGACATGTTTATTATGGAGGTAGTCAAATAGGGGGAAAGATTCCTCAGAGAGGTGGTGGAATCTCCATCCACAAAGATATTTAAAACTCACCCAGACAAGGCTCTGAGCAGCCTGATCTTACTGGAACCAGGAATCAAGGAGGAGTGAACTTGCAAGTTAGTTCACTGTTTGAGAGTTAGAATTGATGGCTGATAAAATCATGCTGAGGCAACCAAATCAAGGTATGTTGGGGAACTGGTTGATTGCACTTGGATTCCCTTCCCTGAAGGGAAGGAATTTCAGAGTATGGATACCTGCCTAGCTGCACAATACTGGGTAAAGCAAAGCACAGTAGAAATCAACCTGTTCTTCTCAAAGCAAAATCCACTGACAAAAATAAGTTCTGCTGCATTTTATATCAATGATTCACTATGAGTCATCAGTAATGTATCTGTGTACATGGGAAGAGATAGAAGGGGATAGAACACAATAGAATAAACAAGCACTGCTGGAGAATGGTGGTGTTGTCGGAGAATTTGATCCCACCATGTTGAAGAGTATGTGAGTTTCACTGCCTGTATCAGAGAACCATTTCCTACTTCCTCTCCCTTTATTATACAATTATACCTGGAGTTTGACACAGCAAATGCCTGAAAGTACAAAAAAATCACACAGGGGCCTCAGAAAGTGAGCCACTTTGGCCACTGATACCCTAAGACTACATATAGGGCATCAGAAAGGGAACATCTCGCTGAGCTGCAGGCTGGAAGAGTTGTGCAAGCTTTGGTATAGAAATCCAAATTGCTACAGATATTTCAGGGAATAAACAGCAGAGAGGGCCATATCAGTCGTGTAACAGCATGGCACATACCCCTAATACAGCACTGTGTTTCAGAGCTGCAGTCAAACATACTGGAGAAGACAGAGACCTGTAGGCTTAGCCTGGGAAAGAAGAATAGAGGCTGCTACTTTTGCAAGATTTCTGTCCTGGCTTCTGTGTCAGAGGACATGAGGATAGAGACTTCGGATGGTGGCCAGCACAGCTTTTCTGTGGTGTGCTGGTAAACATGGGTAAACTTTACAAACATGGATAAGAAAGAATCCTACAGAGGCAAGAGGTTTAAGGCCCGTGGCTAGAGCACATGTTCAGGCAACTTTATATTAACCTCAAGGGGTTAGCATTTGCATCAAGAAAAAACCCACACAACAAAACAAGAGAAAATATGTTCTGGAATAAGCTAAAGTAGGACTAGCAGATGGAGCTGTAGGTCAGTTGGAGGCTCTGGCAGAGCTATGCATTGCCAGACGGAGTGGTAGAGCACAGAGCAGCAAAAGCCATTACAGGGGATCAGCAGCAGAGCTGCTGTTAGGACATGTGCACCCTGCCACTTTCCAGAGACAGCAAGTCATTTTAGTTTGCAGAGCATCAAGTAAACTCAGCAAATACAAACAGATCTGACCGTGCAGACCCAAACGACCAAGAGGAGGAAGATGTGACCAGATGGCCATATCTGGCTTGCCACTTTTCAGATGAGGGAGAAAAGGGCATCCAAGGCTAGAATCCTGTCAGGGTATAATGGCTGGTTCCCTTCAGCTGCCATCCTGGTCAGAGGGCAAGGAAGGGCTGAAAGGAAGCAAATAACTTCACTGTGAATTTAAAACATGCTTTGGTTGTGTCTGCTCAGAATCCAAGGACAGCTAGTGCTAAAAATGACTGGATTGTAGTGGACAGTAATTTCACTCAGATAAAAAAAACGTCAAAGACTTAGTTTTCAGGGTGTCAAGTCAATGCGTTAAAATGCCAAAACTGTCAGCACCAGCAACAGTTAGCATTGCTTCCTTGGCACTTGCCATTACTTTGCACACACCTTTTTAGGACAGTCTTAAAATGAGAAGCTTTGACCTTATTATTTTTTCCCATGTGTGGGTTGTGTTATGTTTTCACAGTTCCTAGGCTGCAGGAAGCAGGATTGCTGAGAAAACCTCTTGGCCCCAGGAAACTTTGGGTGTCACAGCCTCCTTTTGCCCAGTCACCTCTTGGTGACTCACCTGGAGAAACTTTGCATGTCTAGCCTCTCTGAACAGTTAGCACAAGCAGAATTACAGTCTGGAGACCGTTGGTATGAGGAGCACTACAGTTTAACAGAGTTCTCAGAAAGACCAGAGAATTTTCATACTCAGTCTAAAAGCTTTTCCTTTGAGAGGAGACCAGGATGCTGCCAGACCCTTCTGGCTTCAGTGACCTTGGGAAAGCACTGCCCAGCTCTCTGATACTGCTGAAAAAGACAAAACTGCCAGATCTTTTCCCCCCTTTCAGCGTAAGTATAATATGGGCCACACATTACCCTGTGCTTAAGATGTCACCGCGTGAGGGAGGGTAGGAAGAAGTGACTGACAGGCAGAGGATTGCATACAGTAACAGTGTCCCACTGAAGGCAAGTACAGCACAGTGATGTCGCTCCATGCCTCGAGAGGCAGGATGTCATACTAGTGACATACTCTGGAGGGCTGGAAATTAGTTCCGAGAATAATGGCTTGAAATTCACATATTTCTTTTTTCCACATATCACCTCTACGGTGCACTTCTGATGCTAGCTCAGCATCTCATCTTATATGTCACCTACAGTAAGCAACATAATCCAAAATTAACTAGCAGTCCTTCTCCTTGAGCAGCTTGCATCTGGGAGAGCAGGGCAGGCTATGAGGCAGGAGGGGAGGCAATGGCAGAGCTGGTGTGGGGCTCCCAGGGCTCGGGAGCCAAAGGAGCTGTGGGGCAGGTGCAGGCAAGGGCAGAGCTGGTGTGGGAACTCAGATCCCAAGCAAGACACAGGGACAGAGCTAGGAAGGAAAAGATTGTGCAGAACCTGCTTGCACTAAGCTCATTCTAGTTAATTGCCATCAATCCTTCACTTTCTTGACAACTGCAACTCACATTAATTTAAATAATAAGAAAGACTGAGACATGAAAAATAGAGCATACTCCCCCAGCGCAATCACTGTTGCTCCTAAGATGAAAGCAAGTGATTTGTTTCCATAAAACATTACCATGTCTCTAAAACACCCGCTACAGCAGTTACTACACTAGGAGTAGCATACAGGAGGCAGCGATGAAACCACAAACAAGGGAATACAACATCTGCTGTTGGTATCTCTGTTTTTTATGAGCGAAACCCTTCAGAGCTCAAAACTCCTCCTGGGACATCACCTGAGAATGTGTGAGCTAAGTCAGCTTTATCATCTAAGGTTACAAAAGTAGCTGAGAAGAGGTGCTAGATCTCTAGTGTCCTAGGAAAGGAGTCAGCCCAACGGCTAAGAGATGCAAGTTCACATTCATAAGGCTTGGTCCTGAGTATCTTAGCAGAAGTGCAACTACGGGATGGAACAAGAAAACATCAATGCTGCACTTGCTGGGGGCTATACCAGCAACATTTTAGAGGTGTTTTCCTAACTTAGCTTATAGTGGAATTGGCCACGCCACAACCTGCAAGCAGTTCAAATACGTGTCTTTTAATAAGAGCTTCTGGACACACCACATACACAAAGTGGCAGCAATGGGAACAACCACTTTGCACAAGCAGTAACCTATACTACTGCATGGGGCAGCACTTTCAGGCTCTGGTGTTGGTTCTATGCCATGTTTCACAACACTTTACACAAGGGCACAGCCAAAGAAAGCTGCAGGAGCTGGACAGGCTTGCAAGACAAGGGCTAGTAATCTGCCTTAGGTATGGCAAAATGACAGACATGGAGAATGAACATAGAGGTCTGATTGAAAGATGGCTCTGAGCCCTGTAAGAGCATTGACACATAGTTCATAGTCAGACTGTCTGGCAGCTTCCTTTTGGCAAGTAAAGCTTTGCACGACACTGGGAGTTAAAGTCTTACACTTCAGGGCAGCTATTCCCCACTCTATAAAACTGGAAGAGTACTTAACAGTCAGGTATTTTGTTAGGAAGTCAAAAATACATTAAAAAAGATAGAGGTCCTATTCACACTCCACAGACCTATGATACAGTAAAAGCTATTTAATTTATACAAGAAACAGAGGCAAACAGTGCTGAAAAGAGAAAAGCCCAACAGTCCTTAATCTCTGTTGAAGTGTTCTACCTGTTTGTCCCAAGAAAGTCACCACAGCCTCCCATCCTTGTATATACTTTCATTAGTTACTTAGTAGGCTATATACTTTCTTGCTTCTTGGTAAGTAGAACCCCTACATGTTGAGGAAAATTAAGGTTCCCACCCACTAATCCACAGCAGCCCCTGCCTTTCAGGGCAAAAAGAAAACCTCAGGCCTTCTCTATCAAGTCAAAGGAACTTTACAGCCACTAAAGCCCTCCACAGGTGCATATCAATTAGCCTCTAGAGTTCTCATTTCCTTGTCCCCAGCTCCCAATTAACAGCACTTTGCAAGGAACACAAAGAAGCTAACAAACCCCAAGGTGGGGGGGGGGGGAGGAGAATGCTGACCATCATATCGCCCTTGAATGCTTTAGAGCTGCCACCTTGCTCACCACAATTAAGGGTTCTTTCCTGGGGCAATTAATTGACAGCAGATTGGCCTCATTAGTCATTGTTTAGTTAAAGTGTTAGTGGGGAGAGAGGGCATGAAGAAGGGGCTGAGCTGCTAAGTGCAACTAAATGGTTTAATTTCCCTCTTCAGTGTGCAGCAGGCTAATCACAGCTGTTTACATGGGTAACAAGAAAAAGCTTGTTGCTGCTTTGGTTTGTAAGAGGAGCAGGCTGAAGGTTGGAAAATAAAATTCAGGCAGCCTTTGGGATGAGCACGCTAATGTTTTTGAAGCATTTTACAGATGAAATATGACATGAGACCCAAGATGTGTTTTTTTATGGTCTGATTCATGCCACAACCTCAACCAGAGAGAGAAAAAGCTGTCATCGAGGTGGGAGGGCAGAGAGTAAAGTTGTTAAATTTCACTTAATAGAATGGATGCTGAAATGTTCCTCAACCTCTCTGTTCTGGTAGCTTTGTTTTATCCTGCCAATGCCTCTCACTGCTTGGAAGCTTCTGGTGAAGTAGAGGGAAACTTTGAAGTTTGTTTTTTTTGTTTTTTTTTTTTTTTTAATCTCTTGGGAACCTGAAACTTCTCAAAAGATATTACAGTGTTTTCATAGAGTGTAAAAATTGTTTCTTTCTGATGATCTGAAGCTGAGGTGCTGTGCCATGTCCATCTTGGCAGACCCCAGGAAGGGTCCATTGCAACCACACCATGGACACAACTGAAGAGATCAGCAGCTCCCAATCTGTGAGTTCTTGGCACTACCCTACCCCAGTTTCGCAGATTTCCAGTACGGCTGCACTATGGACACTGAGAGATGCTGGGCCAAAAGGAGCCCCAGGGCCTGCTACCTTGGCCATTGTGTCACAGCTAGCTTCCTTCATCTCTCAGCTGAGCCTCCCCCACTGAGATGCCACATAGGAAATGATTTAAATCCAAGCAGGGGCTGAGCTTACTGCACTGACTGGGAGCAGAGAAGCAAACAGGATGCTGGAAATGGGAGCCATGTGGAAAGCCCTCTGAGTCTGCTGAGCTGGGTAGTGTGTCAGAAAGCATTTAAAAGAGACAAAGAGCTAACAAGCCACAACTTTTTATCCAAAGCAAAGCTCTGCCTTATGTGATACGCAGTTAAGTGCCTGGGCTATTTTTCTGCATAAAATTGCACGGCAAACACTTTCAGTACAGTGTTCCTTGATTGAGAGAAGTACAGAATAAATCTGTTGGACTGTTCCCTCTGTGAGACATTGGAAAAGTCAGCATGAACTGGGTTCTATTGGTCAAATTAATTACCACTGATTTTTTTTTTTTTTACTTATCTCTATGAAATTATTAAGGGAAGAATTATTTCGCTTCCTGACTGAAAAAGAAATAGAGAGAAAAAGAAAACAGCTTAAGTCTCAAGCCAACCTCTTTTTTCAGTGCATTGATGTAATGGACAGGGATAAAAGCTTTCTAAATTCTGCTTCTAACCCAATACCTCAGCCTCAAACCCAGACCCCAGCCTTCTATCCTAAAGCAATTCCAGCTCCAAGCCTGAGCCCCAGCCTTGGCCCCGTGCTGACAGCATTTCATCTGCACTTGGCTTCCTGCAAGGTGATGAACCCACATCCATGAATGCTGCAGGGGAGCAGGATCTCAGTCACATGTTTAGCAGGGAAATGGAAGCATAAAGAACAAGCTAGGCACATGGCTGATACCACCTTATCATGAAATTCAGGCTGCTGGATATGAAGTATTGGTCCCTTGCTACAAAACTTCTTGTTTTCTTTTAATTAACATACCAAATTTATGCCAGGACTGCAGCGGTCCCCTTCTCTGTAGGTCATCTCTTTAAGTGACAGCCCTATGCATTTGCCATCCACACTCTTTCAGCTTGTAAGACTGACTGCAAGTGCTTTATGACTAACCCTCCTAGAGAGGCCTGCTGTGAAAACACAGCCTTGTTCACAAGACAAGTGTAAACAACAGCAAAACTGCTTGCCATACTAATCCCGCGGGATTAACCCTTGGAATGCCGCCTAATCCCAAATACTTCAAGGACTACAGATGTACACAGCTTCCAGTCTTTGGATTTCAAGTGTGTTTATGTTTTCCCTTAGACCATTTTTTAATCCTGGAAGAATTTATTTATAGGACTGAAACAACACAAGATCTTTTTTCCTGCAGATATCAACCATCCTGGAAAAGAAATTCTGTGAGAAAAGTTCTCTTTAGAATTCAGGTTTCCTAAATAGATCTCTGAGAATGTTACTAAGAAAAGCTTTTTAGTTAAAATATTAAGAGGGCTGGATAAACATGGGATGTAACTGAATCCTAATACACAGCCTTATTCAAATCACAAGGAGCTTCTCCTTTGATATTAATGGCTGTTGCACAGACTCTTACAGAGCAAGAATAAGTGATGGCTTCAGGAAAGTTGCAATCAAAACAAGGAGAGTTTATTTGCCATTTGAGGGGGGAAAAAAAGGCCAAATTAAGGCTTTCTGAGTCCCAGCACTCTCGGGCTTCTGCCTGTTAACTTTTCTTTTCTTTTCTTTCCTTTTTTTTTTTTTTTTTTTTTTTTTTGAGTCGGGGGAGGGGAGGGAGAAGAAGAGTGCTAAGGAGTATAGGACAGGTACGGGAAGGCAGCACAAAGAAAAAGCCTAAGACATGCCATGGCAAGAGGTACAAATTCAGAGAGGTTTTCTATGAATTAGAGAGATGACTAGGATTTCCTCATTATGAAAGCAGAGGCGGGATTTACTTTCAGCTAACACCTCATGCTGGATGAAGATGAGGATGTCCCTCAGAGCTTTACAGCAGGGAGAAACAGAAACAAGTTTTGTTTTGTTTTTTTTTTTTTTTTTTTTTCTCTCCCCCTCTCCCTCTCCCCCATCTCGTCCTTTTGCTTATGTCCAGCTCATTGGGAACAGTTGATAGTATTATCAACAGAGTAGCCTTTGTGAATGACCTGATGGCAATCTACACACTAGTTGAAAAGAAAAGGCAGCTCTCTCCAAATCCTGCTTTCAGATTCATTTAGCTGCCCATAGTATATCCCACAGTCTCTTTGATAAGCCACAGTGTGGTGAATACAATGCTCCAAGTGTCTCATTCATACCACAAACCCAAAGATCTGGCTCAGTTTCAACGGAGTCAGAAAGCTTCTCAGTGACAAGCCTCTCACTTAAATCGAATGCATGTGGTGTAAGTAAAACATCCTTTATTAGCAGGCTTCCCTTCCTTATGTACTGAAACCAGCAAAATGGAGTGGGAGAGCTTGTTTAACAGTCTCTCAAGATTGTTTCTAGGCTTCCAGGGAACCAGAAATTCAGTGTAGCATTTTGGAAATGATGGCTCTGCTTGCATCCAAAATTATGAAGAACTAAAAAAACCTATACCTGAACCTTTTCAGACTTTGGACAAAATCCACACTTGTGTTAAGGACACAGATTTGTAGAAGAGTGGAGAGTACTATATATCGTCCTTGCTTCATAACTCTCCAACTCATTGCCGAGGGCAGCAGTCTGGTAAGAAAACATTGTTGTTTTCCTAGCAAGAGGATTCACTTTGTCCAGTTCAGTGAGTGATGGGCAATATATAATACAAGTCACCATAGCTGCTTCATTGAGTAGTCAGTTCAACAACCAGAAAACTGATGTCTTAGCAGATAGCAGCTACCTTTTCTGATGCTGAAAGCCCCACTAAAAGCATTTCAAGCAAAAATGAATCTCAACCATATCTCCATTTCCATGTAGCCTTAAATTTTAAGTGTGAAAAAACCTGAAATGCAACTCCACATTTTTTCAGGTTGGACTACTCAGCACACTCCTGTACTGTCACTATTGCTGGATCCCCAGATGGTAGCCTTCCTCAGCATAGAGACTAGGACTGCAGCAGGTACTTATGAAATGCCAGCTGCAAGACCTTCCATCATCAGCTATTGTTGAGGTGGGTGCGAGCTGTAGCAGGGTGTTTTCTAAAGGCTAGGATGTTATCATGAGCCATCTGAGAAAGGAAAGCCAGGAGTTCAAGGCAAAGAGTCTCTTTTTTTTCAGACATGTTCATCCACACAAATTTGACTCATCAGGAAAAAGGGGAAAATAAATACAATACTCCTGCAGTAAAGGCATCTTCAAACTAAGCAGTTGGCTAGACCTGAGATGCAACTGTGATGACCTCTTTCCCACAAACCAGCTGGCAGCCAAGGCTTCTGGGTAAGAAGGCTTTCTGCTCTCTGAGTTTCTTTACCAAAACAGAGTGCTCTGTTTTGGTTCAGCCCTGTGCAGCAGCACCTTGAGGTCTTGGCAGTTCCCCACTGCTTCCTTTTCCAGGTTTTGCTGTTTGGTAAAGAGCTGCTACATGAAGGCAGACAACCAGTGACTGGGGAGATGGATTATAAGAGCTTTGCTCTACAAACATGTTACTGGTGCCATTTCAATTAAAGGAGAATTGCTCCCAGATTGCCAGGCATGGGACTTATTCCTTGTAGCCTGCAGTTTTATCGAGGTATATAAAGACACCGGCTGTCCCCTTTTCCCCACTGGGCTTCAGGTCTGCTGTCTTTCAAATTGATAGTTTTTTTTGTTGTTTGTTTGTTTGTTTGTTTATGCTGGTCTCTCAGCATGAGCAGACTGAGGTACTCAGGCAGCATATTATATGGTAGGATTGCAGAGAAGTGCAGGGAACCAGAGCCTCAACTACCCAAATTTCACTGGAATTGAATGGAATTAGCCACCTAAATTGTTCTTAGAGTACAGGACCAGACTGGTTGTCAGATGCCTGTGGTTAGTTGCAACAGTATGGGTGTCTGGGGGGAAAGAAGCAGCTGGATTTTGTCAGATGTTTCAAAATAGTATCAAATTGAGAAGAAATACGTAGACACTGTCCTTTCAGGAGGACAAGATTACATCTGGAAAATATTTCTGTCAACTTTATCTTGACTAGGACAAAAGCTTTACAGCTTCAACTAAAGTCCTGCAAATACTATCCTAAGAAATACAGTGTTACTGACTGCAAAGCAGAAATGAGTTGATTTGCCCTGCTGATCAATAGAAAAAAACAACAACAACCCACTAATCATAATATAATTCTGCCACAGCAGGGAATCAGAAACTAAATTCAATGGAAAACACAATCCATATCTCTTTATTGTTAACAGTGCGTCCAAGTTGGAGCATCTGCAATTTCATAGTTTGGGCAAACAACCTTACCCAAAAGCGAAGGGAAGAATGACTTTGTGAAAGAGTCAATAGAATGGGTAATCTGGGTTCAGTGACTGCCCTGCTACTCACTTTAGTTACAGCCTTGAGTAAATCACCTTTCTGTGGCTCTGTTCTTCTTACTGTTAGGGAAGATGTTAGGGGAACTACTGTTTGCAGGATGCATGGGATGCTCAGTGACTGATACCTGATCAGTGTCAGAAGAGGTATGATGCTGTAACATCTACAGCTCCAAGAGACAAGTAGAAGGAAGAGGGGAGAACATCAGCAAAGATGCAGACCATTAAAGGGAGTTCCCTAAGAGGTATCATCATGCTGCAAACTTTCTTGGCACAGCACAATGGGCAAACTCAAGGCAGACCTTACCACAGGCACTGATTCTTCCCTTACCAACAGACCTGATTCTTCCCTTCTGGCATAATGTAAATACTCCTTCATATGAAAGTAATTGTGCAAAATACAAAGGAAGAAGGAACCAGCCCTGTGGATCATAAGCATAAGGAAAAACTCAGGACACACAAAACTTTGTGCAAACTGAAAGAAGACTAGAAGTACAATCAATATAGTTAGGGATACTGATGGATGAAAGGAAGACACTCATACACTTTCTGTTCTGATGGTCATGATATACTGGAGTCTGCAAAAGTGATTTCCTTATAGTCTAAAGAGAGATTAAAAAAAAGAAAGTAAAAAGAAACTTTGCATCGGAACACAATGATGAAAACTCTGCCAAAGCCTGAGGAAAAGTAGAGATACAACTGAGATGGCATCACACTATGGATCAGCCTGCCACTGGATCAGGCACAGACATTCATGACAAATAGGTACGAGGAATGCAGCCTAGATACGGTGTGACACTATATCCTAGGCATACGCTTGATGTATGAAGCCACACACACACTGTCCTGGGTAGATTGTATCTAGTACTGACAGATACCTGAGGGATCTGTCTCTTTCTTTATACATTTTGGCAATTGCCATGCCAACAAAGGATTATGGGTTTGGGGGAGGGTGAGAAGGAGAGATCATTTGCTACTCTGTTTAACAGAGACTTCATCCCCTGGAGGATTTTATCAAAATGTTGGATTTCTTCTTAAAAGATATTTCTACTTGCCTATACACTTCTTTTTGTCCCCATAACACATCTCACTCTTTTGGAGTCCTAAGCCAACCTTAAAGCAAATGTGGCTTTTATAAGACAGTTTGAAGACTGTTACCCCGTAACCCCCCACTCCCATGCATGCTCCAAAAAAAAAAAAAAAAAAAAAAAAAGCCAATGTACTGCAAAGACCAATTCCTTTTCCCCCTCTGCTGAGCCCTATGATTGATGGCTCTGTTTGTCAAAAGAGACAGACTGTCTTAAGGGTGAGATAGCTAACTATCACCTGGGCAGACTATTAGAGACACTGGGTGGGAGATAGGAAGAAAGAAAGGGAAAGAAAGACAGAAAGGAAGGAGAGAATTGAAGAGGGGAAAAGAGGAAGGGAGTGACAGAAGTGGGTAGCAGAGAGGAAGACAGGTAGCACCTGATGTTGTTAATTTTGGCAAGACCTGTGTACTTTGTCATGCCAATAAATTCATTGAAGGTGAAGCTGCCCTGAGAGTCAAAAATGATGGAGTGCTGATGGAAGGAAGAAATAAGAGTCCACTTAAAGGCTCTGAGCAAATTATTAGTAACCTCAGAAGGGAAGTAGTAACAAGGAAGGAGAAGTGCTTCCACATCACCATGGGCAAGAAAACTTGTTTTGGATTCAAGTTGTCCACCAAGCTGTGCTGCAGAATGTAGAGATCGATAGAGACTGAGACTTGTTTCACAAGAAGAAAAAACTCAGGAGACAGACTTGCTGGATTCCCAGGGAAACACTGCAGACATATGCCTTTACACAGTTCTTTTTGCCTCAGGCTATCCCATGATGAGTTGAGAGAAGATGTTGCAAAAACACCAGGTGTGAGAGGAAGCAAAGGACACTAGGCATGATCAGCATGTAGGGCTGAGGGAACGTAAAGGAAAACAAAGATGGAAACTACAGCTCTGGCACTGTTAGAAGGACACTGTTACAGAAAGCAGGGAGTGAGCTAAAACCCTCTGCCAACTTTGAAGCTGGAAGCACAGCACTGAGATACAAACAGCTCTGGCTGACTGCAATGTGGCAGTGCTATGCTAAGATGCTTTCTTCACCTGCAGAACTAAGGGGATAGTCACTAACTTAGCAAGGGATCCTGTGCATGTCTTACAATAACAGGGGGAACTCGCAAACTCCTATGGTTCCTCAGAAGTAAGTGAAGTCTGCCAAGCTTGACTGAAGTACTGGAAAATTAGCGGCAAGATGGCCTCATTAACCCCAGAAAGCAGGACACAGAACCCAGAGCAGCCCAGACAAGGGATAGATATATGCTTTCTCTCCCCCCAAATCCTGGACCCTGCTGTACTGTTATTTAAAGAGCATCTAGTAGTGCGAAGCACGTGTTCCAGCTGTTTGAGAATAGTCTCTACCTCCTCACTCCCATCTCCTCTTTCTCTCAGGTCACCGTTCCCCACACACAAGCTTGCACAACCCCTGTGCTCAGGGAGGATGGTCTGCTCCTGCCAAAAACTCTCCCCCATCAGCCACAGAGCCTGGCAATTGCACAGGGTGATTTCCAAAGCAGCCTTAGACTCCTTGCAACCTTATTTGTAACTGTCCAAAGATGTTTACATTCATGTGTCAAGACCTGTCTGCTGACCCTTCCTTGCAATCAGAGCTGATCTGAACCTACTGCTAGGCATTGCACTGAGAAAGCGAAGGATACTGCCTGCTCAGAGACCTATTACCCTGCTGCCGCTTGCTCTACTGATGCTGCAGCCTTGGACACAGGGAGGGAAGGGAGGAGAATGGAGAAAGATGCCTCCCTTGGGCAGAGTTAGTGGAGGCATTTTCTTTGAACAAGGAGAAATTCTGACCCAGTCACATTTGTGGAGAAGCTACTTTTTACAGCTTGAGTTAAAAAACGAAGACTTACAACTGTCTGGGATATTTGGAGCACACGGGTACAAGTGTGTGTGCACATCCATAGTATTTGACAGCTACATGCAGAGAAGTAATATATAGTATAAAACTATCATATATGGATAGCTCTGTGTGTACGTACATAAAAAATATATACGTACTTGGACTGTGTGTACATGTATACATACACGCACACACACAAATATTAATACATATACATATATCTCATTTTTAGTCCTTGAAAATTCCTTCTTCCTCAAGAGCTCTCATATGGTGGTTTATAAGCTGCCACGCAGCTAAGACAAAGCTGTCCTAACTGTGGTACCTGAGTTGTACAGTGCAGCTCTGTTGGCTGACTTCAATTTGATATCAAATGAGAACAGGGATCTCACGGTGCCAAGCTCTGTTCTGATCTGACTGGTCCCCAAATCAGATTAGCCATAGTATCCTCAGGCTGCAGTATTGTATTAAAGTTGAGGGCAGCTTTAATCTGCTTCATTGTTTGCACAGTGGAAGCTGTGCTTGGTCTACTGGGAAATTACTGATATGTCCCTCATTTGAGCGAACTGGACATTTCTTTTCTAGAAATTTTCTGTTTGTGATCTTTCAGTTCATGTAACCTAGTTTAAGTGATCTAACCTGGCAATTTGCCAATTTTTCTCTATTTGAGGACACCTTGCAAATTCTCAGGGGAGATACAGGCAGTGTACAGTAAATGTAGCCCTCCTGGCAGCAGGTTCACTTTTCTCCAGAGGTAATACATGAACTTCCTGAGATCCAGAGACTGAAAGGAGAATGCAACTAAGTGAAGGAACTGGAAGCAAGAAGCACAACAATAAGTAGGCTGGTGCTCAGCTGAGCCTGCAAAATGGCTCTGAAAGGCCAGAAATGCCCCATCCATGTCCTTCACACCCCCTGCAGTGGAGTCGGGCATTCTCCCCATGATGCAAGCTAACTAATATTTCTTTTTCTCTGTCCTGCTGGGACCTGTTCAGGATGAGTTCACTGGATTACAATATGTGCTTTCTGCATTGTTCTTTTTTTAAGGTGGAAAGGGGTTGGGGTGACAAGAGGAAAGCTCATATCAGGTTCCTGCTAGGATACTGTCTGTGGCCAGAGGGAAAGTGGAACAAGAAGGGTAGGTTAAGGAGCTAGGCTACCTACAGAAAAAAAATGTTGATATTCAGAGGAGCTAAGAGAAGCTGCAAAGCTGCTGGCAAGCTGCCCTGTTCTGTCACACCTGAAGATCCTAAACTGAACAGTCTAACAGTATCTTAGCTGAGGGACACAGAGAGCAGGTCCATTTCCCTAAACAAAAAGCTAGAAATTGAGAAATTCAACAGCAGTCATTACTTGCCATTATATGCCAGAGGCATACACACAAGTTTGAGAGAAAAATGATAGGATTAAGAGATGTTTGATGAAGAAATAGGTGGCCACAGCTGCAGAAGATAGTGGGTGTTGGTAGTGTGCTGGGGAAAGGCAGAACCCCAGAATCAGTACTGACAGTACTCAGTACTCAGAACCAAACAGGTGACTGATGAAATGGAGAAGCACTTATGTAATTAATTTTGAAAGGATCTTCCTGAAAATATGATAACAGAGACCCCTGTGAGGAGGACCACAGAAGAGGCACATGGCTGTTGGAAATGTGCCTGCCTCACTGCACAGCAACCTCGGGGAAGTCCCAGTGGCAGTCTGATGGATTTTCACTCACTGTGGGGGAGAAAGGAAAAAGAAGTCTCACAGTTTTTAGTTTTCTTCTGGCAGGAGTATTGTGAAGGGCGTATCAGCCCTTCTGCAACAAGAGTAGAAACATGAAGCCTGTGGTTCCTTTGCCTCTCTCTAGAGGCTCATGGTCTGCTTAACCAGCCCTGTCTGCTAGAAGAGTCATTGGACACGTCTTGGTAGGTAACAAAAAGTCACTACTAACAACACGTGTGCCCTCTTGGCTATTGATGTTCCCAAACATCCTCGCTGACTCTCTGCAGTACCTAGTACTAGAGCCTTTCCATGAAAGAAAGGAATTTAGATGCACATGTAACTCACTGAATCCCAGGATACCACAGCAGGTAAAATAGCACTGATTCCACTAATTGTGTCCTGGCATCTCGATACTGACCCTGATGAAAGCATTCATGGCTATAAGAAGGTCACGTCACTTGCTAGCTAAAAAAGGCTTTGGGCAGTGCCATGCTGGGAAGCAATTTTGCTCAGTAAGCAGGAGAATTTCACTTCAGACAGTCTATCTGTTCACCCTAGACCAGGCAGGTACTCCCATTAATGATTTACATTCAAGCCCACCAGGCAGAGGAAGTTCTGATGTGTGGACAGTACTCAGAGAGCCTCTTTCTCTGCAAATGTGGGATATTCTGTCACTCACAAAAAGTTTTAAAAAATGGGCTGGCGTCATGAACTCAGAGTCACAAAGAAGGAACAAGAGACGCACAAGAGGAGACGCAACTTTCCCGAGGGACTAGAAGGGCCAGCAGCTCAGGTGGGTGGCTGTGTGGTCCATAGGGTGCTCTCACTGAGTTAGCAGTGAGAAGATCTAGCTTCTTACTCTTCTCCTGAGCTAATGGTGAAGCCCTGAGCCATTTCTTTCACCTCTCTTTGCCCCCTTTTTTCCTCCTCATTCTGCCTCTTCTATTTTCAGAGTCCTTGGACTGAGGTCTACCCCAGCTACGTGTCCATACAGTATTTAATGCACTTGTAGTAGCCTGTGTCTCAGCTGAACACCATCAGTTACTGTCATAATAATAATAATAATAATAATAAATAATAATAAAGGCCAGAAACTCAGACTTCCAGCTCTGCAGTTTGACCAGGGTTTTGCTTTTGCAAAGATCAGTCCTGTAGTCTAGGCCTGCTTTTAGATAACCTAATTTGTTGACATGATACCTTGGAGAGGAAATAGTATTAGCCAGAAAATTCCCTTCCTCAAAAGCTATTTATAAACAACCATGACCGGTGTGCTCTCTGGAACTGCTGAGGGACTGAGGATGCCTCAAAGAAGGTTGCCTTTATCTGTGCCTAGCCAAGAAATAAATAAAGGAGATAAAGGTATTGTAAAGCAGTAATGGGTTCATGCTAGAGGCTATGGAGAGGAAGAAGGACTTTTATTTGGAAAGACCATTCAATAGTAGGTATGCCGATTAATAAATAAATGAAAGAGGTGACATTCATGATGACATTTAAATGACTAAGGTGCCAACTACTTGTTAAAATACCACATGATCTGGAAGGATGCGAACAAAGAAACACAGCTTGGATAAGCAGTGAGTAACAGTGACCCAATCAATTTAACTATTGATAAAACACAGGTGAGGAAATGTTCAGGAAAAAAATCTCTGCAAATCATCAGCTAATGGATTAAATGCATCTGAGTGTGAGAAGGAAATTAACTGATCAATTCACTCAACAACTGCTAATTATATGTGACAAGGCACATACAGTATATGGAGCTCAGAGGAAAGCAATACTCGTAGAGATATTTGAAGGTTGCTTCTTGCCACTGTGGGGTAGTATACTTGCCCCAGTGAAATGATACTGTTGCTTATGAACACTTAACTTCATTCTGCAAAATATTTGAAGTTTGTGTTTCAAGAACATAGAAAGGGAGTTTCTTTCCCATTGCGCTGTAACTTTGTAACAATTTGCAACATTAGGTATAAATACATGATATCAAAATTAACATGCCAATCCAAACAAAATTAAATGTAATGATACAGTCAAAATGAAACGTTTTTGCCTCATTGCAGTTAAACATTTTGACATTATTGAAATGAAATGAGAAAGTTGAAATGATTTGTTGTGACATGCATCTGTCAAAAAAAATTTGTTGCATCGCCATGTTCCTGCAAAATGCTTTGATACCGACAGAACTGATCTCCAATAGGAAGCTATCTCACATTTTCTCATCGCTACTTTCACAATTTTATTTTGATTCAGCATTCACAGTAATGTTTTCCTGACCACTGTTATGTTTTCATAGAATCATAGAATCGGTAAGGTTGGAAGAGACCTCTGGAGATCATCTAGTCCAACCTCCCTGCTCAGCAGGGTCACTTAGAGCATGGTAGACAGGATTGCATCCCGGTGGGCCTTGAAGATCTCCAGAGCAGGAGATTCCACAACCTCTCTGGGTAACCTGTGCCAGTGCTCCGTCACTCTCACAGGGAAGAAATTCCCTTTCACATTCAGGCGGAACTTCCTGTGCTTCAATTTCTGCCCATTGCCTCTTGTCCTGTCACACGGGACAACTGAAAAGAGTGTGTCCCCATCCCCTTGACACCCTCCCTTAAGGTACTTGTACACATTGATAAGATCCCCCCTCAGTCTTCTCTCCCCAGGCTGAAGAGGCCCAGCTCTCGCAGCATTTCCTCGTAGGGCAGATGCTCCAGTCCTCTGATCATCTTGGTAGCCCTACGCTGAACTCTCTCCAGTAGCTCCATGTCTCTTTTGTACTGGGGAGCCCAGAAGTGGATGCAGTACTAGAGATGAGGCCTCCCCAGGGCTGAGTAGAGGGGCAGGATCACCTCCCTTGATCTGCTGCAAACACTCTTCCTAATGCACCCCAGCATACCATCGGCCTCTTGGCCACAAGGGCACATTGCTGGCTCATGGTCAACTTGTCATCCACCAGCACTCCCAGGTCTTTCTCTGCAGAGCTGCTCTCCAGAAGGTCAGCCCTCAGCTTGTACTGGTGCCTAGGGTTATTTCTCCCTACGTGCAGGACTCTGCACTTGCCGTTGTGGAACCTCAGGAGGTTCTTCTCTGCCCAGCTCTCCGGCCTGTCCAGGTCTCTCTGAATGGCAGCACAGCCCTCAGGTGTGTCAGCCACTCCTCCCAGCTTGGTATCATCAGCAAACTTGCTGAGGAGGCACTCTGCCCCCTCATCCATGTCGTTGATGAACAAGTTGAACAGGATGGGACCCAGTACTCAGCCCTGGGGGACTCCACTAGCCACAGGCCTCCAACTAGACTCCATGCCACTGATGACAACCCTCTGAGCTCTGCCTTTCAGCCAGTTCTCAATCCACCTCACTGTCCACTCGTCTAACCCACACTTCCGGAGCTTGCCTAGGAGGGTGTTATGGGAGACAGTGTCAAAAGCCTTGCTGAAGTCAAGGTACACAACGTCCACTGCTCTACCCTCATTTTGGCTTGCACCATCTAGGTAATAGTCATAGGAATATCTACTAGCTCTTTTCTCCCCCTAGTCTCACTCTGCTCAAATACTGAACCCTTGAGACTACCTCAAAGTCATGCCTTTGGTGAAGCAGTAGACTGCAGCAAATACAGAAAATAAATAATAGTAATGATGAATTAATTGATCACAAGGGAAAGACTAGTACCCAAGTATGAAATTTTCCTGAATGAGATTGCAATTGGAACCTAACTGGTAGAATTCTCACCTTGCACTGCAGCAATGAGTTTGTAATTCACTTTTGGAGCAAGGATAGATGCTAAGCACATATTTAACTTACTCTTTATATCAGTGATTAAATTATTAATTCAAAGTGGAAAAACAGCGTGACTTATAAACCACAGGAAAGCTCCAAATCGAGAAGCACAGGCCTGAAGTTACAAAACAAGCAACGTGAATTCGGGAGATGATGAGACCTGAGTCAGCTATAGTCTTCCAGACTCATCATGCTAACAATATTTATCATCTGTTCTCAGATCCCACCTCTATAACTTGTGAGGATCCAGTATGTTCTACGTGTGGCCTATGATGCTATTTTTAGGTTGTTTTTAAAATTCATGGCTGAAGAGAATTCAGAGGGTGCAATGTTTAATACAGTGTTTCATGAACTCCTGCTAGCAAATTTAATTCAATCTGTCTTGGGTTAGGAGCACTGTCACGGATTGGAAATTGCCCGAAGAACCATAAACAAGGGATAATGACAAGGGGCATGTAAGGGCAAAGTTGCAAGCAGGTGTGTAAGTGAGGTGGCATAGAAATCTGTGTGAGGTCTGTTTTCATTTAACATCTTCATTAAGGAGCCTGAAGTAGCTCAGTAATGAAAGTTGTGGCTGATGCTCAACTGGGAGGAGCTGAAAACATCCATCAGGGCAGATGATAAACATAAAGGGATATGTATGGTTTAGGTGTAGGGGCAAAAAAAAAAAAAAAAAAAAAAAAGAAAAAAAAGAATTAAACAAGACAATAAGCTTTACTAGAGGAGGGGAAAAAGTCACCTCACATTTAGGGAAGACTGAAGAGACCCACACTCCTTTTCAGACAGAATGATTGTGCAACCTTGGACCAGATTTTTCATAGCACTGAAGAATGTAAAAAATATGTAGTCTAAACCCAAGACAATAGTAAATGATACAGCAGCCTGGCCTGCTACTAATTAAGTACAAATATCATCTAAGTCCTGTACAGAATACATCCTTACTGGGAATGGCACATTATCACACATCTATGCTTATAGATGGGTTAAAATATATCAACTTCAGTAGTGCTTCAAGGATGCTTTCCTCACTTGAGTTCCAATAAACTATACTGAAGAAGAGAGAAGAAGAACACTGAAATTAATGCATTCAATGTGCTTAACAGTAATGCTGCAGAAGTAAATGGCAACAGCAAACTCCCTAGGTCCTAGACAAGTTACTTAAGTTATGAAGGCACCATGTGATGCAAGAAAGGTCCATCTGAGCGCCACTTTTAATGGTGCTTTAAAGTTATATTTTTATTGGAACAATCCATTAAGGTCTACTGCAGCACCTAAAAGACGTAGGAAAACTAGAAGGAGAAGCATTCATTGGCTTGTTTAATCTAAATGTGAAAGAGGGCAGCTCCAGTATAACACCTCACTTCAACATGAAGACCACACTAGATCAATGCTCACTCTGCAGTCTTCCACAATACAGTCAAAGGTAACAAATAAAAGCAGCTTATCATCTGAGACTGACCCATATCTCTTGCTGTTAGCCAGGGAAGAGCTTGATATGTAAATCTCCAATTAATTCAGAGATGAAGTGACTCCTATACATTCTTGAAAATTTGTCTAGAATTGGCATTCCTTCACTGTAAATGTAGAGGACAACAGGACTGCATTTGGGAAGTGTTACCTGTTTCATGGTAATGAAACTCTGCAATTCTGCATTCCTCTCACAAGGCTACAATGCTTGAAAGACTATCCCATCATCTATGTCAGCTGTGTTCTATTTAATATTTGCTTTTTCAAAAGTTTGTAAGAGAAGAAGAAACAGGATATTTAAGGGTATTTAAAAATTAACTGGGCAAAAGCAGCAGAAAATGTAAGCAAGCTAAAAAAACATATGCTTACATATGCTAAAAAATTTTAAATGGATAGGGGGTGTTGAAGGACAGAGAAGACAGAGAAGTTATTAAAAATTAGAATATTTTACTGATAACAGTAGTTCAGAGTTAGGTCCTTCCACTTGTTTTTATTTTGGGGAAGTTTCCTTATGCCTCAGCTCACTGGAAATAACATTGCCTTTTATCTACCACTCCTTTCTTATCTGGTCTCTTTAGATTGTAGGCTCTGCAGGGCAGAGACTCTCTCTGGGCCTTTGTTTGAAACCTCATAAGGACTTGATCAGGACCTGTGGACAGTATATTAATGTTCCTCAGTTTGTACTGCAGAAATGCCAAATCTAAAGTTAAAAAAGAAGTATTCTTTTAGTTAGATAAGTGTCAAATAAGGCATCTGAACTACTACTTCACTCATGAAAATGTTTTGAATGCTGTATGCTGTTCATTGCAAAATGGCCAAATTAAATATTAAACTCTTACCAAAAAAAAAAAAAAAAAAAAAGGAACAGGATTTCAATAAAACATGGTAACTCAGCCTGAGATGTAATTTCTCCCCTCAGAAGATGATAAGCAGAATGTTTAAAATAATGTTATTTGAAGTAGGTCAGTAAAGTTCCATTTTAAAGGCAATGAGGAGAAGGGAGAAGCAATGGGGCCCAGAGAAGTTAAGGAGCTTGCTGAAAGTCATAAATGACATCAGCATTTTTGTCAAGGAGCCTCTTATTTCCAGTTTTGTGGTAAGACACTAGGATCATAGGGCCTGAGAGTAAATAGCTTTTGTGCATTAAAAGCACAATGCTGTGAACTGATTGCTTTAACACACATTACAAATTCAGAGCCTAACCTGAGAGGTCAGGAATCCAGGTATGTATAAGCACTTGGTAGGGCACCTGGATGCAGTAGCTGGACAGCTAGTTTTGATAAGTAAGGTTTCCTTCTCCTACTCAAACTAGGAGTTTTGCAGTTCAGTAGAATAGCTCTCCTTGCTCTGACAAATGCATGCGTGCTGTCCCCCTTTACTTTGCTAGCTCAAATGGGCAGGCAAGGGAGGGCTCAGATGACTTTCTGGACAAAGGAGGATTGTAGCTGCAGTCTGATGAACATTAGAGATAAAAGGAGTAACAGCAAATTGGCCCCAGTGGGAACGGCAGCAGCACTCATCCACCTCAAGGCAAGCCAGCAATTACGCTCTCAATGCCCATCATCCGCCTCTCTGTTCCTTCCCTTGCCTCCTGCCACTGCCTCTGCGTCCCCATCCACAGACCAGGTTTGTTCAAATCTACTGCTATGTTATGGAAGGTTTGGAGAAACCTTCTGGCCCATTCTTTCTCCAGCTCAGGTGTCTGAGCTCTGAGTCTTATCACAGTGGATAACAAAATGGAGAGGAGGGAAGAGAGGGAGCATGTCTTGCTGCATGCCTGGTTTTGTCCCACTTGACTAGGCACAGCTGGAGGGAGGAAAAGGCAGCCTCAATCCTAGGTATGCCAGGGAAAGTTTTCGCTTCTCCACAGACAAGGAGTAAAGCCTCGGGAGCTCCCACCCTAAAGGACAGTGCTGGCCACCAATATTACAACTGCTTCAGAGGCATGTTGGATCAACTGCATTTGGGCTTGCAGAGGCCTGGAAGCACTGCATTGGTCTCTGCAGCTGGCAGAAGCATTGGTGCTTCTCCAACCTAAAGGAATTTAGCTTCCATTAGCCTAGGGGAACTAGGGGGATAAATTGGGAAGGATGGCTTCATTTTGAAAGCCTAGTTTCCCTGTCTGCAGGGGACTTGGAGAAGAGCAAGGCGAATTACCTGGCTTCCCAAGCCATTATCTTCCTAATGCCATCTCTCTGGCAATATTTAGAAAATAAATATGAGAGGTTTCTATTTTCTTCTTGTGGGAAAACTTAAAAACTGGGAAAATAATATCTGATTCATATTTCCTGCTTCTTAAGGGGTAAAAAATCCTCGAAATCAAATTCAGAGCCTAATCAAGAACAAGAATGAATGAATCCTGCTGGAACACACAACTTTGGCCCATTGAATGGGCTCCAGCAGAGCTTCTAGAAAGATCCTTTGGGGGATTTCCTAGCCAGAGGTGCTGCAAAAACGGCTGGTACAGGGGCTACTGGCTCAAGCAGAGCTCTCCACTCCCTGCTGCAGTCAATACCAGTGAGAGGAAGAAAGGCTACATGTAGAGTAACTATTGTAAGTCCAGTCTCCTCCTAGAAAAGAAGCTTGAGGCAGTGGGATGGCAGTTCGCTAACAAAGGGAGGTGAGCTACTCAGATCCCAATACCAGTTCTAAGGCTGGTCAATAGTCTCTCCTCCTGGCACATAGCAAACCAGTAAGGAGATTGTGAAAATGCTCCGTGTACTTTGAACCTCCTCCATGAGCAACTTCTTTCAGCTCAGCTCCTCTCTTCAGCCTGAGTCAGCATGGCTCATAGCATCCAGTTACAGTAAAAGGGCTTAATAGACTAGATGGATGAAATTAAAGGGGCGTTATTAATCTGACAGGTATTGCTGCCTGGTGTCATGTCCCAAGTTTGTCCTATAGCTGTGCTGATTATTTTCTCTCCTTGGATCAGGGACGTTTCATTTATTAGCACTGAACTTCCCCCTTACAGCCCGCAGCTACTGCTGCTCTGATCTCCCCAATTCACTTCGCAATTAAATTTTGTCCTCCCGTGAAACAACTGTGCAGGAAAGGTCTTGTGTTTTGTTTTGTTTGCTTTTTCCTCCAAGTTCTAGTTGGTCAAAACAGCCTCTGGAAATTTTAGCAGAATCCTGAACAAGGTAAAACTGTCTAGAAACAGTATTGTATGGAAAAGAACTCTCAAACGCACAGCTTCATGGATCTAAAACACTCATCTCAACAGGAAAAAGGGGCACAGGGGACCAATAAGTCTTAGCTATAGTGGCATAAATCTGAAGTAACCACAGAAGAACCTTTAAAGTTACTGGATATTTAAATGAGGGTCGCTTGGGAGGACACAGAAACAGTTTTGGGCTTGGAAAGGTTGGAACCATGAGCATGAAAAGCATTGCATCCTTCCCTCTATAAACACCAGCAGCCAAACCAACTGACTGGCAGGAAGACTGGGGAACATGATTGCTTCCATTTAAGTGATTTACTTTATTGTCACTGCTGCTAATGCCCTCCTGCTCTTTCCCCAGGAATCACATTAACAGCTATAAAACTGTGCAAATTTAAATGAACTCTGCTCAGGAGCTGTTTTTGCTCCATAAAGTTCCAGAAGTCAAAAGATTTTTTGTTTCTTTTCCTCCTACTCCTCCTCTACTTACAGATCTCTAGAACCCACCACTTTTGTTATTTTCTCCCCTGTGGAACCTAATCTTCATGCTTCCCTTCTCTTCTTCCTGTTCCCTCAAAGAAAAAAATCCCACCTTTCCCTGGACTGCCCATATCAATCACTTCAGTCACAGGGGAAGATGGCTAGGGCTACCACTGGCACATATCGGTATGTCACTCCTGGTTTCACAGGACTAGCCAACCTCCCATAAGCCCTGGACCTCTTACAATCTCTAATTGAATGCAAATACTTTTTTTTCCTAGGCTTTCTTGGCATTCTGTAAGTCCATGCTCCTTTTCCCATCATTGAAAATGTAAAAGGCTGGAGATGATAGCAAAAGTGCAGTGCTACTATCATTCCCTAGGAGCAAACACTTTTTTTTTTTTTCTATGACTGAGTTGGCCTATGCTGAGGCCAATTACACCAGCTTCTTTATGACTTCATTATTGCTAGAGACACTATAAAGCGCAGCATCCAAAGGCTGGACCAACCTTTTTAATTGCACAGAGATACTGATCATAGTGCTTTTATGTACTTGAGATGTTCCCTCTGATCCTCTGCTTCCTCAAGCCAGGGGTGGTTCCTCAGGCTAGACAGAATGAGAAAGGCTGGGTGAAGCAGTTGGCATAAGCTGCCTCTCTCTGGAGATCTCCACATGAGAACCACAAAGCACTTTGGACTGTTTTAAGCTTAACAGCTGGCAGAGCAGCAAAGGTCAATACAGGAAGCAAAGAAGGGAGGAAAGAGCTCAGCAGGAAGGATTCACAGAGCCTCACAAGGATCTCTCTCCAGCAGAGAGGTTTGGGCATGCCCAGAAGGCAGCAGGTCAGATTCTGTTCTTACCCATAGCAGCATAGACAGAATTATTTCCCCAACTGCCACGTATTGCAAGACTAAAGGAGTGCCTGAATGCAGCAATCAGAGAGGAACTGAAGGGATATTGGACAACAGCTTTGTGACATAGTTAAGTGTTGTTGATCCCTGGACATGGGAAAGTAAGAGAAAAACTCCTGGTTATCTGACAACAGATTTCTTGGAGAAGTTAAGAGACACCAGGAGGTTGAGATGACGCAACATGACAGTTTTTCTGAAAGTGGCTGGTATCCCTAGAGCACAAGGATATACCTTGAGATGGGAGGGCATGCAAGGAAGCAGCTGCATTGAGTTTGGCCAACCATACTGGAGGTTCAAATGAGATGAGTTGCTGAAACTTAACAGTGGATTACTGAAACCTAAGAGGCAGAGAAGAACTGCCTGGACACGAGGTACCGGGCTAGAAAGAAGTGCTAGATGAATTCTCACTGGCATGAACAGCTCTCAGTAGTCCTGTGGATGTGCAGTCCTTTCCTTTTGTACCTCTCTCCTATCCCACAAGCACTAATGGCTGCCTGCCATGTGCCCCCCTGCCAGAGGCAGCAAGTTAATACAGCAGCTCTCAGCCTACTGGAAAGCATGGTACATGCAACATGCGATTCTGGGTACTTTCTCTATTACAAACATACTGGAGGTACAATTTTAATTTGGGAGGGGGAACTGATAAGCTGGGGCATTCGATTCTGGCCACTGTACTACAGCAATGAACAGTAGGACACTCGGTTTGGCACATGGGAACTCTCAAACAAAAGAGCAGGAGGATTTCTTCACTTCTGCAGCTGTGCTTTTCAGTGGGGAATGGCAAAGGGTTGCAGTAGCTCTGGATGCAGAGAGACCTTGTGATAAGGGGGCAAATGGCATGGAGGCATGTTTTGCTTTCACACCCTGCTAACTAACCTTCCAGCTTCCCTTCTCATCCCTGCCTTGAGTTCACCTCCAGTTTTCTCCGCTCAGTCTCTCTGACAAAGTCCTAGGGAGGGAGGGAGAACTAGGTCTCCCTCAACTTTGAATGAAACTGGTACAGGGGCTGCATTAGCTGAAGAAACATGCAGCCTTGGCATCAGAGGGGCACCCTACCAGTCCTGCCTCCAGGTCCAGAGGAAATGACTGGGACACTTGGCACATGTATGTCTTGCTGCCCCTGCTTTGTATCTCCTCTGCCAGTAGTTTCATGTGCCTTATTAACTATTCCCAACAGCCCCACTTTCTGCATGCGTGCTTGTTTGGGTAATTCTTGTTTCCTCTCATTTAGCACATAGGAAAAAAAGCATTAGTAACACTCTTGGTTTTAAATGAACCCTATTAATATTCGACTCTGCAAGGAACTGTGGGATAATTTTGATAAATGTGGCTGGGAAGCCTAGCTGACAGAAGCAAGCACAATGCTAGTGTGTGCTCACAGCCCATTGCTGCACACACAGAAAGGGGCAAAGGGTGGGTGCAGCATTGGGTTGGGGGTGAGGCAGGCAGGAGGGAGAGCAGAGGCAGGGTATCCACCAAACAGGAGAGATATGATGCTGTAGGACAGTCTCCTTAAAAGATTGAGAGCAAGAGGGATTTAGCAAGATAAGAAGCAATGGATGATAGTAAAACAAAAATGCAATGCAATTTGGAAAAAAAAAAAAACAGGCTGGAATGTTTAAAGAAGCATCATCTGAAATACAGACACTTAACTTTGGAGTAAGGGAGAGGGAAGGAAGAGCCAATGAACTGCAATGGCAAAATGTAGTTAAAGGTAACAGTACATCGGAAATTAGACACAAGCTTGTAGAGAGATTTAGATGCAATTGAAAATTAAAAGACAGCTCGAGCCACACCAAATGCACCCAGACATGCAAATGATTTGAAGCCACTTCCTTTGGCCAGTGTACTTGCACACTTAAAGTGCATGCTTATGCGGTATGTTGACTGGGAACCTCATGCAACATCATTTACAAGGAAGATACTGAAAAAACTGGAGGTAGGAGTGAAGAGAAATGCACTGGAGGGAGTTTGGCAGCTGAGATGGCTATAGGAACCTGCCCATGTCAGAACTAAAGGGGCTGAGATGGCATAGTTTGCTGTGGACCTCAAAGACTGTTTTTTTTTTTCCAGAAAGTATCACACAGAATCACAGAGTAGTAGGTGCAGCTGAAGGAAAAGAGACTGAAAGTAGAACCAAGTTCAGAAGGACTACTGCAAAAGAGTGGTTAAGCATGTATTTATTTTTGATAGTATTTGCTTTTAGACTAATCTCCCAAAGGGAAGAGCTGGAGTCCACAGCTTATTTCTATGCCTGCAAACCTTGCGTTTCACTTCATGCACAAGGATGAACAAGGCAAGTTCAGCTAGGAAAGAGACTGCTGGGCATCCTGGGAAATGCATCTTAGCCTTAGGGGCACATGGCAGTAGCTGGAAATCCCAGTAGTCTTTGCAGCAGTGCAAGATTGTACATACTGCTACTGAACTAACTTCAAATGAACCAATGCAGTCTTTTTTATCTTTTTCTTTCTTTTTTTCCCCCCAACACATTGCTTTTTTTCAGTCCTGCAGAATTACAAATATATGCCCCCCAAAATTAACTTTTATGGAAATTACACTTTATTGACCAGCTTTATTCATTAGGGCTTGTCCTTGCCTTCAAAATTGTGCCAATGCCCAGGGGAGACCAGTTCAGCAATGGCTACTGAGAAGATGGACTAGATGTAACCACAACTATTGGGGTAAGACTGAAAGTCATTTCCAAATACCTCTAGAATAATTTCTATGAGCACCCCAGTATTTCACTTGAAAACGACATTGCTAATTTTGGGCCTGTGGCTCTGAATCTCTTTGACAAGACACAGGAGAAATCTGTTTAATTAAAAAAAAAAAAAAAAAAAAGTAACTTCTATGGAGCACCCATGATAATCTATCACCAGCTTTACTGTGAGGTCCCCAAGGACAGAGGCTTCTATCATAGGACATAATCAAGCTACAAAGCACGCCTTTCACAACAAATCTTTGGTTGCCCAAGAAGTGTGGTGACTACATTTCAGGACTCATGTCCTCTAATTCCCAGTCTCTCCAAGAATCTTTCTGTACACTGGATCATCCCCAGCCATGGTTTTAAGTGCTTTTGAGTCAGCATATCTGTGTGTGTCACAGCCTGTTTTGAACCTTCCCTGAGATGCTGTTCCACAAGTGATTGATCCTGTAAAACTAATTTGCTTTTCCTGTGAAGCAGGCAAACACATGAAAAACGCCAGGATCGTTTAGCTGCCTCTGACGTGCTGGCTGTACTCGTGCTGCGAGGTTCTGGAGAAGCATGTACCTCTCCTTTTGGAGAGCAGCTGCTGTTTACCTGCAGCTGGTGGAGCCAGCTCCATCTAGAGACAAGATCAGAGTGCAATTAAGCAAAGAGGTAGATTGCTTGGAAGTAGGGTTTGCAAGGTAGGGAAGCAGGCTAAGGTTTGGCTGCAGAATTTTACCTCTTATAAGGAAAAGGAAGGGAAAAGCATGGGGGGTGGGGGAGGAAAATAACCTATACAGCCTATCGAGCAATTGCTCCTGCATAGCCACTCCAGTCTAATTGATTTGGACAGCACAGCTAATTTTCACTCAGACATCTGTTAGCACACATTAGTGCATGTCATTAGACAGGGAAGCACAGATTAGATGGAGGGGCAGAGCTCAAAGGCCCTACTTTCGGATGCTAGAACAAGCGAAAGGAATGACGAGAGGAAGAAGATGTTTGTGCAGGGCTAGAATAGCTGGAAGAAGTTTGGAGTAAAGGGGAAGGATTTGGCTGGCTCAGAGCACTCCTGCTGAAAAATCACATATGTTTTATACACTTACTCATGCAACAAGCACAAGCCTTTCATTTACAGGCATACAGCAGAGGTTCTTGGTCCTCACTACTACACAGGCAATAAAGCCAGAGGTCTCACAAGGAATCCTAAACCAAAATTATTCCATATTCCTGCAGTTTTCAGCTTCTTTGTTTGTGGTAAGAGATCCTAGGGATAAGAGATGAGGACAAGAGAAAAAGAAAATAGCCTTGCTTTCCTTACCTCACACCAGCATGGCATTGGATTGCTCTGGAAACAGCCTATATTTAAAGCTTTACAGAGTTGGTAAGTCTTTCCGCACAAGAAGCAGTGCTGTATGAAAGGTACTGGCTAGGAATATGCAACAGCAACGGAGACAGTAGGGCATCAGCAAACTCGATGAAGATGCCTCCTGTGGAGATGAGGTCTGATGCAGTTCAGGCTGATAATGGTCAACAGTCACAGCCTTCCTTGGGGCTGTTTGTAGCCTATGAGAGGTTCACTTTCACCACCCTTAACACTAACTAGTCAGAGAATTGATCATTTCAATCTGTTCATAATAGGGTGCAAATTATAACACTGCACTGGCAAAATTACAGCTTGATACAGCCTAATTTGTGCACTGCTAAGAAACCATCCTTTTCTCTGACACAACTACTTCTCTTTCGGGAGCAACATAAACCCTCTGCCTACTGGTACTGCAGCAATATGGAGGCTTACACTCAAATCCAGCCTGCATAAGCAATTCCCGAGCTGAAGTCCTGCAATGCAACATTCCCGTCAGGAGTGGCTGCTGTAGCAGTCAGCAAGGGTTCTGCAGTGTACGAGCTGCCGTGACCCTGCTGGCAGAATGCCCTCACCACAGCAATCTATATAGTTTGGAAAGGCACTGCGAGTTATATTTGTCCATGTATGCAGAAGAAAGGGTAAAGAGTTTAAAGCAAGTTTCTGTGAACATATTTCTGGCTTCCTGCAGTTTTGCCATGAAAGGTGGAGCAGCTGTGTTGATTCAGTGATGTCTGAAAAAAAGACTGAGCTCATTCTTTCAGGTTTTTGCTCCATGAGGACATACTACTCTTCCCTTTTGGGCTATACTTTGCATAAACCACACAAGAACCCTAATAGCTTTGAGGCCTCCATTCCTCCACCAGTTGCTGAGGAAATAAGCCAACAGGTTTCTAGGGTCAGAGGACTGGCAGACATCAATATTCATTTCCTTTGCAGGGGAAAAAAAAAAGAAAGTAAAGAAAAAGCTGGAAGAAACAGCCTTGCTTTAGTGTAACAGACTGCCCTAGAAGTGAGAAAGGTAGGATTTGTCACCCGAAACTGCATTTCTGGAGTGAAGGGGTCAAGAGGTCTACATCTTGTTATAGGGATCATAATGATGAAGGTAAGCCTGTCAGTCACACGGATGAAAAATGAAGCCCCTGAATCACATCTAACATACACTACCTCTGCCTGGTCACAGTGAGTCTCACCCTCCTTTTCCTTGCACCATTTTGCTTCAGTGTCACTCAACTAACTTCAGCCCACACCTTCCACACTTTTCTGGGGATAGTTCTCTGCCCAACTTTGACACTGTCACTTCCAATTTAGAGGACTGGTGCATAAACATATGCACAGTTCTTTTCAAAACCACTCCTCTCATGCAAGCATCTTCCAGCTGAGAAATTCAGTCCCACCAACAAAGCACTTATTACAGCCCTGGCTAGAGGGGAAACAAAAGCTGATACTTGCATCCCAATGGGCTGAAATGAATCCCTGACAAATCCCAGGTAAACAGCTCTCAGGTCATCAAATTGCTGCAGAAGCACCTTGATTTTGATCCTTTCATGAGAGAGAAGGTGCAAGGAAAGACCTGAGAGAGGAATTATGTAACTGAGCAATTTGCCAGTGACCCACTTAGACTTACTTTGCCTGTCCAGCAACTGCAGGCAGGTGTGCTTAACACAATGCATATGGACAACTGCACTATCAGAAGAGTGGTGTTGGGCTGGCACCTTGCAGGGCTGCGCTCCCTTTTTGCTGCAGACCCTGCAGGCTTTTCTGCTGAAGGTCTGTCAGCTCAGCAAAGATTTTCTGCAGCTGCCCAAAGAACACCAGGGTGAATGCGTGAAGAAAAGACCTTTTTCAGCCCTCACATTTACGTTAGCTACTTGGATATTGTAGTTACCAAAATGTACATCCTTCATGAATGGGAACTGAAAATGGGGATTGTTTTAGGCTGGGCCAGTGATAGCCTTTATTCTTACAACTTTTACATGGGTTTCTCTCTATTTCCACAGTCTTACTGCCTGGCGTTTTTCAGTTTGCATCAAGAACCTCAGAGCATGCTGCAGACATCATCTGTTCAAGCCTTGTAATTCCTACTCTGCTGAAACATATAACTATTATCCCAAATATAGCCATGGGAATATTGAGGCATGAGCAAGGTAGGATGGAGGAAGTGACTTACCCTGGGGAATATGAATCTGTGATACACTAGAAGGGCTATCCAGGAATAAAACTCCCAGTCCTGTACTCCAGCAGAGAGGGTGGTGATGGTAGGGAGATGGAAAGCAGAGAGAGAGAGAAGCAAAAGGAAGAAATGAATACAAGACAGAAGAGGAGAGAGTGCAAAGAGTGAGGAAAGCTGTCAATGAAAATAGGGCTGCTTCAGAGCATGCCAAGCAAGAAATGGAAGTGACAGCCTGAACTGTAGAGCAAAATTGCCCCAAACTACATGGGAAACAGCCACAGCGGCTTCCTTTGACTTACACAGTAAAAAATATTTTGCACTTGGGATGCCTGTAGAGGAGGAAGGAAATCATCTGACTTTTGCATGCCTAAGAGCTACTCTGAAGGGCAAGTTTCCATTGGCAAGGAAAGCATTTGGGACAGTTGGATAAGATGCTGCGAACAAGGCTTGCAGCATTTAACTTCCGTGAGGAAACAACAATTTACTCAGTCAGTACCAGTTACCAGGCACCAGGGCTCAATTATGTAGGAGACTTTAACAGAAGAAGCGTCCATATATTATCAACAGCAAACAAGCCAGTGTGACTTGTTCAAAGGTATCATCGACCCTGGAGCCTATTTCACATTTCGTTGGTTAGCTGAGTGAGAACTGATTGTACACGCTCCCTTGTTTCTCTGTCTGGGTGTTCGGTGGGGAAGACCCCAATTCATTAAAGGAAACAGAGCGAGGTAAAGAGCTGAGCCTCTCCTTGTTATCCTCCTTTGGAAAGGCAGCCTCCTGCACAGTCAGGAGTCTTCTAGGGAGTATTCGCATCAGCAGGAAAAGGAAAAAGCACTCCTGCAATCTGCTCACTTTTCCTCAGAGTATCTCCAGCATTAAGGCATAACAGTGACATCACAGGATCTCTTATGTAATCTCTCTACCGCTTAATAAAAATAATTAAAAAAAAAAAATCTGTGAAAAGCAGAGATGTTCCTTTCTGCTACACTGCACTCCAGGTGATTCCTCTGTCTCTTACTTCCAGATGCTCCTTCTTAACAGGGACTCTGGCAGAATTTTGCTGGTGCACAAAGTAGAATAGCGCCCCCCCCAACATACACACACACTCTTCAGCTACAGCATCACACAGCCTCTCCTTCCCTGTCTCCCATGATTAAAATATCATCCTATTACCACTAGCAGTACTTCTTCTGAACATTCCTGTGTAGCTGTTCTCTCCAGAAATAAAGGATAAGGATGGGTCAAGAACAGCAAAGTGGTATTCAGGCTGAAATCAGGAGGACACTAGCCATTAAAGCCCTTGGTTTCTAGTAGAGCCTTCCAGTGTGCACTGTTAGGCGAAAAAAAGCACCTGCTTGTGAGCTGGAGCTTGTTAAGTTCACACAATTACCTGTGAAATCAAAAGATCACTTCTGAGAACTTCAAAGACCCCTGCAAGTAGGGGTGTATGTCCCTATGTACCTAGCCTACAAGCCTTCTACAAGCAGTCTTACAGGTAAGGAACTGAGGCACAGAGAAAAGTGCCCTCCAAGCTACTTGGGAAGCCTGATGCACAGTACAGCATTACATCTCCCCAATAAGCATCAAACACCGGGACATCCTTCCTCCCTACCCCAAAGAAAAGCTAAGACTCCTTTCTCTACTTTCTCCTTCGCCCTGCTCAGTCAGGCCTGCCTCAGCTTTCCAGTTGCCTGGTACTCTGAATGGCCACTGCAGATTCCTACTGAATATTTTAGCAGGAAGAGTTCTGCCAATTTGCATGCTGCCTGTCACACACATTTAGTTTGCTCTGCTCTTGTATTCCCTTAGTGAGGAGGTAAAGCTCACCCATGACGGCATGATAGGACAAGCCAGGGACTGCCCAGCTGCAAGAGGAGGTAGCCACGAGACAAGGCCAGGGAGAATGTCTTTCACACTCGAGGAGGAGGCACCACAAGGCAATAGGGAAGACAAAGGCAGCTGGGAGCCAGCTGTGCATGCTGCTCTCCTGGCCAGGCTGGGCAGCTCCTCTCCAAATCCCACAGCTCGCAGCAGGTGGTGTGCAGCCATTATGAGATACATTATATAGTGTCGCCTTCAGGCACAGAAATTCTGCCAACAACAAGTTACTTGCTCCAGAGGAACAGGGAGAGTGCTTTCTTTTCTTTTTTTCTTTTTTTTTCCCCTGTGGATGAGGGGCAACCTATTTTTTTTAACCTATTTAAAGACTTTAATCTGCTGCCTATCACATTATTTCACTGTCTTCCACATAAGTCAATAGTAATGTGGAAGTTCCCAACAGCCTTCCTGGGACCTTAGACACTTAATCAGGACAAGCCTAACACAGACAGAGATGTATTTCCTTCTCTTCTCTGTATTTGTTTGCCAGCATGCAATGGTTATGAGGCTAAAATCAAACATGCAGGTGCTCTTTGCACCCCAAACGAGGATGAACTCAAACTTCTCAGGCAGCCCAGCTCCAAAGAATAAAGAAACAGAACTATGGGAGCCTTACATTGTTAAGCCTCATAAAATCTGGCCTTAACAACACCAGAGCATGTATCTACATCTAAGGAAGTAGATATATGCTCTAAGAGCTACTCAGGAAGCTATCTTCATGAACATCCTATCTTCATGAACATCCCTAAGACTTACTGCTCGCACCATGTTACTGTATGGAGGAGGTCCCAGTTAAGGATTTGGCTAAATATTTGAGAAGCATCTGTTTTCTTGGTCATGAGTTGCTAAGAGCTCTATAGGCTCAAGAAAGGGGATCCTTCTTCTTACTAAAAGAGCCTAAACCCATTTTAACTGAGAAGACAGAATTACTATCCCAATTTCCACACTGGCCTTCAGTAATGTAATGGTCAAGCATTTAATTAAATCTCAACAGTATGCTACACTCCCATCCCTGCAGAGATTCATTGCAAAGGCACACTCTCTTTTGGGAAAATACTTGGTGACAGACAGTAAAACAGATATGAAGATACTCCTAATAATTCCTAAGGATAAATGATGTCAGCAGCAACCTTAAGCCAGGTTCCCTCTGATGCACAGATTAGGACGGGTATTTTTAGCGTTCTGTCAAGAAAGGACTGTGAGACCCAAAAGCATCTTATTAATAATAGACTTTCAAGAAGGAGCTGTTTTGTCTCAGGTTATTGGGAACCTTTACCTCTGGGTCTATGCTCCTCCCCCTTACACAAACATTAGTCTGTTTGGCCACCTAGAAACAATCAGATGATCAGGCTGTCAATAGAGGCATAGACATAGTTTTCCTAAGGAAACAAACAGCAGTAGTACTTACACATCAAGTGCAAGCTGTTCAGGATAGTAGTGAGAATCCACTTCAGTTAACTTATTTTATTAAAATTCAGTCATTTAATGTAAGTGCATTTTTAACCTAACTCTACAATCAATGAAGAGAGAGAGAGACAGACAGACAGACAAACTTGGGAAGGTTGTTCAACCCAAGCATTTCTGATGACTAGCTTAGATTAGATACTTTTTAGAATGATATAGTTCAGTGAGCTGAATCCTACCCAAAATGGACAGCATCAGATATCTTGCACTGGCAATGTCAGGAAGCAATGACAACAGGGCTGCTCCTCAAGGGAGAATGAGCAGGGAGCAGAGGGCAACCAGGGTAATGCCCTCACCAGGAGGGTGCAGCCCCACAGGATCTGCACAGGCTGGGCAGAGACAGGTACTGATAACAGCATCCATCAATAGTCCCAGACACAAGAAGATGATGAACCAGATCCAGGGCCCATGAATGGAGACATAGCCAGAGACAGCACTGGAAATACGTTACCTATGATGTAGATCCAAGGTCCATCCGAGAGATGTTACCAGAGACAAGGCTGGAGACACATACACCTAACATGTAGCTTAGACAAAGACTGAAAGCCAAGGCCTGAGCTTACGTGGAGCCTCTGGTCCCACAGTGGAGACCCCAGGTAAGGCTGGTCAGGGCCATCATGGCCCAGTAGCACACTCAGAGGCCTAGAACACAGTGCATTTCATGATGAAGTAAAAGCAACTCTCAGCAGGGAGGAAGATGAAGTGGCTATCCAGAAGACTCCAATACTCCCCAGGAAGTAAAGTCAGTGCAAGTCACAAACACTTTATATGCAGAATGATTAATGGGAATAAGCTGTGCAATTTTCATCTTAAACTAGCTGTGTGATGCCCTATGTCCACCTAACATCTGATGACATAATTTAATTTTTCATGAAGGATTTAGCATTCTGGCCAAAAATCACTCTAAGTCAATTAGAATTTAAGTACAGGTTAGATGCCAGTGAGAAGAATGGGACCTGCAGCAATTCAAATCTCAGATGGTCACATTTAGAGAAAAAAGAATCATTTGCACACTTTTTGTGTTTTCCAGAAGTGGGGGCAATAGGAAAGCCAGGGTTGTTCTCTGTTGCATTTCCAATAGCATTTTGGCCAACCAGTCTTTAAAGTTTCTGGGAAATGACTCGTCTACTTTTGCCTTTGGGAGGCTATTTCACAGCTGAATACATCCCATTCCTGATCTGCCCTTGTTAGTCCTAGCTATGACCTCCATACAGAACTACACAACTTCTTTACAAACTTGGTGACTCTCTTAGCTGTCTGCCAGGCACTGTCCTACCTAGGACCAATCCAGAATAGCTCAACATTTGTCTGGAACATGTCAGGAGTGACTCCTGTGAAGTCAGTGAGTTGCACAGGTATAAATCAGCTCTCAAACACTACACTGTTTATTTCATCATCATTTAACAAGAATTTGCAGATCTCCCTCTTCCAAGCTTTAACATACTTTGCAGCTTGCTACCATTCTGTTTCTGCTAAATCAGCCTTCCTGGAGACCAGAAAGGAAGATGCCACTGAAGAAAGAAGGGTCAAGATGCAGTCACTCATTTGACTGGAAAATCCTGGAATGACCTGGCAAGCCACAGTCACTGCTAACTTCAATCTGATACTTATAATAAGTATCAGATTGATACTAATATGGACACATGCACACATAGTTGTATGCCATCCACTACCAAAAGTACTACTTCTAGCTGAAACTATTTTCTCTTTTATTTCTCTCTCCACTCCCTCTGCTGCTCATTAAAACTCATCTTCCCTCCTACAATGGTGGAGAGTCAGCAGGCTGCCTGGGTAACATTAGCAAATGGGAACTGACAGCCTGCCACCATTTTCCAAAGGCTTACATTTTTGATATCTGCCTGTCTTCCAGCCTGACTAATTCTGTAGAAGACTTTTATCATGGGGAGACTGACCTCAGGCAGGAGCCATTTTGTGTCACTGTGAACAGGTGAAATGAAGACATGATGAGGAGCAGCAAGAACTCTCTAGCAGCAAAAGGTAGGGAGAAGAAAATTGATATACCATGAGAATACCTGCTTAACCACAGCAAGCCGCACAGTGATTGGTCCTCTAATGAATAAATTCACTGGAGAACCTGATCTATGGAGTACTTTGAGACCCTGTAAGAAACAGCCTTAATTGATGATAAACTGAAACACCAGACAAGTTACGAAAAGCATTTTCCCACTGTGTTACAACACTCTCGATCCAATTACAGAGTTCCTCTGCCAGCTAGTGCCTCAAGAGATTCATTGGCTACTTCACAATGCCTTACAGGGACAGATTCTTCAAATGCCCCATTATTCGTACTTGGATTTTGGCACAATAATTTTCAGTATATTTCATTGCTGAGTTGGGGAAACAAAAAAAATGAAAAATATTCATAACATGGCTAGCTGTTCATGCTTACAAAAAGTAAACAATGCGGTTACTGACTGTATTTTCCTGCTGATGTTTGGTATGCCATGGGAGCTTTCATCTGAAGGACTCACTATCCCCATTCTTTACCGAGCTCAGCATCCCTGGCTGAACTATGTTCCTCAAGATCCACTTCAGCCTCCTCTCAACTGTGTGGCAGATTCATCACAAGAATCATAATTTCTTCCCATTTGAGGCTCCTGAGGCTGCCACGAAAAGAAAAAACTAGTCATTCAAAATCTTAAGTTCTACTCTCTCCTTGCACAGTGCGGGGTGTGCCTCAATTATACCCTTCAAAAAAATCAGGTTGCTGCTGTTAGTTCTACAGTATGGTGCTGGAAAGCTCCTGAGAACAGCACGACTGTACAGCTTCTCACAGTCCAGGACAGCCCTTTCCATCAGTGGTCCAAGCTTCCACTTCCAAGGCTGGCCAATGGCTGAGTTTACCAGACCAAGCAGGAACAGAAATTTAAAAACCTATGAGGATTAACATCCCTGACACACTTCTATTTCACATGTTCCCTTACAGTCAGGCACAGTGGGTTCATTTTGCCTTTTGTTCCCCAGCTAGATCCTAAAGAACTCCTTACATACCTAAGGCTTATGTGCAGCCAAACAATTCACCTTTTTGGGGAGCTTCATATCAAAAATTTAAATGGAAATGCATAGGCACCCTTTACCTCCCTTGACTTCTCTACAGACAGATGTATGCTGTTGCAGCTTCATGCCTATCATCATATTTAACCTTCTGTTCTAAGGCCCTTCTCTATCTTAGTTATTCTGGTATGAAAATGGCCTACTTGCCCGCTGCATTTCCAAGGAGTATGTGGTCCCTCATAGGCTGACTTCTGGCAGATTTATACAAGACCTTTTCCCTCAGATTGGGTGTCATAGTTAGGGGTCTTTGTTTGACTTTATTTGGGGGAACTGTGCAGTAGAAAGCCACTTGAGCTTGAAATCTTAGGATTGGTTGCTTTGATCTCATTAGTGGGCTAGCAGACACGTCAGCAACATATATGATACATTGGTGGACTGGATTCATTCCTTTAAAGAGGGCTATCACAGTTAAAATAGGATGTAACTTTCTTTGAAGAGGCCAAGAACTTTGTAGCAGTGAGGAAGGAAGTATAACTGAACTGGTTGGGTAGAGCTGCAAAGCTCCAGGTCAAATTCACCCAGAGCTGGGGACGGCCAATCGCTGAGACAGTCTTTAGACAGTCTGGGATTGTCTTTAGATAGGGTAATTAGGGCTGGAATACGAGAGAACTTCTGTTTTTTGTATTTTACCTACCACTGTTCACTCATCCACACAATCATCCAACACATCCTAATTGCTTCAGTACTCCTCTGCAAAACAAACTCAGAGCAACTTGGTAAGAGACATCCAAAGACACAGATCTAAGATGTACACAGAAGCAGTCATCCAATAACGATGACCAGCTGTCACAGGCAGCAAAATGCTCTTGGCAGTTGGCACTGGTGAATTTTCAAATACCCGCTGGTCACTACTACCCCATTAATTGTGGGCACTTTGCCCAGGCTACAATTCTGAACAACTTTTTTTTTCTTCCTTACCCCCCTCTCCTCCTCACAGACTTCTAACAACACAGTTAATAAAAAATTTATCAGGGCAATGAAATAATCAGAAATTTGACTTGATCTGGGAGCCAGAGTGGAGACTTTCTGCTGTTCAGGTGCAGAAACAGGAGTGTCTGGAGTTGCTGTCAGAAACATGCCCACAAAAACAACAGGATTAGAGAAAAATGAGAGTGAGTTGTTGGTGGTGGTGATTATTTTTTTCTAAGAGAGCAGAAAGGCTAGGAGACTGGTCAGTAGTGAGCTCTCAAACACCAAGAAGAAGAGGGCAACACTGCAAAATCCATAGGGAGTAATGGTTTTTGCAGCACCACAAATAGAAACAAGCACGGCAGCACTCAGAGACAGTAAACAACAGTCACAGCACCTCCTGTGAACTGCAGATTCAAGTGACTAAATATCTGGAGTTTCTTTTTAAAATCTGATATAGTTCTCCCTGTAGGTAGACAAAGGAGCAGAGACAGCAGCACTTCAGTCCAACACTAGTGATGTCTCAAAAGAGTTCAAGGACTAGAGAGACAAGGGCACCATGAAAACCAGGAGAGAAATGCAGTAAGCCTGGAATAGTTTGGGCTAGAATAGGATTACTCATCCAGTGAAAAATTTAGCATATGCCTCAGGGTTTTGCTGGGCAAGTGGTTCTGGGAGCATGAAATCCAGAACTCTTTTCAAGGGAGTACCTTACCTTCTGGCTCAGTGGGAAGAGGGAAGCAAAAGTACCTGAATAAGGAGAAGACAAACTTCCACCGGGAGAGCTTGCATGAATTTATGGCAGGCTTAAAGCGAGTGATTTGGAAGGGAATGAAGCTGCCCATTAAGAGGACATTTTCAGGCAGGTAAATATATCAGGGTTTATAACCAAAAGCATTATCCAGTGTAGAACAGACTACAGAGTAAAAGTAGAGTAAAAAAAAAAAAAAAAAAAAAAAAAAAAAAACGGTACTGGTACCGTTTAAAGTCACAATGTCCAGGTTATGGCACAAAAAAGAGTCAAGGTTAGTGAACATTGCCAAGGTCACAATGTTATACAGGCATAAATCCAGAGTCTCTGGAACTACTCTCTAGCACAATTTCATTATTCTGCCATAGACAGGCAGGGTAGGTGCATGTCCCTGATTTTCAGACACCTGAAATTTTGCTGTGTATATCTGAGCTAGACATTCATGTTCCATCTACAGTCCAAGAAGAAAAAGGACTTTCAGAAGATGATCCATCACATTATCTTCAGACAGACAGTAAAAAGAGTAAGATGCTTACTTTCCCCAGCAGACTACAGAAGGGGGCCAGATGACTATCTTAGATTTGCACTGCCAACATTTAGATGTCTAAGAATAAGTGAGATGAATCTCACCTGTATTATACCAGTTCTGTTTGCATGACTAAGTGTCCATAAGGGCAAAAGATGCAGCACCTTAAGGGAGCTGCACTTAAAAAAATGAGTGACAGAGATATATGTCTCTGGACTTGAAGTCTAGTCCTGCCTCTGACAGGACATCTGTGTGATTTATCTAGCAGAACCATGTACACACCCCAGATTTGTTAAAATGAGGTGGGTCTTTTATAACCTTGGATGTCTATGCTTCTACTGTCAATGAGTTTTGTTCTGTTTGGCTCCATAGCTCCAGTCCTTTGAACAGCCAGGTACACAAACACAGATCCACACCCAGGCTCCCTCCTGGAATCAACCGGTATATCCCCTTTCTAAGAAAGGCCATGCACTGCTGACATGGCAGCCCACTCCATACCTGCAGTCAATGCCAAGTTTGGCTCCCTCAACCCAGGAAAATCCTCCAACACCAACCCCACCGGCCCTAGGCTTTCACTTTTGTGCCATGTAACACACACTCTTGGCATCAGGTTGTAAAAACACCAGTCTGCCAGACTGTGTCCCAGCCTACTCATTATTTCAGGCATTCTTAACCAGAAAACATAACAAACCAACCAATCAAAGAATAAACATGTCTCAGGGCCCCAGGGGCACCACAGGGAGCATGGAGAAGATCTGGCCCCAGTGGCATGCTGTGCAGACATTGTCTATCTGTTCCAAAAGGTGGTAGCCTCAAATAATATGAACACAAGTCAATCTATGCCATTTGACCTGCAGTCCAAGACTTTCATGCCACGGAGTAGTCAAGACATAACAAAGGTGTCAACTTCAACTGCAAAAGTGGTCCCCAGACTTTGCATAGCTGTAAATATTCTTCCTAAATATTTACAGTCAGACCTGAATTGTGTGAAAGACATACACAGTAATGAATGACACAGGGAGAAGCAGTCACTGCTGCTTTGTTACACTCCCTTCAAATGTGTTGAGTTGATGGTGAGAGAGAAAAGGGGCCCTTATTTGGAATGCCAAGGGTGGTCTGCTTATAAACTTTTATTCTTAATCTCTTTCCTGTAGGTCAACAAGTTGATTAATCTTTCTGATAAAATCATGAATCAGGAGCTCTATGTGTTCATAATCCCCAAGATTATTGTTGGATTTGGATAGTCAAGGTCATCAGGCTTCCACGTTGCAAGGTCTGCTCTGTGGCTATTTGAGGAGATTAATCCTACTTCTTTGCAAAGAATTTTTCTTTACATTCAAAACAGCAGCATAACCAAAAGTCACGTTCCCATCAGTCTAACAAGGGGACAATCAATTTGAAGAGACTATACACTACACACAGCTGTTACTGTGGCACCTGTGTGAGGATGACATGGAATTCAGGTTTAGGGTCTTGCTTCCTAACTTGTCTCCCTTTAAAAGACTCTTTAGTCTGTGTACTTTACTCTGCCTGTCTGCATTAGCTTTTAACACATCAATGGAAATGCTTGCTGCATACCAAAGCTGAGAGCTGAACACCCCAGTTAACAAAGGATGAATAGATGTCTCATTCATTCACTAACACAGAGTCCACTTTACTGCACACTAATCCTAACATACAGCTTCTTGTGGTGATATAGTTCTGATTTCCTTGCAGGCAATTTTGCCAACGCATCCCACAGCCAACTCTCACATCCAAAGCTGGCCTCCCAGGCAGAGTACTTCTAAAATCTCTTATACCCAGGTCTAACAACTGCCAGATGTTTCAGGCCCACCACATCACCGATATTCTGTGCACAACTAAGTATTCACGTCAGTATGTTGTGAAAACAAACTCACTGATCTTACGGTTTGAGCAACTCATGAGCCAAGGGCATCCAAGGTAAGATACCGTTACATTAAAATTATTGCACCATGAGATTCCCTTCTCCACATATTCAAAAGGAGTGTCTCTCCTTACCTTATTAAAGGCAAAAGGTTGTTCTTATACTGCTGACAGAGAAGACTCAGAAAGGAATAAAGAAGATAACAGGCTGCCAGAGGCCCAATTTACGCACCCCCAAATTAATGAGTCATTCCAATTAAATTATTTGCCCTAAATTAAAACTTATCACCAAAATTTAATTCTCATTTCATTAAAAAGGACCTCCCTAGCTATCTTTTCTTTTTTTCTCCACTGATTTTTTTTAAAGGTAACCTTCACAGAATGGGAAGAAAAACATAGTCATATTCTACTTTCCCATTTGAGGAATCTCTGAAAGTTTTATGTTTTAGGACTGTTCCTCATTCCTATATGCACTCACACACAAAATTAAGGTATAGTCTAGCTTCTGCATCACTGAAAAATTCTATGGATGGCTAGAGAGGTAGAAGATCATGCCATGAAAGATACCACTTAAGTGAAATCTGATAAATGAAGGAGGACGGAATTTTTAAAACTGCTTTGTCCAAGCTTCAGCAGTGACAGCATTTTTATTTCAGAAGTGAGAAACTTAAGACCCCCATCTTTAGGATTTCCAAGAGATCCTTTAGCAAAAACCAGGCAGATAAATAATGGACATTCTCAATGAGTCTTTGAGAAACAAACCAACCTATTGATTATTCTCAGACTTTCACACAACACTAAAATTTCTCAATTTCTCAACTAGGTTCTTTCAGCTACAGGTTTCCCCACTGAGAGCTGGGGCTGTTACAGGCAGACTCAACACTAGCAACAAGAGCTGCCACCTGTTCCCACTTTCTCAGAATGCCAACACAGATCTTTGTTTTCTTCTCAGGAACAATACAGCTGCTTCCTTTGTGTTCCTAATCCACACCCTTTCACCCATTCTCTACTGGAGATTAACAATTTTTAACACAATATTTTTTTTAAGGCACTTTCAAAAGCTGCGGTTGGCTTTTGAGAAACTGCTCCCTGTCTGAACACTCAGTAAATGGAAACCATATGTCTAAGTATCTGTTTCTTTTTTGTCTATTTTGTTGTGTGCACATTTGGCAAGTTATTTTTTTTCCCTTAACTATCACATCTCAGGCTTTATTAAACCAAGCTGCTATTCTGTTATTTTGGAGATTTTTTTTTCCAAGCAACTGACTACTGACATTTTAACAGCTATACAGGAAATGTGATATTAAGTCATTATTTTCTCAGAATGTTTCTTCACTTTCTGGTGAGTAAAAAGATGCTTCTGGGGTAGTAATTCCAGTATTTCTAAAGATAAAAAGAGGAGGAAAGCTGGAATTCCAAAAGAAGTGTGAGATGAGGGTCAAGAACTTGATAGCGTAGGAGCAGAAGGCTACAGTGGGACAGTTGGGATCAATAGGCACTGTACAAATAAATGCATGCAGTAGAAAGAAATGGCACAGAGCACCATACCCGCCTTCCTGCCAGCTCTTTAAATCATCAAGTCACTTTTAAAGGGGCAGTGTCTTATTATCAGTACTATACTACTATTACCTTGTTCCCTTCCCCTAAATGCAAATTTCCTTCTTTCTTTCTGCAATTAACTCACATTAAATATTAAAAAGGAAATCTTTTTAAGTAGGAAATGAATTTGTTTCATTTTACAAGTCTTGGTGTTGTTTTTGAACTGCCGGCTCAATTTAGGTTTATTTTACAATCTGTTTCTGGCCAATTTCAATTTCAGATGAAATCTTAGCTCCAGTGAAGCAAAATTCCCCTCAATTTTAGTGGAATCAAGATTTTGATCCAGGTTCTTATGCACTACCACACAGCTAAAATGACTGTAGACAGTAATGCAGCAGCCAAAAACACAGAACATGAGCCAGTGGACCCCAAGAATCTGGAATTTTAAGTGAATCTCATATAGCGCTCTGAGTATGGCAGATTTGCAGTATCAACTCCATTGGCACCAGTGAAATAAGAAAAAAAACAGACAGAAGGAACACGTTGCTCCACAAACACCGGAATTATCAAGGCCTGCTTTTCCACGGCTACACGTCCCAGGTCCTAACGTCTCATTCCTCAGACAACCTTCAAAACTCTTGGCCAATTTCAGTCAATGTGGCACCAGTCAGCTGGCACACATGTGGTTCCAAAACAGCCTGCAAATATGAAGCCTTTTACCCATCCCACAGCTAAGGGATGTGGGAGGAGACTAGTGGCCACCAGTAAGAATTCTGAGGAGCAGGAGCTCTGGCTGGGGCAACATCACAGCAGCTATGAGGGGTGCTGGAGTCAGCTGAGTGGCTGCAAAGGTAGAAGGACAAGCAAAGAGCATAACTGTATGAATTTTGTTTCTGTAGGAAGCCAAGACACCCCCAATATCTCTAAGGTTTCAATATAATAAAAACTCAAGTGAGCAAATCACAAATCTGGCTAATCTCAACCTGACGTTATTTCTTTTAAATTAAAGGAAGAAAACAAAATGGACAGCAAAGCTATGGAAAAGGTTGATGTGGTACAGAGAAATGTGGAGTGTGATTAACTTTAGCTTTCATCTACATTGCAAATAAAAAACAAGCTGATTTTGAAATTTCTAGGGGAGAATAGTTATATATCTTTTCTCATTATTTTGGGGAGGAATCCAAAGCTTCAAAGTTTTTCAAGAATATTTTTATTTTTTTAAACATTAGTGTTCATTTTTGAGCTTCTAACCAGTTACAGGCCTGCTATGTACAAAGAATAAGATATTAATTCCTGGTAATACCAGCACATTTTCTCTGCAAAAAGATCTCAGAGGGTATGACACAAAAATTGTTCATTCACTGTTGGCCAGACACTGGCTGTCCTGGAGGGAGAAAGCAATAAGAATCTATGGCTTTACTTAAGAGTGTCAAAGGGAGCTTTAACCTGTGGTCAGCACAACCAAGTCAACTTTCAAGATATACAACAGGAAAAGGCAATTTTGTTGTGCTACCATGGCCACTGGTGTTTCAGCAATGACAGCAGGAACACACTTGGCTTTACAGTTAATGGATATTTGTAATGTCCAATGGTCAGGAAATTTGGTGGTGGGTTCAGGTTCTCACTGTGTTTGGAGCTGACAAAATATTGTCCCTACTCCACTGTCTTACAGTACAGGCTAAGACATGGGACAGTAGACTGAGAGGTGAGCAGACAAAGAAATAAAAAGGAAAAATTTTTTACATTACTGTTTTGAATCTAGAACTCCGGTTATACTCTATTAACTGACAAAGCTCTAAAAAGAGAGCACTGAAGCTAAGATGATTTATATCAGGAAGGAGTTGGATTATCAGATCCAGATCCCTCCTCCCAGCCATAGGAAAGGATTCAATGTATTTTATGCCATATTTTCTCCTCCAAAATGAGTAAGCATTTTTGAAGCATTCTGGTTTTGTCTCCTCTCTGCACCTGCAAAGCAAGCACCAAAATAATTCCTGAAAAACCTCCTGATTTACGCACTATTAAGGCTGAGATCCAACCTATATAATGGAGCTAAAGCCTATACTGTGTAGTAACATTCCCGCCAGGCCTGGAGTTAGGAAAATATAAGTTAAGAGGCATCAGAACACTATGGAGGCCTTAAAAACATTAGCTGGGGAGTGACAAGAACTTCCCTGGTAAATTATGAAACACCAGGTGCAATTTCCTGCAAGTTATGAGTTTGGGCAAAAACAAACCAGCACAGAAAACCTAGAAGTATTGTCACCAATACTACTGTGCACCTGAAATTCTAGAATTATTTTGCTGGCAGGAAATTACCATCTGCTGTAACACCAGAAGGGGTCAGCAAGATCTACTGTGCTTCAGATCCCCAAGATGATTCCCTATTCTCTCAGCTTATTTTCCCCCATCAAACTGATCTGCTGTCACTTCCTTCCTAGCACATTGGTCCTGTCTCTCCTAGCCCCTGTAGTAACCTGAATTTCTCTCCTCCTTCCAATCTTTTTCTCCCCCACTGCTCCCAGTAAAATGATCTTTTTTCTCCCTCCCAGAAAACTCATACTCCCATGTAATCTCATTATTCTTTGCAACAGCATGCCAAATTCATTGTCATTTTCCCACTGGACCTATGTCCTGAAAAAGACAAAGTGGTCTGTGCTTGTTCTTACCTACTGCAAACTCCCTGGAATTGAAAATGCTGCAGTATTAGCACTTGGAAAGATCCTTTGAATTCTGGGCTCTGCGCCCACAAAACAAGGAAGCAAACAGTTATCTCAAAGACTGGCATCTGACTCCAAGATCCTTATTGTCTTGCTAGCTGAGGAAAAAATAGCTTCAGCTCACTTCAAACTGTTCCATTTCCAGCAGCTCCCAAAGAGGCAGGAAGGATCCAAATGACAAGAGAAGAGAGACCCCCACTAGAGCTCTGCTAACCTCTCAAACCAGCCCAACATTGATTTCCCAGCAACCTGTCACAAACACCACCCTGTATTTTGGCAAAGAATAAACTTCAGAGGAGAAATGTAGAAAGAGGTCTGGAAATACTAAAAGATTCACAGTACCAGACAGATTGGTCACTCTGGGCTCCCCTCTATAGTCACTGGAGGAAAATTGACATTTTTATTGGTCAATTCATCTGATGAATTTTGGACATCTACTTTAGGATGAGTCGGAGTGTGTCCTAGAAGTGCCTGTTTCTTCTCATTAATGATAAAGGGAAACCAAGGTGACTCACTCCATTGGATACACCTACATTTGGTCAGATGAACCCCACTGTGGTTCACTGGTTCAGGTCTGAGGCTGATGACTGGCAAAAGCTGCTGTCATCTCATGTCTGACTTCAGGCTTCTTTAAAATAAGCTAGTGTGCCTTGCTCCACTTCTATGCAGAGACTCTTCTCACAGCACCAATGACTAAATCATAATTTTTCCCTATTACTATCCTCAGTAATGAGGACAAGGGCTGAGTGGATGGTGGAAAACACCCTCTTCCTCAGCTGTAGGTAGGCATGGATCTTTCAGAGTCAAGACTGGGGCTCACAGACACAGCCACGTTTACGGGAAGCCTGACTGGCTTCTGCTGCCTTAGTGGGTGAAGATTTGCTTTGCAGTGCTTTACCAGTCACTAGCACAAAGTCATTTAATTTCAGGGGAGTGAGCAGAAAGAAGGGGAACAGCTAATCCATCACATAGAGTTAATCATAAATATTAAATGGTTAAATTGCAGCAAAAACAAATACATCTTTATACCACTCTGAAACAATAAACAGTCATTCTGAATCTTTGCAAGCAAGAAGCTCTACAAATGCAATGCATAATGGAGAAAGGCTACACTCTGTGGTCCTTTTCACAAAACTAATGCTAATCAGTTTGAAAGAAAACTGTAGGATTTGGCCTTTAGCTACTATACTTTGACTTTGAGATTGTGATTAGGGCTGGGCAGTAAACAAGAATTCCTCTTTATGAAAATTTGCTGCTGAAGTTTCAAATTTGCTTCTGTTTTGCACAAGAATGTCAAAGCCCTTTTGTTTTTTTTTTCACGAAATAAACATAAAACAAAGAAGAGCCCACATCCTTTGAATAGCCAATAATTGGGAATGTGAAGAAATGCTAGTCAGTGTGCAAGAGTCCCAGGATGTGAGCAAAAATGAGAACTTGAGTCCTCCATACCTCAGCTGAATGCTTGAGTTATTGGGTAGTCTGTGGCAATGTTATAGCTCCTTTTTGTCCTAGTTTTGACCAGAAAGAGCATCCCCAACCTATAAAACTTGCCTGATTAAAATTTAATAAAAGTCAGAATCAAACATAGAAAAGCCTTGCTGAAAAAGCTATTGACTCCCTACTTGGGAGAATTATAGGAATGCAGCCAGAGTATGTAGAGATGCAGCGAGGAAGGCTAATGCTTATTTGGAAGTAAGTCTGGCAGGGGAAGTCAAGGATAACAAGAGCTTCTTCAAATACATCAGCAGCAAGAGGAGGACTGGGGAAAATCTGGGCCCGCAGCTATATGGGGCGGGGGCCTTGGTGACAAGGGATACAGAGAAGGCAGAATTACTGAATGCCTTCTTTGCTTCCGTCTTCACTGCTAAGGGCAGCCCTCTTGAGTCCTGCAGCCTCGACGTGAGGGAGAAAGTCCGGAGAAGGGAAGTCTTTCCTTTGGCTGAGGAGGAAAGGATTAGAGACCTTCTGGGCAGGCTAGACATCCACAAATCCATGGGCCCAGACGGGATGCACCCGCAGGTACTGAGGGAACTGGCGGATGTTGTTGCCAGGCTGCTCTCCATCATCTTTGAAAGGTCTTGGAGAACTGGAGAGGTGCCTGAGGGCTAGAAGAAAGCCAATGTCACTCCAGTCTTCAAAAAGGGCTAGAAGGAGGACCCACGCAACTATAGGCCGGTCAGCCTCACCTCCATCCCTGGAAAGGTGATGGAACAGCTCATTCTGGATGTCATCTCCAGGCATATGGAGGAAAAGAGGGTGATCAGGAGCAGTCAGCATGGATTCACCAAAGGGAAATCCTGCTTAACCAATCTGATAGCCTTCTATGATGGAATGATTGGCTGAGTAGATGAGGGTAGAGCAGTGGACATTGTGTACCTTGACTTCAGCAAGGCTTTTGACACTGTCTCCCATAACACCCTCCTAGGCAAGCTCCGGAAGTGTGGGTTAGACGAGTGAACAGTGAAGTGGATTGAGAACTGGCTGAAAGGCAGAGCTCAGAGGGTCGTCATCAGTGGCATGGAGTCTAGTTGGAGGCCTGTGGCTAGTGGTGTCCCCCAGGGCTGAGTACTGGGTCCCATCCTGTTCAACTTGTTCATCAACGACATGGATGAGGGGGCAGAGTGCCTCCTCAGCAAGTTTGCTGATGCTACCAAGCTGGGAGGAGTGGCTGACACACCTGAGGGCTGTGCTGCCATTCAGAGAGACCTGGACAGGCTGGAGAGCTGGGCAGAGACGAACCTCCCGAGGTTCAACAGGGGCAAGTGCAGAGTCCTGCACGTAGGGAAAAATAACCCTAGGCACCAGTACAGGCTGGGGGCTGACCTTCTGGAGAGCAGCTCTGCAGAGAAGGACCTGGGAGTGCTGGTGGATGACAAGTTGACCATGAGCCAGCAATGTGCCCTTGTGGCCAGGAAGGCCAATGGTATCCTGGGGTGCATTAGGAAGGATGTTGCCAGCAGGTGGAGGGAAGTGATCCTGCCCCTCTACTCAGCCCTGGGGAGGCCTCATCTCGAGTACTGCGTCCACTTCTGGGCTCCCCAGAGCCCCAGTCCCCCAAAAGAGACATGGAGCTACTGGAGAGAGTGCAGCGTAGGGCTACCAAGATGATCAGAGGGCTGGAGCATCTGCCCTATGAGGAAAGGCTGCGAGAGCTGGGCCTCTTCAGCCTGGGGAGAGAAGACTGAGGGGGGGGATCTTATCAATGTGTACAAGTACCTTAAGGGAGGGTGTCAAGGGGACAGGGCCAAACTCTTTTCAGTTGTCCCATGTGACAGGACAAGAGGCAATGGGCAGAAATTGAAGCACAGGAAGTTCCGCCTGAATGTGAAAGGGAATTTCTTCACTGTGAGAGTGACAGCACTGGCATTCTCAGAGGCTGTCCAGAGAGGTTGTGGAGTCTCCTTCTCTGGAGATCTTCAAGGCCCGCCTGGATGCAACCCTGTCTACCATGCTGTAAGTGACCCTGCTGAGCAGGGAGGTTGGACTAGATGATCTCCAGAGGTCCCTTCCAACCTTACCCATTCTGTGATTCTGTGACAGAAATCACAGTCATCCTCTGCCTTCTCCTCGTTGAAAAAGTTATTCTCTTAGCTTGAATTGGAGATGCCTAAGTCTTTATTGACAAAATTTTTAAGTCTTGGCCTGTTATCATGTCTGTGGCTTTGTCCTGTGACCCTGATGAGATAAATAAGGACTACAGGAATTTCTCCACTGAAACTAATGGTTGAAAAGTGCCTAGGTATATATCCCTAAAAGAATGAGAATACAAAATAAGGCTGGGAACAAGGCAGCCACCAGATCCCCTTATGGCCTGTTCTCCTGGAACAAGTCACTGAACATACTGGAATAATTAAACATTCCATTTATAAACACCTAGAGGATGACAATGAAGTAAAAGAAAAATAACCAATGTACTTCTGGCAAGCACATATGTCACCTCAATTTAATAATTTTTTTTAAGAGGATATCTGGCATAGTGTTTAAAGTGGAAGCAGTGTATGTGATGATGTGATAAATCTTGACTTCTGAAAGGCCTGACAATCTCCTATACAAGCTAAGAAAATAGGGTGGGTGTTAAAACATCAGTAGCATGCTTCGAAGAGCTGCTATCAATGGGTCACTAACCATTAGGGATGGAGGTCTTAGTGGGTTGCTGCTGCAGTCTGGTTTTGTGCCCTGATCTTTTCAATACTTTAATTAAATATGTCCATGATGGAGTAAAAAGAAGGCATGTAACTTTTGTCGATGGCATCAAGTTGGGAGCAGTTACAAGTGCTTTGGAGACCAGGATCAGAATTCAAAATGCTCTTGGTAAACTGCAGAACTGGTCTCCATGGAGAAATCAACTAGATGGAATCCAGCAATAGTGAGTATAAAACAGTACACTCAGAAAGGAGGGAAAAAACAATCAGTGCTCAAATACAAAAATAGGGTATGAACAGTCTGTCAGCTGTGCTGCAGACTAGTACCTGAGTGCAAGGAGTAGCAAAGAGACTAAGTAAGAGAAAGCAATGAGGTGCTCTGATAAAAAAAAAAAAAAAAAAAAAAAAAAAAAGAAGAAGAAGAAGAAGAAGAAGAAGAAGAAGAAGAAGGAATGTAAATCTCATCTCATTATGGAGCTTCTTAACTGATGCATGATATGTAAAACACAGCAAGTACTTATCTGACCTTTTTCTGCACTGCTGAGTCCTCAAGTTAAACCCATGTTCAATTTTGGACAGTATATTTAAGGAAAGGTGTGGACAAATCAGACATCAGTGAAATGAATATGACACAATATTTGGAAAACACAACTTGCCAGAACAATTTGGTGAACCTGAGCCTGTTAAGCTGGAGTAGAGAGGTCTAGGACACCGTTGGAAAACATACCTCATGGTAATGGGCTCCTAGTAAATAAAAGGTAGTTCTGAGGAAGTGGAGGATCAGTTAACCACCATTTGCCTCTCAGGAGGATCAGAAATAATCAGTAGTAAAATCAGTTTAGGTCTATGTTAACAAATGTTTTCCAACAGCAAAGCAAGTGAAATAATGGCCATACACTGGCTACCCATGCAGCAGAATCTCTTCCAAAATACTTGATAGGTACAGGCACCATAGAGTTGATATTGTCTCAGCACACGAGGAAGGGCCAGATAACCTCTTGTGGGTCCTTCCAGCTCTTTGCTGCTCTGATTAGACACCAACAAAAATGTGTTGGGCAGCAAATAGAAAGTGTTACTAGTAGTTATTACACTCCAACTGAGTCATTACAAATATTTTGAGTGAGGTGACAACGGAGAGCATTCTTTCTGTGTTCATCTCAATGCAGAGACTATGGTACTAGCATCTGGTGGTGACTGAGTTGGGTTGAGACAGCTGCCTCCAGTTCAGCCCTCATGGGAAGCAATGCTGGCCACTTGGATCAGAGAGACAGACATGGTTACCCTCATGAATCTTTTACAGTGTGTACCTACTTCTACCAGTAGAGTTCTGTTTGAATTTGAAAAGGAAGGAAGACTTGTGAAGTACTGGATAACTCTATGGCAAAAATAACAAAAAGTAGCTTTCTCCACTTTTAGTTGGCTAGGAGGTTATGATCCTTCTTAAATGTTCTTTCATTACCCCTCTTACAGACCTCTGCGATATGCCTCAGCTGAGAGCTATCCTACCAGTTAACACAGACACTAAAGAGGGGCTGGTTGAGCAGCCCGCTACACAGAGACTAGTGCTACCTAACAAGGCAGAACTAGCTCCACCCTTGGCAGTACTAAATGACATGGATAGGTCTATGAGCAGTGACCTGTCTCTTCCTGTCACTTACTACTGCAGCTCTAGCCAGTTGCTTTCACAAAGCAGAGCTCATCCCAGGAAGGCTGATTTTCTAGGGAGGGCAGGGATCTGCTTCTGGAATCCAACTCCATTAACCTGTACCAATCTAAACTCAGCGAATCTTTAGGATGCAGCAAAGTCCATCTATTTATTTCAGCTGGCATTTTGGCTATGGGAGGAGTCTTCTCTCATCACAGTGGTTATTGCACCACCCAGCTATCTGCCTACTTCTCAGTATTTGTTATAGTTATTCTACTTGTGTCTTGGGGTAATAAGGATGTTTTTTCATAGAAGCTAAAATAAATGGAGGAGTCGAACTGGGTGAGATTAAGGACCTGTCTTTGGGATACGGCACAGTAAGGAGCAGAGATACCCAAGAGAGCACTAATTAAGTAGAACTGAAAGTATGGACACAGAGCTAAGGCATCTTATTGCCTCCACACTTGAGCAAGGATCATGGTGGAATATTTCAGTGACATATACAGACATCACCAGCATGCCCAAAGCCTCCAAGGAGATCTCTAACCCCAACCTTGTGTCAGTTTCCCTGGGCCTGTTCAACCAGAATCACTAGGAGTCATGCTAGGAATCCTCTTGTCCCAGGCTACTGTGTAAATCAGTTGACCACCCTACTATTTAACTTTTCAAGAATTGTATTTTGTTTCATTTATTTATTTTTAATTAGCAGTTAGGGATGCCCAGAGATTCATGCAGACAATGGTTTTAAATATATGCATGTAGTAACAAGAAAAGTAAATAAATCATATTAAATAAATAAAACCAAATAGCTTAGCATAACTCAGTATCAAAACTCCTTACACTTGCTACTAGCAGCACCCTATTAATCAGGCAGACAACCTGCAAATCTGAGAATAATAATAATCAATATGAGAAAATGCTACTGAGAAATAAAAGGGATAACCTGCAACATTTACTAGTTTTCAATAAATTAGTCTAATTAGTTAAGATTATTTAAAATGAATTATTTATTCAATTTAAATTAATAAAAACATGCTTTAAAATGGTGAGTTTAACTCTTCCAAATTGTAAGGAATTTTTTATTTGTATTTTGCTTTAAAAATAGACCAAGCTTACTGTTACAAAAAACAAAACTAAGAATCTCATCTAATCACAGGACTCTGGGAGTTGGGGCTTCAAAAGTAGGCACAATATTGTGTTGGTCTTGTGGTAAAACTGTGGCAGGTATTAAAGAAAGATCATTCAAAGACGCATTGTCAGCTGGCAGCCTGAGTTTAGATCTGCCAAAACCTGAATGTTCTACTCTTTAGAAAGATGACCATCGTTCAGAGTTGGACATCCACATATTTAGGTGAAAGTTATAACAGAGAACTCAATCTTGTTGCTTAGGCCCATATCTAATAAGTACAAATAAAATTAATAATACATTGCATGGCTCTAAAATTCATTTATAGCTATATTTTCCTTGACAGGTAAACAGAAATAGTGTGTTGTTGGATTTTGCCAGCAATAAACCACCTACAGCTGGTTAGCTATGCGCAGCTCTAGTGAGCAGTGAGGCAGCGTACAGCTTCTGGGCTCTGTGAGCGCATTTCACATCGGGCATGTTCCAGCAAACACTCAAAATAAGCCTGGAGACCGGCTCTGCATGCCAGAGTGCACTGCTCTTCCCGTAGCTGGAGGAAGATTTTCTGCGCAAAGACAAATTGGGAGCCCTACGTCTCACTACACTCACATGTAAAGCATCAACTTTGAATATAGACCCAGACCTTACCTTGCAGATAAACACTCAGTGTGCTAGTTAGCTCTGAGCTTTACAAGTAATACCAGCAAGAAGAAGACAGCATTCATGCACACACATTTGTGACTAGAGTGATTCAAACACTTGCTGAAAGAAATAAAATCTGTAGCATTTTGGGTTACTAGAAAAATCAGGAGGAAAAAAACAAACTTCTCTCTGAATGATAACACAGAAGCTGAACAGAGCTATAATATATATCAAGTACATTTGTACATATATATCTATTTAATATGCTCCATAAATATTGTAAGTAAATAGGCAGATAAACAGAATTTTGTGATAATTAAAAAAAAAAAGTAAATTTTCTTGTTTGGTATTCTGGTCTGGACAGGACAAACATAACGCCCTTAACAGTAATTGATGAACTCTGCTAATGCGTTTGCTCTCTATTAAACCATGAACGCAGGTAGACAGATTGGATAATGCTAGTTCAAACTGCCAAGTTTCCACTTCCTTATAACAAACACGGGAGGAGAATAGCTAAAAAAAGGAGAAGGAAACATAAGGTATGTGGCAGCTACCTTAGGTACCAGGTTTCACACAGGCCTGGTGACAGTGTACCCTGCAAACCAATGACCTAGCATAGAAAAACACCTAGGAAAATTAATTTTCCAGACTTGCAAAGAATTGACAAAGGAAGGCCAAAAAGCACAACACAGCATCTTGTTGATACAAGAAAAAAAGGAAGGAGACCTGAGAAAGGAGGAAGCAAATCAAAGAGCTGTCTAGGAAGACATTAGGCAAGCAAGATGTTCTGACAAGTGCCATTATAAACAAATGCTTTTCCCTCAGTGCCAGCATAACCAGAGTCAGGACCAGGTCTGCACTGTACCAGAACATGCCTTGGAATCACTAGCATCCCCTGCTCCACGACTGTCTTGGAAAGGACAGACCGACAACAACTTAATGCTATGCCACGTCAAGGTGGAAGGGCACGGGCCTGTTGGCTTCTGCTGTAAACTATTGCTCACCCTTGGTTACTATTGCAAAGTCCACAAGCTGCTGGCTCAGTGGGTTCTCTACTCTCTCCTCTAACCTTCTTCCGTAAAGGTACAAATCACTCCACCCACTGCTTTTTTTACTCTTTGGTCTCTTCCCAGGCATGCTGCTTACCTTGCACGATCAAGTAAACCTGGGAGGTCTTGGGGTGATGCAGTGTCTGCACTGAGCATGTATAAGAGCCCTCATCGTAGACATCCACTTTCTGGATCCGCAGGCTGTATTCCAGTGGGTTTCTTTTCTCCAGCTCTACTCGAGGGTCCAGGGACCACTTGTCCTCTCCAGCAAAAATGATGCCAGAACGGTTTAACCAGGCTACCTTGGAGCTTCTGTCTTCTACGTAACACCTGGAGAGGGCAAAGAAAAGCAAGTGGGAGATAAGCAAACATCTCCATTTTGTCACTTCCCTTTTACCTTTTTGCTGAAGAACTCCACAGCACACTCCTGCCTTGCCAGCGAACCACAGCAGCTCCTCACCATCACAGGCCCATGGCCACATGTTTTGCAACGATTCTTTAAATGGCTTCATGAACACTTGGTATTTGGGAAAGAGATCCTGACTCCTGTTCTCTCCTTCTTTTATCTATGGCCTACACCTACACCAAAAACAACATTGGGAAGGCCTCAAGAGTTTGTATCCTGGTCACCAAATCCCTTCTAGCTCTGCTAATGGAAAAGATCAGATTGAGTTTTTCCCATGTCTTCCCCTCATCTTCAAAACTTAAGCATACAAGGAGGTTATATTCCCAGCTACCTGCCAGCTTGGAGGGTAAAAGTTCAGGGCTCCATTTTTGCCAGCTCAGGGCACAGCTGTTTCATCCCTCTTTTTCAGCAGCACAAGGGGAGCTAAGGTGTATCCATCCCCTTTGCCACCTTGACAAAAGATGGCTTTGTGGAAAGCCATTCTGCGTCCCCATCCAGAAATACCTCACCCACAGCACACACACCCTTGCTGATGCACAGCTGACTGCTTGTGCAGGCAAGCACAGATTTCATGATGAAAGCAAAAGGCTGCAGGATGTCACTGCAATCCCTGTGACACATGCACATGCTGTGAACATCACAGGTGAAACAGAAGAGGACGAATGGCAGCTCAGAGTGGCAGGCAGAGGAGTGGCAGCAGGATCAGCACCTTGCATAGCCCCAGTTGCCAGCTATTGCCAACAGCTGCACAGGGGAGGACAGAACAACACTACTATCACTGCATGACCAAGATTTTTCTCTTTGACAGAAAGGGGAGAAGGCACTGCAAAGACAAATGCATTTTTGGTGGATGCACCTGCTCTGTACCATTTTCCATTTCCAAAACGTGGTTTGCACAGAAGAGATGGAAAGAAGCAAATGAGAAGGCACTTTCTGCTCATTCTCTGCTGTCCCATTTGAGAGATCCAGGGCTGAACAAGACATGGGTATGCAAACTCCTTTCTGGCAGCTGTACCTATTGGGGCTAAGCTTAGACAGACTGATAGGGTTTGCCCTGCCATGTTTGTTCTGCAGATAAATAAAGAAGTTTAGTTTCCAAAGCTGTTGCTCATTCACCTCTCAGAGCTGTGCCCACTGCCTCCAAGAATCCAAATAATCCTCCTCTCTCCAGCATTATTCACACGTGCTGTATTTGTGAGATAAAAGAGAGAGGGTAAAGATTGCAGCTTCAAGATGAGGCAAATATTTGACAGTAGGCTTTCATACAGCCTTTAGCACGGGTCAGACATTTTCCAAGTTCCTCTGGTTGAATGCAGTTCATTCATGCTGTGCTGCAGCTGCCATCCCATGTGCCATGACCCGAATAGCAGGGCCTGCACCTCTCACCTCCTCCCTAACAAGCATGCCCATGGGAGCTGTGTGAGTTGTTCTGGGGTTACTTGTGGGCAGGAGGAAAGCCAAGAGTAGATGGGAGGCACACTGTGCTGCTGGCCAAGCTAGAAACAGGTCTTTCTGATTTAACAAATATTTGCTTTAGACTCCATCCAGCACAACTGCCTGCCAGCCAAGTGAGGCTAGTGTAGGTTCACTCCTTAAGTCAGAACTCATTCTTCCAGCCAAATAGGCATTTGCCCTAAGGTGAGTTTACAGCTATGATTTACTTTTTGTTTTTAAAAAGCTGTTCTTCAGAAAAAGAAAGGGGCAGGGGAAACAGTGAGCAGTCATCTATGTTTAGAAAGCAGCCTCATGCCTGTGGCTGCTGGGGCATACGGTAGTGCTGGTTCAGGACAGGAATCCCCAGTGAGGGGACAGACTGTGCCTAAGAGTTGGGAGCGCACTGGCTGTTTAGGGAAACCCAGACTGTTACTGGTGCCCTCTGCCTTGGGATCACCAGGCTTCTCACACATGTCTCTACGTAGACTCATAACAGCACAGAGAATCAAAGGGTTCAATCTTTTTCAAAGGTACTTAAAACTCCTCTTCACACATTCTGGATTTATGAAAATCTTGAGGGGGATGGTAGTGAGCAGCTAAGCAGATTAACAGCTGAAGCTGAAGTCAGTGGGAGCTGAAGTTTCTTAGTCACTTCTGAAAATCCCCCAGTATCAGTGCTGCTGGGCACCAGCTAGCTGAGTATCACAGCTCCACTGCACTACACCAGCGCAGCCATGCTCCTCTCTGGACCCACATGCATGACACAGTGCAGCAGTCTGTGCTTCTGCCCCAGAGCTGGCAGTCATGCCCCTCTGCTTGGAGCTAGACAGGTAATTTCTGTGCCATGCCCTGTGATTTTGCACAGCGATGCCCTTGCAACTTCCCTTGGGTCAGTAACAACTCAGCAGTCTTGCTGGAGCATGACTTGGCTTCCAGCTCCGAAAGGGATGCTCACCCGGGGACCCTTGCCTTCTCCACAAACAGAACTGCATCTCTCTGCCTACATACGGCAACTTCTGACTTTAACTGCTAGCCTGCATTACCACAGACGAAACATCTATCATTGTAATTTCCCTAAAGGCATTTCCCCACAGGGCCTTGATCAGAGACCAAGCTGTGGCACAGGAAAATAAACGCTACCATCCATTTGCAACAAACTGGGAATCTAGCTGGGCTTCTGCCTGTCATTAACTAGTGGCCTTCCTCTTTAGCTGAAGGGAGAAGGAAAAGCATTACCTCTAGAAATGCTGTCCCATGGAAGATAAAGTGTGGCGTAGCCTGTCTTATGCTGATTACTCCTGGAGGTCATCCCCAGGACATTGGTCAATAGCTACAATCAGACAACCTTGCAAGTGCCCCTGAAATAAGTTAGCAGATACTATCGAAATAAAGTGAGAGGGAGAGAGAAGGAGAGGGAGAGAACAGAAATTGGAAGAGCAAGTGAAATGGATTTGAGCTGCTCTGTACAGCATACCTGTTCCTCTAAAACTGTCAGAGAAAATCAATGTACAAATGTGGAAATTCCAAGCCCTGACGCGCTCTGAACATATATCAAAGTGGATGATGTATCTCAGTATGTCCATCTATACACCCACATCCTCTTAGTCTGCCAGCAATGCCATCCAGCCTTATGGATCACACTTTAATAAGGATTTATGGTGATGATTTTCACAGCTATAATAAGTGCTAATTCAATACTAATAGAATATTAAAAGGCACGTTAACTGACATTTTAACTGCAATGCAATAGCACCATGGTATCTGCAAGATATCAAATGACTCTTGTCATTCACTAATAATCAATAATCAAGTTCACAGAGATAGTCAAACGCTTTTTCTTTAGGCTTACTGAAAGAGTTACCATCAGTGTCAGTGAATGCTAATAAACTATTTGTTGATCCACTCATTTGGCTTTTCCTTATGGTTTCTGGTCTAATTTCTTTGCACCTGTTGATAGAGCTAACAAGAGGACCAACAAGTGCTGATGGTCATACTGTGGATAATCGTGTGAATCACTGCAGGGACTCCAGAACAATAACTTTGGTTCACTGCTGATGTTAGCACCAATTTAAACCAAAGACACTTAAGGAAAAAAAAAATATTGCTGCCATGTCCTTTTAGCCTCCTTCGCCCTTTCACGAGCAAACACAGTGAGGTTTGGCAGCTTTAAGATACTTAGTTACTGCATCATTTTTAAGCTGCTATGGATGTGTTTCCAGTTCTTACATAGTTGTTAACAGTTATGTAACTAGCCAGGAGATGGCAATTGGAAACTAGAATTGGAGAAGGAAACTTAGGAAAAATCTCATACATCCTTCTCTGCCTCAGTTTCCCCATATGCAAAATGTAGAAAACGATCCTGAGTCATTTCACAGGAGAAAGGGGAAGGAATGATGCTTTCGCAACATGAGAGTGCTTTGGGATCATCAGCAAGAACCATCACCTCTAATGTGAGTGAGGAGTGCTACAGAAAAAGCTAAATGCATCAGGCAAAGAAAGTCCTACCTGGTTCGCTTTCTCCAGAGAAGAGTTTGCTCCTTTGTTACTGACTGCAGATATTTATTTGCACAAGACCAGTTCCATACTGCAGCATTGTTAGGAAAGTAATTAATGCTCAATAGCGAAGGATCCTTCTGTGTTGCAGTCTGCACCTCAGGACAATCATTGTGTTAAAATGGCCCACTCCAACACTTGAGTTACCGGATGCTGATGTCCTGTTACTATGGTGCTGTGTCATAGGTATATCGTCACTTTGCTGTGCCTGAAGCAAAGATCAACACCAGTGTATGCAGCAAGAATTTGGCAAAGTCACTACAACTGATGCTGGAACGCTTCTGTGTTCATATAAAATCCTGATTTCATCACAGGCCTATCTATCCACACAACTCCTCCTTTCCCCCTGCCTCACCAGTTTCTACTGGCAATAAAGAAAATGAGCCAAGGAAAGAAGAGTGAGGCTTCTGCACCCACAGCATAGCAGGCATGGCCCCTGCTGACGGGCGCATCCCAGTTTGAGGAGGGCAACCTCCAGCAGTTTCCTCTCTCAGTGAATCCCAAGATCCCAAGCTTGGTGGTTTTGCTGCCTGCTCTGCATTGCTCCCTTCCTCCTGCCTTCGTGCTTGACTCCTAGCCTCAGCACTGGTATTTGCTGCTTCTCCTCCTGCTGAGACAGTGGTGCACAGTGCATTATTTTCCCAGCATGTTGTTGTAGCACTTGCAGCAGTTTGTGTTGTTCCTGTCACTTCAGCAGCTCTCACCCCTAAGCTTCCCACCCTCCCTTCCCTCCAGCAGGCAGGCAGGCACGCTGGTGAGAAGCGATGTTTGGCTGGAAAGCCACAACAGTCTACTAGGGCTGGATTTATCGCCTGCCAAGTGGGAACTGCAACCAAAGCCTGTCCTACCCATTTCTGGGAGGAGATCCGGGCTGAGGCAAGGAGGAGGAGGAGAGGAGGCAGCCCTGGGGTACACCAGAGTGCTTCCCATCTGTCTTTGAAAAAAAAAACAACAAAAAAATAAGCATTTGAGCAGTTATGGCCTTGGGCTATGAAGATGGAGGTTTTTTTTTTGTTTTGTTTTGTTTTTGTTTTTTTTTTTAATTGCCTTCAGCAGGGGGAGGTCTCTTCAGCATAAGCTCAATACAGTGTTTGTAGGGGGTGGATGACATTTAGAGCCCACAGTGATAAAGGGGCAGGAAGGAATCCCTGCAGGACCTGTTGAAGTTGTTGTTTAAATGATTACTTTAACACTGCAGGGATTTTACAGCATTATCAATGATATATTGGGTTGCCTTGAACCTGAGATAATTGTTTTTATTATTATTATTATTGTTGTAATTCTAAATAAATAAATAAATTCTACTACAGTAGATTCAACCCCACAGTTAGCTATAGCCCTGCTGGTAAGATTTGAGCAGCTAGGTTTAAATGAAATACAACGTGCTGCTTTACCAGCAAACCACATCTTTTTCCTCATCTGTGGAAGAATAAACAAATAGTGTGGGCTTGGACTGCATTTTCCAGCCTCTTTCTTCAAACTACATTGTGGAAATAGCTCAGTGTCATAATTCCCACACTCCCCTTCAATCATCTTTTCCTGTTAACCCTTTGATCCCCTCTTCTATAAGACATTCTCTGTGTAAAGAGTCCAAAACTCTGATGAACATGCAATTAGGCACTTGCAACTCAATCTTCTGCACTTGCAGAGGAACATGATCCCCTTTAGTCATAGGATGTCACAACCTGCCATGGAGGAAATCTCCTGCCTTTCCTTTGGCTCTGTGATGAGCTTGCTGTAATCTTGTCACTTCACAGACATTCACAGGATTCAGCCAACTACTTCCCCTGCTGCCCTCTACCCCAGCAGCAAAATGGCAAGAGGGAAGAGAGAAAGGGATCAAACAGCTTGTTTGACAGACAGCTACGTGAGCTTCTGGTTGCCGGCTCTGAACGTGCAAGACAAATTCTCTGTTGTGTTGCAAAGTATGATCCTGGAAAGCTAATGCGGTTGTCAAACACAAGAGTGCTTGCAGGCTTGTAAGGAAAGCTCAAGAGCAAATCACATCAGTGTGGTTTGTCTCATCTTCTCATGCTCTTCAGACCTTCTCTGCTTGGTAAGAAAAGACTCGAACACAGCAATGGTTAACTGGGACAGCAGTGAGAGCAAACGGCCTCTGCTTTCGTTCCAACCTCTCTACTACACCACCAGCATTGATGTGGGCAGAGAGGGCTAAGTAAGGGCAGGCCGTGGGCATGCTAGCCCTAACCCCTCCCAGGCAGGGTGCTTGAGCGTGAAGCACCAATGGACCCTCTTGAAGTGGCTGCAGTGCCAGAAGGTCCCAGAATTTTGAGCACAATGCAGTGCTGCCACTGTAGCCAACAGCTCTGTTTCTCTGGTGCACTGTACTCATCAGAGGAGTAAATTCGAACAATATAGGAGCTGCTGGTTCTTGGTAGCTCCTCCTGCTCCAGACCCAGGCTCTCCTCAGCAGGAGACAGAAAAGGATGGCTACAGCTGAACATATCTTCATTTGTGTGAAGACACTGCCCCCTAAGTGGATGGTAACTGGAGACTATGTCAACCAGATGTCTGCAACCTCCATTCAGCCATTTTACATGTTGAAGCTGACAATTTAAACACACACTGTTGCAAGGTATTGCTCCAGCTTCTCCTTCCTTTCCCCACTGTCGCTGCTCTTCTCTTCCCCCAGCCTGGTCCACCTGTTGCTCCATTTTCTGATGCACTGCTATCCTCTCTGGGCCCACAGTAAGGTCACTGTTAGAGAATGAGCATTTTGACAAAGGAGGATGGACTCCTGAAAGGTGGCATAAATGCATCCTGAGCCTTCACTGCCAGCATGATAACATAACCCCTCAGAGGGATTTAGAAAATTATTGCTTAATAGCTTAACTGCTTAAAGCCAATCCTACGCTGTAAAACTGCCAGGACCAGGAAACTGGAGCATCTGTTCAGATACACTTTGTTTTGGCCACAGGAGACTGTAGTTGTGCTTGTCACACCTTTCTGTGGTTCCTTGGGCATGTCATCACTGATGTTACCATTAGGGTCTTTTCCCTTGCAAGGGGCAGTGCAGGCTTGATAGGATCTCTGTGGTTCTGTTCATTCTGCTAAGTAAAACAGCACCAAATAGATAGGCAGGGCTAGAACAGGCATCCTGGGGTGCTGAACCCTGTCGTCGCAATCTTGAACAGCTCTATCTTATAATGTCTTGCAGAAACTTTCCTCTCTCCTACTTAAACTTAGTGCATTTGAGGGGGAGGGGCAGTGGGGATGCCCTCACCATGCTTTGCACAGCAGGCTGTCCAAAGTCTTTCTGCTCTGATGATTACAAAGTTCTTTCTAAGTCTAGATTTATTCATGGTTTATATCCATTCCTTCTCACACCAACACCATCCTTCAGCTTAAATAGCTCTTCTCTCTCCCTGGTGCTCATCTTCCAGCGTGTTCGCAGACACCAATCATATTCCCCTCTCAACCTTCAATTTGCTGGGCTCAGCAAGCCAAGTTCTTCTGGTTTCCTCTTGTATGATAGACTCTCCACTGCCTTAAAAATCCCAGTAGTCATCAGCATCTGCTCCAGTTCAAATTCCTCTTTCATGACCAGACTTCACACCCAGCTTTGTAGATGAGGGCTCCCCAGGGTCTTGTACAAAAAAGTTTCCACCTCACCCTCTCTACCATCAAGATTTCTTAATCAAAAAGAAAAGAAGAGCAACCAGTGAATATGACTACTGGTGCAGTACTGCTCATGTGCTGCGAATATCCTCATCTCTCAGTCCATATGATAAACATGGAAAATGAAACACAAGGGAATCCACCAAGAACACATCAGCTAAGACAACAGTTAGCTGGATGGGCTCTTACCAGCAGATACAGAGCTGGGCTCACATGGTTTTCTTGATGTTAAAATAACTCTGTAACTATAGGTTTTTGCTTGCACAGAAAAAAAAAAATCATAAATCACCCCCCAAGTGACAGTAATTGTTACACCAGTACTCCCCCAAGGGGAATGTAGCTATACCAGAATAAGAGGACTTACACTGGCATGATTTATTGCTCTTCTCATCTTCCAGAGGTAAGTACACCTGAGTAAACATCAGGCAACATCTGTTCAAGGGGAGGTACCTTATTAATAACAATATGTTTAAAACTTCAAAGTATAAAAAAGACCTCAGACTGAGGCTTATCACCACATCACTGGGTTTGCCTAGATCTCACTAGATCCAGGAAAAAAAAAACCTCAGTTTATTTACATAATAGTCAGGAAACTCTTGCACATACTGTGGTGCCATATCTGAAGTGACAATCTCTACTTACATGTTCCCCATTCCAAGCGTGTGTGCAGAGGGTTGTGTGGCCACGAGGGAGAATGGCTGTCTGCCTATTGTTTGCAGAGCTGCCAAATGCCCTGACAGCTTGTGCCTGGGTCTTGTACTGAGATCAGACGGATGATGAGACTACTGAGGAAACAATTCCTGCTTCCCTTTTGGGTTAGCCGAGGACTCAATGCCTCTTCAGTCCAGCCAGAAAACTGACTCTGATCTTGAGCCAGAATTGATTAGGCAATGCTAATCAGCTACTGATCACACTGCCTTAGTGAAATGTCTACTGATCACATTGTCTTAGAGAAATGTCCAACCAAGAGTAGAAGCCTCACTCCACTGTCTGCAACACAGGTGCCACTATACTATCAGAAGGGAAAGCACAGGAAATAATAGCAGAGATGATGCAGGATGGCAACAGGGAACATTACTAGATTATTTGTCTTCTGGTTGCACTGCACTTGCCCTAAGGAGCCTGGGCTTTTGCCATCACTAAAGACAGGCTGACATTTAAAAAGCACCTGCAGTCACTTAGAAACAGAGGTTCACTGAAATAGAATCATCGAATGGTAAGGTTGGAAGGGACCTCTGGAGATCATCTAGTCCAACCCTCAGCGTAGCCCATATGGGGATTGAAGCTGTGACCTTGGCATCAGCAGCACCATGCTCTAACCAACTGAGCTGAACCTGCTTTCAACAATACAACAGTAGTTTCTTATATGACCTGGATATTGACTTTTATGCCAAATTCTTGGACCTGAGACCAGACAGTCACTGAAGAGTCCTGTAGCATCATGATTTTTTCTGGTAGGGAAATACTCCAAGAATGGTAATAAGAGCACTAATAAGGTACCATACAGACTATCACTCTATTTTTATTCACAGACTTCAGTGCCAGAGGTCATCTATTTCTTCTGTTAAAACTCCCATTGCCTTGTAGATAGCTTTCACTGGTCATCACTAGATAATTCCAGAAAAGTTACTTTAAAACTTTTTCCCCCCCAAAAAAAGAAAGAAAAATAAATAAATTCAGAGACATGGCCTCCTCTGACAGGAGGGGAGGGAGGATTTGGCTAGAAAGCTCATATGACTCTGTATCTGGTAATTATCCAGCAGCAGAGGCAATCTGAAACATTCTGTGCTGTTGCAGAGAATGACAGCACCTGGAGTTCCAGCACCCAGATAAAAAACAGAGAGACAATTGGACAGATGGGGAAAGGCAATGCCACATCACAGGAGCAGGGGTGGGAGATAGAATGGGGAGAGGAAAAAGCTGGGGAGAAACATCAAGGCAGCTGCACAGCTACTGGAGAATGAGATAGTACCACAGATTACTAATGTAAAGGGCAGCTCTGAAAGAGGAGGAGAGAGAGAAAGAGTCAGGAGAGAGACAGTGCAAAAGAGGTACAGTAAAAAAACATGAGTTTTTTTACTCATGGTGAGTGATGCTAGAGGAAACTTCAAAGCATTTTGTGTGGTCTGGTGTCCCCTCCTTATCCTCAGTCACAGCCTAAAATCCAGAAAGTATCACTAGAGGCTGTCACAAAACCAAGGGGGAGATTTGCAAATTAACTCATTGCAGTAAACCTAAAGGAAAAACCTAGCAATGCAAATAGCACTTGCCAGTTTGTGGACTCCAATAGTTTCCTAAAGGAAAGGGATTGCAAACTTCAGATGGAAGTAATTTAAACTGGAGCTTTGGGGCATTGCCTTGTTAGTCTGTGTGGAGAACAGGCGAGAAGGAGGTTCACCAACTCTTCCTCTCACAGTCACATGCACAGAGGCACATGTGAGCCTACAGAAAAATCCCTGAGATTGGTGTCATGGTCCCATGGCCCACTTCCAAAAGATAAGGTGCCACATATGCTCTACCACAGGACCACGTTACTGAATAAGCCTGTGCTTCCACGGACAGATCTAGTGCTGTTGCAAAGAAGAGGCTTGTGCACAACACTGACTGTAGCCTTTGCTGGGTCAGGAAGAGTTCAATGCCAGGTGGCCTGAAGCCACATACCACCTCTGGGAAGGTATGTGACACGGACAGAAATGTGGAAAATAAAGCCAAATAGACAATCAAAGGCTTGTTAGGGACTGATGCTAGCCACCAGTTTCAATGTCTGCCGGGGAAGTGACCAATGTATTGGCAGTGGCGAATGCATCTGCAATGGCAGCACCTCTCTATGGAGACAGGAGGAACTAAGTGTCCACACCTGAATATTTAGGGAAGAAAACAAGAATGGTAGCAGCAATTAGTATCACAGGATCTAAGCACTGGGCCATGTGGACCAGTGTTCATCCTGTTATGACTAGTGACAGATGTTTCAAAGAAAGGGGGAACAGCTCCTAGAAGGACAATGGAAATCACCATCTAAATGTTGCTTCCTAGCCATAAAAACACTATTAATCTAGCCCCAAGCAAACATAAGTTGGCCTCCTCCCTGAATGACAGCTTGCATTCCACTTGCAAGTTGGTACTCTACCTTTTATTATCTCCAGGCATTTCTCACCCCACCCCTCTTTTTTCTTTTTTCTTTTTTTTTTTTTTTTTTTTTAATTCATTAACATCTTCATTTTGGTGGTATTTTGTGGCCTAGAATTTTATAGGTTAACCTTCAATTTGTACAAATCCATGAAAGTATATCAGATTTAAGTGTCTGTGAAACTGGCAGCTGTCTCCTATGTTTTGTATTACGTGAAATCATTCCTCTCAATACCAGAGGAGTACACTACCTGATACTCAGGAACGCTCTTTTGTGGACTTCCATTTCACTGTGTACCTCTCCTTCTCCAAAAGGCAAAAAAAAAAGATCTCACATCTGAAGCATTAGCCCTTGTCCTAGGGAGAGGGGAAGCTGTGCCAAGGAGAAATCGCACTTCAAATTCCTTTGGGTGATAGATTAGAGTGGGAATGGGAGGAGTATTTAAAAAAAATAAGATGTAACTTACCCTTATTTTCCAAGGCTATGAGAGCACCAAGTCACATAGACAAGTTACCATCCTTCCTTCCGGATGTTGCCCTCAAGCCACCACCAACTGAATATGAAGGATAGCATTTCACCATGAATATGAAAGTAGGCGCACCCTGACTGCTCATTCCCAGCTGCTGCAATGTCCTTGATGTGCTGAAGCTCTAGCTATTATTTACATCTGACCTTTTCCCTCTCCAGCTCCTGCTATGCAGCACTGCTGGTGGAGTCAGGGCTTGTAGAGGTTGCAGAGATGATGTGTAGTGAAACATGTTAGGTTCCCTGCCTGTGCCAGAGCTGTCATCAATGCCACCATGGATTGAGCTAAACCCACGCAAGCAACAGTGGAAAATATGAAGAAAAATGTCTAATGTAGACAAAGCCTTTGAGGAGCTTAACCCCTCTTCCCCTTTTCCATCTCTCTCCCACTTGAAAGCAAAGAACAGCTTCTGAGCAAGACACATGCTCTCATTTCCACATCTAAAGCCAGTCCTGAAATACCATCATGAAATTATGCTCTTAGAGAGGAGACCATGAAGCAGATTCACTTTGAGAGATTCTGCTGCTTCTCTTTTTAAATCCCTCCAAAACTGACTGCTACTGAATACTGTGCACACCTGGACTAGTGCAGTCAATCCCAGGCACGTTGTTACCAGAATGATATGGGAAAATTGGAGGGAATTCAGAGGCAAGCAACAATAAAATCCATCAAGGGCTGGAAAGGGATCAGCATCTAAAGGAAGCTTAAAAACATTAAATATGTATACCTTGACTGAGAGAGGACTTAAAAGGGACATGTTGACAAGCTATACCTCTTTGAAAGTTAAAAGCACCAAGAGAAGAGAAGAATTATTTAGCATGATGTGTAGAGGTCTAGAGAGAAGTAAAGGGTCAAAAAAAGACAAGTCTGTTCAAACTTGAAGAAGAATTTTTTGCCATCTACAAGTGCTGGTCTCATGAAGAGTCCCCCAAGGAAAGTTAGGAAGCCTCTGTTGTTTCAGATGTTTAAAACAAAGTTGGGCAAAAAAACAGAAGTTGTATAAGCTGTGCGGATAACAGCAGGGAGACAAACTAAAATGATCGTGCGTGCTGACCTGTTGGAAAGCAGCTCTACAGAGAAGGACCTGGGATTCTTTGTGGACAAGTTAACCATGAGCCAGCAATGTGCTCTTGTAGCCAAGAAGGCCGATAGTATCCTGGGGTGCATTATAAAGAGTGTTGCCAGCAGGTCAAGGGAGGTGATCCTGCCCCTCTACTCAGCCCTGGTGAGGCCACATCTCAAGTATTGTGTCCAGTTCTGGGCTCTGCAGTACAGGAGAGACATGAAGCTACTGGAGAGAGTCCAGCATAAGGCTATGAAGATGATCAGAGGGCTGGAGCATCTGCCCTAGGAGAAACAGCTGCGAGGGTTGGGCCTATTTAGCCTGGAGAAGAGAAGAATGAGGGGGGGATCTCATCAATGTATACAAATATCTTAACAGAGGGTGTTAAGAGGATGGGGCCAGACTCTTTTCAGTGGTGCCAAGCAACAGGAGAACAGGCAACAAACTGAAACACAGGAAGTTCCATCTGAATATACGGAAGAACTTCTTTACTATGAGGGTGACAGAGCACTGGAACAGGTTGCCCAGAGAGGTTGTGGAATCTCCTTCTCTGGAGATATTCAAAACCTGCCTGGAGGCAATCCTGTCTAACAAGCTCTAGATGAGCCTGCTTGAGCAGGAGGCTTGCATTAGATGATCTCCACAGGTCCTTTCCAACCTTAACCATTTGGGGATTCTGGGATTCTGGGATCTCCTGATTACTTTTACCACCTACCTGATAGAGTTCTGCAATATGTCAAGAACACACAACTTCTCTCTCAAGTTACTTATAGACTAAGCAATGTCTTTTAGCTGTTTTCACTTTGCATACTCCTAAATATTTCTCAGTACCTTGTCATACAGCTTTTAGGCCTACCCAGTCCCAAATTTTTAAAACAGTATTTAGTGCAGTGAATAGTGCAGTGAGCTCCTTTACCTACCTATCCACCAATCTTCCTGTCTAAAATGACACTTTTTAAAAAGAACTACCTCATAATTCCTAGGAAAGGTGTTTTGTTACCATAGAACAAAATGCTGCAAATTTCAATTTGCATGCTCTATTTCTCTTGCATGTTGAATAATTCCTTTACATGGAAACCACAGTAAAGCTGTAAAAACCAGGCAATGCTCAACTCTACTTTTCTTTCCTTTTCTTGCAGCTTTACTGAATTTTGCCTTTTGAAAGGAAGCATCTGAAAAAAGACTTGCAGGGAAGGTAAAAAAGAGAAACTGCTGGAAGGGAGAACTCCCAGGAGCTTTGATCTGAGCTTACCTTTATCCCCATATGCACAATACACCTTGCAGAAGAGGACATGTTTATACATAAATAAATAGCAGAGGAGAAGGAGAAGAGTGGAAAAAAAGAAATGTCAGGATATATTTGACAGAGTTTCTGCTGTTGACATGAAAGCCAGGAGCTGGCTTAAAATCTCAGGTTCAGGAATAGAATGGGAGGATGATATGACTCCTTGAAAAGGGGGGCAGAAATGATTCCCGTGGCTGATCTCCTTGCAATCCTGCTAATAATAATACTGTAAGCTACATTTTCTCCGAGATTCTTGCAAAACCTTGTATCACAAAGCAACTCAGCACATGCTGAACATCAAGTAGTGTTTTTGTCACAGTGTCTAGGCATTGGCCAAAGTGTTCTGTGGAACTAGTGCACTTGTGCTTTAAAAAGGAAAAGTATTACTATGCCTATTTTATACATAAGGAGATGTTAGAGCTGGAATGAAACGGTTGTGCAAAGGCATACAACGAAACAATTTTACAGCTGGAAAATGTTGGCTGTCTGCTTTTGACAGCAGGATGTTCAGGTATATACAATGTACTGTTCTTCCACCATCCTAACAAACCATCTTATGTGTATCTCCAGAAAGAATCAAAACAGCCTCTCAAATCCAGATACAATCTCTGGGCATGCCTATCTCAGCACTACTCTGTGAGGTCATCTTTTTCCTTCTCTTCAGTTGGGATCTGCTCTGGGACATGCAAACAGAGCAGAAAGGACTGGCTTAAACACAAGCTCTTCCTGCCCACAGTTTGAAGACAACTGGCTAGGATTACTTGGCTCTGTGCATTGGAGCCTGAACTCCAGCCCAGCTACAAAAGGAAGGGCAGACTCCACCACAGAGACTGCTCTGACTGTTTCTGTACCTTCTGACTTGCAGTTTTCTAGTATCAGCAAAAAAAGCTGTGTAAATTGGCTAGAACACTGAACATAAAATCTTTTAATTTCTTAGCTAAGACTACATTGCTTAATCCTCCTGGAAGTGTTTATCCAGAGTTATCTTATCTGGAGCCACTGTCTGACATTCCCAAGACCCTGCTGTGAAACTAAACCTCTCCTCCCAGCACAGTTCATCCACAGTACTGATAAATCACTTCCCCACAGAGTTCTTTCCTATAAAACTGTCCAACTGCTAGTTTGCTTTCTGATGTGGGTCATGGCCGTCCATGGCTGGCTTTCTAATTTTGTTCTTCTTGAGGGTCACTTGTTTTAAATAATTTCCAAAAGTCCAATACTGTACAAAGTGATGCCAACCCTCAGCTTCAGCTGGCATAAATCAAGGGTCAACAGGGCCTCGCTAAAGTAAATGGGCATGTCCAGATTTACACTAGATGAGGATCAGCTCTGCTTCTTTGCATCAGACTCTAAATGAATTCATTAAATACAGCACTTCAGTCTGCTCAGTTAAAAGCAGCTCCAGCTGGCAGGAGGTTTCAGATACAGGGAATGTTTTAAAGATGAGGATTTGTAGCTTGTGCTGAGTTTACATTTGGCTAGAGGTAGGCTCCCATCAGCCATTCAGGGGAGATGATATCATGCCCACCTGATGGGTGCCCATATATCCACAGGGTCTGCAGAGCGCATTACATTTATACAAGACCTCCCATTCTTGAGGGGACATTCTAGACCAATGTTCTCCTGTGAGCCTGTTCATATTGTAGCACTCTAGGGTAGCAGAATGGATGTCTTACTGCATTTCTACTAGACTAAAGGGCTTCTCTCTCTCTCTTTTCTCTTTTCTTTTTCTTTTCTTTTTTTTCTTTTTCTTTTTTTTTTAATTATCACAATGTTTAGGGTTTGCTAGCTCTCAATTTGAATTTGTAGCAAGGTAAGCACAAACACTGAGGGAGTAACATCAGGAATGAAACAGCAAATTTTGACATTAAACCCTAAATAAGAGGATATTACAGTTATTCTTAGGTTATGAAAAAAGGAAGCTGTGCTGTGATTGTCTGGTCTGCCTCCATGTATCGCACAAATCTCATGACTTCTGCAGCTGCTCACTAAAACAGAGGCTGTTGCAGGCTCTTTGCAGACTCTGACAAATATGACTGTACTGGGAACTTCGCTCATGTTTTCTACAGATTGCTGTACAACCTTAAGGGCTAGATACACTGGTTATAGATGAAAGGGAGCATCCAAAGCACAATGTGTAGCAAAGAATAGATTTTATGGTTTCGCTTTCAGTTCTGTTCCTGAGGAATCCTACAGGCTTGGAATAGTCACACAAAGTATCTTCTGACAGACACATATAAAGCTCCAAACAATGACTCTCTGAGACATGACTCTCTGAGACCTTTGTTCTCACCCCCCTGCCAAATCTTCTCTCTTTTTTTGGCCAGGACCAGAGTACATATTGTTTTTTTCTTGAGGACAAATATATCCACTGAACAACAATCATACCTCATCAAATGAGCATGAAAATAGGAGACCTCTAACTCAAGGGAACTTGAGACTCACAGCGATATACTGCTGAGTCTCAAGGAAGCTGTAGTTTGCCAGTGCATGCCTGACCTTACAATTATTGTTCCTTTCTGTCTTAAAATCTGTTGACAGGGTTGCTGTAATTCTCAAGCTGTGAAAAGAGGGTAAAAGTCCTGGCCATTTTCATTCACAGGTAGGGAAAAAGCCCAGCTAAATTGTTTGTTCACACTAGACAATGCGACCTTGTGTGTGTGTGTGTGTGTGATCAGCTAGTACACAGAAAGACAAGTGAGGTTAACCAAACTATGTGCATTGCTCCCACTAGAGCCATATAAAATGATGATAAACCACAATTGGAATCGTTTTGCAGTAAGTATCTGGCCAGAGGTGAAGCATGAGGTTGTGGCAGTAGCTCCACCTCCCAGTCCCCCTCCACCTGATAAATTCTTGATAATAAACCACTCTTCATCCTTTCTTGTTTTAAACCCAAACTGCTGGCATTCAATGAAGATAAAAATTTCAACCACCTTTCAGAAGACACTTCTCAAGAACTAAAAGCCCCTGTTGGCATAGAAGCTGACATGTAATGGGCTTTTTCTGTCTCGGAAAGTAGTTTAGCACCACAGGAACTCAGAGTCCTTTTATCTCTCTTCTTTATTTAACTGGAGTCGTTAAAATAAACTGATTTCCCAGCCAATTAATTATCAAATATCTGTAACAGCTTTCAAGCTCTGCCATTACTCAGTCTCAGAGGCCCCCACAGGCAATGTTAAGCTAGTGTCTCCTTACCTGAGTAACTGCTGTTCCTGCAAGCTTACTCTCATGTGCTGAGCTGACAGCAGAAAAGCTGCAAGGCTGTAAGGCTTTTCTGGCTTCTGCTAGCCAGAACCTAAAGGAAACCAAAAACACCAAACACACACCCCTGCTTAATAGCGACTCTAGCCAAATACAAGCCCTGAGCTGGGATGCTTCACTACACCTCTTAACCAAGGCTAAGTGACCATCTCTAAGTCACCTGGTCACAGATCTTGGCCCTGCATTAGCAGCCTGCCTCCCTGACAGCCTAGTCCTCCCTCCCTCTCTCTCTCTCTCTCTCTCTCTTTTTTTTTTTTTTTTTTTTTAGCAGACAGGCCCTTTCAAGACACACAATGCTGTCAGCAAAGATGAACCACAAATGTGGACTACCCAAGCTCAGCTCAGCACTGAAAAACCCATTTCTACCTCTCTGTTAACTGGAAGCTTGCTTGTACTTGCCATAGCCACATTAGCAATGCCCCTGCCATCTATTTTATAAGCAATAAACTGAACTCATATGTGGTTTCAATTAGGAAATTTCAAATGAGATTGAAGATAATGCATCCCATAATTACTCACCCTTCTCCTTTCTAGAAACTCAAGCAGAATCATGTCCAGGCCAAAATGCAGTTTCTCTTGATTGATGATGCTAATAAAATGGCTTTATTGTGATATAAATAGCCTTAAAAATGTCCTGGAGAGTCAATATCAGTGCTTGATGGCCTTACACAAGCAAGGTCCTTATCTTACGGTGTACTAAAGCTTAATGAGTTATGCTTCTGAAAAGTTTGTCATCGGATTTGGGTATTGATTCAGTGAAGTACAGAAGGGAGCTCCCAAATTAGACATGCAAAGCTGCAACTGTTTAAACACCTTTCCTCTTTCTTGCATTCCCTATTAATAATCTCTTCACTTCCTAGCTTGCCTGGTGGCAGCTCAAATACAAGCACGTCTGAGCCCAGCATGAGCCACAGAAACCTTGTACTCAAGTGCCTCTTTGCTGGAAAGTTACCAGCCACCGTTACAGTAACTGGAGACTGAAATGTCTACAGAATTCTGCAGTCTCAAAGCCTATCACAGCCTGTATGGATGTATGAAACTATTTTGTGGACAAAGGGCCCAAATCTGTCTGTTTTGAGGCATCTACATGGTCCTCATCATAACAGCCAGTATGTTCTCGTTGTCAGAAGAGGCCATACTGTCATTCCACCGGTGCAACTGGAAGATGAAAGCAGCCGGTGCCTCGGACCACACAGGAAGCTTGGAGGTGGGTGTTTTTAAAATTAGCACCCTCAGTACAGCAACCCACTCTAGGAGGCCAAATATAGAGTCTTCCTCGAAAGAAGAGGGGAATAGCACTTTGGATAGGCACAAGAGAAAAAGCCAGAGTGTTCTTTCTTTTTTGAAGAACTGCAGAGAATCTAAGTCCTCATGAAGACAAAATACTGTTTCTAAGGCTTCATTTGAAAGCAGGACATCTTCAGAACATGCAGTTGGCCCTACTGGGACCTTAATCTTGTGCATTCAGAAATACGAGAGATTGTCAAGCTTTGACCATTTTACTGTGCTTTCCAGCACTGCTACCTTGGTTCAGATCTGGAGGCAGACTGGATACTAAAAGGCTTTCCTGGGAGTGACAGAAGCATATACACCTGTCAGGAAATGCTGATATCATAGCAGTGGTGACAGTGATGCAATCAGATTCTGACAAACAGGCATAAACGAGAAGGTAAGGACTGCATGAAGAAGAGTGACTGAGAAAGTTTAAAGGACAGCTGCAAGAGCTGGCACGAGAGGAGACGTGACTGAATGATGCTGTGCTTATAATATGTGCATGACAGAGGGGATGAGGACTGAGGGCAATGTTCTCCCTTCTGCCTTATTAGTGCTTCACGTCTCTGAAGGGAGAGAGACTGAACAAGTTCCCAGCCCTCCCTTGTTTCCTCCTTACCCGCATCACTGCTGTAGTTATATCCTGTCCCAGTATACTTGAGAGCAATTTTGCTCCTGGTAATAAAGTCTTTGAGCGTGTGTAGGTGGCTGTGCATGTGCACGTATATTGTCTGCAACAGTGTGCAGTAACTGTAGCTGGGGTATGCTGAGATGAGGAGATGGTTCTGTGTACATGACAGAGCAAGAACGAGGATGAAACTAAGTGAACACACATATGAACAGGATATGAGAGAGACTGTACTTTGCAAAGAATCAGACAGTGAGAAGGAAAATGAGAAGGTTTTCACATGAGACAGGCTCTGTGTGTGTGTGCATGCTTGTGTGTGTCAGACAGGAAGAAAGAGAAAGGTCTTGTTCACAGCCTTCCTTTATGTGTTTGATGAATATCACAAGTTTTAACCAAGAAAAATATGTATGTATTCAAATCAAACACAAAACACCCTTTTTGCCTGGAGCATTCCTGCCTTGCTTGTTTGTTCTATTGCAAGTTGTTTGTCAGACGAACACAGGAAACAAGAAGAGAGAGAAAAAAACCCTCAGGTTGACATACTTAAACACAGCCTACTATCAAGGCAGCAACGAACACCAAGAAGGGGAAAAAGAGGTGAGATAGTTGGAGAGCAGCTGTCACTCTGCTGGAATGGGAGTTTCTGAAGACCATCCCTCAAGTGGATTATGATCACCCTCACTGTACACCTACTGAGTTGATTCAGCAGTTACCAACAAGGAAATGCACCCTAAAGCCTATTCCTGATAGCCATTTTGCAGCAAATACTCCAAAGACAATGCAAGAGGCCATGGCGCCACTGGCTCAATCCCCTGAAAAGCTCTCTCCACTGAGGCTAGACAGCTCCAGTTGTCAAAAAGTGAATGAAGGGACAACAGGGCTCAAACTGGATTTATGAACAGGAAGAAAAACAGTAAGAACAGATCAAGTCCAAAACCTCCAGGGCTAAAAGCTTTTTGAGAACTCTAAGTCAGATAAACACGGGTGCAGAGACAGAGATAACTGAAAACCTTCTTCCTTGTTCTATTATGCTTTATTCCTTCTCGTAAAATAAAAAAACCTCTATATGTTTGTAGTAGCTCTACGATATCACAATCTACAGGCCACTGGTTCCTAAAAGAAAAATCCACCAATACCCAAAGGCAAAGTGTGGGAAGAGCAGAGGTATGCCAAGACCCAATCATGGGAGTGGAGAAGCCACCAGACTGGAGACATGATGTCTAGGAGAACCAAGAAAAGGGCCAGAAGTGCAGATGATGCTGTACCCCAAGATAGTTCATCCAAGCTTCACTCAAGCACTACAGGTCACTGGGAAACTCTTTCAGGATAACAGCACCTGTAGTTTTTCTGTTCCCTCCCTTCTCCCTTTAAAACCAGAGTGAACACCTTCAATTTCTGGCTTGGAAGCAGAGCCCTCATGTTACGCTCTCACAGCTATCTGCCCAAATACTCTTTGGCATTTGAGGAAGAGAGGGTATGAAGTTAAGTCTGACATCAAGGGAAAGGAAATGCTATCATGAAGTTGGAGTTACAGAATCAGTGTGGGAGAAGGAAAATCTGAATTAAATGCTGAAAGTGCAACAAGGATGGCATGAGCCATCCATATTGTTGCTCTTTCACCCTGTTCCAATCAGTGTCTAACCAAAGCAACAACAGCTTTTTTTGTCCATTGTGATTTAAGCAAGTAGGGCCAGTGCTGGTAGTGTGCTATGCACAGTGGGCCCTTATTAACTGGGGTCCCCTAGACGCTATTGTATCTTCAGTGATGATAATAGTTATTGTTGTTTGAAAAAATTACCCAGAAACTTTATAAATCCTTCTGCAATATTTGACTCTCTGACTCTGGAGGCAGTGTGGATTTCACAAACTGACTACCTGCTGTGTGAAAAAGTATCTCCTTTCATGTGAACTAAATTAAGCTACCATTAGCATCTCCAAGTGACCTCTTGTTCTAGAATTACAAAAGGACAGAAAAAGGAGGGACTGATCAATTTTCGCTGCACCTTCATATAATTGCGTAAATAACTCAATTATAATCCTTTGGCTTGTCTCTTTGGGAAGGCTACAGATGCCCATCACTTTTGTCTCTTTGAGCAGGTCAGGAGTAAGCAGAGGCAATGCACGCTTGGGGACAGTAGAGGGCACATTAGCAAGAAAGCAGACGGGAGAACTACAGAGGGGAAATGGCGCTTGTACATTGCTGCTCACTTGCGACAGTAAAAACACCCTGTTCAGCCCAACTGACTGCCTCTTTGTAGGTAAATCTCACAAGATTACTAAATATGCTTCACGGCCCTCTGGTAACTCCACACGCTATCTTAAATGAGGGCATAGACAGTGTTCAAGATAATGTCATTTTTTTTTATAACATATTCCCTATTGTTCTCCTGTCCCTTAAAGGCAACCAAGCATTCTCTACGCTTTTGGAATTGACGCTACTCACTGAAGAAGCTTTTATCGAGTTACTCACCATGACTCCCAATCTCTTCCCTCCAAGGAGCCTGGGAGCTCAGAGCTCATCAATGTACAGCTGAAGTGGAGACTATTTTTGCAGCCTGCATTTCCATACGCTCATCCATGTTATAGCTCATCCGTCATCCCGCTGCCCTGTCCCTGCGGTGCCTTTAACTCCTGCTGACTCACAGAGGCAGCAACCCTTCTGCGTTTGGTAGGAAAGACGAGAGAAGCTCCCGCGGAGGTGAGGGGCACTCAGGGAGGCTTGGGAAGGGATAACAGCACCCAGGGATAAGCCCTAGAGCAGCCAGGCTGACCCCCTGCAGCAGCTCTCGCTGCTTCTGCATGACCCACGCAGCCAGCAAGGGAGCGGGCCTGCTCACAGCTACAGCTTCTCACAACCCTGATGATACATTTTTCACCAGTCCAAACAAGTTGGAGTCATCACTGCAGCACCAATGCGCTGGCCGCATAACACAGGGCAGATTAAATGCCTCCACCGCGTGCAGTGACTCCCACGATTAACTTCTCTCCACGTGAATGAGCAACTAGCCTTTGCTTCCGAACGCTCGACTGCTTTTTGATCCATGACAAGTCCTTGCCCCTTCTCCCACAGCTATTTATTTCCTTTCATAATTTTGTGTGAAAGGCCTTATCAAAGGCTTTATGAAAATCAAAGTACATTATGTCTGCTGGGAATCACCTTTATCTCTTATTTTATTAAACTTAAAAAAAAGAAAAGGGAAAAAAACCTGCAGCTCAATAAGGCGCAATTTTCCTTTCCAGAAGCCACATTGGATTGACCCTGTCATGTTACACTTTTCCGAACGTTGTACTAGTCTGTCTTTAATTAGCTTCACAATCAGTTTGGCTGCAACTGAAAGAGAGCTCATAGATCTGTAATTCCCAGGTTGTCTCCTGATTATTAAAAAAAAAAAAAAAAAAAAAAAAAAAAAAAAAAGGAGGAAAAGAAACCTTAGCCCTCCTGTAGCGCCCCTTTCCTGAAGATCTCAAAGCACACTGCACAAGGCCGAATGCAGGACAGGCCTCAGGGATGGCGCTTCGCCATCTTCCCTTTGCAAACAGAGTCAGAAGAGGAAGGCCAATTGGCCCAGCAAGTGCACGGCACGGCTGGATACCGAACTACAGCTGCTACCTGCCACCCCTTGTCTTGACCCACCAAACTGCCACCCCTTTTCTCAAATCAGATGCTGGACCCCAGGGGTTTGGGCAGGAGGGAGATGGTGGCCACTTAGCTGTGTTTTCTCGTATGAGGGCGGCAAACTTCAGTTTTTTCTCCGGGAAGCTAACCCTGCTATTAGCAGCTCTGCACTCGTTAGAGAGATGCTGTTTATAAGGATCCGTCAGATGCTGCTGTCAGTATATTTCATGCATTATTTACTTCAGAGCCCTGAGACTAATGCTACCCCAGTCCCAGTGATTTACTGCATTTGAGTTTCTCAAGCTGATCCATAACTTTGGGTAATAATAACAATAACAAAATACTTTGTATGCATACATCACCCCCGTCAGCAGCGACGCGCACAGAGACTGGGCTGCAATTGCGGAGCAGTCGCTGCTCTGAGGTGCCGGCGCATCAGCCATTTGCAGGTAGCACGGCTGCCCCAGGCAAGCGCGCCACCCTCCCTCCAAATTTAGGATGTGCTGCTTTAATACGAGTGCCTCGAGGCCCCCCGAGGCGAGGGTCCATGCTGGGGCGTCTCCCCCTTGGCGAGTCCCTGGCAATGCTGGTGGAGATGGAGGAGGCTCTGGGAACTTCCATGGACCACATGGCAGCCAGCTCTAGCGAGGCCACGAGGGGCCATATGGCCCCACCGCACGGCACAGGGAGCACCCTGAACGAGGAGCCAGTCACACTCTGCCCTTGGCTGTGCTGCACCGCCAAGCTCCCACCCACCACTCGCTCCTCTGCGTCTGGCTGCTGCAGTCTGCTGCACCCGGCGCCCTGCCTGTGCCCCTGCAGCGACTCCAGCCCTAAGAAAAGGAGCACTCTTAATATGCTCCAGGCACTATAACAACAGTATTATTAATAAAATCCATGCAGCAATGTCCACTTGCCCAGGGCAAAGCTCCGGCAGGAGAGCTAAGTCCAGACGTGCTGCTGACACAAAATCACTGAGATCAATGCGAGCGTTAACTAAACGCTGCGAACAATGCTCTTCTCCCACGCCTTTTGCATTTCACCCCTCCGAAACCAGCTTGTTTCTGGGAGCAGAAGTAACCATTTCTGATGGCTTGACAGCTTGAGCAAGATCTGAGCCAGGGCCACACAGGGTCATGTTATCAAGGCTGGGAGATGGAGCTCCACAGCTGCCTGTGCTCTGTGTGAGCGGCTGCACAAGCCCCACCACTCCATCTGGAGGAAGGTTCATGCTGCCGTAATGTCACCCATAGCACTGGCACCCTTATACCACCAATGGCATGAGCTGGCAAGCCTGCACGCGTATACTGTGCTTTGGGAATGCGTGGGCTCACAGCAGCCCAACCCCATCTCTTTTCTGCCATGAGGGACACTCTGGTAGTCCCACCTGCAGAGTAAGTACTGCTGAACAGAGCCCTAAATCAAGAGTTACATCCTCCCTCACAGGCACCAAAACAAGCTGCTCTAAAAAGCCGTCATTTATGGTGTCAATAAATTGCCTCTCCAAATCATGCCCAGATGTGCAATTTAGGACCCAGTCACCTTGTCTTTTTATTCCTGCCTGCAAAATGCTCTGCTCTCCTATGGCACTCTCTGCCTAATAAATCATGACAAAATACATTAAAAGCACCCATTATTGTTATTAATTACTATTATTGCATTAGCAGATTTTACTACTTCCTCAATCTCTCTAATGGCTGAAAGGAGCTCTCTGAGGAAAAGGCCTGGTGGCTTGGGATGGGGAGTGCTTCAGGATGGGGCCCTACCTTCAGGGCTGCCTCACTCAGCTCTCAGGCTTGCTCCGTCACGTGTGTTGACACACATAATTCCTCCACATAGCATGGCCGACAACGCTGACAAACCTCTATCCCGTATGTTCACACATCACAAGTATTTGAGGCTAGTGCTTTCTGGGTCCAAAAGAACAGGTGAGGGGAGGGAAGAAGAAAAAGCTTTCCACCTTAGTTGTGGGCTGCAAAACATCATAGCACTTATGCACAGTGAATCTCCCAAAGCTGGGCAGTCCAGGGCACGCTTAGACTGTTGTCCTAATACTCATATATTCAACAAACTCACATCTACTCCCAGCACTGATGCTGCCTGAAATGTCAGTTCAAGCTGGCCAAAATATCCACCTCAGTTTTCTTTACTGCCCTTTCTCTGCATTGTATTTTATTTAAATTGTATCCCCTTCAAGGTAGGAGGAGTCTCACGTTGTTTTCATACCTCTGTCATCGTAGAGACTGGAGGGGGCTTCTGGCTTTCCATACTGTAATTCACAGCAATAGTAGCATCATTAAGCCCTCCGCTGCTTCTACACAGCTGACCAAAAACAAGAGAGGACCTGATCAGCAGCAACTTGAATGTGCGACAGAAGACACCCTCACCAAGTTCAGAAATGACATCAATTTTGAGGGATTGCCTGACACACTGGAGGGCACAGCCGCCATTCAAAAGGCCCTCAAAAACCTGGAAAAACAGGATGACAGGAAGCTCGTGAAGTTCAACAAGGACAAGTGAAAAGTATTAATTGGCTGGGGAGCATCTCTGCAGAAAAGAAGTTCAAAGTCCTGGTGAACATCAGTCTGCCTCATGCCCTTGCAACAAGGAAAGCTAAATGCATACTGGGCTGCAGTAATGAGAGTATAGCCAGCATGCTGAGGTAAAAGATTATTCCCCTCTAATCAGCTCTCATGAAGCTGCATCTGAGACACTATATGGCTCCCCCAATATTCGATTGGACACAAAGAAAAATATTTTCACAGTAAGTCAATGCTGGAACAGGTGCTAAGACAGGTTCTGGAATCACCATCCCAGGAGATTTCCAAAATTTGACTTATCAAGATCCTGAGCCACCTGACCTAGTGTTGAAGTTAGCCCTGCTTTGAGTAGGAGTTGAACTAGAGACCTCCAAAGATCTCTTCCCACCTAAATTATGTTGTGATTTCAAAGAGGATGTTGTAGTTCTTTCTCCTGTCTGGGACAGCTGCGGTATGAAAGCTGAACTCAGAAGGGCTTGATGGAAGCTTCGCTCCACACCAGCCCCCAGAACTTCCTCAGCAGAGCTCTGCCATCTGCTAGCAATGAGTGTGCAGGGGACAACGAGCAGTCCCAGAGCAGGTGGCTCTTTCTGCCCTGCTGCCTGCCTTCTCTCCCACACAATCTTACTGAGAGAACCAGTGCAAATGGGCTGAAAACTCCCAGGTGCACATCTACCCAGCCAGGGATTTCTGTGGACCTCTGAGGCTATAGGTTGTTCTCAAACTGTGGGGACACTCCACACTAACACATAGGGAATCTCCCAGGTAAGGAACAGGGATGGGCATGTAGAAACTGGGCCAGGCCTACCCACACTGAAACCCAAAGACATGCATAATTCAGAGTTGTTTCACTTAGCACTGAGATACAGCCACCTCTGCGTTAGATCACAGCAGCAGTACACTACCACAGTTCATTTCAGAAAGTGAGGCCCTACTGACACCAGAACGGGATTTACAAGTAGGTCAGGCTGCAATTATCCAATCCGAATTTAGACCTGACTCCTGGGATAACAATCTAGACTTTTAAAAGTAAAAAATAAAATAAAATAAAATAATAAAAAAAAAACTTTAATAGTTGAGAGAGGCTAGAATGTTGATTGTATATCTCCTCCAAACACAGCTGCCTCTTATTTCTTCCTTCAAGTCATCACTCTCTCTTCATTCCCTTTCTCTTCCACTCACAAACCTGAACTCCTCCTCCCTTCCCAATTTCCTCTCCACTCTCCCCTCTTCCAGTTTATTTCTGCATGTTGCTTCCTCATCACTTCATCCATTGCCAACTTTTTGGCACTACAATCATATCTCAGCAACGCCTGCAAATGACTACGAAGCTGCTTGTAGAGAGACAGATTAGGAGGGCCACTTGACAGGAGCTGGGCCAGCACTTTCCCCTGGCTGCAGAAGGGACATGTGGCTGGACTCTGTAATGTGATGAATAACATATGAAGTATGGAGTGTTGACCATATGTTATAATAATTCCTTTATACACAATGCACTCTGCAGAACAAACAGTCATGACGTAAGGCTCTGATAAAAGTGCAGGCTCATCGAGGCACTTGCTCTTCAGCGATAGACAGTAGAGAAAGAGGAAGGGCTAATTTGCTCTTGGAAGTGATTTATAATCATCTATGGTTAGGTCAGTCTGCAGATATATGTGTTTAGTAGAAAAGAACAGTAACTTCCAAGAAATACCGTCTGTCTGGGGCAGGATGGGAAAGCCAGGTGACCCTACAAAATTCCTGGGTAACCATACAGCATGACATTTCAATGGCTCCTAAAAGCTCCCAGGCCCAGGCCCCCGTTTTGGCACAGGTACTATGAGTGACAATTACGTCTGTTGCTATTGGCTTGTGAATGACTGGCAGGGACCCAAAATTCTCCTGAGTCACCTTCCCCAGCAATTCAGTGAGCCAAGGACCAGAATAAGCACTTGATGTAGCTGGGATTTCTCTGGTGACAGCAGGCAAGGAGAGGAAAATTGAGATTCTAGGCAGATTTCATGGGCTGGACTAGTTCCAGTTCTGCTTGGAAGTGAAGGGTATTAGGGTACATTTTCTATGCTGCACAAAAGAGAAGAGTCAGCACTTTCATGCAGATGTTCACACCCCTGGGCCAGGCAGAGAGAAGACAGCTGCTCTGCTTTGTAGTTGGGTTTGCACAGAGAATAAGAAAGGTATAGAAATCCCTTGCTGAAGAGCAGGAAAGGAAGGAAGGAGAGGAAGATGTGTCACATTAAAGGAAAAAGTAGAGACTGAATGAGTAATGGCACTGTAGCTTAGTTGTCTCATGTTAGAGTCTTAAATTGCTCAAGGTGGGTGGAAAGTCACTTCAACCTCTCAATATGGCAAGTGAAATTATTGTTGAAAGAAAGAATGGAACAGTGTTGAAAGGAGTGATGGAAATGGGGTTGTTTTAGAACTGGATGAACCAAGTTAGAGTCTTCTGGTGAGTGGTAGGTGAGACTTGCCATATTAGCTGACATACTAGGAGGCAGACTGAGGACCCCAGAGCTGAAAAGCACCCACCACCACTTGAGTGCTTCACTGAGGATCAGAAAAAGCTCACATTTTCTGTGTAGAAGACACAGGGATGAAAGCCCTAACATGCTATTTAACAAGCTCTAGAAAAGGCATTGCAAGGCAGTAGAGGCTATGGAGCCCACCTGGATGGGTTTTCTTTGATCAGATAGTTTTTGATGACCCTAGAAAATCCACAATCATAAGAAAGGCAAGAAAAATGGGCATGGTAGATTCTCAGAGAATCAAGACAATAGGAGTAAAAAAGATATTAGGATACCATTAAATGCATCCCCAACTCTACAACAGAATCAACCAACCATATATAAACTATCCCTGGGAAGAGCTTTTCCTAACCTACTCTTAAACATCCACCAAACAACCAACATCCACCACCAAAGAGGACTCCATAGCCTTGGGAGTACTGAAGTCTCCTCCCAGTACATGACACAATATGTGAAGAGCCGATGTACTTACTTCATGCGGTCTGGGGGCAAGTAGGACTAATGCAGCAGTGGGTAATTTTAGAGAGATACTATAGAGCGCACAACACCACACCAAAAATTAACAGGAGAGATTGTGCAAATAAAGATGTGTTCAAGTTTTAAAATGTTTTGTGCCTTCTTTTATGTGCTAGTAAGGATTCTGTGGTGAGCTGGCAAATAGCAAATAAAGTTGTTGACAACAAAACCTTCAGCTCAAAATTAAAGTTAATTCTGTGGTTGTAAAAAAAGAAAAATGTAAAATAAAGAGATGGCAGGTTAATTGTGATAACATCATTAAATTCTCACCCAGTCCTCAAAGCATATCATAGTTACTTAGAGGCAAGTGATCTGGGGAATCAGAAATGCAAGTGATTACAGCATTTCACCTCTTGGGGTCTGTTCGCATTGAGACACAAATAAACTGAGTTTGGCAGTCAGAAATACTCTCTGACAAAATATTCTCTTACATCCCCAAGCTGATTAAAAGAACAATCCGGAAGAGAGGGGTCAGTGAGTAGGCACACAGTTAAGCAACAGATAAGATGAGAGAAGACAGTGCTTGAGTGCACGTAGTCAATATCCTGGAGCTAGTATAAGTTCCTTACTGCAAACAGCCTCCTCTGCGCAGCTTTTTACATCAGATCTCAGCAAGCAGTGCTTATCTTTGGCCCCTAATCTTGTTAGATTAGGTCCTATAGCAGATAATATGTAGAGTCCAAGGCACTCTCATTTGATTTTCCATGTGGACCCAGATGGACTCCCTGCAGTTCAGCGAAGGCAAGTGACAGCAAGAGAAAACTTCTCTACCCAAATCTTGCCACCTTTCTGGCAGCTGCCAGGAAGCAGCAGCAAGACATCCACTGTAGAAAAGATCCTGGAACCCCAGTGCCGTCTGGACATCGTACAGGTTTTAACTCTTGTCAACAACCTTATTAGTCTTGCAAGGGCATACCTTAAGTGGAGCTGCTCTCAGAGAGGAATAGGAAGAGGAAAAATGCTTTATCTGGATGCAGCCTTTTACTCTCTCATGCAGGCAGCAGACATAAGTAATCTACTCAAGGTCCAGCTACACCAATATAACAACCTGCTAACAACAGCAATCAACAGTGACTGCATCTAGGCCTAAAGAACTAACATCAAGAACCAGTTGCCAGGACCAGAGAGACTAAACTGCCTTTAACACAGTTAAACACGTAATAGAAAATGTTGCTCCAAGCATCAAGTTCACGTTTGCCCCCGTGCCTGCTCCTTCTATTCAGACCCTCCTCAGCAGCAGTGGAGGGGACTGCTGTGGTTGAGACATCCCCAACAGCATAGGACCTGCTGTTGACAGCCACTATCACTTCTCTTGTAGGACATTTCTCTTGTGTGAATGGACTGTAAGTCTCTTCCTGGCTTTCTACTTCATGAGTGTTTCTAGCCTAGTTGAGATGACATGAAAAGGGAAAGGAGCACAGAGCCAAATGCTGTGCTTCAGCAACATGCCAGTTGGTAGGGCTCACTCTAACTGAGCAGTACAAAAACACTCTTTGATTTGGCAGAGTTCCTAACCATTAGCTCTTCTCTTTGACATGTCAAACAGTGTAAATACCAAGACTGAACTCAACTGGCATTGTCTGGAATCTCTTCCTTCCCTTGTTATTGGGACTGGGACACCCACATGGGGTCCCTAAGGAGGCCCTCACCAGGCTAGGCTCTTCCTGAGCAGGAAGGGCTATCCCTCCCACAAGCAAATAGTGAGATGGGGGACAGGCAGGGGATTAACAGAGGTAAAATGCCATGTCCAAGTTGGCAAAAGAAGCCTGAGGCAGAGCTATAGTACTCAAATTTCTCAAAATGCCACCCCTAAAACTCTTAAAATGGGCAAGAAAAGTAGCATGTGAGAAAGGGAAAGGTAGGTTTTGAATGCAGTCCTTTTCTGCACAATACAACAGTGGCAATTTTAGGTCTTTGAGATCGAAAGCCAAGAAGACAGTTCTAAATAACCCTCCCACAGACCTACCAAACAAACTACAATTGAACTTCCCTCTGCTTCTCCATGGCCCTGTATGTCCCCTGGGGGGCCAGCCACTCCTTGCCAGCAAGCCACGCTGGGGTTGGCAGCAAGCACCCCTGCCAGAATGCACAAGATTGCCAATATGCAGGCTTTACCGCTGCATCCCCTCTTGTTTTAAATCAATAGTTTACGACATGTACAAGGGGAAACTGTAAATTTAATTTTGCCCCTGCAGTGCGATTCATATCTTGTTTGCTGGTAACATAATGAATGTGTTTGCCCTCCAGACCCCCTGCCCAGTAGAGAAATTTAAGGATAAAGGGAGAGAAAATAGCAAAGTACAATTAGGGAGGTCAATTAATGCTGGATTAATCAGTGTCTTAGCTAAAGATAGCTTTACAACATTTATGCATAAGGGGTAGGGGGGAGATGGAGACAGCAAGCCTGCAGAAGGAATGGACAGAGATTCAGATCCCTTTTTCTCAGCATTAAAAACCTTAGAGATGACTTGAAGATGCACATCACTTGCTAAATGAATGATAGAGCCTTTAATCAGCTGCTAGCATAAAGCCTCAAGACTGCAGATGCCCTGCCCTACTTGATGCTTATCACAGATGATTTAGGGTATGAAACCAAACTGCCCCAAACTCTGGAGATATACACAGTTTAAGCCTTGCTGAAACTGGTAGGCTTAATTGCTCCTGCAAAAGCTACTTGAGACTGTCACCATGTAAGGCAGAGTGAGCATGAGTTGGAATTGCTAAGGAAACCTTGTGGAATATGCAAATAGAAACCAAATACCATGGGTAGAAAACATAACAGCACACTGAAACTAATAGACAGAAAAGCATCAAGACAAACTGAAGATGGCCCAGAAGATGAAAGCCAAGGGAGAGGGTTTCTCGTATCAGGGTGCTTGCTGAAAGCAAGCTGGAGCAGGGGACAAGGAAACTAGCTCTAACTGTATGCAGTAGGAAGCAAGACTTGATATATTCTTGTGAACAAATAGGCTTTGCCAAAGAAACCTGGCTCCACTGCAAATTTCAATTTCCTGCTGGAACAACCAACAAAATTCCAAATTATTTTGGCTGGGTAGATAGGTCAAAGGAATAATATTTCTGCCCAAAATCTCTTGCCAGACTCTGTAGATAGAACTTAGCTTTACAGAGAGCTGAAGCAAAAAATAACAGAAAAAAAAAAAAAACACCCCAAAACCCCAAAACAAAAACAAGGAAACAAAAAGACCCCCAACCCACTAATCTGAAAACACAGGATCCAAAAACCAAGGGATTTTTAGTGCAGTAAAGACACAGGCTAGAGCTTTGAGTTCATGCCTCTCTGTGCTTTGTGATTTTACAAGGGAGCTGCTAATAAAGTGTGTCTAGCAGGACTTTAATGTTTCTGCTCTCAACCTGAGTTAAAACCAAGGACTGTAAAAGTATATAGAAATGAAAAAAAATCAATCTCTCCTCTCAGAGAAGGCTTAGGTGAGAAGCTGAGGACAGGCTTACTGTTGCTGAACTGATCTGCCCATCTCCACTGTATAGCTGCTCCTGTTACTGCTTTAAATACATCTTTAAAACCTTCTCCTAAACTCAGCTTCAGAGAAGCTCTCTATGGATAGGCATTTTTAGATGGATACATTGGGATGTTTACCAGTGACTGCAAATTGGCTCTGAGGGCACCTTTACATGTCAATTCTACCTGTTTGCTCTAGACATAGAGAGATGAGGATCGAAAGGATGGAGGAAAGGTCTTTAAAACTAAAACAAACAACAGCAAAATGGAAAGCAAAGTCACAGCAGAATCATTCATTCAAACAAGAAATCAGGACTCCTCATTCTGGTACCATAAAATCTTTCTGATATAATTATGGATTCTGGTCAGAAACGAATGCAGGGAGCTAATTCACACACAAGTTTGCACTGTTTGGGAATGACCAGTTTGTGACGCTCCCACCAGACTATGATCAACAGTTAACAAGCTGTGAGGAGGCAGCACATTACCGAGTGTGCAAAATACCAGTAGGCTGCACATGCATATAGTTGCAATGAACATAGCAGCTCAGATGCGCACCTCTCCCAATTTAGTTTTTCCTGGTACTCTCAAATTCACAAAATTTAAAGACACCATACAAACCAGGAGAGAAAGAGCAAAAAAACACATCCACCTTCAGACACCATAATAACACAATGTTCTGTGTAAGGAGGTCTTTGTGACCTTCTTAATCTGTGTGCCACTACAGTGTTCAAGGCAGGAGTGAAGAGAAACACTAGGGATAGGGTTGGAGAGATGAAAGATGGAAATCATTGCATCTTCTACTAGACAGTGGATGTAATTACTGTTTCCAGAACTGGAACAAATATGGCTTTCAAAGATGGTGCTACAGTAAAGCTTAGATGAAATATAACCTCTACCTTGTGCAGCAGTACAGCTGGATCAGGGACAAGAACAAAAGAAGTCAAGTCCCCAACTTCCACGTGTGAAAGGAATGCAGAATCAGAGCACACATTACTACTGAAATAAGTGCAGATAGTTAATGGTTGTCTGCATGGGGAAATTTATCAGAATAATGCCACTGCTGACTTTGCACCACATTTTGATGCTCTTTTTCCCTTGTCCACACAGAGAATTACCTGACTATGTGACTGTAATGATGGCACTGCAAATACAGCATTCCCTTGGTAGACAGTTCCTTAGCTCAGTAGCCCAAGTTATGAGTTCAAGTTTAAAAATGACTGTTAGGAAAGGAGTTAGTGAAGTGCACATATTACTAAGAGGGAAAAGCAAACTGTGGGTTTTTTTCCCCATTGTTCTCCATCTGTATGTCCATTTCTTGTCCCTCATGAGCCTACATTCCTTTGTCCTTACACTGCAATTACATCTTGTAGAGTTTTGTCCTTCCAGGACAATCCGTTTTCTGCCTAACACACTCATTAAACACTTTCTGATCTTCACAGTCCCCTACTTTCCAGCACTGACAGTTTAATTTCCAGACTCCAAGTTTTTCTGATTCAAAAAATGCCAGATTGTGCATTGTCATGGCTAAAATCAAATTGCTCCCATTTATTTCCCGGACTTAGATAGCTGTCTGAAGACTTTTTTTTTTTTTTTTTTTTTTTTTTTTTATTTATTTATTAAGACCAAAACATTATTTCCTAGTATCTGAGGTTGCAGTTTGTAAGTATGCTTGACATCAACAGATTCTCCAGAGTTAGCCATTAGAAAAATAACAAAAATCACCATTTTGTTTTAAATATTCTTTCTGGAAATATTTGAAATTGCTTGCAAATGCCATTCACCTTGCCTATGATTGATATGCAGATACTTCTAAGGCAGAATTTGACCATCAACTGAGCAGAACTTTTATGAATGGTGATTTAGTCTAAGAACCAAAAGTACCAAAAGGAAGCCACAAACAGAATGTAAGTAGAAAACAAATAGTACTCTGACATCTTTTTTCCTTTTTGGAAGGCTTCTGAGATTTGAACAACTACAGTTGGCAAGGTCTCCTATTTTATTTCTCTTCTGGTTTATAATGCTGTATCTGCTAGTATTTGATGAACAGAACAGTAAAAAAAAAAATCCTGATTTTTTAGCAGTTTCAGAAATAAAAGAGCAGAGTTTGAATGAATGTGATTCATGCACTCATAGTACCTGTTACTTGTGAGCATTTTGACAACTTGCTGGGTGTCAGTGAAAATTTGTGAACTGCCAAGGTTTTATGCTTTGTAACATGAAGAGTGATTCATACCAGACAGCAAGCTATTTATTACTCAAAGGACTGGCCTAAAAATTAAAATAAATGAATTCAATTGCATGTAATTTTTTGAAGTCTGGAAATGTGTTCCCAGGTTTTATTGCAGTCTTTTAAACGTTTTTTTTTTTTTTTTTTTTTTTTTTTTCTGTGAGAAAGACCCAATTCCAAGCAGACAATTGTACTGTCATTAATTTGTTAAGGTATACAAGGTACAGGTACAACTTCATGTCTCATTTCCAGAGTTTCCCAAGTTTTCTATATGCCAAGCAAGATCCCTACCTTGCTAAACTACTGATGGCCATTTCTGTCTCTCTCCGTCTCTCAGAATTTAAATCCTGAGCCTGAAAAGCTGAAAATCGCTGCATACAAAAAAAAAAAAAAAAAAAAAAAAAAAAAAAAAAAAAAAACCCACACATTTCTGTAAAATCTTTCCATTTTGACACATCAGTATTTTCAATGGAAAAAAAATATCCCAGGATCTTAATTAAAAAAACAAAAAAATCTGATCAATGATTTGGTTACCCAGTTGACAAAGACAACAATTACCGTGATATTCAGTTAACCAATAAAAGAGTGCAAATACTGAGCAAGTAATGATTCATTGAAGCTAACATTTTGTAAAGAACAGCTGGAGCTCTAAAAATTACTCTTTATAGTGAGCACTTATCAAGCACTAAAACATTGGAAGAAAATCTGAAGCTACTTATAAACAAATTGCTTATCACACAGTGACAATGCTGTAACGTCCCTTTTGTTTTTCTGATATCTTTATTCTTTCTGCTGTCACCTGTGAGTGAAAATTTCTTCTAGTATAAGGTGCTGTATGCTGTAAGAAAAGCAGACTCTAGCCTTGTCAAATAATACTTGTAACTATTATTTCAAGCTTCTTTAACACTAGGCTACTGTGTTAGTATCAACCCGTAAGGACACAATAGCACTACTGAATCAATCCATGAGTTATTCTAACTCGAGTGATCAAGTTTCAGAAGTAACGCTAGTCTCTCTAGAGTCTGCCACAACAAATGTTCCCAATATTTGAAGAGAAAGAGGCAAAGCTGTGCACACTGAAATGGAACCACCAATGAGCTCACAGGCATGGGCCAAGGTATTTTATCATCCTGTTGAAAGTCCTGCTTGGAAAGCTGAAAGCTCTCACTTTTTGAACATGTACTGAAAGAGCGTGCCTCATGCCATAAGACTCTCTCCCAAATAAAACAGTCGTCTGTCTGTCAGAGGTGCAGATAGGGTCTGTAGCACTTTGCACTTGAATTATGGAAAGCAAAACAGATGAGGTGCAGAAACAGCAGAGAGTAATGCTAGTACAGCAGGTTGGAAAAATGTGAAATGCTGTCTTTCTGCTAAGAAAGAGGTCTCTCCAGGGTGCTGAAGAGAGAGACTACAGCCATGCTCAGGCCTCTTAGGTACTTGCCTACAACAGACTTAGTTGTTTGCTGTTTCATCCCAATTGAAGGGACTCAGGTCACCCATGTGAAGCTGGCAAATCTTGATTCTTTACTGAGTCAGAGAAAAAGAAAAGTATGTTCCCAGAGTGCAATTAGAAGACCTAACTGAAATACAAAATTCTCTGTGATGACTTTGTAGAAAACCAGGGTCTGGTTTAAATCATTGACTGGCTAAGTCTGTCTTGGTTGCCTGGGAACGTGAGCACCTGAACAAAGCATGGGGTTGCACAGGATGCTTGTAAAAGCATGGAAGTGAATTCAAATATCTCAAGTCTCAGACTAGCAGTATATGTGATATCCCACTTTTTGATATCCCCCCAGCAACCAAAGGTACCAGCTCTTCAGAGATACTCCTACAGAGAAGAATCACAGTGGCCTAAACCCTGGACGGCTGAGACTCCAGTGACCTTGTGATAGCTGACTAGTGACTCAAAGGAAGTATCTTGAAAGTACAAGCCAGTGCCTTGATGGAGAAATACCCATCCTGGAGACCTAGAGCTGTGCTAGACTGGCAGTTTTGGCAGGAAAGCCAATAGTTGAACAGGCAATAGGGACTGGATCCCCTTCTCATGTCAAAGCTGTGGAGTTTAGGCAGAGCGTAGTAGCATAGGGAGCGTGCTGTCTGGCTGATGTCCTCATGGCTATGAAATGAGCTGTGTCTTTGGCACTATTAATCTGCTGCTTCTGGTAAAGATGAAACACGTTTAAAATAACCAACTGATAGGGAGATTGCTGAGCCAGCCACCTGGGAGTTACATGTGCCACTGCTGCCTGGGTCTGATGCTTCATATTTCTTACCTAGGGAAAGGTTTGACAAACAAATGATACATAGCCAGGAACAGACCTTCAGCAGCAAGGGAACTGAGGAGAACCAGAAACTTCAGTGCACAAGCTGCAGGAAGACCATGGTTTGCTGCACTTACATAGCCAAAAGAATTAAAGAGAACAAATCAAGAAAAGCTGAACTCTGATCAGCCTATGCCGTTCCTGTCCTGCTCTTCATAGAATACCCATACGAGCAAACTGAGAAGGTTTGCGTCAAAAACTCTTCCCTGCTCTATAGTTTACCGTTTTTTCCTTAAGTTTGCCTGAGGTGCCTCCTTGGGTTGGCACTTTATAGAACTCTGTCAGCACATCTGTCTTACTCTTTTTCCTCTGTTGCTTTCCTGGTATTTCACTACTTCTTCTCTGGCCTTGGAGTGTATTAAGATTCACCTGCTCTGGCTAGCAAACAGGTCAGCAAAACAGCTCTGCACTTCACAGGTAGTGACCAAACCTGGCGTTTTGGAGCACGAGCTTTGGGAACAGAATAGCAGCATGGGAGGGAGAGGAGACCATACGCAGAACAGGTCTAGAAGGAGACAGAAATGGTGTTGAAGGCGATAATCCATGCAAAAAGGGCAAAAAAAGATCTGTTCTTCCTATTGTATGTTCAGGGCACTTTTTTGGTGTCAATCACAGGAACAACTGCTGTTTCTCTCAGGGCCTGGGCAAGCCACTGGAATGGAGAACCACAGCAGAAAACAAAGCAAGAGTAAGACACTCTTCTTCAAAGAAGACAGCGTGCCCTTCCTTGTCTAAGCCGGCATCCCAAACAGCTAGCTTATCTTCCCCTCTGCCTGAGTAAACCGGGATGGAATTTACCTGGGTTTTACTCTCCTGAGGTTTCAATCACAAACCCTTGTCCAGCACCGCAGATATAGGACCAGCACATGAGCTCTGACTTCCTAACAAAAGCTCTGTTCTGGCAGCAGCCCCCTCCTCTTTCCTGCAGCATGACCTCTGCGAATGGCTCACAGCTCTAAATGTCTCCTTGGGGGGGTTTCAGAAAGGTGACAAAGAGGACATCGTAACTACTTCTCTCTGTGGCTGCTGTTATGCACGCAGCTGCAGAGACTTGTAGGAATAGTTCATTTTAATGGTTGCAGGTTAATATTTGTCATATCCTCCCCAGCTCGTCTGCAATCACTGCAAAAGCAAATGCAGAAGTAGGTCCCCAGGGATGCACATCTTGAATGCACAAAAATAAATATTGGGAAGGGGAGAGGACAGCATGCATGTCTATGTGTAGCAAAGCACTTGTGAGCAAATTTAAGTAGGAGCATAGGAGAATATCGGTAATGGCTGCATATGAGTTGAGTGCAGGCATGTTGAGTGCATGCAGCTAGGTGCATGCTAGTGTACCAATATGAAGATAGCACTGGACAAGTTGCAAATGAGAGGATCACAAAGTACATGTAAGGATATTGTGGATGAGGGTAATACGTGTTGGGCTGTGGCTTAGTGGGGGTAAGTTGCGTACAGTGAGAAGTGGCTAGTGTTTGCGGTGATGTGACATGGGAACGTATGAATATGCAACAGGTTCTGATCTCCCTTCCCATAAAATGCTGCAGTGAAACAGTGTAACTCTGCTTGCCTAAGTTCTGAAAATGTTTTTTTTTTTTTTCCTTGACTATTTCCAGCACACAGGAGCTGATACTCTAGCCTGTGTGGGGAGTGCAATGTTTTGAATGCACCTGGCCATACCTTCCGTAGGACTGAAGCAATTAAGCAAATTGGAGGGGGGAAAAAAGGACAGAGGATGGGGAAAAGTGCCAGTTAAAGTGCCAAAATGTGTGAATTCTGAAAGCAATCTGGAACCTTAGGACTAAATTGCTATTTGCAGAATGGTACCCAGAATGCTTTTCTTTGCAACTTTGCTCTTAAATGCTGTACTTATAGAGGTCACCCTAACCTAATTATGTTTCTGTTTCTGGCTGAGGCAACAGCTGCACAATATGCGTGAGCCTGGGGAAGGTGGAAATCAAGAAACGTGTGTCCTGCATTTGTTCCTCTAGCCATCGCTGAGCTGACCATGGGGAGACTTCTGTTGGCATTAGTTTGGGTAATTGTTGGGAAAACAGACCGAATTTTGATTTGTTCAGTATACAGCCACTGTGGTTGGGAATCTGATGTTTGTGGCTAAGTCTCAGCATACCAAATATATATGAAGGCCTTGCTTGTCCTGTTAACTGGAAAAGGGAATACATAGAAGAGGGCCACAGAGAATGCACTGAATGATTCAATTCTGTCCCTTCAGGAACTGGTCTTGAGTACATGGCTTGTCAGTGAGATCCTGTTGTAAGACACCACAGGCTCAGAGCCTGTTCCACATGAACATGCCGTCAAGACAAGAGGTCGTCACAAGAGGAATTTCAGTGTCCTCAAAAGATCCCTTCTCTGTTCGTGGTTAGGATTTTAGGAGAACTAAGAACATGCAACAGGTCAGAGCTTGCCAAAGTTGACTGTAACGCATTGCTTAGCCTGCTTAGCATTTATAGGAAATGGCCAAGTATAGGGCATGAAGCACGACAGTCATGTCAGGGCATCCCACAAGTCTCACTTGCACCAGTTAGTTGCAGAACTTTGGATCAAATCCTGACATTAGTTTTGTCTCACTTGGTGCTGCCTTCTGTCCAGGACAACAAGATACTATCAAAAATCTGAGAGTTCATGTTTGGTCCACTCTTTAAAACAGGATTTATGTCAGGACATAGCTTGAGAAACCCTCTCAGCAATACCGCATAGCAATTGTGGGATGATGTGACTGAAAATACAATTATATGACCACAGCCTAACAGACGTTGCATTAGGATATTCCAAAACTGTCCTGTCAAAAATAGACGATGCACTGAACCACTCTAGAAAAAAGGGAATGGAGGGAATGGACTATTTGATATAATCTGCTTCCTTGCAGCAGTTTCCTTCTCCTTATTTATAGCCACCCTGTGACTCAGTCAGACTGGAGCTCAGAGTACAAACACATTTTCTTTGCTCTAGGCTCTCCTTGGACTTGGTTTGCACAGCAAAGCACCATCTAGTGCCAGAAATTTATGACATGCTCGGAGCACAAAGAAGGCTGGATCTGAACAGCCACATATCCTCTGGTTTTCTAGTAAGAAACATGCCCCTAGTTGGTTCCCCATCACTCCACCATGGGTTCAGTGGCCCCAACTGCATTGCTCAGTCTGCTCTGAGGAGGCATGAACCCAGCAAACATGAGTTTAGCTTTAAACCTAAGACAAAGCTGCCAAATCGATACAATCTGTCATCAGCAGAACTCCTAGACCTGTATACATTCAAATCCTCTGCCAAATTTTGTAAATCACCTCCTCGTTCTTCATGCTTGTAACAGTGGGCTGAACCAAAAATCTTAGGGGCCATCCTATCTCCTCTCAAAGACTTGTAAAGTTCTTCCTCTATATTCCAGTCTTCACATAGTATCTACGAGCTTCAGCCTGGACCATAAAGATGTTGGCCTGGAGCTTATATGAAAAACTCAGCCAAAGAATATTTCCTATATAGAGCAAGACTTGGTACTACACTGCTCTCAGCTTTCATGCATTCAGGCTTCCCTATACTGCTGATAAAAATCTCTCTTTCCTTAACTTCTCCCCACACCTACCACAGCCCACAAGTGATAAATGGATGTCTAAGAAGAGGAGCCTGTCCATCTCTTTTTTTTCAAAGCAGGAGAGAAAAGTAATGATCTTGTTCTGGAAGAAAATCAAAGGCTGCCGACAACAGCATGAAATGTCAGCTCTTTTAATTTCATTTATTTATTTATTTTATCCAGTTGCTTTAATCCTTAGAGTTTAAAGGCAAAGAATGAATGCAATGTGCTGGAAAATGAAGAACATATGACAGTATCAAAGAAGGAAACCAAAGGAGAGTGTGTGTGTGTGTGTTTGGGGAGCCTTGTTAGGAGACACATTAAGGCAATCCAGTCGATAGATGAAGCCTTTCATAAGAGAAGAGTAAAGTCTTCATGTCACTCTCTATTTTTCTTTTTTTTTAATCAGTGTCTCTCTCTTTTGCCTCCTCCTCCTTTACCATTACTCCCCTCCTGTTGTTGTCTCCTCTCACACATCCCACCCCACAATTGAACCCGAGGGTTGCCATTGCAGTGGCATTAAAAAACCTCCCTCCTTCTTGTTGAGGTAACAGCAGAGGTAAACTGTGCTTCAGTAAGCCATGGCAGTACCTGCAGCTCAGAGACCATCTAAAGAGACTAAAATGTACCTTATTCCATTAATGTTGGGATACTGGTTCATCTCTGTTGCTCAGACATGCAAACAAGGCATGGAAACCCTATCGCAGGCAACAGGAGCCTTGCCTCCAGAGGACTTTGGCACCAGGGTGGGATAAATGCAGCACAGAAAAGTTACTTGCTGTATGCAGAAGCTGTTACGGAGAGGTAGAAGCAAGCCAGCACTGCTGTTTATCCTCAGGATAGGAGCAGAAAGACAAGGATACCAAACTACCAAGTTCTTCTCTTCCTGTGGTACTTTTGACAGCCCCAGGAAACTACTCCAGTAGAGAAATGCCTGTTGGCTCCTCCTCCTAATGAGATTCAGCATGAGTGACTCAGTTCTGTCTCTCTCGCAAGCACATAGAGCTAATTTTCTGTGCTTTTTCTACCTAGTGCATGTAAATGTCAGTCCTGCCTCTTTTAAAGCATCTGTGGCTTGGTCAGATAGGAGAGTTTTACACAGACCCAGTTTCCAGCAGCAGCCTTCCTGCCTCCCCATGGTTGCTTTTTCCTAATTTAGGAATAACTGCACATAGCCTCACAAACCAACACCTGCTTCTCGGCTATGGTGGTGTCAAAATTAGGACTTCAGGCCTCAGGAGAGGCCAAACTCTGGTATCTCCCTGCTCGTTGCAAGTGGAGTTAGAGGGGATTTACCTTATCTGGCCTCTCCAGCGACGATCACATCAAGAGCTCAAGACAGAGTCAAAACTTCACTTTCTGCCAATCTAAGACTTATTTGATCCCTTTACCTGGCAATGGTCCTCTGTGGCCCCAAGACTACAGATCCCTTGAATGGAAAAGAAAGGAAGACAAGCTTGTTGAATGACAGAGTGCATGGCCAATGTCCAGTAGTGACTGTGGTAGACACGTTGCAATCAGACACACACACAACCCCAGCAGCTCCCTCTCCAGAGGAATGCTAGTGATGGAGAATGGCTGGTGTGAGAGGGTTACCACAAAAAAGGAAGGTGTACTTTTCACTTCTACCAGCTGGCCTCCGGGTGAACCATCTTTTGCCAAATCTCCTGTCTCTACTGATTTCATTACAAGGATAATAAAACTGATCTACCTCACAGAGGGAGAGCAAGCCTCACATTATTAATGCTTACAAAGTGATCCGAGGTCTTTGGATGAATGGAATGTAAGAAAGGCACAGAGCATTTATTGTTCCAAGGTCCAGTTTGCCCTTATTCCCCCCACCACCACCACCACCCAAGTCCAAAAGGAACAGGAAGAAAAGGATGAAAAAAAAAGAAAGAAAAAAGAAGAATAGAGACCTGAATACAAATGCCAGAGAGCAGGCACAAGTCAAGTTGGACTTAAGATGACAGAAATGGCCACTGGAAGCAGAACGGAGAGAAGGACTCATCCTCCAGAGATTAGTAATAAAATGCAGAGTGCACCACAGAAGTGCAAATGCATGCCAGAGGGAACTGGGTGTGAGGCTTGGATCATGGGGTCATTCCAAGATGCAAACAGAGATGTAGGAGTAACACCATTTACATTCTGGACATTTTTTATCTTTGCAATTCCAATTAAAAAATATATTTTTAAAAAATAGGAGACAAAAAAATCTCCAGAACATGGCAACTGTCAAGCAGAAGTCTGGAACAATTAAATGTGATACTTAATTAAACATCTATACTCTCCTGGAATGCGAGATTTACCTCTTTTCTCCCTTTTAGTACAGGAAGCCTAGAGATAAAGCCTTCAAGTTATGAGTAATTATACCCCGCTGAGAAAAGTGATGGAGTGCTATGCTCCAAAGAACTTACCAGGCCCCAGAAAATGTGGAGTCAACACTTAGGGTATTATTATTATTATTATTATCCTGAACACTAACACTCTTCTCAGCTTGTTCCCAGAGAGAAATAAACAGCACGTGTCTGCATTTTAATGGAAACAAATGGGGACACTTTACTTTCTTGATGCATGGGTTCAAATTCTTTATGCTAGAGGGAGTGTCAAAGCCAGATATGCTTCAGTATATATCCTGTGTACATGTGGTTACAATGGAAGGCTGTAAGGCCTGTGAATTTTGTTCAGAGGAGAGGTGCAAAGGTAGGCCCCGGGAGCCACATGACCAAGGATCAACTCTGCTACTGACTTTGTATACAAGCTTGGACAGATTTCCTGTGTGCTGGCTGTTTCCTTGCAAAACTGGGGCAATATCATGACCCTGTCTTCCAGGCATGTGGTAGGAACAAGAACTAAAAGTTTTGAGGCGTGCTGATAACATGCATTGGATGGTCATGTAAATACCTAATACAGGATGAGAAAAGAGCTAGAGCGGAAATTTCTGGTATTGTCTGAGTAGATGAAGCTGTGATAAGAGACAAGGAGCAAAACTCAGAGGCAAGGAACCAAAAATCTTCAGTCTTGTACAAAGTATCATCATTCACTGTAGCTGAGTGAAAAATGCTACCAAAGGAAAATCAAGGATTCTTTCACCTATGCTTTCCTTACTTGTATTTTACTGTCTTAATTTGTATAAATGGTTGCACATGGAATGCAGTATAGAAAGATGACAGTCATGTCCCAGATCAGAAGACAGACAAAACTCAGATCATGGATTTCAAGCTACATTGGTTTCAGATGTGACTGAAAGCTACTTTCTCCTTGAAAAGAAAAGAGGCATCTATGACATCCCCATTAATGTGGACAGGGATCTGAGATCCACTTGCCTCTTGGCAGAGAGAGAGGAGGTCTTGGATGAATCGTGATACAGCGTAAAACAAAAAAGCCGGTGTATAGGTTAGACAAAGAGTCTGTCTGGCCTATTGTCTTGCCCCCTGCAGTGACCTAAAGGTGATGCCAACGAAAGCCCAGAAGAAAAGGGGAAGCACATATCATACTTTCCTTGAGTATTCTCCCACTGGCCAACCTGTTTGACCTCAACAAAATTTTGATACATTTAGATGTAGATAGATCACATTGCCTGTTGTGCTTCTAGGGATTTTGGTGTGCACACTGCAGCCAGCCAGCCAAGCAAACAAACCAGGAGAGGGTCTCTTCCTGCTTGCACTGGAGGGCAAGTGTGCAACAGTTTTAGGCAACTCTGATACAATTCTCTGAAGCTACAAGACCAGGTTTGTTCTTAACCTGCTTTGTGCTGAGGTTTAATAGAAAGGCAGCATAAAGGGCCCTCCCCATCTCGTGAGTGCTTCTCTTGGCTTTCGGTACTGTTGTGATCTTCGCTTAAGAAATCCTGTGTAGGTTAACTGACATTCCTGCCACTCACACCCTTTCCAATACACAGGAGTTTGTGAAATACTTTGCGTAGGAAAAATGTCTCCCTGTGAAGTCTCTGAAAGCACTGACACACTAATAATACAGAGGATAAACTTGGTAGGCTGTAGTATGCCCCTCCTTCCCTTGGCTACTTAATTCCCTATCATTTTGCAGGCTGTGGCAGCCATAGGCATTTACCCAGGTTCAGCTGCTGGAGTTGAGGCATGGGGTGAGGGAGAAGAAACCTCTCCCTGGTCTGGACTGCAGGGCAACATCTTCACTGCCCTCTGCCCTTTTGAAGTCTGTGAGTCCACTGGGCTGGTCCTTGGGCTTGCCAAGACAGCTATGAAATTCAGGAGCATTCTCTGATACTGTCTCAGTGCTGTTTGTGGGACAGATCTCTAGTATATACCAGGAGTGTGCAGTCTCCCCACAACTACCTTTTCAAGTACGCAGGCTCTGTGGCTGCTGAAGCTGCAGTGGGACGGTGTTTAGTTCCTCAGTGCTCCAAGACATAAAAAAAATCTCATACACCGGACTCCCCTGTCACATCCCATCATATCCAGTGAGTTACCCTCTTCAGTTTTTATGAAATGAGGACTTTCCACCACTTCCTGGAGACCAGTCCTTGGCCAGGACTTCAATCTCATCACTGGGACACTTTAGCGTATCTTCTTTCTATAATAGCATCTCATGCCTTCCAATTACACAGCCCTGAAACTCTCGTAAGAATGCCATGTCCTTCATGGTGTTTACCCTTCGAATGCTTACAGTCCCTGGTGGGAAGCACAGCACTTAAAGAAGATCTGGCAGGCATACAGAAAATGAGAAGTGCTTTTCAGGAGAGTACAAAATGAAACTTTTGTAAGATAAATATATTAAGAAGAGTGGGGGAGGAGAAAGGAAGGAAATACCCAGCAAACCTGCAAAAACAACAAGAACAATAAAAAAGCCTTCAGATACTGAAATTGGAGTCACATTCTTCCCAGCATGCTTGTCTAATCTCTGCTGATGCTAGTTCAAAACACACAGAAGGCACAATCCTCAGTGGTGCTGAGCAGACTCTAGAGAGAGGCTAAGTATCCCTTGTTCCCACAGAACACAAATGGTACTCAGCTCTAAATAGAAATTGCTCATAATGAAGCAAGACTGTGCCTCTGAAGTGCACATGCTGCTCTGACAGGAGGCAAAGGTATTTTCTTGCTGAGTTTGAAACTAAAAGCTCTGCCTGCTTGGCAGCTGCCATTCAAGTCACGATCAGATCTGGCCTTTCACGAAAATGCAAGCTCATTAAAACATCCGGCAGAACGTCCAGAGTTTCTCAGAGGAGGGAGGGAGGGAAGGGAATGTGGTACAACCCTCAGCCAGCAGGATGAAAAGAGCAATCGCAGTCAAAGACAGGGCTTGGTAAGCTGGCTGAACGGCAAATCAATGCGGAATAGCCACTAAATGTGGCCACAGGGAGCAGTTAAAGGTGGACAAGGGGAGGAAACGAATAGGACCAGAACCAGACAGCAACCACTAAATGTTTTCTCTAGTTATTCTGAATGGAAGCAGAAATGGGCATTTACCTTTTGTTGTTCCGGATTTTTTTTCCTTTCTGCTTGTTTTTCCCATCTGCACAAACACAGCTTGGCTGCTGAACTCTACAACAGATAAATGATGTAGAGCTGGCGGGAACCTGTGGCCTTATTTAAACACAGCCTGGATAGAGTTATCTGGATCGATTGAGCCAATGCTTCCTTGAGCACTAATTCAGGCCAAACAACTGCCACTGAGAATGAGCTGAGCTGCCCTCACTGGGAAGTGACCAGGCGAGATGGAGATGTAAAATCAGTGTGGGGACCATTTTACTTCTACATGAAAACTACTTCACAGAAGCAAAAGTGTGGCCTTAGACTGACAGAATTGCCTCATTACAGCCCTACCTAGCAACATAGCTTAAGATCAGCACTGCCAGGTTTGAACAAGGGTCCCCTGATTCTATATCCTTTCTTTGAAAACAAGTAGTAATGCACGCTTAGGCAAGGAGGTTACCCATCTCGAGAGAGTCCATTCAGCTTCCAGTAATCTGCTGTACGTGAGCTTTCCTTCAGTTTAGCTCATGCAACTTGTGAAAGGGTTCAAGCTGGACCAGATCCTCCCCCCCACACTCCTGTACACTGGCATATGAGATGGCTCTGGTACAGAGCCAGATCGCTAAACTAAATCAGCTCTATCTGGTAATACATCTCCATGGGCCTTTGTGAGTTGAGGAAAAAACTTCATTAAGCCACACACTCACTTAACTCCCCTCAGTCATTAGAGCCACTCGGGATTTGGTTTGCTTCTTTTGCTGACTAAATAGAGTCCTGGAACATGAGTCACCACCTCTGATTCATCGTTTTATGCCAGTGTGACTCTCTTGGTGTAACAGAGCAGCAGTGAATCAGGCCCTTTGTATCTCGACTGGATACAACTCACTAACTCATCCCACTCTGCTCCTTCTCTACCGAGTGGGACCTGCAGAATGCAGAAAATGCTAAGCTTGTGTCAAGAGCTAAGTTCAAAGCTGGGCTGACCACCTACATCCCAAGGAAAGAAAGGAAAACTTGTGAAAAAACACAGAGTGAAGCTTATTTTAAAATGATGTCACCTTGCAAATTCTCACATTTGCACACACACACACACACCCGCCCCAGGGCCTGATCCCTAGCATAGTTATATTGAAAGCAAAGGCACTGCCTCAGCTGTTGAACATAGGGAGACTGCACAGGCACCAGAAGCACAAATCGCCAGAGGTCATTCCAGCTTCCCAGCACCCTACATTTCAAAGACAATTGAGATCTGCAGCTTCAGTTTATCCTGCCATTGATTGTGACATAAAAATCACTGCTATGGCAAAATAGTTTGATAGCATAACCACATCTTCTTTCACAAAATAACTGCAAGTCTAAATGAAGGAAGATAGGAAAGTCTGCCTTCAGAGTAACAGGACCTTTCGCTGTGGGCAAGATGGGAAGAATTCACACAAGCTGCTGGCAAAGTCACACAGTCAAAAAACTCCCAGCTGGGACAACTCTGAACCTTGCACCCCAGCAACTGACAACAGCTTCACCCCTCATCATCTCCTCACATCAGCTTTCCAAAGCTGCAAAGGTGCAAGCCTTGGGGCAGAGATGAAAGCACTTTTTCATAAGCAGTGTGCTGCAGAGCTACACCTTTAAGCACTTGTTTAAGATGCAAATGCAACACAGGGCTGTGGCAGCCTGTTCCTCAGACTTGTATATGCTGATAGGGGCAAGCAAGCAGCTCCTCTACCCCCTGACATCAACAGCCTGTGTTATGGCTGAAGAAGGAGGGATGCGTGGGGAGGAAAGGCTGGATTGGTCGCAAAGCTGGGGTGTGCATGTGCATGCCTGTCCATCTCCCTTTTGCTTTTGTTTTTAGGTAAATATGCAACCAAAAGCTTGTCTGAAAAGCAGCCTGTGTTCCTTCTGCCTTGTCAAATTCTTCAAGGGAAACATTATCGCCTTAATTGCTTAATTCCAATTTGCATAATACGGTGCTCTGACAACTGCAAAAACAGGGATGCAAAGGGAAGATTAAGAGCAACATATGCGTGCTGCCAGCCTTTTGCAGTCAAGAAAGCAAAGCTGAGGACCAGTGCTGGGATCAGCAGCCCTGTAAGCTTGCTCACTCTGCTCTCTTCTGACTCCTCACCTCCCCACTCTTCAGGAGCTTTTCCCAGTTCTGTGGGTCTGTAGACACCTGCACACACGGCGTTTTCGCTGCCCCCTAGTGGGGTTTCCAGCTGTACTTCACCCAGGAGCTTTATCCAAGGGCTGCCTGGTCTGGAACTGTCAAGAGGCACCTGGATGAACCACCATTTGGAAAATAAAAAAGTAGATGGGCATAGAGATTCATTCTTTACCCTGCATCAGAACTGACCAAAGGGATAGCATGGCAAAATCTAAGCCTGGGCAAAATGATTAAAATAAATTAAAAAAAAAAAAAAAAAAAAAAAAAGTTCCTCCTGGATCTCCTATGCTATAGGCTAGTTCTGATATTTTGAAGATCTGGGTCATTTCTCATTTCAGTTGTCAGTGCCTTTATGAATCCATGAGTGAATATTAGACACTGTACTTCCCGTATACCCCTAAGAAAGTCTATTCTCTCAATACTTTGGTCCTAACTGAAAGCAGGTGTAGGGTATCTCATTGCAGAACAATTTGCTTCACAAGACCTGCAGAACTACGAGGTTCCCACAATTACAAGCTTAAGAGATCTTCTCTGAACCAAACTCCTATCTCTTCTGAAACAAAAAGATGCCTCACTTGTAGTAGGCAATACTATTTTCCTACCTCAAAAAAACCAAGAGCCCCAAAGACTTCCAAAATCAGCTCTAGTTAACACTCAACAGGTCAACAGGAAGGTCTGGATTTTCAGCAATGATTCATGCTACTTCTGAGTTTGCCTACAGTGTCTTTACATTCTGTTTCAACACGTACTGCAACCTTACAAAAGCTCGTTGCAGATCCTGAGCTATATTGTGTGTCTTGTATCCTTATTATTCCCTCTCTCCCCTAGAAAGCATGCCCAGTTAAAGCTGCCGAAGGTTTGTGTCAAAGTTAATAGAAATGGCAGTGACTTTAAAGAAGAAAAATGGAGATTGATACTTCTTCAGATACAGAACAGGATGAAAAACGGAAGCTAGACTGTGGGTTCAGGTATGCCCATCCGTATTGGGAGTTGAATTTCATCAGTTATGTTCACATAATAACTTCGAAGGTAGCCTGCTTCCAGATTTTGTATTACTAAAGCAGCTCTGAATGGTATCAAAGAACCCTCAAATATGGACACAGTGGTACTCTTATAAACATACTTGTAGCTTAACCCTCATATATTTATATGGTTGCAATGGTACAAAAAAAATCGAGGCATACAAGCCCCTGGGACACAAACATCCACGAATTTCTGAGCTGTATTCACTATTTACATCTGTACATATGTAACTGAGACTCTAACTGAGATTGTAACAATACAGAATAAAGCTAAGGAAAGGAACATGCTCCCGGAGGCAGGATTTTGCTTCTTCTTGACATAAACTGTTGAAAGCCATGTAACAGCTAGAGGCTATTCCCGGTCTGGGACACCTGGGAAAAATGAGCCGTGTATCCTGATTGATAAATGGGGTTCAAAGTTAGAGAAACATATCTAATAAGAGTCAGCAATTCAGTTCAAACTGTAGTTTGAAAAAAATCCCAAACCAAAACAGCCATACAGGCAGAAGAAGGAAGAATAGGATCCCTCCTGTCTTGGTTGGTTGTGATGAGAATCTACAGTGTTTTAACTGAAGTACAGAGGAATTTACAGTAGCAAAGCAGAAGATGCTTGTGGAAGAGGTGCTAGCAGCACTCATTTAGCAGCTGGGTATGAAAAATCAATGAACAGAGACATAAACCAAACAGATAAGTCAAGATATACAGAGCAGGTAAGCAGAGGAGTTTTAACAACAGACAGCCTCAGAGGAAGGGAAAGGATCAGCAGACACTTGAGAATGAGCAGAAACAAATGGGAAGGAGATAATGAAAAGACCAAACAGACAAATGTGAATGTCATATGGCAGCAATCACTCTGCATCACCACAAAGAGAATTCTTTCCTCTCTCTCTCTAAAAGGCACAGGAGATGGAAGGCAAAATTGGACCCTTAAAATATCTGTGGACAGAAGGGAAGAGCTACCCTCAGTGAACAGCACATGCTGCAAAATCAGTCCCTGCCATGCCAGAGAGAAAGCAGCCACCTGCCTAAGCCACTGAGCCCCTTTCAGAAGAAGTCCTAGAGGATTCAGGAAGCATGGAGACTAGTTGGGATTAGTAACTCAGAGGGGATGGCTGATCAGGTTGGAAGCTTTTCCAAACACTGTCATACTGCCCATATGTTGGAAACCTCAGGAGAAAAGTCACCTCCAGCACTCTCCTACTCTCATTCCAACCAAGGCCAAAAGTGCAGGAATAGCATCAAAATGGTGCTTACTACAGAGGACTGCAATGTGCATGCTATCAGCCAAAGGAAATAAGGGAGGAGTCTGGTTTCATCTGAGCTTGGGGCAAAGGCTTCCCAGTCCCTGCAGTGGGCTGCAACAGCCCTGAGAAACAGCCATTAGCAACAAGCCTTTCAGTGATTGCACTGGGTGAGGCCTATACTTCACTGTGTCAAAACTGAAATTAATGAAGTGTCCCCATGGCCTCTGAGTAACAAAGAGACTTTGGCAGGCTGGAACTGAAGTAGCACACAACTGGAGTGAGGTCTGTCAAAGACTGTGCTTTAATTACACTAGAAAAGCTGCCCAGAAATGATTCCCATTTTGGATGGAGGGCAGAATGGAGAAGATGCTTTGGAAAACCATCACCCCACAGTGAGACCTCATAATATGCATATTCTCACCCCTTGTGCACAAAGCTATTGCTGGTCCTTATGCTGATGCAGCAGGTGTATGGGGGAGACGGATTTTACTTTTGACGGACCTGTACTCAGTCTGCTGGAACAGCCTGGGAACACCCATCTGCCCCATGAGGTACCCTGGGGAATTTCAGATCCCTCTCCAAACTTTGCTTTTTCCTGGTATCTTTAATAAGCTGAAACAAAACTCCACAGCCCAACAATGGTCTTTTTCATTCACAGAGACACACATACCTGTGGCTTTGATCAATCTTAGAACCAAAGACTATAGATTTTGCATAAGGCATGAGTTTATTTTATTTTTCTCCTTGTCTCTCCCCTCTCCCTTCACAGACACTCTAAAAGCACTGCCCTCTCTGAGGTTACAGCAGATCTATCCATGCAAAACTGACCCTGGAGAATGGGGATGAAGTGAGTGGCTTTCTCCCAACCCTCTACCCTTCCTGGCCTCTTTTCTTTTCATGCTCTCATCTGCAAGGTGCCCTCTCCAGACTGCTCTTAAAAAAAAAAAAAAAAAAAAAAAAAAAAAAAAAAAAAAAAAAAGTTTTGTTCCCTGCCTCTCTCCTGATGCAAAGCATCTGAAACCCCATTATAGACCTCCCATGGAATACTTTCTTGGCTGTAAGTCACAGTGAAAAAAATGCGCCATCTCCAGCAAGAGTCTCCTAGAGCCTTTTACCTATCTCAGTATGCTGCACCTCCACCACCACTCCTCCCTACTTTCATTTTCAATAGCATGTAATCAATTTTCAGCTCTTTAACCTTATTCTGAGTGCTCTCTTTTTTTAACAATTTGCTATTCCACCCTAAAGCACTCGAAGGGAAAGAAACACACACATTTTAATTAAATTTTTCTCCATTTTTCTCTTTCATTTGCATATTTATTTTTATTTTTTTCCCCATTTTTATCCCCGGAGAGGATAAATAAATAAATAAATGTAAAAGGGAGAAGGACGAAGGATGCAGGACAGAAGTAGGAAGGTGACTAGGATGCAGATTACAGACGGAGGCCACAGGTGGGGGAAGGACAATGATGGGGAAAGAGGGAAGGGATAATCTAGCAACTGAGGTGAAAGTAAGGCTAGATATGGGGAAAATCCAAGGCTATTCATCTATGTTACTGTTAGGAAAAGACGTACCAGCTAGAGAAGAAAGTTGTTTACAAATGCTGAGAGTGATATGAAGAAGTGATAGGAGCAAGCACCTAGGACACTAATTATTCCTTATTCCTGATCCATTTCTCCTGCTCCGGTGTACCTTCAGCAGAGTGAATTTTGGTATGCTAGGCAGAAGAGTTGTGTGAGACACCTAGGCTAGGAGGAGACAAATGCACTCCATTTTAGGAAAGCCAAAACATTATTTCAGCCCCAAGTCTGGCACAGGTGACAAAAATTAACTGTTTCAGAGTGGGAAGGACTAACAGATGTAGTTAAGGGGGGTATATCAAACAAGATTAAGACCGCACAAATGAAGATTTGAACATTAATAGAAAAAAAAAGGGATAGCATATTGCATGCTCCTGGAATGTTCCCGTTTTTTTGTTTGTTTATTTTCCTTTTTTTTTTGATGTGTATAAACTCCTGCGACTTGGCATTTAACTGCACTTATTGCTACTACCTTTTCACTTCCAGATTTTGATTTAGATTTAAATCTGGGTGTGTGATACTACCTCCTGTGAATCTAATGAAGAATCTCTTATGGCAGTCTTCCTGCTGGTTCTATGGGTTCTCATTTCATACCCGCTCTTTTCAGGTTGTTTCCTCCCAAAATTGTTTGTTGGAGTAAGGAGTACAAAATTGTTGTACTGGAGTGAGGTCGAGGCAACACAAATATTTCTATGGAGGAGAGTAGGTCAAATTTCAGACCTGCCATTGTGGAACCCCTTTGGAATATCCTGAAGATTCGTTATAGTCTCCTTTTTTATACAGTTTTGTCATTACTCACACATTACCCACGGACAGTGTCATCATCTTCTCAGCAAAACACATGCTGGGCCATTCAGGGTTCTCTTTTCTTTGCTAGTAATGACCAAGTCTTTTCTGCAACCTCTATCTATCCTGATTACCTCCTTAACTGACTCTCCCTGGGGCTTCCTACTCTTGGTGTGTAAAGAATTTATTATTATTGGTTGTGTTATCTTTGGATGTTTGTTCTACAAGTTTTTCTTAATCTCTATTTTACATCTCAGTGCTCCATTTTATGCTCCATCCTATTAGCATCACTTGGACAGAATATCCAATTTTAAAGGATTCTTCTTCTGACTTGAATAAAGCCACTTGCTATTTAAGTATACCAGTTTCTCTTACCTTTTTGCTTCCAGGTTTTTATTTTGATTTTAATTAGGGGGTATGATGCTACCTTCTGTGACTCTAATAAGGGATTTTTTAAAGCACTTTCCCCACTGGTTCTTTGGGTTTTAATTTCGTAACTTTTTTTCCCTCTGGGTAGTTTCTAAGTAAGTTCTGAATAATTTTTTTTAAATAGTCCTTTTTGATGTTCTGTGCCATAGAATTTATGGTTGGGATAAGAAAATGCTAGACATCACTTTATTAGAGACATTTTCACTCATTCTTAGTGCCCATCCATAGTCAGGCTCTGATGGAAGTTACTGAAAAGCTAGGCCATACAAAGACTTCTCTTCTCATCCTTTCAGAGAGGTTTAGCTTGATCCCCCAAAAATCTTTTACAATTTAGCTGAATGGTTTCACCATGGCAGCAAAAGCCAAGGTTTTATCCAGAAACAGGTCAAAACAAAATGTGGCTCAGGAATCCCACCTGAAAGCTTCAAGCTGGGACCCAACCCCCATACTCCTCAGCCCTTGCTGTCTTATTTCTAACATAATGGAAATAATGGAATAACAGAAACAATCTTTCTCACACACTACATTATTTCACCATACTCTCCTTCCGCTACAGAGTAGCCTTTCCTGTACCATCCTTTGTTTCTTCCAGAAGCTGCTCATTGCTTGGTGAAGGCAAACTCCCATCAAGTTACAAGCAGCATTGCAACACAGGTACACCCAAGCTTTTCCCTTCTTTCCTCTTAACTGATGCTGCCTCTTCCTCTTGGACTACGCAAAAGAAAACAAACATTATCAGGTCAGATTGGTCTCTAAAAGCCCAACACTAACAGCTAAGAGTATCTCTCTCTGACCACTATCACCACTATTCATATGTCTCTCCCAAGTCTTGTTCTCTCAGAAAGTAGGTTTATGGGATGCCTGATATCAGAGACAGAATCCTTATGTCTGTATATGTCAGACAGATGTACAGCTATTTTTACTCTTGATTGCCTTCCACATCACTGAGGGCTCCCTTGCATGGTTGCACTTCTACAGAAACCTCAGGAACTTTTTTTAAAAACTCTTTTTGAGAAATGAGTATGTTTTTAAAAGGAAAAAAGAATCCCTGCAATGAAGTAGTTCCTATTTAGTGGGACTTCCCCCATATTCTCCTCCCCAAACTTGGCATTTTAGTTCCTTTCTTTAGCTAGAGGGACTCAGTTCCTGAGTTTTCAGTAAAGGAATACTGTATCAGAGGTTAACTTTCTCCTCCATTTCTTAACTTTATATCAGACCCAACAGATCATGACATCGGATCATCCAAGCCAAACTCTATCCTTTATTATACCCTCAGTAATGGACTGAATCAAACCTACCAGCTATAAACCAGCTTTGCAGTTCAAGCTCATTTGCAACACAAAAACTCTTGGACAAAAGAAGCAAAGTAAGGCAAATACTTCTGGGGCATTCCATCAATCAACACAGCCTCATCCTCAGGGCAGGTGACTATGTTTCTGTACATCTACCCCCACACACCTGTGCAATGATACTGCAGCAGCCCATACGTTATCCTTTCAGAGTAACTTTTGCCCAAGTCTATTATCATAACCCTGATGCGTTTCTTCTACACCACCATGAATCTGAGAAGAAAATGCACCACTCATAGAATCACCCATCCCTTCTTTCTAACATAAAATACCTGAGTTTATGCTTTTTGGTCTATTCCCAGGGTCCAGGGCATTCAGAGCCAAAGCAAATGGTCAGCTTCACCTTGTGGAGGTGGGTTTCTGTGCCTAAGGCCAGACCAGGGTTAGCGCCCCACCATACTGTCCTAACTCATCTCCACTCCTCATGCCATCAGAGCTCAACATATGTTTATGTCAGAAAGATCTACTTAGGCAACAAGGGAGAAACTATGCTGAACTACCCAACCAGTTGGACTCAAACTCTGTATCTAGTTTGTGGGAGCACATTCAGTAATAAAAAAGGATATTTCTTTAAGTCTTTCAAGGTGGGCTGACAAACATCCATCAAGAATGACATAAGTCTAAACACTCCTGCCTTGGGACAAGAGGTGGACTAAATGGCCTCCTCCTGTCCATTCCAGCCCTATCGTTCAATGACTCTCTGTTGCATCCCTTCCAGATGTCATATCTTAGTGGGTGGCTGGAGCTGCCTTGTGTTTTAGAAACTCTCAGGCTGTTGTTTCCATAATGAGGCTCTTCTACGATGAGGCTGTTAAATAGGAGGGAAAAAAAGAAAAGAAAAAAAAAGAAAAAAGAAATTCAAAACCCTTTGCAGCTGTCACGGCCGCTCACTGCCTCAGTGCCTTCGAACGCCACTTGGCTCCCGTGCGTTGATGCATTTACTGTACTGGTAATTAATGCCGTTAGCTTTGTAATTAAAAAAAACAACTTTTTGCCTTTATACTTGGGGTGATAACGCTGCAAGTAAAAATTAATTAAAACGAGATGAATTGCCTTCAGTTAAACGAAACGGAAAGAGAGGAAAAGGAGGGAGCATAGAGGGGAGGGGGTCGTGGTGGTGGTGAAGAGAGAACGAGGCAAGCAGAAGCCCTGCTAATGAAGCAAAATGATGCTGTCGGCATTTTTAAAGATTCTCCCCTTGGCTTTGGTACCTTCTGTTGGGTTCTGGGTTAATGGAGCCTAAAGCTATACGTCTGGCAGGGAAACTCTGTGAGTCACAGTTGCCCCATCTCTTTCATGAGGTCCACAAACACACCCGCCCATGTTTGTTCAAGTCCCTCCTACTAATCACCTTCCTACCCCCCACCTGGCTGAGAGGGGTAATGGGCTGTGAAATTGGCTTTTCTATTATTATTAATTAGATCTGATGTCAGGCTTTTTGTTTTGGTTTGCCTGTGTGTGCATGTTTTTTGGTTTTGTTTTTGTTTTTTTTTACCCTAGCTAAAGTAAGGAAAAGGCCCAGATCCCTGAAGGAGAGGGCAGACTCCTTACAAAGTTGATGTACAGCTTGGGGCAGGTCCCAGCCAAGGCATGGCACTTTGGTTAGAAGATCAGAGCCCCCAACCCTAGTTCACTGGCCAGGGAGCTTTTCTGCTCACTGCTTAACCCTTTGTCTTCTACAAAAGACTCCAATCCCACAGACAGACTTCATAATGACAACTACCTGTCAACAGAAAGAATGAGGAGTGAGTCTGTACAAGAGATGGAGAGAGAACATGGCAACAGAAGAAGCAGATGACCTTGCTGAACACAGAGGAAGAGACTCTGAAAGAACAATGCAAGGCAGCAGAAACAGGCATTTCGGAGAGTCTTGGACTACAGAGAGGTACTTGCTTTGGCAGACCCAAAAGGTTCGAGTCTAGACCAAAATCCATGTTTGGAAATTATTTCATGTTTTGCCACTGTTACGCACATCTCAATTTCTTGCTCTTAATATTTAGGAATTTAGCGGATGAAGGAACAGGAAAGGGGCAATCTCCATTTCTCCAAACTCAAATTGCTGTCCCAAAATGTGGAGTTAAAACTGAGAATTTCTATCTACCTACTCATCTATCCCACAGCACCCAGTACTTTTCAACCATTCCAAATATAGCAGCTTCCCATACACACATTGTCTCATTGCAGATAGCAACCTGCTTTTTCATCCATCACAGCCCCCTAAGAATAGTCCATGGGCAACCATGGGGCTGCTGACTCCAGATAGCAAATAAAAAAAATCTCATTTTCTTGATAAACTACCTATCTACAAATATTTGTCCATCTAGAGATAGTATTACAGTATTCAAGTACTTCCTTTAAATGCCATGGGTCAGGAGGAAATACTATTGTTACAGAGAAGAGCAGTGGTGCCTCAATGACCTCATAAAGCCTGAAACAACTAAGATCTGATACATTTTTTATGTTATGATGGCCTGAATTTAAAAGTCATGGTCTGTACAACTCTTTGCAGCTTTCCAAATCAGCACTACCCCTCCATTTTCCTATGGCCCCTCCAGAACACCTCCTCATGGGATTGCCTGTTTCAGACCTTTCACAAAACCACAGGGAGCCTGAGTCCTTAGGACTGGCCCTCCTAGTCAGCCTCTGTAAGCACAATGCAACATGCCCTGTGGAACACGTGAAACAGGAACAAAGTCCTGTTTGCCCAGCTAAGCCTCTGCCATCATCAGTTGGAAATTCAGCTACAATGGGCAGTGGGATGCACCTATCCCCTGCAGCCTGAGGAAGGACTTCATTCTCATGTAACCTTTACCTCTTAATTCTGGGATTGTACCACAAAAATGACCATGTAGATGCTTCTGGTTCTACCATGGCTGATAGATACATAACACCTTGCAGGACCAGATTCATGTCTGTTTGTGATGAAAATGCCATCTCTTAAAAATGGCATCCATACCTGGCCCACAGGTGGGAGACAGATGGACGAACACATGCATGTTTGCCCCAGTTTTGAAGACGTCAGAGCAGCTATACGTGCAGAGATCCATCCTCCAACCAAAAATTATCTTCTTTCCCTGCTTCCATACAGATTACACAGACTTAAAAAAAATACACAGCAACCATAGGATGGAGCCCAGGAAGAAAAGGAGAGTAGGCATGAACATCTGTTTCAAGTCTAAGCCACACTGCACTGATATTCTGTGGCTCCTAGCACTGGGCAAGTCCTGACCCTCCTCTGCAATGATCAGATGAACCATCCCATACAAAACAGGCTAGAGATGATGGCTGGGTAGTGGGGTTCTCATGCACTGGAAGGAAGAAGGGCTCTGCTTCTTCATTCTGCTGCATCTGAGAAATACGGAGACCTCCTTCACCTCCATGAAATCTTTCTGTCTCTTCTATTTTGCATTCTACTCCTTATCTGTAAGTGCAGCACAGCCACTGTTGTGGTGCAAAAGGTGGACAGCTGATCTCTTTCCTACAGGATTGCAGTGTCAGTTGCTCAAGCTAGAGAGCACAACAGCCCTAGCCTAAACCCTGCTGGGCTTGGGCTCCTGGAGGCACCAGAGCAGCTCTGGAGGAAATGCTTTGCTGCACTGGCAACTCACTCTTTCTCATCAACAACACTTAATTTTCATAACTGTAAAATGGGGATAATGACACACACGGATCCCTTGGAGCTTTGCTAATGGAAAGCAACATACCAAAGTAAGTTTTCAGTATCCCCACACATGAGTCTCCACTTCAATTTCCCTGCCTCTGAAAGCAGGACAATAGTATGTGCCCTCTTCACAAAGGTGAGGCTGGATTATGTGACTGAGAAGGTGGAGCCATAACCTTTAGCTAAATTCACCCTGGTGTAACGTTACCAAATCAAATGAGTTAAATCATGAGTGACTTTGGCCCTTCATTGGACCCAATGTATTGTTTTGACCTTTCCAGGCTATTCAGGCTGTTCACTTTGGGTTATTTCAGAATTTCAGGCAAGACCTAAGCCTGGCTGACAGCTCTGAAAAAACAGTCAAGGAAGCAGAGCAGGTCCATGGGAGGAAAAAGTGAGAGCTGAGAACATTGTTCCTGACCTTTTAAATGTGACACTGCAGCCATGGTTTGACTGAACACATACCTGGGGCACAACTGTACCTGCTGTAGCCCCACTAACTTCTGTCAAGTTACTTCTGAGGTGCTGTGGTGTAAGCAAGAGGTAACATCAGAGGCCCCCTCTCTCCTACCTCCTCCTATATGGACCACCTAACCTACAGATAGCCCCAGAGAGCATGCACAAGCTCAGACATGACAAGCACATGCAGCATGGCAGGAGACTGACACACACTGCATGCTGTGTTTACAAGGCGGGGGGGTGGGGGGAGGATGGTGGCATAAGGGGTAAGTTGCAGAATATAGAGAACCCAGGAGAAAGGGCAGTTCTTTTCACAGGAATAAGTCTCTCAAGTGGCCCTGTAGCATCCTTCTCTTCAGTACACATGGGTTTCATTTTACATTGATAAGGGAAATAAATAAAATAATGGTGATGCTTTTCTGATTGTCATGGTAAATCAGGCATCACTTTGTTAACAGTCAACAGACTTCCACCAGTGGAAAGTTGATGTGAAAGTGATGACCATTAGCCTCAGTGTATCTAACATGCCTGCCATCCCAAATCCCTTTTGGATCTGAAAATCAGCTGTTCTTTTCTGGCTCTTAGAGGAACCCCAGGAAGAAAAAGCCTGCAGTCAGACTATAGCTGCTGAGGCATGACACAAATTAAATGCCAATCTCACTTCGCCATAGCTGTGTCAGCTCCTGCAGGGCTAAGCATAAGACACTGAAAAAGCATGGGGAGCTGAGATATTGAGCCAAGCCCTGGTCCTAGCCACAATTCTCATGCTTTGCTCCAGGAGCAAAAAGGTACTATAAAGCCAAATGACCTAGTTACCCGATGACTTCTCCCCTGCACACTCCCACGTATCCTCCAACTCTTTGCAGCCCTGGCATAGGGGGAATGACTTGGAAACAGGAACAGGAAATGGCCTGCTGGCTCCCAGGATTCCCATGATGGTTTACAAGTCCTGGCCAGCCAGTTCTGAGAGCTCCCTGAATTTACTTAGGGAAAAGCTCATCTCCAAGCTATCCCTGCAAGCAGAGACTTTAACTCTCTCCTCATTAGTGGCACCAAGTGACACATGACTGTAGCTCAGGACTGAGTTCATTAAATTAAGAAATCAGACTTTTGCTGACTGAAGTCATCTGCCATATTTCACAGGTGAACCATGGAAATTTTCCTTAGGAAAGTGAACAGTTGTGAAGTAGTTCAAGGTCCAAAATCATTTCACAGTACAGGAAAATATTAGCAGTAAACAGATTTCTAAACTCTACATGGTCTGGAGAAATCTCCTTTTGCACAGAGCCATGAGCTGGGGCCATTTAAGCAGTGAACCCCCTGCCCCGCCTCTTTCTGAGCATTTAGCAGAATCACAGTAACTTGTCTATCTCATAGAAATAAACCTCTACCCAGCAAGTTGGTGATAGGGAAAGACTGATGTAGGATTGTTTAAATGCAGCATTTGCCTCAAGGTTTTAATCACAGATACTGAGAAGGTAGTGAGTATGACTTGCACAGCTTTCCATTTCTACTGCAAATATCCAGGGTCACCCGCAGTGAGAGTCCTCACCAGGCTCTCAAAAGCAGGCACCTTAGGGCTAAACGAGGCAGCTGCTTAGATACGGCTCTGCAGTACTGAAGGAAGGGAAGAAGAAGGATGCTTTAGTTAATTAAGACCATTGGGGAACACTGAGGGAGACAGGAAAAAGTTATTTGTGTCGGCATTTTCCAAAGTACTGGGGCTACAAAAGCCAAGATCTGTAACATCTCTATGTGGTCAGGACCTCTATTTCTCACTATAAAAGCAGCCCTCCCTGTAACGCAGCAGCAGCTGATCCCTTGCTGGGATCTTGGTTTACTACTGAATAAGAGGAAAAGCACCACCTGCTGCATAGCCACCAGCCCCTTGAATTTACATTATAGATCTGCCATCCAAAAATGCCACTAGCCTAACGCTGTTTAGACCGGAGGAGATCACTGCCCCAGGAGATGTATCTCCCATGAACCACGGAGCCAAGACACTGCTGCTCTGCTCCCAAGTAAGCAGCAATAAACAGAAGACAATGCTTTAAGGAACAGCAAATTCATCCTGTTTTTCATCTCGTACTAAATACCTAAGCCTCCACCTGCCTGAATCTTCTGCCATCTTTGCCAGGAAGCTGCTGGAGAGGAAGCTATAAAAAGGAAGACAAGGCAAAATGAAGCAAACTGCCAGGGAAAATTGTCCAAAAACCTAGCCCAGAGGACAGGGGAAAATCGAGGTCTCCACAGATGAGTGCTTTTAATTAGAAAGAGGGCTGAACGGCAAGGAGCTTATGCTAATGAGCAGTCTCTTTTAATCAGCTTATTTAAAAAAAAAAGAGCATTTTTAGCAGTCAAAATAGTTCAGAAAAATGGTAATTACCAGAACCGCACTAACATGGAGTGGGTGGGCCAGTGAGCTGAAATTATCGAGGCTTCTATCTGACAGCAGGGGACAGCAGTGTCACATGGGGCACTGCAGTGAAGGGGCTGGAGGACCCCCTTGGCCTGCATCTTAGAATTTCCAGGGAGAGGATACAGCATGTGTTTCTTCCATCCCTAAGCTGTGAATCTCTCCTTTCCTCCCTGGTCTAATTAGTCCTTTCTCTCCCCCATATGGTTCATCAACCTCTCCCTTTTCCCTCCTCTCAGTACATCCTCCTCTCTCACAGAGGCACTCCTGCTCTTCACTTGGTCTCTTTACTTCCCCGCTTTTCCTCCTAATAGCTCTATGTTTCTGCTCCTCTTAATCCCATTCTGGGCTACCCCAGAAGCAAGGCGACACAGAAGCCTTTTACTGCTAGCACTACGAATGCTGCCCTGTTGCATTCTCCACTTACTTAACATGCATGCTAACCTGCAGGAGAGCGTATACACTGCATGTTTCCACCCCTCAACATCCTCTGGAGAAGCTGACCCTTTGCAGTCTATATCTGAGATGTCTGAGTTGAGTCCATGCATGACTTCTCCCGAACAGTGAGTCCTTTTACTCTTGGCCACCGCTGCTGGAAATAGGCGCACATTTGCATGCAATGTAGAGAAATTCCCCTCTCTTTATGCCTTCTTCCTTCCAACGTTCTCTCCTCTGAAAAGTAACTGTATCAGAAACATATGTAGGATTCTTGTCACCTACATGCCCTCCTTGCACCCTGCCCATGTGAGCCTTTGTAACAATCTGCCTGTTCCTCCAAACTGTACAGGACCTGACAATATTTCAAGTTAACGTTACTGAGTGAAGTGAACACCAGTCTGCAGTATCCTAGTTTGTCTGAGGAAGCAGAGCCAGGCATGCGATGCCATCTGCTCCTGTAGGGCTGCCATCCTCATATTTCTCTGCACCATGTGCAATAAAGAGCGCTACCAGACATCACTCTTGAGCTTGCAGCTACCTTGGGGCAGAAAATAGGAGGGGAGACAGCACATCCAAAGTGCCACATATGGTAGGGTGGAGGGAGAGAGACAGAGAAAATATACACCCACGGATGGATACAGCAGTAGAGTGCCTGACTAACGTGAGGTTAAAGAGTCTGTGTGAAGGCTGACTTAATGCTAAATGGTTCTCTAAGATTTCTTCAGTGAAGTGCAGAAACACTTTGCCCATGTTTCCTCCAGCATTGACACCAGAATACAGAGTGGCAACTCTGCTGCTTTCTCTTTCCTCTATGGGGAGGGCTTTGAGCCCCCAGTTACACAGCTGCAAGCCTTTGTGCCATCAGACTCAGCCCGCACCCAAGTACTGGACAGACATAGTAAGCAAACCCCATCTGATGGGAGGGCAGCTTCAGCACCACTTAGCACAGCCTCAGTACCACATCCCAGAGCTACTCATCTGCCTCTGTTTCTCAGATCACCCAAGCGATATACCAAGGTGGCAGGACCTAAAAGAATTTAACAGACCAGCATGGTTGCCATTGAAGGAGTTCCCACCTCTCTGGGAAGCAAGGTATGGACTACAGACCTCATGGCAGTTGAGTATTAGGTGAGGTTTATAACTCTAGTTTTACAGGCAAGACTTTGTGAGAAAACAATGAAATAAACATGTGACCCACTCCTAAAAGACACTGCCTTTCCAAACACTGTGCTATCTGCATAATAAGATGGCATCAAAGCCTGAGGCCATCCATGTTTATTTGTGCATAGCCTATCATCTTCCCTTATAATCCCTGCTCTACTTTCTTATCCCTGTGTTTGAGGACAGGTATTTCTTTGGTGAAAGGAAGCAGCTATAAAACTAATTATTTTAAAGCCATGTCTGTAAATTTTTGTCTCGGAGGCTAGCTAACAAAAAATGATACCTTGGGCCATGACCTGGACAGATCTCAAAGTTTATATGGATCTACTGAAACAACTTGCTTTGGCAGCCACCCAAAGAAAATGACATTTTGTATCATCAGACCATGTTATTCCACTGAGTCCACAACACTGCCTATCCCCTGCTTTAATGTGAGGAGTGTGTGATGTAAGGACATGAGGAGTTGGAGAAGTGAGGAAGATAAACGCAACATAAAACTAATACTTTGATCTCTGTGACCGTTAAAGAGCCCATATTATGTTGCATTTTTCTCCTTCATAAGCTACTCTGAATTCTTATCAATTATTTGTACTGTATTAGCTGCATTACATTAGCTGTAAGTTGTGATCAGGTTGCCGTACAAAAAGAAAAGAAAGACTCTTGTTCTGAAAGGCTGCAAGACTAAAGAGTAAACTAAATGCCAGAGTATTAACATATAAGGTTAAACAGTCTAAATAGCTACCTCCTACTGATGAGTGAGGAAATTTCTATTAATCCAGTGGAGAGGTGGAAAGTTTTAAAATAAATGTTAAAATAAATTATATGTTAAAATAAATTACACCAATTGAACACATTAATATGCACTAATAAAGACGGTTGCTAAAACGAGCTTCTTTGTTCTGGAGCAAAATGCCTTGGTATTAAAAGCAGCCCAAAACAAAAGTTCCTGCTGCCATAGTGAAAGCTGGACTGAGATTACAAACAGGATTTTCAAAGCAGAGGAAGCTGTGCCTTTCCAACAAAAGCCTGCTGTTTTGACCAGTTGGACTGGTGTCCCAAGGCTGAGCTAGTCACCCCTCTGAATGGAATGGATGGACAAAAGCATCACACAGAGATACTGTCTCTTGCGTTATCTGATGAACGTGTGTGTGCCGGCTCCCAGCCTCGGGCAATGGGGCAGGCTGAGTGGAAAGCAGCACCATCTGCTTCGGACCATCGGCTTGTGTCCCCAGCGCTGTAAAAGGGTGTTCGCATGTGCAAGGGAGGGAATGGGAACCTCGCTGCTTCCTACGGTACGGGGGCTCTGCTGCTGTAGCCTAAGCCAGCAGCAAAGAAAAGCCTCCCAAAAGCAAATTTTAAAAGTGCAATGGCAGTGTGTCCCTCTCCCTGCAATTGTCACAGCTCTGGCTTCAAACTGGAAAGACTCTGTGCAAGAGTCAGAGAAGTGCCCAGCGTCTGCAGATCCCTCCAGTCCTCGGCATCTCTGATGAGCTGTTGGCTAGGGTCCCATGAAAGGAGGTGAGCTGGGGGGAAGGCACGGCTCCCACAGGGAGCTGAACCAAAAATCAACTCTCAAGAGCCAGAAGTTGAGATGTCATGAAGCCTGGAGGGTCCAAGGAGCTGTATTCGCACTGGGGCTTAGTGTCTAAATGCAAAAGAGTGAGACACAAACCTAGCCTCCTACTACTCCAGGCTACCAGACTCTAGGTTTTGCAGTCAGTGAAGAGAAAGAGTTGCAAGACACTAAATTAGACGTTTCTTGTTGGCACCATGGAAACTGGTGGAGTGAATCAAGTGGGAGTACAGCAACATAACACTGGCTCTGTAAAGTTTATTTCTGAACAGTTAAAGTGTGTAAACATGTCTATTGCTTTTTCTTTTTTTTCTTTTTTTTTTTTTTTTAAGCGAAGGGAGAAGCTCTTGCATAATATAAAACAAAGACAAAACCACTAGGGGTAACCACACATTCCTGTAACCACAGGCAAAGGTCTTTCAGTCTTCTCAGCAGCTTCCCTTTCCTCCAACTTCCAATTAGTCATCTTTATAAGGTCTGCTCTATTCCCTAATTGTTCCCTGTCTCACTACTCCGCCCCATGTGCCTGTGTGAGATCTGAGCAGAGAATTAACAAGGTACCTGCTGCAAAACAAGCAGGGCTTCTGATCCCCTTGCTGTACCACCGCACAAATAGTTTCAGTGATAAACAAACTTGTTTGCGGAGAATCCTCACTTCAGTTCAGTGGTGCTTTCGCTGTATCTACAACCCTGCCACTGTTCCAGACATTTGGAAATGCAGCTATCAGCAATCTTATCTATCTCTCCATTTTAAAGAGTAAGAAACACCATTTATTTGTTAAAATTTTATTACTCAAAGCTCATCTCTCCTTATTCTGCCTTTAAAGCACCCAGCCCTTGGTGAGAAATGACCAGCTGCAGGCAGCCTGAACAGGCCAATGTTCATTAAATGTCTTATTCAACCCCAAATCTCATGAATTGTTTAATGTACAACGGAGACAAAAGCCTTATTTCTTCATGTGTCAGCTCTTGTTAAGCGGCTCCCTGCCCATCTTGCTGCTGGCTATAAACAGGATTAACAGTTCCCATAGTTAGGCACGGGGAATGTATGCATACTTCACACGCTGGCAAAAACACACAGGACAGAATAGCATACCCTGTACACACCAGTCCTAGATGCAGGTACCTGAATGGGAGCATCCCCCATGCATGCCAGCCCTTGGAGACTGATCTCATCCAGGAGTAGGCAGACTTGCAAATCCAGGCATGCCAGAACGGTAAGGCCAAGGTGAATGTGACAAACATGTCTGTCCAAACTGCTGCATGACACTCACCCACATTTTTTATTTCTCTCAAACTTGTATATACATGAAGGAAAAAGAACCAGCTCCCTCGGGGAGGGGAAAAACATTTCTGTTCCTTTTGCACATGCAGGAAGAGGAGGATGCGCTCTCCCATTGACAGTTACTCAGTGACTCCACTAGCCTTCACTCCAGATGTCCAACATGAGACAGCTTGAACCTGACTCCCACAAGGTCTAGGGTCCCAGGAATTGGGTGCCACATCTCAAACAGGAGCCCTCAGGAGCCAACATACACATGGAGGGCAGATGCCTCTGCAAATATAGCGAGCATCTCCCACTCCTCCTCTCCTCTTCCTGCCTAGGGACATACGCCAGCATTGCGAGCTCTACCATGGGCAGGAGGAGGCAAACACACATGAGCACAGCATGTGCCCAACTCTGCCAACTTAATACAAAGTCCTGCATCCTCAGTCAGTGAGCATCAACCCTAAAACACCAGCTTCAAGGACATCTTAGCCTACAGCCCTCCAGGCTGGCAGACACTCTAGGCAATGCAGGAAACAGGGGAGAAGGTTTGGCAGCTCGGGGCTGGCTGTACCTATGTCCAACTTTTGGTGAGGCTCTTGTGTTTTTTTCGCCATTCCCAGCAGCAGCGGACCTGGGAGCCCTTCCAACACAAATGATGCTGTCAGCTTCAAAATGCTGAGCAGCTGGTGGGGTGACGTCATGGCCCAGACCCAGCAGAAAGCCAGGCAGTACAGAGGGGAGGGGGACCAGGGACACAGGAGGAAGTCCTCAGGCATGAAAACCTCACTGGAGACAGTGCAGGGGCTGCCTCAGTGTGTATCGTGTGACACATCTTTAATGTAGCTTTCTGCCAGGCAAGGATAGGTGCCAAGTCATCCCTCCTCCCTGCCTCTCCCCATAGACACAGAAGTCATATCTACAGTGAGTGGATGCCATCCTCTGGAATATGCCATCTGGAGAACATTACTGGGCTTCCTGGACAGACATCACAGGACTCTACAAAACCTGGAGCTAAATCACACTTGAAACTCATGTCAAATGCTTCTTATAAGAGTCAATGGCTTGCAGGGCAAGCCAGGATCCATTTTTTTTTCTTTTTCACTAGAATCAGGAGAAAGCTGCACTGCTGACCAAACACACTTACAAGTTACAAAGTGAGTGAGAAAATAAAAGTGCCTGATGGAAGCTAGCATTTTTGTGATAGCAAAGGAAATCTCCAGCTCTCATGTTCATTTATTATTTGGGATTATCAATGCAGTTTCTGGCAGCAAATAATCCTTTCCTGATACATTATACATACTGCAAATATTACAATCAGCTATAAAATCCACCGTTCCCTGCTATATATACTACTGGACTGTAACATCTGCATCACTAACAAAATCAACACAACACAAATCAGGTATACTACAGAAATGTTGGAAAACTTGCAATTGTACGTATAGATCAAATATGAATCCATCAGAGGGGCTAAGGGAACGCGACTAGTTCCATCAGCACTCCCTGATGTAGTGCACAACCTGGATCACCTGTTAGATGGCTGTGAAATCAATCCAGTCAGACTGAACCAGCATCTTTCTGAAGCCCATCATCTACGGGTAGGCAAATCAAGGATTTAGGTAGGTAAAGCAGTGTTTGATTTACCCAGCTTGATCCAGCTTATTAAGGACAAAGAAAGAACAAAATCTGTGACTTGGACAATAGCCGCCAGCAAAAAATGCAAATTTCACAATCCAGTAGACCATTCCAAATTCGCCTTTTGATGGAAATGTTCATAGTAGGAATTTCCTTTTTATGAGTATTTGTTCTAACTAAGCCGGAATGCTTGCAGAGACGGAAGGCAGGAGGGTTGCAAACATGATCAAGTCAAGATTTGCTTTTGAGTCAGAAAAAAATGCTTTCAGATCTCCTCCCCAACACACACACAAGCACACACCACTTTCGCAGCCTCCCTCAGCCATTTCAGTGCACGTCAGTGACAGACTCGGCGCTACCTGCTTCTGGGCCTCTCTGCCACCCTTCTTTCCTTTCCCACCTCCTCTTCTGACCTCTCAGGCAGGCTTCCTCAGATCTGTGCTGATCATCTGCCTGTCTTCCCCCCTCCCTCACAAGCAACCAGGATCTCTACTAGCTCTGCTCCAATGTCACTTTTGGCTCCCTCTAGCCTCCAACGTATTTTAATGCACTAAAAATCAAATGACCATAGCCTCTTTCAAGTGACAGGAACCAGATCAGTGCAAGTGTAACAAATATATTCCTAGTGCCGTATGCGTCTTCTTTATGCAATACTGTAATATTCCAGCTCCATACATTTCCATCACCCCTTAAGGCTGTGTCTCGCAAAGCCTTACTTGCACAAGTAATCCCATTAAACTCAATGGGCTAGTTGTCTAAGCACAGATTTACAGGATCATGCTCTTAGATGCTAAGCTCTTCAGCGAAGGGACCTGAAGAGTCCCTTGTAAATGGTCCACAAAGCCCTACATCCACCACTGGCCTGCAAAAACCTAGTATTATTTTCAGAAGATCAAAGCCCTGACAGGTCATGTTGACTTCTACTAATGGAAGCTGAGATGCTCAGTTGCACTTCTCTATGTCGGGCCTGTACATGAATAACTCTTACTCATGTGCTTCCCTTGGTGAGTTTTTTAGGGAATTGTCAATTGGCAGAGATCAAAATTCAAAATAAAGTCTGGTTTGCCTAAAATCCTGAGGACACCAGGTTTTTCATGTTTTGCCAGGTACAATCATAGTGCCAGCAAAGGCTAAGCCCACAGGACACAGTTCTTTTGGGTACACTGGACCTGCAATATGCATTTTGGAACATGCTTGCACGGCTACTATTCCTTCTTTTTAAAACATTTTTTGTGCTTGTATGTGCCTTTTCAGATGACAGAAATAAGACAAGGGGGATAGGGAACAAAAAGTCCATGCTATGCATATTAAAGAAGATCTAGCATAGCAGCATAATTAATAAACCTTAACAGATGTCTATTAATAGCTTCTGGAACCTGAGCAAGGAGGACAGGAGTGATTTGGCCAAGGCTCATATTGCAAGAGTGAAAATTCTTTGCTTATTGTTTTTGTATTTGCCCTCAGACAATGCCACTCTCCATCAAGCTTGGAGCCTTGCAGGAAAAGAAATGCAGGAAGGAAATGCAGGGTAGGAAAGAACAGGACAGGAGAGAGAGCAGATGGGGAAATCCTGGCCAGTGCTGGAATGTGTTTTGATGGTTTTACAAGTATGAAGGCCAGATAAAGTCATGCTGCAAAATTACTTGTCTGTCCACGCATAGGTCTGAGAAGGAATCCTATACAACTAAATTAAATTTAAATTATCAAATACCAAACTGACATTAATATTCAGGGTGAAGGATCATCTTCTCCGGCAGTGAATTGATTTAGCTTTAAATACTAATAAATTCCTACTGCCTCAGTAGACACTGATGGCAGATTCCTCCTTAGCTTGCACCCGGCATTACGCCAGCCACTCGGCAGAGCTGTGCCAGGGGAGCCTGCGCAAATACTGTGGCCTGAGCCCTGCCTTTAGCGAGACCAGCACGGGCATGCATCTCGCACACACGGGCAACGGCCCCAACACAAGCACAAGGTGCAACAGGGAAGGGAGGCTGAACTAAAGGCACGAACTTAAGTCCCAAGAGTCAGGCTCAGTTCTGCAAGTTGAGAGCAAGCATCCTTGGAGGGAGGTATCCAGGCTTGTGAGCAGCATGGGCAGGAGGCTCCCTGAGGCAGGTGTGTTTCTGCTCTCCCCATTTTTTCAAGGATTCACCTCCCTAGATCACACTTCCTGACTGTCTCCTTGCAGAGAGGGTCTGCGTGGGGTCCCTGCTCCAACTCTGAGCACTGCCCAGGGCCATGTAGCACTAGGAGTGGGAGTCTGCAACGCAGCTCCTCACCTCCTCTCCACACTTCTCCCTATCCCCTCAGGTTTAATCACCAAATGCCTCAGCGCCTTGAATACTACACTACTTCAGCACTGATGTGTTAGTCACTTAATTATTATTTTCAAAGGTGCATTTGAATTTCTTTTTCCCCAACCTTGCTTTCTTTCTTCTCCCTCCCTTCTCCCTCTACACATTTTGACTCTATAGTTTTCCCTGAAATTGTCTAAACTTGCTGTTTATTTCTTGCCACCTAGCACGCTGTGATCTATCTTTTATTGTTAATGTTTTCTTCTCTGCAGCATCCCCATTGCCTGTCTCCAAGTTCATTCTGTTCCCTTTCACCAGCACTATATTTTTCCTCTCAGTATTTTTGCTTAGCTCTATTAACTTTTATTTATTTTTCTTTCACTCCTTCCCCATGTTTCCTCTCTTAGTTGCTGTGCACCATCTGTATACGCATTTCTGCCTCTCTCATTCTCCTACAGCTAGATGCCTCTCCGACTGCCTTTCGTCACTGCAGCCCCTTGGTTGCCCTCTCCACTCACCTGTTGGTAAAGCTCCCTAGGACTTGCCCTACCCTTTCTTGGGTTTACCTCTCTAGTTCCCAGCTGCTGCCTGTGCAAAAGCCTGTGTAGGAGTGTGACACCATGAATGGTGGGAAACCAACGTGGCTCAGAATGCCTGAGTCAAAAAGACTCAAGACACAGTAAGAGATGATAAGCTCAATATATGATTAAGCAAAATACAAACATTTTTAATCCTGTATTTTCTGAGAAGGAGGGAAGGGAGAAAAATGAAAATCCCTCTTTCCTGACATCTCTTATCTGATTTTAAACATCTCACTTTGCAAACACATTAGTTTCTCCTAGCGAAGGCTAGAAAGCTAAAAATAAGCCTGCAAATGGAAGTGTAAATTCAGCCTTAACTGAAGAATCACAACAAACTCTTCCAACATAAAGGCAATCCCCCACCTACAGGGAGATGTGCTCTGGGGCGGCGTGCTGGACTTCCCAGGTGCTTCATTCCCTTCTCCCCTGCGCCTTGGCCACCTCCCTACATGCAGTGCCTCTGCTTGCTCTAACAAGGCAAACACCACTGCGGAGCCCCCAAGCACTGCCTAGGCAAAGCACTGCAAAAATACACGTTAAAAGCGCATCGCATTGCCAATGCTCCAGAGCACCGACCATTAGTGACAGACTGTGTGCGTGCAGGGGGTGCAAGCGAGGAAGGAGTGGGACCGAGCAGAGGCAATACAGCAGCAGGGTACAGTGCGGCGGGGGCTGCCAAGTAAGAGCAAGGGCAGAGACCGGGGCTGAAGCAGGCTGCTCTTTACAGTCAGCAGCACCGAGGCAGGTCACTCCCTGTGGGAGTGTTTCTGTTCCTGAACAGCTGGGATGCGGCCACCCCCAGCATCCATCCCTCGAGACTTTTCCCAGACTCACTGGGGAAATAAAGGGAGGGCTTGGACTGGCCTGAATATGCTTGGCTGCTCATCGCACGAGTCTGTCGCGGCCTCTCCCTGTGGCCGGGGAGGAAACAGGAGGTGTCCCAGGGCTCAGGGCTGGGACGCAGAGCTGGGGGACAAGGCGGCAGGGAGAGCCAAGGGAAGCAGAATGAAGCCAATGCAAAGACAGAAACAGTTGACCAAATACCCCTGCAAATGGCCTATTCCACTCAAATCCTAATTTTGAGAGCAGACTCCCCAGTTACGGGGACAGCCCACACTGAAAATTTCCTGGAAGTTGAATGGCCTTTGCAGAGCACAGGGTGCAAGCACTGAGAAATCTGTTTTGCAGATGCCTTCCCGTGAGAACCCTAATGCTCATGTTTACCTGGCTCCCTAACAGAAAAAGAAGCAACAATGAAAAATGAAATTCATTTCCTCTCCTTGCCTTTTCCAGATTCAGCCTGAAATTCATCAGGGTCACAACTATATGGATTACAGGCAAGGAGAAAGGTTATTGATGTGCCTCTAGGAAAATGAACCAACAACAAAAAACAACCCAGCAGAGAGGCAGCAGTGAAGGCTGTAAGGAGAAATGCCACTCAGGCATTATAGGTTGACAGGACTGAACCCCAATCTCCCTCTAAAAGTCAGCAGGTTGAAAACAGGATCCAGAATGCAAACTGTATCACAAATCCAGAGGTCCAAAATGCAATTCTGAATCAGAATACCCTTAAAGTTTGCTCTGGACAGAGGCAGTATGTTATGATGACAGATAAAACTAACCGGCCATTTTGCTCTCTAATTTCCTCTTTTTTGTTGTTTGTTTTCTTTGGACTATCTTCAACAAACTGCGAATGGTTTGTGAATTTCACAAAAGACGACTCAAGAACGTATTTATAGCTATACATAGATATGCACTTGCATGTAGCTATACATGCTTACATACACACACACAAACACATATATAAAAGAAATTTCACCTGTCGGACATACGCACTACGTACGGAACTTCCCCGTGTTCCAGTCTGCCCATTCGTGCCCCACACCGCTTCACTAGTTTTGTACCTCACAGTTTGCTCAGCTATCCCACATCCTCATTATCCTCAGACTCACAGAGCCTGGCTATCCCCCACGGAGGCTGCTCAGCAAAGAAATTTGTGCTTAGCTGAATTTTCGCCACCGCTTTGCAATTCACCTTTACAAAAATAAACTCTCCTACGTGGAACTTTTGCAATCAGCAAAGAGACCAGAACAAACAAACGGGAAAACAGTCCTGTCAGCGATTCTGCAGCCATGTAAATTGCCCGCACTGAGTCAGTGTGAAAAACCGCCACCGTCCAAAAAGTGGCTATGCTGGGCCCTGCGCTGATGTTCCTCTCTTTCACAGCCGGCGCTCCCCTGTTTATCCGATCTAATGCAATAAAATGCGTAATTAATTTCTAAACGCTTCCGTTGAACGGTGCAATTTGTCAAGTCAAGTTGTTAATAGAATTAAGCTTTTTATCAGCGATTAGCAAAAGAAGGTAAAAAAAAAAAAAATTAATTACGGAATTGTATGCCTCCCTGCTTCAAAGCCAGGTTTGGGATTAAATGTTTGATAAAGGTTCCCTGGCACATTATAAAACATTTAGCAAAAGCCGCTTTCCCCATGGTGTTTTTTGCAAAACAGACTCTGCGCAAAAGGGGGTCGGGGGGGGAAGGGGGGATGGTGTAGCCGGTATACTGGATCACGTGTGTGTGCGTTGTAGGGGAGGAGGGTTGGCTTTAAATCATGCAGAACCTATTGCCAGGAAACACACCTCCATATTGTATTCTGCTGGTGCTACAGCCTCTCTGTCTCAACCTCTGAAGCATCTCTCAATTGTTTTTCGTAGATAATCTATTGTGACAGGGGATTACAGGCATTATTGGTTACCTGCTTGCGCAGGTCAAGGGGCGCCCCAAGCCCTGACCTCAGTGGAAGGGCTAGACCAAATCATCCCGTAAGGAAAAACATACTATGCTGCCTTAGCCCCAGCCTGTCTTAAGCGGGGTAAAGCCCCCTAGCAGTCCATCTGATTTCAGTAAATCCATACCTTGTTTGGGAATACAGCCCAGCCTGGCCGTGTTCCTGCCACGGTCCAGCTCTCTGGCGCTCTTCCAAAACATACAGACTCGATCGCTTCATTGACCTATCTAGGGTTTACCAGCAGTGAGACAAGAGACCCCTCTTGCGGAGAGCCCACTCGTCCTGCCAGGGATGCCCTGGGAGTGTTGCCCTGGGACGCTCCGCTCGGAAGCTCTGCTAGGCAGCAGGGCTGTGATGTCGTAGAGCGCCCAGGTGATGTCTTTCCTTAAAGCAGCACAGCTTTAAGGTATGATACAGAATTAAACACTTGACAACAGCTACGTTTCCTTACACACCAGCTTAATTAGTGGAATGAAGCCTTCTGACACCTCCATTTCATGCTGCCTTTGTAGTAAGCTTCACAGTACACAGAATTTCTGGTAGCTCAGCACATGTGCTGTGCAATGACTATGCAACTCGCGGGAAGGAAATGAGAGAGAGATTAAACCTTTCATCTGATTCCTGATCCTATTAGCAAGATAAAGTTACAAAGATAACTGTACATTTCAATGCTTCAGATCCCCAAAATGAGACAAGAAGGGAATGCGAGGCGCTCTTGGAACAACCTCCCCAACCCACATTGCCAGCCCAGCCTCCCTTTTCTGCTCCCAGAAGATCTGGCCTCAGCATGGATGGATGAGGAGCGCTCGGCACTGACTTTTCACTCCAAAGCTTCTGTTTGCTAGCAGCCAAGGAGGAGTAATCGCTGACAGACCTGTCCTTTGGGCACAAATGAAATGACTCATATGTTTTGTATAAACCAGAATGATGAAAGACCTAGAAAGGACTGTAGTGTTGATGGACTACTGCTCAAACACTAGGCTCAGTTCTTACCATACATGTCCATTTAAATGCAACTCGTAATTGAGCATCTATTATTTCCTTTAAGAGACTCATCAGCTATCGGGGATCTGGTTGGAATTTTTTGTTCATTTGTTATTCAACCTAAATTATCATAGGCTCAGTCCGTCACTGTTCACCCCCTTGAACCAGACTTGTCAATTCCTCTCTTTCTCTCTCCTAGCTGTTCACATCCTTCAAGAGCTTGTGGATTGTTATCATTCATGTCCCGTCTTAAGTTGCCACTTAGCCAACCTAGACATATTTAGTTCCTTTAATCTTCTTCCCTAATAAGTCAGTCCTTCAACCCTTTAATCATCCTAGCTGCTATTCTCCAGATTCTCTCCAATTTGTCTATATCTTCCTAGTGTTGAGATGCTTAGAAGGCAAAGCAGTATGTTGAGCTGCACTGAGCAATCTGTTTCCTATGGACATAATGGCAACAGGCCACAGCCCAATTTCATTAGGGTTCAGGTCCTCCCCCACATTGCTGTGCCTCATTGCATTATCCTGCAGGTCCTTGCGAAAAGCTCTCTTCGAATCGAACCAGGTATCATATGCTGGTTGCTAGAGCTTGATTTTCCTTTCACCTGCACTGGCATGACGAAGCTGTCCACTGCTGTCAGTGAGCTGCAGTAGATTTGCTCTAGTTTCCAAGAGAAAAATAGCCTTCTGGTCCTGAATCTTTCCATTTTGAAGAGCTGTTTTGAGGGCTGCAAGAGGGCTGCATAAGAAAAATGTCAGGCACACCATTTCTCCCTCTTAATTCTTGTACTCTCCTCAATTATGCTTTTCTTTGGTAGAGCATGTTATGTTGAAATTTCACTGGTTTGGGGTCTTGATATGGAAATAAAGGATTGTTGTGACAAGGAGAGAACAGAAAGAAAATCAAAGGCCTCAGGCCAGACATTTAATTTTTGAGTCAGCTTGTGAAAATCCTTCCCTTCCTCTGCACTTCCATTCTATGGAAGCGGAATGATGCTTCCTTTCCAATTCAAATGCTTCAAAAAATCAAGTACTGCAAAATGTATTCAGCTTTTGTTTAAGAGCTACACATACAAGAGTAATCTGATTCACAGATTCCTGCCAAATATAACCAGCTTTTTGAGTCAAAGCTGTTAAGTGGCTTTATTTCATTTTTGTTTCCATCAAAAGAAACCCACAACCAAGTTCAAGTATCCTCAAAAACTCTGTGTGAGCTCCCTTGCTTATACTGACATTTTTCTCAAGGAAATATCATAGACAATAATTTATTTTGCTTTCTTTAAGCCTCTCAATCTAAATTTTTTTCACAGCAGTAAACACATGTTGCAAGCGTCTCTGTATGAAAGCTTATTATTCTCATTAGTAAAAGAAAAAGTGCTTGCAGAAGCAGTAGACATTTTGGGAAGCTAATGCAAAAGTAAGTTTCCTCAGGGAAGTTTCATTGTCAGGCCCCCAGAGCCTTCTCTGCCAAGCAGATGGATATGACAGCCTGTACACACAACAAGGACAGAACTATATTTTGTTGTTGATTTATACTGGAAAACATACTGGTATGTGTCACATCATTGATTTAAACTAAATTATCAAAAGGAATAAATAAATACATGCTGCTCTGGCAGCTCTGTGTGGGAGGTCTCTGCCCATCGTCTTTTAAACTTAGCAGTATGCGCACATAGGTGTGCAGCTTTGCAAAACATGACTCACATACTCATACAGGCAGGATGCTCCTCAGCCCACAGCCCAGTCTGGGGCAGGGAGAGGACAGAACAGGGTGTAGGTAACTGGGCTTCAATTTCCAGCTCTGCTGGGACAATGCAGGTTGCCCTTCTGTAGATGGCTACATCATGGGTAAAAGCCCAGAGCAAAGACTCCCCAAAATAGGAAGGATGGGGCTGCTGCATCCATGTGCCATGGTGCCATGCCACACTAGCGCTGCCACCTGAGCATGGTACAGAGCTCGAGCGGTAAGCCCCACACCTGAGTGTATGAGCTCCAGCTTATTATCTGTCTGCCACTACTATGGCGCTTCCCCATGGCATGTGAGGGCTGCCTGCTTCTGGCTGAATAGGGTAACCTCCCCCACACAACATCACCCTGCCCAGGGATGCTGTACAGAGGCAGACAAAGGTCTGTGATTTGCTCAAATGTCAGGAACCAGCTGAAAAACAAGAGGAAAAAAAACAGTGAAAAAAATATCCTATTCTCAAGCAAATATTCTGGAATTTCTGGGGATTTTTTTTGGTTTAGGCAAGCAATTTTATGCCTTGGCTACTGAACATTTGCAATCGTTTTGCAAGGCTACTCCAGTAGCCAGTTTGAGTACCACAAGAAAAGATGTAGGTGTTCAATTCATGTTGCTTCAAATATTTAGGACATGGTTTCAGCTCAAATCATGTAAGTTTTTCTCATACAAAAGCCCTTTCCTTATCAGCTGGGGAGGGCCAAGGGTGGCTGAAAGAAGCTCTAATCAAATGTTTCAAGAGAAACTGGCTGATAGGCACTATGGTACAATTTATAGCTGTCTGGATGCAGGTACTGTAGTTTTGCAATCATGCTAGCTATCAATCAAGCTCTATTCTATTGGTCTTTTATGTCCTGTATTCCAAACTCCAAGCCTAGCTTTCTCAATGGAAAAAACATTTTGGTAATTGCAGATGATTCTACTACTGGACACTTTCATATATCATAACACATATGGACAGAAATGACAGTCTTGGGTAGAAAAGGTCCAGGGCTAGGAGAGTAGGTCAAGAGTGAAGGGCCCTGGCACAGCTAGGTGTGGAGAGCCCTAGGGCTGGGAGAGCTGGGGGCTGCAGGACAGGAAAAGCACAAAGCTCTGGTCTCATCATCAGTTGCCCAACAACAGGAAGATGAGCTGCTACGAAGACAAAAGGCCTCTCATTTTGCTCTGACAGAACTTCAAAACTATTTCACCCAACACCCTTATGACAGCATAAGCTTAAAGGTGCATGGGACCTGTGCAACTTCTTGTTCAACTCCCTGCCTACCCGTACGGAGTTTCGTGGCTTCTGAGTATCTTCTCACCTCTTGTGCACAATGAGTAAAAGCCAGTGACAGAGGACCCACTCTCCATTTTTGCAAACAACCTTTGTCAAACTGCTTCGTAGAACGCCTCTCTCCACAGCATGGAGAGCATCCCTCCAGAGCAGCTGCTGGCCATTTCCATGGACAGACTGGTTTGCCCTAAGATAGCAGAGACAAGGCTGTCAAAAATGGTGCCACCTACAATAAACACCCTACTTTCATTTCAAGCTGCCTTGGAGGGGAGGTTCCCTCACTGAGTTGGAACACGCTGAAGTGAAAACGCACAAAGTTTAGCAATACTATCAGTGGTAGGGCACACACTGCTATCTGCCGAGTGATGGTTTCTTAGAAGGACAAAACACACACATGCCAGTCTCTGTGGCACTCCCCTGAACATGACATTAGGAGAACAAAAATCCGTCACTCCTGGATAAGGCAGGAATGCCAAGCAAAGAAAGTCATGCACCAGACCTCTCCTTAGCAGATGAAGGTATAATGTGGCATTGCTCCTCCTGAAAAGGCCTGGAACAGATTTATGTTTCCTTGTGAGTCTTGGGAACTATGGATAATTTTCCAAAGGTTTTTCTGGAGGTTATTTCAAAGATGTATCACAATCTTTGGCTCTGCATACCTTAAGAGCAGAAAACCCCACCACATTTTAGGGTTCATTTTCATTTGAGTTTCTGATGGGAAGTAGGGAGATGTTTAATGGAGACAATTCTAAACTGATTAAAGGATGATATGGCTGCCTAGTTCATCATGAAATTGTGTTTTATTTTATATCCTAACAAACTTGCATCTGCCTCTTCCATGATGCAGTAACTCTTTGAATCTACATGTGTGCCAGGACGTACGGGGCTCACAGAATTACCATCTGTTTCCCTGTCATAAGCAACCCAATGGTGTGCACAATGCTGAAACAACAGGCCACTTTGGTAACAGGCTTTATTTTATTTCTGCCACTGCTTTGCATGGATCAATTATACCTGTTCTGCACTCTGCTAAGAGATTCCCTGTTCAGGAGGCCACACTTGCCCTGCTGCTGCTGGGAAAGGGCCCTTATTGTTCCTGATTGTAGTAAAGCTGTTTTCCCCTCCCACACACATTGCAGAGCCAAATCCAGCATAGAGTCGTGGAGCAGTACTTCCCATCCTGCTCTGCCCCTGCCCTTCTCCTGCCCCACAGCCCCTCTTCTTGCCCAGCCTGGGGCTTCTGACACCCAGCTCTGCCAGTGTCCTGTTGCTGCTCTCCTTCTCTCCCTGTCACTATGTAACATCTTTATTTCTATTATTATTTCTATCTTTGCTTTGTGTACAGCTTCCCAGCTCTGGAAAAATCTGTGATTCTCTCAGTCCCTCACTTTTTTCTTCAGTCTCCTCACTTCTTTGTAATAGTCCGTGTTTACACTCAGCTGTCAATCTAGGCAGAATGCTCACTCTTCTTTGGCCCATCAGGATCTGAAGGTGTATCTGTTGTGTTTCAGGGGAGATGTTATTATCCACCCAGCGCTTTGCCAGGAGAATGAGGGTAGGTCAGCACCGAGGGGTAGTGGGAGGGAAGACAGGAGAAAGCCAAACAAAACGATTCCATTTGTCTCCCCTTGAGGGTTTGTATTTTCCTTCTGCTTCTCCTTGGGGTTGCAATTACTTAGAACGTTAAAATATCCTCAACCCCCAGCCCCAACAGGCACTGCCCCCCTCCCCTCCACTCCACACAAGAGGAAAATTGTAGAGAAATGCTACTTAATTATCACACCACGTAACTAATTAAAAGCTGAATGCTTGTGTGTGGTATGCTAATGGGGCATTAGAGAGCCAGCCTGCTTTGGTAAAGAGACATGAGCCCCCTCTTCCCCCTTCACCTCACTGCAGGAGCTTCAGGCTGGCTGGCATTCGGGATGAGATGGGAATTTATTATTCTGTGTTCAAGTTCAGAACTTCACAGAGGGCACCAAGGTCAAGCAACTCAATGCGTACAAAACGAGAAGTCACCTGAGCAGGAGCCAGCAGCAGGGCTGTAGAGTGGGGGTGGCTTGCTACTGGAAATTGCAAACACAGTGGGGTTCCACATACACCCTAAGCCCCTGGGTTTTCCTTCATTTGGGTGCCTGGTAAGAAACAGGAGAGTCTCTGGGCGAGGGTGAATTGACTATCACCCATACGCGGAAGCACATTTCAGATTCCATTTTCTCACGTGTCCAACTTTCAGATTTTGATGCACTATATACCTCTTGGCAACAAGTGCTAGCCCTCTTCTTCCATTTGATACTGTGCTACAAATCCATACTTGCCCGTCCGTTTATATCTTGGACTGCTGAACTGTTTGTTAAGCGAGGAGCTATTCCGCTTTGTTGAGTTTTTCTTCACTATCATTGATCACGATACTTGTGCATCCACCTGGAGATTTTTACGGGTGCCTGTGCACCCTGAGCAGAGCCTGTGCAAGCTCGGGTGGCCAGCTGATAGCCCACTGTGGTTTGGGGACAGAGAGGGTAACTTCAGGGCAACTGCAGCAGCAGGTTGAATGAATGCACCCAAAGGACTGTGCCCAAAGGCACTTCATTCAGTCTAAGAGAGGACCAGGAATGAACCACGATCTTTCCTAGTTATGGGTCTGCATGTTGGGCCTCTCAGAAGGCACTTCCCTAATACCACCTGCTGGACAGAAGTAGTCCCAGTCACTTCCATGCTTTCATCCAAGGAGAATATCTATAAGAGAAGGCAGGTATTCCGGGGATACAGAGGGTTTTCTATGGCATTTTCTCCTTTGAAAGGCATTGTGGGTGGACCTGGATCAAACCACAGTCCGAGAAGGAAAATAAAGCGTCAGTGTTAGCAATGAAAGGTATGGATTCCTCATCAATCAAGGGGAATGTCGCCGCCCTGTTACCACTGCTCGCTAAACTGCACGTGTGCATCTCATAACATGTCTTGTGGCCTGCAGACCCCCTTTATGAGGGTGACAGCTTTGTCCACCCACACAATTGCAACAAGCATGGATAGGACCACAACAGCCCAATATGCAGCCAGGACTGATGTCTGCAGGGGACCTCCAACCTCCACCATGGAGGTGCTTCCACCCAGTCTGCTAGGTTTCACAGAGCCAGAGAAGAGCAGACAGGCAGCTAGTTGGAGAAAGATAGTAGGCAACCATGCATGGCCTGTGAGCCTCAGAACTGATTTTGCTTGTGTTCCCCTCCCATGAGTTTCTCATCACCCACTCATCCCTTGGGTACCTGCTATACAACAGTTGTGTTTGTCAGATTCAGAGGTACCCAGATGCTCCCCATCACAACTCACAGGATGTGTGTGGTAAGTCGTGCCCCTCCACAAGATACATCCAAACCTAATATTTACTGCAGAGTTTGCCAAGCAATTTCTGCAAAGGCAGCATAACCCCCACTAACAACCACAAGTCATTTCTTCCTGGCTGTAATTAAATTGCAAATTTCGTTCTTCTCCCCTTCCCTGTCTCCATTTCAAAGAGGCTTCTAGAAGTTTCTTCCCAATGGGCAGCAGGGGTTACAACTTGCAAATTGCAAGCCCAAAAGATGTGCCATTGTGTTTGGCACCTGCAGTCTGAAATAGCGAGAGGATGCTCCCGCTGTGTGTCAACACTGCTGGCAGTGACTCAACACTAAAGTGTGTTGGGCATTCGTTCCAGCAAGTACAGAGCACAACCAGCAGTGGCAGGGAAGGGAAGACCTCAGTCAAAGGCCTCCAGAAGAGAGGACCTGAGGTTGGGCAACTCCTGCCAAAACTCATGCTGTCATACATTATGCTGGAGAAGGACAAGGATGGATTTCAGGGAATCTAAGGAAGATTATAAGGCAAATTTATGGAAGATGATGTTTTTCTTTGCCAAGATGTCTTTTCCTCTGCTCTGAGATTCAAGTTCCCGGCAAGGTACCTTCTGCTTCCCTGTGCTCTGAAGATGAATGTAGCAGTCCTCATGGCTCAGTCTTCCTTACCAGCTACCTCCTCCCACAGAAAAGGACCTTCTCATCCCCTCTGCTGTTCAGTCACACTAGCTCCTTTGGCTAGCTTTCTCCAGTCACCTGTGCTCCTGCCATGCAAGGCACACACTGATGTTCTCATTCCCACACTGTTCTGTCATCTCTGTCATTTCAGAGTCGATTCATGACCACTCAGGTTTGGCACAGCACGCTCACCATGTGCCGCAGCTGATGCTTGACCCTCTCTCCTGTACCACCCAATTTGGTCCTCCACCATCAGCCTTATTTTATGGATCACGCCAAAGCCCCAGACTGTCAGAACAACTTCAATTACAGCAGCGATGGGCCCCATGCCACCAGCAGCATCCGTGGCCTTCCAGCGGCTGACAAGGACTAATTAGGAAATGAAACATTAGTTAAGTCGCTCTCAATTAGGGCTGGGATAACTGTGCTGTTTTCCTGGCAGCACTGGGGCACTTTAACTGCTGGTCCCATGATGACTGTGAGCACATCAGACTTGCTGAAGGAGCTTTAATGTTTAACATATGTTGAAGGATTACAGAAACCCTCTCAGCTGTGACATTTCTGTGTGCTCCCTGCTTTTCTTATCCCCTGCAGCAAACAGTGAATTGTGAACGCCACAGTACAGGAAAGCAGGATAGATCTTAAAGCAATTAACAGCAAGATATATACATGCAGACACACACACACACACACACACACACACACACACACATGCAAAAATGGTTTATACACCTCTGAATATATCCATTCCACATTTTAATTAAACAATCATTCTGTTTTATTCTCTTCCTTCTCCCCCTCAAAAAATACAGTGCGAGATGACAGACCATCTTCCCATGTCAAAAGGCATCAGAGAAGCCCAAGAACTTCCTAGCTATGCAAGCTAAAAAACCAACCAAACAAAAAAACCACCAAATCAACCCAAAACCCAGCGCAGTGAGGTCAAGAAAAAGGCAAGCTTGGAATTTCTTCAAATAAAAGCCAGATGCAGCTCAGTCTTGTATGGGACCCTCAGAGGGACAGAAAGCAATAAACAAAAATGTAATCCACCAAAACAAAATGAAAACCTAAAATTAAAAAAGCTCATGTTCCCTTGGAGGAAAGCACAGAAACTGGAGGAGGATGTGAGAGGATACTGAAGTAAAATTAAAAATTTTAAAAATCTAATAAAATATTATATTACAGAAATACACAGAATATTTTGTGCATAGTCCCTTTGCATGGTGCAGCAGTCTTCAGGGGCCAAGTGAAGCACAAACAGCTTTGCTGGGATTAAGGAATGAGACTGGACTCTCATGTGCTCCCTCTTGAGAGGAGATCCAGGGTAGAGAGACTGAGAAGGCAACCACAGCTGGAGATGAGTGCATGTCTTTGGATTCGAGCAAGAATGGATCTACATTTGTTTGTGAAAATTCTTTTTTTGTTGGAAAATTTGGTCTCTGAACAAATGAAGAATGTTTTCCTCTAGAGAAAACAAAACCCTTTTTCACTTAGAGAAATGTCTTGTGGCTAAAAATGGAGAGGATTGTTGCTTGTTTTTATGACTACTTGGAATTTGGTATGGAAAACTTGCACAAGATCATCATTTTCTTCATTTGGGAAAAAACAGTCAGTTTTCCAACTGGCTTTAATCTAGCCTTTTATTTGAGCCCATCTCTTCAATGCTCACTGGGAAACCTTCCATTGAATTTACTGTATCGGAGTTTCGTTGCCCAGTAAAAACATTAATTCCCATCAGGAAATGGAACATGTGAGAGCTCTTGTGGCCCATGTAACCAGGGTCCTTAAATGACTGCACCAAATCCCAATGATTAGACAAGATCTTCAGAACACAGTTTGATGAAATACACCCTTGGCAGTACTGCTCTTGCTAGAGCTCACCATATGCTCCTAATATAGCACAATTCCAGCTCACACAGTCACATGTAAAGAGCCTCAGGTGAATTTAAATGGACCTGTCTATTATAGTTGCACCAAAATATCCTGAATCAGAATGACATTTTACAGAGGTATCACAAGAAACTGCTGCTTGTCAATCCACACACTGCTGTAAAACCTATGCCTGTTTTAACGTGGATGGGCTCCCTTCAAGAGTGGACCAGAGTGTGACAGAGTTATGACAAAAGTAAATTCTGAAGCTAGGATAGGTCTTCTCACATTATTAAAACCTTATGCCAGTGATGCCAAGATCATAGAATCATAGAATCACAGAATCAGTAAAGTTGGAAGAGACCTCTGGAGATAATCTAGTCCAACCTCCCTGCTCAGCAGGGTCACCTAGAGCATGTTAGACAGGGTTGCATCCAGGCGGGCCTTGAAGATCTCCAGAGAAGGAGACTCCACAACCTCTCTGGGCAGCCTCTGAGAATGCCAGTGCTGTCACTCTCACAGTGAAGAAATTCCCTCTCATGTTCAGGTGGAACTTCCTGTGCTTCAATTTCTGCCCATTGCCTCTTGTTCTGTCACATGGGACAACTGAAAAGAGTTTGTCCCCATCCCCTTGACGCCCTCCCTTCAGGTACTTCTAGACATTGATAAGATCCCCCCTCAGTCTTCTCTTCCCAGCCTAACAGGCCCAGCTCTCGCAGCTGTTCTTCATAGGGCAGATGCTCCAGCCCTCTGATCATCTTTGCAGCCTTACGCTGGACTCTCTCTAGTAGCTCCATGTCTCTTTTGTACTGGGGAGCCCAGAAGTGGATGCAGTACTCGAGATGAGGCCTCCCCAGGGCTCAGTAGAGGGGCAGGATCACCTCCTTCCACCTGCTGGCAACACTCTTCCCAATGCACTCCAGGATACCATTGGCCTTCCTGGCCACAAGGGCACATTGCTGGCTCATGGTCAACTTGTCATCCACCAGCACTCCCAGGTCTTTCTCTGTGCAGCTGCTCTCCAGTCGGTCAGCCCCCAGCTTGTACTGGTGCCTAGCGTTATTTTTCCCCAGGTTCAGGACTCTGCACTTGCCACTGTTGAACCTCACGAGGTTCCTCTCTGCCCAGCTCTCCAGCCTGTCCAGGTCTCTCTGAATGGCAGCACAGCCCTCAGGTGTGTCAGCCACTCCTCCCAGCTTGGTATCATCAGCAAACTTGCTGAGGAGGTGCTCTGTCCCCTCACCCAGGTCATTGATGAACAAGTTTCACAGGATGGGACTCAGTACTGAGCCCTGGGGGACACCACTAGCCACAGGCCTCCAACTAGACTCCATGCCACTGATGACGACCTTCTGAGCTCTGCATTTCAGCCAGTTCTCAATCCACCTCACTGTCCGCTCGTCTAACCCACACTTCCGGAGCTTGCCTAGGAGGATGTTATGGGAGACAGTGTCAAAAGCCTTGCTGAAGTCAAGGTACACAACGTCCACTGCTCTCTCCTCATCTACCCAGCCAGTCATTCCATCACAGAAGGCTATCAGATTGGTTAAGCAGGATTTTCCCTTTGGTGAATCCATGCTGGCTTCTCCTGATCACCCTCTTTTCCTCCATATACCTGGAAATGACATCCAGAATGAGCTGTTCCATCACCTTTCCAGGGATGGAGGTGAGGCTGACCAGCCTATAGTTGCCTAGGTCCTCCTTCTTGCCCTTCTTGAAGACTGGAGTGACACTGGCTTTCTTCCAGTCCTCAGGCACCTCTTCAGTTCTCCAGGACTTTTCAAAGATGATGGAGAGTGGCCTGGCAACAACATCCACCAGCTCCCTCAGTACCCATGGGTGCATCCCATCTGGGCCCATGGATTTGTAGATGTCTAGCCTGCCCAGAAGGTCTCTAATCCTTTCCTCCTCAGCCAAAGGAAAGACTTCCCTTCCCCAGACTTTCCCCCTCATGTCCAGGCTGCAGGATTCCTGGGGGCTGCCCTTAGCAGTGAAGACGGAAGCAAAGGCGACATTCAGTAATTCTGCCTTCTCTGTATCCCTTGTCACCAGGGCCCTCGCTCCATTCAGTAGCAGGCTCACATTTTCCCTAGTCCTCCTCTTGCTGGTGATGTATTTGAAGAAGCCCTTCCTATTGTCCTTAACATCCCTTGCCAGACTCAATTCCAGCTGGGCCTTAGCCTTCCTTGCTGCATTTCTACATACTCTGACTGCATTCTTATAATTCTCCCAAGTAGCCTGTCCCCTCTTCCACATTCTGTGTACTTTCTTCTTCTGTCTGAATTTGGCCAGGAGCTCCTTGCTGATCCATGCAGGTGTCCTGCACCCTTTGTTGGACTTCTTACTCATCGGGATGCACTGCTCTTGAGCTTGGAAGAAATGATGCTTGAATACTAGCCAGTTCTGCTGGACCCCCCTTCCCTCTAAGGGCCTTAACCCATGAGATTCCTCCAAGTAGGTCTCTGAAGAGCCCGAAGTTTGCTCTCCTGAAGTCCAGGGTTGCAATCCTGCTTGTTGCCTTACTTCTTTCCTACAGGATCCTGAACTCCACTATTTCATGGTCACTGCAGCCAATGCTGCCCCCAACCTTCACATCACTAACCAGTCCCTATCTATTGGTAAGGACAAGGTCCAGCAGGACACCCTTCCTCATAGGCTCCTCCACCATTTGTGACAAGAAGTTATCATCTATGCATTGCAGGAGCCTCCTGGACTGCTTGTGCCTTGCTGTGTAGTCTCTCCAGCAGATGTCAGGGTGGCTGAAGTCCCCCCTGAGAACCAGGGCTTGTGATCATGAGGCTACTTTCAACTGTCTATAGAAGACCTCATCAACTTTCTTTTCCTGGTCAGGTGGCCTGTAGTAGACACCCACAACAGTGTCCCCCATGTTAGCCTGCCCTTTGATCTTTACCCATAAGCTCTCAACTGCCTCATCCTCCACCCCTAGGCAGAGTTCGATGCATTCCAGTTGCTCTCTCACATAAAGAGCAACTCCACCACCTCGCCTTCCTGGCCTGTCTCTCCTAAAAGCACAGAGCCATCCATGACAGTGTTCCAGTTATGTGAGCTATCCCACCATGTCTCCGTGATCTCAATGAGATCATGGCCCTGCAATCGCACACAGATCTCCAGCTCCTCCTGTTTGTTCCCCATGCTGTGTGCACTGGTATACATGCATGTTAAAGAGGTGGTCATGCCTGCAGGTTTCCCAAGAAGGGTGTATGGGGGTCGCCTGTAGCCATGTCCCAAATACACATTCCCAGCTGCATGCACCCGTTGGAGGCCCCCCAACCCAACTTGTGTTTTGCCCTGTCTCTATGACACCCTCCCCTCCTCCCTCCTACCTAGTTTAAAGCTCTCTTTAGGCTGGCCAACCTGTTTGCAAAGGCAAATGTGCCCCACTTGATGAGGTGAATCTCATCTCTCCCCACCAGTTGCTGATCTTCAAACCATGTTCCATGGTCATAGAATCCAAAACCCTGTTGCCAACACCAGTGGCGTAGTCAGTTGTTGATTTGGAAAATCTTCCTACTCCTCCTCCTGTGCCTCCCTCTGATCGGCAGGACTGATGAGAAGACCACCTGGGCTCCCAGACCCTTGACCACCGTGCCCAAGGCCTTGAAGTCTTCTTTGATTGTCTCTAGTTTGCTCTCTATATCATTAGCACCCACAAGAAAGAGTAGCAGAGGGTAGTAGTCTGATGAGCCTAGCCTTCTGGCTTACTTGAGGTCTTGGCTCTCCACCAGCACTTACCTTGTGTTGTCATTTACAGCTTTGCTTCATAAAAAGCTTCATTGGGATAAGCACAATGACAGGGCTGCTTCTAGCATGCCCACATGCAAACGATGACACACACTGCCAAGCCATACCAAATCTCTTTCGGCAGGCATACTGTGGCAGGCCTTGGAAAAAAGGCAACTTACACCTCCTTAATCAGGCTACTGTGCAATGCTGCCTAGTTTGGTTATAGCTACTTTCATGCCATTTAAACAAAGCGTACTTAAAAGATCTAGTAGCATAAAAGCAGAGCACTGGGATGTTCTTTTTTAATCCTCTAAAATCAAAACAGTGTTTTTACTGATTCTCCTTTTGAGATGGTAGCATCTGAATGTAAACACACTTCCCACTGTGCCCCTGTTCTTGCTGAAACCAATGACTCTAGAGGGTAATGCCTTTTGATGGAAACATCTTAGAGGAACGAGTAAAGACACATATATGTACTTTGCGGATCTATTTCCACAGAGGATTTGAAGGCCAATGTCTCATTAATTCATGCAACAACAGCTAAATTCTTGTAATTTTCACCAAAGCCCTTTGCCCATTATGCTAGCCAAAATGGTTGTTACCTCAAAGAACCTCTCTCACACAGTTCAATTGGAAATGCGATGAGAAAGTATTTTTACAACTTTGTAAGGATTTTAAGCATGCTGTAGAAGATGTGGCTGAGGAGGTGATAAAGAGGGACTAAGAGCAGGAAAGAGGAAAGCAAAGGACATATCCAGTCCATCAGTCTTCACTCTGGTAACCTTCATTGGTATCATGAGAAAGCCAAGTCTTTCCCATCAGTGAAATCTGGGGTTGTCATTTCAGTATGGCCATCTGTGGGAATTGCAGTGAGATTACTCTCAGTACTGAAAATTAAATAGATGTTTAAGTATTTGTAGGGTTGAGGTTTGCGTGTCATTTCCTGCGTGGAACTCGCCTTCCTTGCATTAATAACAATCTCAACTATTAGCCTGCTCAAAAAAATGCTGAAAAGCAATTTGGAAACATGACCCAGCCTTTGCCCAGAGGCTGATAATGCTTTAGGCAAGCATCTAGCTAGTTGTCTATCTATTTGAACTCATTTGCGATGGCAAAGGGAAAAAAAAAAGACATGAAAATGATGGTATTTGATACCATATGCTGCAAGACTCTGCAGCTCTGGTAGGCAGTTTTCCTTGGAAAGAAATTTCAGAATCCTGAAACCTTGAGACGGTCTTTTCATGTGCAAATATTTAACTGAGTTTGTTCCATAATAAAATTTCTAGGGGACAACCTTGCCACCTGTGCCAGCTGAGGAATATATTACCTGGTCGGGTTAACAGGGTTCCCTGCTGCAGAAATAAATACATTAAGAGATGAGACACAGAAGGTTTCACAGCTCCTGATTTTCTTTTAATAATATTCCATTAAAACTGACTGAAAGGCAACTCTCCTTCTATAAATCAGGTACCTTAGTGACGCCTTTTAGTCCTGAGATGGGCCTTCCTTGGTTTTAATAGCTTCCCTTGCTTCCTTCTCTCTGTCTGCCTCCAGATATGGCTGATTTACCTGGATTAGCAGCGACATTGGCTCCACATTCTTCAAATAGTGTTGATCAGTCTGAGCTGGCAAAAGATTAAAAGTCACACAAATTGCTTCTACCACTGAAAGAGTCTAATTGATTTTGGGGGAAAAAAAAGTCTAAATCATGATTTGCTCTCTGCCTGTTGGAGCCAATCTAGGGAAGCTGCATTGGCATTTGACTGGCAGAAAAAGAAGCATCTCCCTGCACCCTGGAAGTTCCCTGCCATCGCGTGGGAGAGGCACAGCTCTCCCTTCCCTCTCCTGCTTAGCTGCTTTGGTATTCTTCGTGGTGACTGAAATTGTTACTGGCTGGTAAAAGGCAGGAGGTGCTGCTCAGCTGAGGACAGAACTGCTGGTAAGTCCAGTCATGATACAGACTCCTCACTATACACTCCCTCCCTCAGTTTTTCTAGTTTAAAAGTAGAGGCCTTACTGCTCATTCAATTTATGGCAGCATTAAGAAGGCATCCCACAGTAACAGTGCAGCAACCCATCCTCTGTGGTCATGAGCAGAAGAGTCGGAGATGCTGATGATCCCCCCAGAAGGCAGGCTACAGAGCTGGCTTTTTAACTCTGACAGTAAAGGCTCTTGCTTCTAGGATCAGGGTGTTTATGTTCAGCCTTTACTGTGAACAGACACACAAGAGGTGTGCTGGTACCTGAAGATTAATTAATACTTGTAAAGCACTCAGGAAAAACAAAGTATCAAACAAGTGCTAGCTAGGATTATTTCCTAGTAAGGAGATGACTAAACATTCCTCTATCACTTGGGGCAGATTTCAACCACAATCATTTATTCAAATACTTAAATTGTTTTTTAGACCAAACTTGCCTGATGGGAATTGTAAATTGCCTGCTCCACAGCAGCCACAAACCCTACCAGATGGGACACTGGGGAATGAAAGGAACATGCAATCACAGAAACATGTGTGTCATCACGTAGAGAAATCACAGCTGTAGTAAAAGAAAAACTTGTATGCTTATGTGTTCTGGCACAGTACATTGCACAGCTAACATCTAGATGGGGTGGGGTAAAGGTATCTGGATTTCAAGTATTCAGTTGATGCTTTACTTACTCTGCCAAGGAGTGAACTTCATGCAAGGTTCATACGAGAAAAAAAAATGCAAATGTTCCTTACTGTATTCCCAAATCACGAATAACAAGATGGGAGCTGCATCTGACTCAGTATTTGGAAGAAAAGAGGAGAAAACGGGGTTCATCTTTCCTCCCCAACATGCTTTCAAGGAAACTGCCTCAGATTCAGCCAGGCAATGTAAGGCAGTGCTCAAGCACAATAAGATGTCCGTGCCTGGTTGGTACTGCTGATTATCAAAACTGATTTGGGGGAGGAGGGACAGTGGCACACAAGATGTGGGAGGCTAGTGCAAGCAGAGTGGGTAGGAGAAGGCATCATGCTTTTAATCTCTGTTTTTATAATGTCTCGTACAGGGGATCATGATCCATGACTAGACTCCTGACCACTATGGGTATGGCCACAGGACTGCAGAGTGGTATAAGGGGGAAAGGAGCACATGGCTGCAGATTCCACTGCATCCTTCAACAAGCAGCCCCATTTAAAATAGCTCACACTGCAGCCTATCATGCTATCTTCCCTAAACAGGCATCATTTGTGTTCTTCTAGCACTGCTTATCTGAGGACCTTAAAGCAGCTGACAAACATGAACTGCTTAAGCCTCAGAAGTGTCCTGTCCTACAAGGCTGCAGCAAAGCATCTACCCTATGTGCAGGTAGGAAAATTGAAGCAGAGGAAGGATGCGAAACATCCAAGTATGAGTAGGACCAGACCTAGAAGCCATCTGCCTTATTGCCAAACTCTTCAAGCACCATGGTTCAAAAGATAAGACACTTTAAAATTAACAATTCGTCTCTTTGACACCCTATCTCTGCTAGAGGTTTGTACCCCAAAAAGTTACAAAAATACCCAATACTGGCCAAGTGGGGAAAAAATATTCCAAAGGAAGATTCTCTCCTACTCTCAAGTCAATTGGTAATCTATTTATTTTTATTGCTATGGAACAGGAAGATTCAAGTCCCCTCGTACTCGTAAATTTTACTTATTTGCATTTTACTTTTACCACATACAATATCTAGTATCTTGGTATCTTCCCTAGTTTATCTGTGAATCTTATCAGCATCCAAATAGAAGTCTGTTTTGAATCTGTTAAGGTCTTACTAAGTTTCTGATTTCAGTGCTATCTTGTGGCAATAAGTTCCATATGTTAATTAGGCATTTTGTAAAAGAGTCTTTCCTCTTAATAGGCTTAAAGTGTTTCTTTTTCTTGTAATTGCTTACTCTATTGTTCTTTTAATAAAGGGAAAGGTAAATAGGAACAACTGAGTGAACTTCTTTTTTTTGTGGTGACTATTTCTATACTTTTGTCATAATGCTTCTTATTTGTCTTTTCTCAAGAAAATAGTGTTGCTCTTTTTAATCATTCTTCATGAAGGAGCTATTAAAAGACTCTAGTCATTTTTGTTCCTTTTCTCCGGTCATTCTTCTATTTCTGTTATTTCCTTTTGTGAGATGAGGTGAGCAAACTGAATAGAGTGTACAAGGAGAGCACGTACCATCAATTTATATAATGGTACTGTATTATTTTATCTATTATTCTCTACCCCTTTCTTAATGCACTCTCTCATCTTGCATGCTTTTATTTCACCATCACTACAGACTGAACAAATGTTTTCACTGAGTTGCTCACAGCCGTGTCTTTTTTTTTTTTTTTTTTCTTTTGAGTGGTTACAATTATTTTAGAACCCAGAAATGAGCATGACTAATTCTAATGTGTTTTTTCCTGAGTGCATCACCTTGCCTTTGCTATCCTGAATTTCATTTGCTCTCATGATGCTTGTAAACTGCCTCAGTGAGCTCACTGCCAGAGCTCCTCAATGTCTTTTCCAGGATTGGCTGAACTAAACAGTGCTGTATTAGCTACATATTTTCCCATCTAAGTATTTTTTTCCTTTTGGGGGTTATTAATCCATATTAAACATTGGTCATAATACTGTTCAGTGACATATTCACTGAGCTGAGGCATCTTTTCTTGCCGAGAACCAGCAATATATTCCCACCCTTTGTTTATTCAGTAAATGTTTTTTTTTTCCTATTACCTTATTTATGATACAGCTTTATCTCTTACTCAGTGACAACTTTGTTCCTTAATAATCTCCTACAAGAGATCGAGTTAAAAAACAAAACCAAGAAATATTCAGAAAAGTTTGCTTATATGAAATTATTCATTTCCTGATATTTCATCTATTTAAGACTAAAACAGTTTTAGTAGAGTGCAAGAAAGTCTCTTAGCTTACACAGAAGCTAGATTGGTTTGACCCTATCAAATCACAGAAATCACGGCAACATAGCAGCAGAATGGACCTCAATAACATCTTTTGGTCTAGTCAACTACCTAGACACAGGATCAAATGCACCTTCAAGTTCATTCTTGAAGAATATCTGCCTACACTACTCAAAGAAGCTCTAGTGAAAGAGGTTCCAAATCCGCCCACCTAAGCTAACCTCTTCCTGTATTTTTCTATTCCTGCAGTTAGAAAGTCTTCTTAGTATTTAACCTATTACTTCTTGTCTTGTGGATTCGCAGAGCAACAGATCAATACCACCTTTAAAAGAACAATTTATAGGAACAAAGGCTCTTATGCTTTCCTTGTCTTCCCCATTTACAAAAAACAAGCTTTTATGATTCCAGTTCTTCTAACCTTCCTGTGCAGGTCATGTTTTCTAAGCCTTTTGGAAAGCCCGCTGCTCCCCTCTGGGCTCTCTCCCACTTATCTACATTTTTCTTAAAGTGTGTTGCCCAAATCTGTATGCAGCATGCCAGCAGACACTGTACCTGTGCTGGTTTACAGCTGTGTAATTACCCCCTGTACCTTGCATACAACATTCCTGTCAGTATGTCTCAGAATGACACTTGAATTGCTTATCTTTAGCTTGATGTTTTTATAACAATTTTAATTAATATTTCAACTGGCTTGCCCAATGCCAAAAAAGAAATTATTGGTCTTAAATTCCCAGAATTGTGACCTTGTACCTTTAAAGCTTTCCAATACTCTTACACTGATTTGAATGATTGGTTACAAATACTGGCTAGCACCTGATCTCTTTCATTGTCTGGTCATTTAGAAACCCTTGTTCATCTTGGTAATATACTGCAGTCGAGGGGTCTGACCCTCCGCAATTTTGCACTTTGATGTGTATCTGCTCAAACTGTCCAAAAATTACCAGGCATATTTCTTCCAGTTACTCAAGACAGCAGAGAGGGTTCAAGATTCATTTGCTTGGACAGAGCAAACTAGACCCAGTAAAAAGATTAGAATTAGCCTATACATGATGTGTTTGTTTTAATACCTTTGCTCTTGACACTACTTGAAAAGCATGAACCTGGGACAGGTGAGGGAGCACCCGAACACGCACGGTAGCAACAATAAATGAAACAGAGTTATTTAGCCTTCCCACCATGCCCTTAACCTTCTGTCATGTATATCCATATTTATGATTAATCTATGGAGAGAGGTAAATATGAGTGTGCAGTTAAGAGACAGAGATACATGGATATATTTAGAAAGAGGAGAAGAGGAAAAAGCAAGGGAGGATAATCAATCTACTCTTTAGTTTATTAAATTAAGAGTGATAGTCTGATGTGCATTACATGGGTCAAAGCTGCTTAGTGTGGGACAAGAGATTCTTTGACCTGCCCCGTTTACAAGATGACCTTCTTGCATAAAAAGATGCGCTCCTCAAGCACGAGTCTTAATTTACTGTACACAAATCTCTATGTCAAACAAAAGGTATAGAGACCATCCTAAGGACTCCTCTTACCAGTCACTCATGTGTGCCCATATGCTATTATGAAGAGAAAGATTCTGCATCACAGCAGGGATGTTTATTTCTGAGTCTGTGTGTATGTGTACAAAGGATATCTGGCACCATCAGCCTGCTCAGCTTAGTGCCCTAACATTTTCCAAAGACAAAGAGAGAGTGAGAGACAGAAAGGGAGATGCATTTGAAACAGAGCAAAATACAAATGATGATACCCTCAATCCACAGCAGCACACAGACAGAGCACAGGAGCTTTCAGAGCAAAGGAATTTGTGTATGTGTGTGTGGCTTCTCTTAATAGTTTCATTCTGGATAGAATGAAAGCTCACAGCAAGGAGTCCTATCATCATCATACTTCTGCAGAAATGAAAAACCATTCCCAACCCCTTCCTTTGTTATGCTCTCAAGTTAGTCCAAAAGCGAGTTTCTACATGACTCTTATAGCTGTTATCCACCTGCTGACTGTGTACTCTGAATGCAGAATAAACTTCTAAAAATGTCATCATTTTCCTAACCAAAGGGAATTCCCTCCTTTCTTCAGCTATCCTTGGTTCATCCCTTGAGGAGGCAGGGGTCAGGGTATGGCTGTATGATCAAAATGAGGGCAAACAGAAATCATTCTGAATTTCTTTGGCACATGCACCTCAACTATTTAACCTTGAGGTGAACAAGTACTTGTGGCTGCTGCCCACAGGAGATGCGAGTTAGCCAAGTTTCAGCTCAACTCTTTCCCAAATGGGATCCCAGGAGAGCTGCTGGAAGGGGCTCCCTGGACAACCAATTTTTAACTACAGCCTTGCACTAGGGCTCTGCAGACCAGTACAAGGAGAAGTACTGTTGAAAAAATGCTGGTCTACCACCCTTGGTGGAATGGGAGATGCCTCCTAACACTCTGCAAAATAGAGAGCAGGCCTCAGCACCCCAATCTTTCTCAGATAAAGGGAGGAGAGTGGCAGGAGGAGTTTGTGCTGAAGAAATATGGAGGTAAGAGTACACCGTTCATTCAGAGCTCTTCCTTTCCACCACCGGAGGCCATTTCAATAGTAAAAATATGTCCATCGTATGTTTTACAGAGAACAAGATAATCCATTACAAGGATAAGAATGACATAAAAACAGTATACAATGCTGGGTGAGGTAACCAGTAAATACTCCTTTAAATTATTTATTCAGCTCACTCTAGCCATGTCCCTCTCTGAAGACTATTCTAACGAATAAGTTCACTGGCCAGAACATTTGCCACAACAGTCAATGTTACGTGAACAGTAAAGAATATTTGCTGAACGTACCTTCTGAACCTGGAAACAAGAATAGATGCCCTGAAAAAACAACTCTGAGTTTGTAAATGTACACTAAGACGTCCCCATGCTGCTCTGCCAATCTCCTAGACGAAAATTGCTCTGAAACAGGCTATGGAGAACAAGCTTTCCTCAAAGAGAATATGCCTTTACATGCCCGGAAATTTGCAGGCCTGCTTAGGAAGAAGAAGGAGAGAGGTAGTGAGAGAACCATTCTGCATTAGTTCTCTTGGAAACAACACAACCTATAGATCTTAGATCACAAGAAAGAAACAAATGGCCTGGATGTTGCAAGAGGTCCTGATAACAGCTCAGGAAGCTGGGAAGCCTCTTTCCTGACATCCCAAAATGTTGTACACAGGGCCAGAGCGGCCAGCAAAAGAAGACAGTGAAGCACCAAGCCAATTAGTGCTGATCTGAGATTACCCTCCCATCCCTATGGAGCTCCCAGTTAGAAACAGAGCTGAGTCCAAAGATCAATGGGAGAAAAAAATAGATTAATTTTAGAACAATCAGTACAAACTATTTGGTCAGAAGTCAGGCCCTGCAATTTGGGATGGAAGAAAAGTGCACTGAGTCAGGACCTCCTAGCAGCATGGGGCCTCATAGTACACACAAGGTGGCTTTGCAGAGCCCCCCGTGGCTGGAAGTGCAGAAGGTAAGCTGACTATATTGGAGTTATTAACTGCCACCCTTTCCTTCAGGATTTTGAGACTAAGCATACACATCTCTGCTATGTTTATTAGTACTACAAGAAGAGGTGAAACCAGAACAACTATACACAGCCACATCTGTGAGGAGGATGTATCTGTTTGCAGGCTAGGCTACAGAAGCAGCACTCAGCCCCAGTTCTTTTGGGGAAATGAAAGTCCTTGACTCAAGCATGAATGATACTGGCAAAGATCCCATTACTGTAAAGCTCTCTGCCAGCTAGCCACCTCTCTCCCTCCCCTTTTTTATATCTCTAAGGTCACTAAACTGCAATTTAGTCATCATTCTTTATAGAGCATGAGCAGATATGAAACATCTGGAAACTGTTGTAGTCACACTTTGAGATACACATCCCGAGAGAATTTAGCTGCATAGGAGTGGGATAAAGTGCCTTCTACCTCTAGGTCACTGCAGTTTGAATGCATTCTATGCAGGTGGTAACTTGCTGGGCACTAATGTCTCTTTGAGGATCAACTGTGAAATGAGTTAGAAGGTCTCAGTCCAATTCCCAGTGAGAGGAAAACCTCAGCCCAAAGATAACCTCTAAAAGTATACTAGGCATCCTTTTTTCTGACAGTATTGGTAAGGAAAAGTGGGCCATGAAAATTTCACTCCTTGTTTAATTCCAAATGCAGTCCCTCTAGAGATGATCTGTGGCCTGCTGGTATGAAAAAAAATTGCCCTGCTGCTACTTCTGCTTTGTAAGTAGGTAACATCAGTCCCCAAACACATACAGAAATATTCCCAAACTGACATAAAAATGTATTTATGTAAAAAAAAGGAAGAGAAGTTTTTTTTTTTTTTTTTTTTTTTTTTTTTTCAAAATCCTGCAGAAGCCAGCACTGGCATCAGTCAATTACAGGAGATGGAATTTTCTTACCTGACCCACAATACAGAAAGTTAATTTAAATCTTATCTTTAATAATCTCTCTCCTTTTTATTTACTTCATTCGGAGGGTGGAGGGCTAAACAGGAGGTGTTTTTGAATAATTAAATGAAGAAGGAAGTGCTATCTTCCTGACAAAGCTCCTAATCTTCCTTATTTATTAATAGGAGCTGCATTAAGACTGCCTGTCCTTAATCTCAGCTCTTACTATGCAAACTTGGAGCATTAGAAGTAGAAGACACTAATTGAGGCTCTAATGTCAGAAGGAGAGACCTTATCAGTGTCAAAAGCTAAGACAGTTCAAATCTGATTGGTGCCTGGACGTGGAGCCGAAAAACCCATCCGGCTTTGGAAGGGGGGCTGTCAGTTCAGCTCTTCTGACCTAGTCAGGATCAAGCCTTGCCCAGCTGCATTCAGCTCTGCTCAGTCGGCAGGTTCCTAGGGATGCAGCATTGAGCACCTCACTGCTGTCAGGGGCAGGTATTTTGACCTGTTTTGAGGTGCTCCATCCCACCTCTGGAAGTACTTGGTGCCTGTCACTGGAGCTGCAACTGCTCAACACTGAATGACCACCCCTGTGACACACAGGCAGGATCTTCCAAATTGCCCATTGAGTCAGGGCCTGAGCTCCACTGAGGATCTGGTCCCTTATTTAGGTTTATACCTGTATACTGACTTCTTGGAAATCCAGCTGCAGGTATGGGTGAGTTCAGGGCTTTATTATTAAAGCAGCTGCACTTTTACCTCTTCCCCTTACTCCCTCCCCAAAGACCTCGCTGCCTAATCAAATTCTTTGGCTCAACTTATGAGCTCTGACAAGATCACAGCCCAAGGAGGCTTGACTACAGACTCAGCAGTCCTTACTATAAGCAACCCAATTTAGCCATGCTCTTGGTGTATCATGCACACAGTAAAAGAACTAATCTAAAGATAATCATTAATTTGCTACTGCCACATGGATATGGCAATCAGCAATATGCTGCTGATTGTTTTGGGGATCAAGTAATCAATCATTCCTAATCGATTTCTTTTTTAAAAAACAATAGTCATCCTTCTCGATTGTAACCTTTTCATGGACATGCTGTAGAGCTAATGACAAAAGTGCATATGAATTTTTTTTGCCTTAAGATAATGGGGTTTTTTTACATCATGTCAAATTAACTTTTGGAACTTATGGCTGCACATTAAAGGAGAACATTTAAAAATAGGGAAAAATGAGCAAATCATTCATAGCAACAACAGATTCATCACCTGTGTTTGATAAAGAACTATAAGCCCTCGTGTTGACAGGCATAAGATGATCATTAACCTCATTCAGTCAGAAAGAAAATGTCTCCTATGAACAGGTAATTCAGTCACAGTATACTGCAAGCTTTTGTACACCTTTCTCAAGTATTTGCCAGTTCTTGAAGACTAGATATTACGTTTGGCTGATGCAGAATGGCAACTCAGATGATCCTATGTGCAGCGAACCACAGAGAAGTTAGACCAAGAGTTGAGAAGTGTCAAAGGCTCTGCCACTACCTCTGCTGATGTTCTGGTTCACAGCTCTGCCAATATATATACCCTCCCAAATAGCATATGTGCAGAACTTGACCTGCTTCTTTGGAGTACAAAACGGGGACAGGTGAAATAAAACTACATTAAACTGGCCCTTTGAATTTCCTCTTGGTTCACAGGAACGTAAGCTACAGAATTTGCTCTGAGGATTATTACAGTTTAGCCTGTGCAGAAGATGACTTCAAAACCAAAGCTATTAAAGAAGGAGTGCAGGGAAGGTCAGATACTGGTCCTTTCTCCTCACTTCTGCCATATTAGAAAAGAAGAGCAAGTTTTTGACTCATTTGTTTGTAATACATTTCCCTCTTTACTCCTACCTCCCAGGCTAGTGTTTTACCAGGATCTGCATCTTCCATCAAAGGTATCCCAAGTAAGCCTTCCTCCAAACTACTGAGTTAGATTTATCTAAGAGAAACAACACTACAGGGAGTGGAATTGATCTGCATGGGAATTTTTACCCTGGCTGTAATACTCCTTTCAGCTCCCTCTTGCACAAAGACAGTTCTCCGGGGAAGCCAGTGCAATGCAGCAATGGGCCCTCTCTCTAAATATTAACAAAAAAGTAGTCTCCAACCCCTTCCTCCTCCCCAGATTTTTAAGTCCATCTAGGACAGGGTCACCACAGTATGTACTCTGTCTTAATCAGTTGTTCCTCACGGCTGACTCGTAAAACCAAGCTGTGCCTTCTGGCAGCTGATCTATGCTCTTAGGATTGGCGAGCATCAGAGGGATCACAGGCTGCATTTGGGAAAGCACTGAAAAAAAAAAAAGTAAATCTCACTGTGGAGCACCTCAAACTTCAAATCTGGCAATCTTCACCTATAAATTCTAAGGAGACTGGGTTTCCTGCTGGGCTAGAAATATCCTCAGAGTAGTCTCTCTTAAGGTACCATGGCACATTTGCTCCTGATGCTGTTTTTCGTCAGAAAATCCATCAACACAGTCATGATGAGGGGATGGGCAGGGGAGAGCAAAAATGAGATATCTCCCAATTTAGGCCAGTACAATACAGAGAGATTAGGTGTCTGCAGAGCTGAAATCATGAGCAGCCTGAGCATATGGCAGTGAGCCAGGACTCCTAGTAGAAGGCAGCAGCACACGTCGATCCCTCTGGATCTAGCACAAATTGGGACCTATAAGACCTAGTTGCCCCTAGGCTCTCAAAACAAGCTGACAGATTAGATGGACAGCAGCTTGGGCTAGCACCTCGTCAGGCATCCCTGCCCTCCAAAGAAATGCAGAAGTGGAGAGAGGTGGCAATGAAAGTTGGGAAGAGTGGGGAGCATTTGTGGGGAGATCTGCTATGTTTCTTCCCTACTGACTGCTAAATGTTACTCACTGGCAGGGTGGGGTGTTTGACAGTGTTTTGGTTCTGCTTTTTTTTTTCCCCCCCAGAAAGGACTTTCGAAGCCAGTTACTAATATGGTCTCTCTCACTCTCCCTTCAACCCAGCACCACCTCATCCCCTGTCCAAACACAGCAGAGAGAAACCAGCAGGCTGCTGCAGATACAACTGCCTCTCCAGTGAGAGCGAGGGCCTGACAGCCCAGCAAAATGACCCATTTCTTGCCGACTCAGACAAAAAAGCTCCACTTAGGCCCCAGGAAAGTGTCTCTAATAAGGCCATCCGTTAGCTGTGTCGCCTGGACCCCTCTCAGCTATCCTTCATCCCTGCCCTCCCTCCCTGCAGCCAGCCATTAATGCAGTCAGCACGAGGGAGAATGAAGCCGTCGAGCTCAGTAAATATTACCAAGCTCCACACGGGGAGCACAAGACCATTATTTAGACTCCCAAGTCCTGGGTATGTTTTGATCACACCAATTTAGCAAAGAAAGGTAAAAGAAAACTGCCTAGTGGCTGGCTGGCACACCCATATGTGTCCTCCTAGCTGGAAAAATCCCAAATTCCTCTAAGTCTGTGCTGATGATGGCTGTTCCCCACACCTCCGCTTGCAGAGAGACTTGGCTCTCCAAGGCTCCCTCACATAGCCTGTATGCATCGACATTGTATTTCAATCAGGAACGATGCAACATCACTCTGCAGCTTGCACACCTTGAACAACCCCTCTCTCTAACAGCACACATTTCTTGAAACCACACACTCCCTGTTTTTAATCTTTCCTGGGTTTGTCTCATTTTGTCTTGCCCTTGTCCCACAACAAACTCTTCTTTCTCCCTTCATGTAACGACACTTTTCAGGTCAGGAGCCAGCTCCTCCTCAGCTCCGGTGCTGTACGACAGTTCTCCTGCTAGCTCATTCATATCTGCCACTTTCCATTTCAGCCCAGATCTCATCTTCCCATTCCCTCTGGGCCTTTCTTGCTCTCCTCTCTCTGTTTCTCATCTCTTGGCCCTTTCCCTGGAAGCTCTAATACATTCATTAACCCACTGTTATGAATTATTTTGCCTTGTAAGCATTTGAGATACAATTCGTGAAAAAAAAATCCCAAAGAAAATAAAGTTGTATTATACTGTATTTTGAGAGAGAGGGAAGCAGGTAGATCTCAAGAGAACTGGATATGAATTTACCTTGAACATCCCCACAGGCTCAGGCACAGAAAAGTACGGGCTGATAAATCCCTTTTATTACCTGCAGTGGTGGCTGAAGGCAGGAGAGGATTTTTAAAGTCTGGCCAGTCCCCAAAGTGTCAAATCCAAGGGCGATATTTGAAATTCAGTGGTGACAGAGAAAGACAGAGACAGAGAACAGTGACCATGTGTCATCAGCCCAGAGCATGTGCCAAAGCCAGAGAGACAATGCATCAAAATAGCTCATGAAGCTCCCAATATAATTAAAGAGTCACTAACATCTCATGGAGCACTCTGGAAAAAAAAAAAAAGAAAAAAGAAACAAAATTGCTCTGCACAAGTGGATGGCACGAATGCTGAGGCAGCAGCATGAAGCTTAGTTCCTCCCATGCCAAGCAAAGCTTTGCATTCTCAAAATGCAGCTCTATTCTGAAAAGTGACTACGCAAGAATGTCGGGTTTTCTGCACACTCAATCTCTCCCTTGGGCTGCTCAAGGAGAGCACTGTTCACTTTCTTGTCTAAAATAAGCATTCGCTACTTTTCTTCTCCTGACGTTCCTGAAGCAGCCAGCACAGCGCTAGGAGTGGGATCTGAAGCTCCATTTTGTCAGCAATACCAGTGTTAGCTAAGCTCCAGCCACAGAGCCTTCATAACCAAAAAATAGCACAGTCTAGCTCTCAAATTCTGTTTTGCATTTCTGAACCTTGTTTTGGTTAGGAAAAAGAGATGAGAGACGGGCTGGATGGATACAGAATCAAAACACCTGCAATTGCCCAGGAGAGAATTCCCATGCACTATCATAGCAACAAGGTAAAAGTATGCTACAGTGCATTATTATGAATACACACCATAACCCTGGCTGCTGTCAGCTATCTGTTAACAGGCAATTTTTCAACCTGAACTCAGCACGCTCCATGTTACTCACTCATTCCTTTCATTCATATCGACATCGTTGCAGAGCACAGAGTGGTGTTTTCATCGTTTCAAAACAGCTTCGCTCTGACGTCCAGAGAAAGAGAGCAAGCCAGTGACTGAATAGCAGTGGTTGGCCCAGCTCAGTGCTCCTGCCCCACGTCAGCCGCCTGCACTTTCTCACACCAAGAAGAAAAGATAGGACACAGCCCATCTCCTCCTCACTAGGGCAAACTGCACCTTCATTTCTACTGTCCTACCACCAACTCTGCCTGCTTCTTGGGGATTTCCCTATCTCCTTGTCTGCTAACAGAGATCTGCCTTTTATCAGCTAGAAGAGCTGAGGAAAAGGGGCAGCAGGGAAAAAACATTTATTTGAACCCTTTGATAAGGGGAAGGAAAGCCTTGGTCCATCTAGAAGCATCTCTTCTTTCCTTAGATGCACTTGCAACAACATCTTAAGGTCAAACTGTAAATCATAAAAAACACTTTTATCTCCTGGTCCTTCTCCCGTTTCCTTCTCTTCTTTCCCTTTTAGAAGCAAGCATTTCTAAGGACATTGAACTCTAATGTCACAAGCCTCCCATTTTAGTGGGGGGGGTGTTTCTTCTAGTTAGATGAAACATTCAGCCTCCCAAAGCTGCAGTGAGGGCACCATATTGCAGGCTTGTTACGTGCAGGAGTGTATGAGGGTGCCTGTTTGAGGCTCAAAGCCTACAGGTCTCCTTTCTTGGGAAGGTGAATTTGATTATCATTGCAGTGATGAAGGGTTTGCACTAAATACTTAAGATGTAAGCATGAAGAACTAATGAAATAGGTACGGCATCATATCTCAACTTTGGTCTTTAAAACTGGCTCCCAGTCTAACTCAGCTTCACTATCATTTTACAGTCTAGATATTTAAGACTACATTGTAAGCTAGATACATTCTTATGTTAACTTATTGAGCCCCCAAACCCATGGTGGCAAGCCTTTGCAGTATCTCTGTGATCTCATCCATCTGAGAAATGACTACCTGCAGTCACAGCCACCCATGTAGGAAGCAGTAGAGAGAGACATTATGAATTGCTTGCAGCAAAGCTGAACTGAAAACTACTTCCCAGATAATTTAAATTGTAGCATCCAACACATCAGAGCAGTCCTGATGTTCATACTCGTATCATGCAGGCATACATGTATCTGCATAAGCATATGTGTGAGTGCATGACCCTGCCATCCTCCTACAGGTAGGCTAAAACCCATCCTTGTGCTTGTGCTGGACAAGACCAGTCAGGACTTCAGCTGAAGCAGCTCAGCTTCTTTTGCTGTTATTGGTTGGGATCGGTGATAGTGGGATGGGAAACTGTCATTAGACTTCACTGATAACCTGTAGAAAGTCTCTCCACTTCTCATCCAACATGGTTTAAATTTTAATTCAGAAAAGCAGTGACAAGGACATGGGCTGCTAAGGCCAGTCAGCAGCGTAAATTGGCCAGGACAGGCTGAATTGATCCACACAGAAGAAATGAAGACACAGCAGAAACTTTGGGCTACAGGTAGCGATGGGGTTGCGGAGGGGGAGTGAAGGGGGAAGTGAGAGAAGCACCATATGGGAAACTAATAAAGAGAAACAAAACAAGGACAACACCGCAGGACATTTTTGCAGGACAAATTACCAGTACTTTGGTCAGCCATGATTTGAAAGGTGTCTGATGCCCAGCAGCATACACTCAAAGAAAACTGACTGCCCTTGTTTGCACTGTACAGGGACTACGTGGTATTGGCATCTTACAGTCACTCTCTGTTCATCAGGAACTGCAGCATGGTAACATGATCATTTGCTCAAAGATGGCCTGACAGTGCCCTTCAGCCCTAGTGTGCCCAGAGTAGCAGGGGAAGCTCATCTCCAAGATCTGTCCTCTTTAGCCAGCGGTGGAAGCCCAGCAGCATGTTGCCACCATACAATGATCCAATTCCCTTACAAATTTCTCTCCCTCCTAAGCCAAAGGTGAGAAGTAAAAGCACAGCTACATTACTCATTTCCAACTATAAATACAACCCCAAGCCAGACTACAAGATTAGTTAGAGAGTTTTGCTATTACTAGCAGCATTAGCATTTATTATGTTATCACTATGCTTAAGACTTAAATCCAGAGATAAGAGAGGAAAGCACCCATAGCCTAACTGAATGCCTTGTTCACAGATACAGGCTGGACAGCAGAAGGACGTACTGTAAATGTATTCCCTCAAAGACAAGAACAGATATTTCAGTTTTTCAGAACAACAGCTCGTATTTTGTTAAAAAAAACCAACCAAACAAACAAACAAACAAAAAAAAAAAAAACTTATGAACAAGCACAGAGAGTGCCCAAACACCTAATGCAACCACTTGGGGCAACTTGTGAGAATGCTTAATGAGTACACTGTGTGATGCTTTCATTATTTAACAAGTATTGCACTACTTAATTGTCATTTCTCAGTGTTAGCTGTAAATATAGCTGTTTCTGCCAATTCATGTTGGACAGACAAGAAAAGTCAACACTTTGCTATAGAGGGTTGAAAATTTCCAAAATTAACCAAGTCAGTTCTAGTGAATTGTTCTAGAGAACACAAAAGTTTCCAAACTTAAAGGAAAAAAAAGGCTTATTTTTCAGTGAACATTTTCCCAACAGCTATATCCTGATTTTTGACTGGTTCTGCCCAGTATCAAGGATTAGCAGAACATTGTTATTTCCATGTTCAAAGTTTGCAACAAAAAATGTGAAACCAGGCATAAACTGATTAAATACATCATCTGTCACTAGCTGAAACTCTGCTCACATTCATTAGGAGGCTTTCAAAATTTTTGAATGAATCTGATATCCAGTTTGAACTAAAACTATATTAGCAATGCTTCTATGTTGTGACTTGATGAAAATGTTTGAACAATCTGAAAAATAGAATATAATAATGTAATAAGCAGAATGCAATCCTTGAAAATAAATGCTGTTGAGCAAAATGAAAGCCAGACTGTTTAGAAACAACAACAAAATACTATTAGTAATAAAGTGGGGTAGGACTCAAGCCATTCAAAAATTGCTCTGAGAATGCCCTTTTCTTGTATTTTGTAAGAAGAAGTAACAATACTCTGAAGGTAAAGCAGCAAATTCATGGTATTCTTCATGCCCAACATTGAATGGAGGCATCAGTTATTGTATTCCACACTATGTGTGCTGGTCTCAGCAAAGAGGGGAAGTCTCCATTTGAAGTGAAACATAAACTCTCACTGAGCATTAGCAATAACAAAGCTCAGTCATTCACCACAATAAACAAATAAACCCTCTCACCTGTACAAATATTCTGTAAGCTTGTAATAATGAAGCATTGCAGTATGTTTGGTCTCCGTTTTTTCCTGATTCCTTTGCAGAATTCAGGGATTTGTATAAGCTGTGAGTGCACACTGTGACTGGACACAGCACTACATAGGCTACAAAGGGATTAAATCAGCTAGAGTTGGGTCCAACAGCAGCACTAAAGGCATAATGGCACAGACTTCAATGAAAACTAGTCATTCTGGACACTTCACAGTCTTGTTCACATCCCATGTCATCTTGCTGACATCTCACAGGCTTCAGTCCCACATCCGATTCCTTAATAAAAGACTCCCTAATCACTTAGATGATTTCAGCAATTCCACCCATCAAATCAAATATACCCAATGTAATCTGCTTTTGACATGCAAAACTGGTTTGGGTGAAAACTTTGTGTGGGTGGAAACAAATATGTAGAAACTTCAGTAATATAGGAGCAATATCAGCAGAATTCGAACTCACCATAATGGAGATGAGAATGTAATTTAGTCACAAGATAATACAACCTTTGTTTCTCAACTAGAAGAAACTGCAAGCCTTAAATTAGGCACAGGAGGCCTTCCTTATTGTTTCAACATAGTAGGAGACACGTTGTAGGAGATACCAGCATAAATACATTGAGAATAACAAAACATAAAGGCTGTAATTTCATTTTCAGTTACCTCAGTTCAAAGCCACTGTTACTCCACTAACTTCAAGGAAGTTACATCAGTCTAAAATAGGTGTAAGTAGCAGCTAAGTTTGCAGCCTAAGCAAGTCCATTCTCCAGGTTATGCCCAATTCTGCAGAAAAAATGATTGTAATCCTGCATGGGGCCATAATCAACAAGGTGATGGCCCACTCTTGCATGGAGCTGGCAGCCTTAACCCACTCTGATATGGATAGGAATTGAAACTATTTTGCAAAGTAGATGATTATGTTTTTCTCCTTGTAGAGTTGTTTAAGTATTTTCATTAAACGCAGAGTATTTTTGGATGATAAAGATAATTAAGTGCAGAAAGTGTAGTGATCCATTTGGCACAAAAAATAAAAGATATGAAGTATTTCTAATAAAAATAGGACCCCCGGTGGGATTTGAACTTACCGCAAGCCTTTACAATTTGAGGCAACTGCTATATCCACTACTAGACTAAGACAATCTGTTTGCCAGGTTTACAATTTACAGCTTTTATATTGCCCAAATAGGGTCTCCCCTGTTGTTCCCCAAATGCAAAAACTAAATGTTACTGAATGCTGCACGCAAACATAGATTAATTTGTTTAAATGAACACAGTTATAAAGTTCGGAAACCTGTTTCCTAGTTGATGCCAACATCTATAACTTGTTCTTGAATTTATCATCCCTGTCCTTAATTTCTTGTGTGCTTTGCTTCATCAGTGGGGGAATACAGCAGCTAGATGATGATGATGATGATGATGGTGAAGAAGAAAGCAGCTCCTGTTTTTTGGATGTCTACTTCCCCATACGTAATGTCAGAATGATTAGAGTGTCTGATGTGATGAGAATGATGAGATCAGTGCAAACACACACAAAAGAGGAAGGAGGTTGGCTTTGATAAAGCACCCCATAACCCGGGTTCTCACACCATGCTCTACCAGAGCACAACAATGCTCCCTCTGTTCCCCTGGAGGGAAGCCCTGCTGTGCCTTTCCACCCTACCACTGCAAATCATGCCATACACTTCTGTACCACGCATCTATAATTTCACAAATATCAAAGGGAGCCAAAGCAATAAATCTGCACTCTTTTTTTAACTGTAAGTGTGTTTTTGTGGGGGAAAGATGGCAGGTCTGTTTTCAGCTTTTGTCAATACAAACGACATACCTCTGCTTCTTTGGTCCCACCTGCGTTACTCTTTCTTGGGAAATCCTCCACTACTGCACTACCATTAGGACTATACTGGCACATAGCTTTGATAGGAGCATAAATATTCAGTAAGGATAAAGAAGTTTCTTTTCCCTGCTTGCTGCTGGATCTGAAAGCACTGCCCTGCACAAGGTTAGAGAACACACCGAGAAAAACATCAGCATGGGGATTCCCTAGATCTTCTGTAATTTCAGTTTCCATTGATATCGCCTACATTTGTGATGTTATCAGTGCTCTCTGAATACATGGGTAGATTTTTCCCTCAAAGGCCTAGCTTCTGAAGTTAGATGATCAACCAGAGGCATTCTGCCCTGCTTTCAAATACAAACATTAAGTTTCTAGCGTTTGTGGTTTCAGACGGAAGCTTGTAAATGTGCATTACCAAAGCAGGGAGCAAAAAGACAGGCCTCAAATATACTCCTGCTTTTAATATTTTAAAAATCACTTTCATAGATCCTGTTCCTGCTTTTGAACAGTTGAGTACAACTCTGCAGTTTATATGTAAAAGAATCAAGAAAAGGGGGAAGGAGGGTGTGCATACACATAGATGTGAGAGGACGTTAACAGTCACATATGCACCCACCATATGAGGCCATCTATGAGAAACCACATACGCACAACAGTGTATGGCAATACAAGCATGTGTACATACTTCTGCGGGCACACAGAGCAGCACACGTGTCAGCAGAGGAGAGTGCAACAGAGATGGAGAGATTGGCTGCATGTGAACATCCTTGTGTGTGCAGGCTTCCTTGGTTCCCAAAGGTCAACTTGCTCTCCTCAGATTTAATTCTCTTTCTTGCTGCTACTGTTCAGAAGTAAATGTTCATTTTTTATTAAAAATCAAAAGCGGAGGTGCTTGTAATCCTCCTGACTCCAGTTTTCTTCATATAAATGAGAAGTTTAGCTCAGAGCAATAGCAGGTAAAATTAGAGTGAAAGCAGCAGCTGATTCCCAGGAGACATGGAAAAGCTAAACAGCATTTGAGGACTGTTTTGTTTGTATATCTACATTTTTCAGTAGCAAAACGCTTTATTCGTCTTACAATTCTTTCTAAAGGGAGAATACCGCAAATCCTTGCAGACTGCATCACATTTTCAGAAGTCATTTTTCAGTGGTACTGCAAACCAACAGTATTCTCCCTCTGTATAACAGAATCTGTTCTAATTACTGCAAAGAGATGACACTATACTAATTTCTCAGATCTTAGTTAATACATTCCTTCCTTAGCCAAATTCCTCTTATAGCCCTCTCCCCTCCTCATTCTCACTGCTAATACTGAAAGTCTTCTCTTTGAAGTATTATCCCGATTTTGGTAATATTTCCCTTCAGAACAGAGACCATATTAAAATATGTTGCCAACAACGCTGCCAGCTCCTACTTCCAAAAAGTTACTGGGGAGACAGAAAGAATGGGGAGAAAGAAACAAAGAGGAAGAGGTTTCTGAGCCTTTAGGTTATTTTTGATGATAATTCCAAGTTTTTTTCTGCAAATACAGGCAACAGAGGCTTAAAATTGAGATGGTATTCCTTTCTGAGGACATACTCCCCATACTCAGGCTTTAATTAAAATAGCAAACAATACATGGCACAATACTGACAGTAGGCAACACTGCACTATTCTCATCCTCACTAATTTTTCTCCTTTTCCTTTCCTGGTCATGTAATCTATATCAGACTGAGACCCTGCCCCAATCGCCACATCAGCCAAACCATGTCTGAGTTGCTTGGGGGCAAGCTGGATGGTATCAAGGAGTAAAACAATCTGTCTCAAATTTTATTTTTTCTAACCCCATGGCTTGGAGTTTTTCTACTCTGGAGTCAAAACACAGTGGAACTGTACAGAGAAGGTACTTCCATACAAAAACCCCCCCACAACTCGGGGGGCAGGATTAGCTCAGTTGGTTAGAGTGTGGTGCTGCTAATGCTAGGGCTGTGGGTTCAATCCCCATACGGGCTATGCTGAGGGTTGGACTAGATGACCTCCAGAGGTCCCTTCCAGCCTTACCATTCTATGATTCCATAGTCAGAGAGGTCCAGGCACAAGTGTGAATTCAGGACGACAGCTGGGGCTACTTTTATTCATGCTGGGCTGCCCCTTCCTGCATGGTAGACTTGTGGTCGTGGCAGCGCAGCCTTCCCTGTAAGGAGGTCAGTAGGGTAGAGCTGAAATCAGGTCAGTGGCCTTACATCAGAGCCTCCCTTGCACAGAGGGTTAACACATTTGTTTCTTTTCATGCTGCAGTCGGAGACCTGTCAGAGCTGTGGTAAACACAGCACCAGAAGGGGGATCAAAGGATGAAGTGCCTCACATGCAACCTCTGGCATCGTCTCGTTTTGAAGCAAACTGGGCCCCTTGAGACCATTTTGACATATGCCCATCGCCTGTCTCAACAGCTTGGAAAGGCAGAAAGGAGCTCCTCTCTTGGGAGATGCCACCTGTACCTTGGGCCAGGAAAAGGGGTCAGGAGCATTAAAGCACTGTGCAAGACCCAGGCATTTCCTTCCCACAGAGGAATCTGGAGGTGGGCAGCTGTGCTTGCTTCCCTGCTTAAGTCTATGTGGATTTCACTGTTTCTGTCATCTGCATCTATGTCTCAAGCCCAAGGATGTAGACCTGCAAAGGTCACTGCTTGCCGGTGAAACAACAAGCGGCAAACTGGGAGTAGACCCGGGATTTTCCTAACGCCTGGCTTGTGACACAGAGGGCCTCTAATTTCTTTACTGCTTCTTTCTCTACTCCTGGCAAAGCAGTTGGAAAGATAAACAGCGACAATCCCAGGGTTGGTTTATGGCATACGATGTGGCACACATTTTCGGAGGTAAGGGGGAGTCATTTGTTCCACTTCATACAGCAAATCTGATTCTCCTGACATTCGTGACATAGCAATGGGCTGGCCAAGTCCCTTCTCTGAGCCCTGCTTTCTCTGTCTGTGACACTGAGGATATTCACCACTATTTCTGAAGGCGACTGGGAAGATCAAATTGGAAATTTGAAAATATGACTTTTAGAAATGTAAAATTCATAGTGTGGCTCATGCTGCACTGTGACTAGAGTCTTGGCGAGGATTTAACATTACCTCTGCAGTTTTAACCTGCTTGAGACAACACAGCCCATCTTACTTGTGCTATACTTTTATGTCCATGGTACAGGCAAGGAATTGCCTAGCTTAAAACCGGATCATCTGTCTTCTCATTTATCTACTCGAGACATTCAGGGTTTCCTGTTCCCCTTGGGATGTCCTTTTACCTGTGCTGCACTAAAGCTCCTTCTGCTTGCTTCTCTCTGTCCCAGGCACCTGTAGGTTTTGTGTGAATAAGTCCTGTCAGATAAGCTGAGCTGAACTCATTTCCTTTGCAGCTGCCTGTCCTCTCCCTGAGCCAGTCTGTGAACAGTAACATGCCTTGGCATTATCTATACCATTTAGGATTTTACACTCAATTAAATCTCCTCTTAACAGCTTCTCCTTCTTCTTCTTCATCTTCTTCACAGGCTATAAAGACCTCGCTTTTATTTTTAGCCAGTCCTATTAGCTCAGGACTTGAAGCCTCTCACATCATATTTTCTGCCCTTCTTCTCTACATCTTTTTGAGTTCTCAGATGCTGAGGGAGCCAAAGAGATAGAGTGGAGTGAATGATAATCTTACAGTGTAGGAGCAACTCCCCTATGCTATGGTGTCCCTGTCACACAGCAGTGATCAGCTTCAATTATCAACTGTTAAAATTACAAATTGCTTCACTACTTTTTCCGCAGCCTCCTGGACTGCGAATCCATTCCTGTCACCTGATGACTCAGCTTAGACAGAGTCAGTCTCTAGGCACCTTCTCTCCTAGGGGAGCTCTATGGCAGCTACTGCACTCCATGACTGAGAAGGGATGCTGCAGAGATGTTAATGAAGGAACTGGAATGAGAGAAGAGGTGCATGAGCTGCGACACAGCCCATACCAGTCTGGTATATCTCATCTGCTTCTACAGAAATGTTTGTATATTTCTATATATAGAAATGGGCATCAGTGAAGATTAGGTTTAGGAGCCAAGAGTAGCAGTTGGGCAGGACTTTGGTACCTGTATCCTTCTAAGGATTTAACCATCAATTTCCCTGTTCCCCATCTGTGAAATAGAGTAATTTTACTTCCCTGCACGCCTGAGGTGCTCTGACAATGCATTAAAAAGATTGAGAGGTACTCAGATACTAGGGCAACGAAGGCCACACATCTGCTTAGGATAGCTCACTCACTAATAACTATTAGAAAAGAGATCCAGCACAACTACTTTGTGAAACCACCAGCCTCATATCCACTTCCTTGGAAAGCATAGGATCATCTGACCCAAGTTTCAATCAAGATGAGAACCACCCTGCCTAAGGGCAGACTACAGCAAGCTACTGTGCTGGTTCCTCTACAAAACACAGTATGGTCTATTGGAAGGCATCTGGGTAACCATGACCCAAGTTTTTTGCCTTGGTGATACAAACCAAGAGGTCTTCATAACCACAGTGCAGAAATTCTATCTCTGCTGAGGCATGGCTAATGTTTCGCCAATAAAATACCCAGGCTTCATATTCAGGGGTAACTGAGGATTTATTGGTATCACAACAGGTTGCTCTCTATCTGAAAACCTGCTAGTTTCCCATAAGTAACTGATGTTAATCTCTTAAAAGCTTCCAAATAAATTAAATAATGGTGTAGTGAATTCATAATAACGGAGAAAAGTATCACCTCATTTCCAGCTATCAGCACTAAAGACCTTTCCCCATTGTCTAATTTGAGAGTTGCTCCCCTAAGGCAGAGTTGCAATGCACAGGAATATCACTAATTTCTATCATGTGAATGAACGGTACTCAGCAGCCTGTTAGACAGAGACATGGCGAGAATTGAATTTATTCACCTGCTCTTCATGAGATGCTACAAAAGGATTCATTCACCAGCCTTTGGGGCAACAGCTCATTAACTCATTCTTAAAACTCCGGGTAGCCATAACAGCACTGTTCCTCAGCCCCCTAGCCATCTGCTTTCCTTTACTAAAGTCTACGACACATTTAAAGCTTTGCCTGTCTGCCACTGCGTGTGGAAACCTGATGGATTTAAGTGGAGACTAGATCTAACAAGATCAATGTGGTCTTTGGTAGGTAAGGAAACACAGCAATCAGTGTTATGGATGTGAAACCTAAGCACATAGGCCTGACAATTTCTTGTCATTGAAGATCCTCCAAGGATTTTGCAAGAATTTATGTCTTTCCAACTAATATAATTTTACTCTGCCACCACGAGCTTGCTTCTTCACTGTTAGAGGAAAATAGTTGTGTATACTCTTCTCCAGAATAAAATATTTTGTCTGTTGTGAAACAACAGACTCTTTCTACTCCTGATGTGAGACTGGACATCAGTTCATTCCTTGCATTCCCTTTAAAAAGTGGAGTATTAGTGCACATTTATCAGGCAATCAGTGACACACAATTCCTTAAAAGAAATAAGGATTCTGTCCACCCACTCCACCAGCTAAATTAGTTTAAATCCGATTTAATAGCATTTGTGCAGTGTACTTCCTGTATGTGTAAGCAAGAGAGGTGTCACTTAAGGGTGTTGAGGGATTCAATTAGATGTAACAAGACAGCTTTCTCTCATTTTTACTCACTCCGTTACTCAGTGGCTTGTTTTTGTGTGTAGCTTCTGTTTCACAATGTATTCTTACAGACAGGTCTTGCTGTCCTGTGCTGTGACAAGAGCTGTCCATGTACTACTGATCAACGATTGATTTGAAGGGATAACTACTATAAGTGGAGGAGTGCACATGTGTGTGCATGCATGTGTTCGAGTGTCCATTTAGGAAGAGGAGGCACAGGAGAAGGAGGAATGCTGATGTAGGATCTCTGTCAAACTGGCCTGCTGATTACTGCTGCTCTGGGAAGGAAGGTACAGTGGTTTGCCTATTCATCCAGAATACACACTGGAGAAGAGGATGAAGTGGTAGGAAAGCAGAGGCAGGCAAAGTGAAAAGGGAGATGGCTTTTCACCCTCTTCCGAAAGTCTCTTCTCCAGCAAGATGCATTTCCAGGCTTTTATCATCTCTGTGGCGCACAAACTGCACAAGGATGATGGAGCAGCATAGAGTGTAAGAGAGAGCACAGAGCAGAACGCCGCCTCTTCCCACATCCCCAGGACATGTTCTTGTCTCTGTCTGCCTTAACTTACGTACAGTATCTGGCTATGTCCTTCTCAGATTTGCTACTCAGGCTCATGCATGACTTTGGAAAATATATTTTGTTCTGAAGCCCTCGAGGATAATAACAAATAGAATGAAAACAAAACCACCCCGACAGCTCTTTAGCGGGTGTCCTTCATAAGTAAGTGTTCAGTGTCAGCTGCCCCGGGATTTCACCTTCACCCAAAGGGAGGCTTGTTTAATCATGCAACACTAAAGAAGAAAAAGAAGAAAAGGAAGGCCAACTTGTCCCTATCCTCATAGTTTTTGCTAAGAAATGTGACTGCAAATAACATGCTGTTTGGAATTTTCCATGTGCTAGAACATCACTGTGCCAAAAAGCCTTAAGGCCTCACATTACTATAAAACAAAAAATGATAATTCTCTTTGTCCTTTACTGTTGGAGAGATGTACAGAATGCTTGTTACTATGGTCCTCTTTCAGGAAGGGAAAAAGTCAGTGGGTCAGCTGGACTACTGGAGTACACGAGGTTCAATTAAGGTTACCACAGAAGAGCTGCCTAGGTTGTTCTCTTTTGTTTCCACAGTCTTCGCTACAAGGATTTTTAGAGGTATTTACACTACAACTGAGCCTCATTTTTAAAAGTTCCATATACAGCTGGCTTTTTTTCATTCCTTTTTGCATGTTTTTTGCTTCTGAGATATATCCCCGAGCATAAGACACACAGGGATATTCTTATAAATTGCCTTTCAAAAAGTCTTTGACAGAATATTTCATAAAAAAAGTTACAAAAACTACAGAGTCATGGGTTGAGAGGTAAAGTGCTCTCATGAAGAATGTGTCTCTACAAGATAGTAAGCAGAAAAGAAAGAATAATAAATCTTCTCTTAATATTATGAAAATTTAACAGCAGAGCACTACTGAGAATTTTGCTATGACCTGTATGCGCAATAAACCAGTTAATACGTTGAAAAGGGCAATAGAATTGTGAGAAACAAACATATAATGATAATGCAAAATGACAGAGTATGGACTATGAGGATCATATGATCCTCAGAGAGCTAAACCAATATGCAGAAGCCTAACAGTCCTTAGGAGTTCAGTCTTGATAAAGGTAATATATATTGGGAAAAATAATATGTACTCCTCAGATATCTTCTTGGGTTTTAACATTAGGTGTGACCAGACAAGAAAAGACTTATGGTTATTTTAGGCAGATCAATGAAAACTTTTTTCTGAGGTATCTCAATAGTAGGCGGAAAAGTAAATGGAATGTTAAGACGTAAAAATAATACTTGGTGAAAAATTGCTCCTGTGCAGAGGCTCAGTGCGAGGCCAAAGCTCCAGCAAAATCTCATCTAAGCCAACAAAATACAGCTTACATTGGATTTAAGTGCTGCCTGGACCTTGTCTGAGTCATTTCTCTCAGAGGTGGGAGAATCTCACCCACTGAGAAAAGTATTAATGCTAGTACATAAGTCTAGGCATGCTTTCAACTAGAGTACTGTGGCTGGTCAGTTCTGGCGCATTTCTAAAAAATGAGTATGAGAAAAGCAGACACAGACAATGCAAATGATTGGAGTTCTGGAGAGACTTTGGGATGGGAAAGATCTTAGGAAAATGAAACTGTTTAAAGAGGAACAAATGACATAGTACAAATAAAAAATAAATATTTCACTGAGCAGCAGGACTAATCAAACTTGGATTCCTATGTATGTTGAAGATGAGCCAGTAGATTCTCTAATATCTAATAAGGGGTCACAACACATCATGTTAAAAAGCATTAATAGGCTGTGTGATTTGTAAAATAATTTGAGAGATTAACTGGTACCATAATTCTCATTTTACAGGTTGGAAACCAACATGCAAAAAGGAAGTGAATTGGACAAGGCGAAACAGGAACCCATCACTGACATGGTTGGAAAGCCTGGGCAGGCTGACTACTAAGCTTTAGCCCTAGAACTAGAACTACACTCACAAGACACATCCGTCTGTCTGTCTTGGGGAAAACTGGAGTGACAACAGCAGGAAAGGAGGAGATCTGCTCTTTGGAACCTGGCCAAGCTGGCCACTAGCCTAGTACTCATCTCCAAGAGACACCACCAGCAAATGCTCTAGGAAGAATAGCAATCCATGATCCAGACCTCCAGAAACGTTTTGAAGCCTTTTTGAACCTGTTTATACTTCTGGTTGCTAACTCCCATAAGAATAAATTTTATATTATAATGATCCAATATTTGAAAAATAACTCCTTTTCAATTCATTCTGAACTCTTACTAGTTCTTTCATTATGAGAACTCAGGGAAACCTCTGTAAAATTCACAATTTTAAAATGCCTACCATAGCCTTCATTTTACTGTCATTCTCAAAGCTAGAGTTTAACCTATTCCATCTCTGCTTGCAGGATACCCAGAAGAAAGGGAAGCAGCATGTCAAACTTCTATACACATAGATAGGACTAGGTAAATTATGGGAGGGGATGAGAAGCAGAGAGAAAGTCACTTTCTAATCTCTCATCAGAATGAGTGCCTTCAGGGCCTGTAATTGGAAACATATTTCTAAGGGAAAAGCTATGTCGATCCCAATTCTGGCCAGTATGTCTAAATGAGTAAGGGAGGGAGCAAGAAAGGGGATACAGATGGAGACTGATCAGTAAACAGATGAGACATATAGATATGCCCTCTAGCTTATACATTTCAGTACTAAATCTAAACTGCCTAATCTTGTACCAGAGTATTTTTCTATTTGTTGTATTCTCTTTTTTTATATACTGTTATTCGAGCTACTTGCATAGCAGCAACACTGGTACTTGTTTTCCTTCACTCTGGAAACACTGAGTGAACACAGCTCAGTAAGCTAACAACCTCTAAAAGGGTTAGAACAAAACACAGAGGGTTTCAGAGTGAAACAGAAGCAATATCTTCATCTTTTGCGATGACTTTTTTTCCAGAAAAAAAATGGACAAAATGTGTCCCTGGGCCAGATTCACAGACTTCACTTGAGTAATATCAAAATAAATGTGAAACAGCTCTAGGTCACTCACAGGAGGAATGACTTTTAGAAACAGATACACTGACTATTGCCGTGGTACATTTGGGTAAGATTTATTCTACAGTAAGTAGATTTACTGCTTTTGCAGTACATAAGTATCTACACTTTACAGAAGTGACATGACAAATAAGTAAGAAGGCAGAAGAGCAGAGCAAGTCAAGAGCAAGGCTGGGTCAGAGCAAAGGGGGAAAAAATCACAGCTGTTAATGTTAGGCAGTAATGGCACCTTCTCCAAGTCTCTAGGGGAAAGCATAGTTGTTGTGGAAGCAAACAGATAGACCAACTGATGCCAAATTGCTCAAAGGGAAAGCTCTGCCACCAGGACAGAGACCCAACCCGATGCAAAGCCTTATTCCACTTTCTTATTAGAAGTCGGCAATATCTTTTAGATTCTCTGATGGTGAAGGAGTTGAGAATTGACTTTGTACAAAGGTAACCTTCTTGTTAGAGAGCATGCTATTGTGGGAGGTAGCATTTTTCAGATCAGACATAACATACAGGCCCTGGCCTATCATTAAGAAATCCCATAGAAGTTACAAAACGTAGGCGCTGCCAGCTTCAAGGTATTGGTTGCACTCTATCTTGCTAAGCGCAAGTCCTGCGTTTTCCATTGCAAAAAGAATGTCCAAATCCTATCCTCAACTTCCACTGCATGGGAATGTCACTGCAAGAATGGTCACTTTGTTCCACCTTGGGGCTGGCTGTGATTCAGCAGTGAGCTAAGTGGTATGGGATCCTTCTGGATGAAACCATGAAGTGCTATATAAATGTCAGCTATGAGTCAAAGCTTCTCTGTAACTGTACAGCCATTTTATAGCCATATGCTCATCATGAGGGTTTCCAGGGACTGGACTTTCTCTTTTGAAGAATCATGTAAACACATGCAAAACCAGGCCTTTACATAATACAATGGGTGTATCATACATTTAAAGTGCAATTAGGTCACTCTTCATTGCCCTCCCACTCACTTCCTTTCCAGCCTGCTTCAAGTTTGTGTAGCAAGAGCTTAAGTGTAACAGTCACCAATATTCTTGGTTTATCACAGCAGGGAAGGACATGACTTTCATAGGCAGAGGGATAAGAAGAACACAAAGTACTCCTTCCTTCCTCTAAGCTCCCCAAAAAGTTGTATTAAAAAAAAAAAACCCTCAAAGTCAACAATGCTCAGGCAGGTGAAACAACATCAACATTCAAGTTCTATGATAATCCAATTAGTTGCAGAGACTTTCAAGAATGAATGCACATCGTATGATTTATTAGAACAGAGGCAGGGCACTGCGCTGTTTGCAGCACATTAGGCCTAAATTATGCACCACAAATTTCAGGTTAACGTAGCATGGATTTCAGATTTATGTGCACCAAGCAGTGGTGGACTGCAGTGGGACAGCAGATCAAAGTCAGGGCTAGGAGAAAGCATGTGCATCAGGGCAGCACTGAGGGAAAACAAAAGACGGGGAGGGTTGAAATGAGACTCTGAAGTATCAGCTATGACCTCATTGGTGGTTTATGACATCGCAGAATATAGTGTTCTCGTGCTGGTGGGAAAAAAAGCTGAAACAAACTTCTCCTCCCGGATTCTGAGGAGAGGAAGGAGCAAGAGGGGAAAGTGGAAGACAGAAGATGGGCAGATACATCAGAAAGACAAGGAAAAGGACAGAGAGAAGCAAAGAAGGAATAACAAAGAGCACTGAATTAGCACATGTTCAAAGTGTTGTAGAAACATTAACTAATCAATCAACTAATTGCCTAATTAAAAGAGCCACCAGGAAAGGGAGATAGCATGGGAGAAGCAGGAGGAAGTGGGAAGAACAGTTCAGGGCTGGGACATGGGTAGCAGTATGTGCTCCCATTCATCCAGGCCCCATTATCCCAGGCAAACCTGTGCCAAATTGCCATGACAATAATTAGCCAGTTCCCTGACAGATCATTATGAGAACATTAGCAGGGCATTAGCAAGAATTACCCATTTTTCACACATTGATTACGTGCCATTGCTGGTTCATTAGAGTATTGGCTTTTAATAGCCCCATTCTAACTAGTAGCAGCCCTTCCTTCCCTCCCTGCAACCGTTCAGTGCAGATTCAAACCTCTTTAACGCTGAGCAGGCAGCAAATCTGGCCTGCACTGAATCACACTATAGCACATAGCCATTTGCTTGTATGGGAATTAATCTAGCCCAGATATAGTGAAGCAGTGACTGTGTGCACCATAGGTAGCCTCTAATCTTCCTCCTGAATCTGTGCTGTTAACTGAGGACGGCACAGGGAAAATACATTGCTCTCTACTGAGAGGCCTCTCTTCCCTATGCCAGGAGGGGCCAACTCTGTGTCTCTCCCTCTCCTCCGAGTCCTCTCTTTGCCACATACCAGGAAATATTGCTTCTCTGTCTTTCATTCCCAAGATCTTTCTGTTGTTCCTTCTGATGACTCTCTTTATTATTCAGTTTTAGAAAGACCCATGTCCCTGCCTCCCCAATTGCTTCCTTTCACTCCACACTTGGATGGCTTCTACTGCTAAACAAAGATATCCAGAGGGAGAGTGGTCTGAGACACATTCCAGGCGAGTCATAGCACAGGGCCAGGTCAACAGGATTTTTTCTATTGCATAAGTAAGATGTTATATTGTGTTTCTGGCAGCACAAACAAGACTAAATCAAGGAAAAGATGATCTGTGAATGAGGAATCTGTACCCTGCTTTTCCTCTTGGGAAACATCACCTGTCCACCTACTTTCAAAACAAGTTTCAGTTAAGTCATGCTCGGAAAGGTACAGTAATCCTCTTAGTGCTATTATGCAACTGATTATATTTCCCTAATCCAGCTACGTCCAGCACAGATACCTCAGATCAGGAGCACTTCCCTGGCCCCCAGCTTCTTTCTGAAGCTACATATCAAAATGAGGCAGACTGCAATATGCAAGATGGATTATTGATGTGTCAGGGGCTAAACCTTTGGCAGGGCTGGCTGGAGTACAAGACAGCTGAGAAGTTGTATAAATCACTGAGTACAGCACAGGAAAACAGAGGGTAAAGCAAGCACCCTTCAATGCAATAAATAAATAAATAAAGGGCAAGGTAAAGCACAGAGAAGAGGAGGCAGGAAGGCTTATTCTTTTGATACTGAGAAAGTGAAGAAGAAAGTAGCACTCCGGAGGGTGAGAAAGACAGGAGGAAATGCAGAGAAAAAATAGCCCCAGAAGGGTGTTATGGTGTTAGAAGTTTCTGAAAGATACTCTGGGAGATGAAGGGGACAATGCAGATTCACAAATGGAGGAAACTGGAGAGAATGTGAAACCACCATCAGAAGCATCAGCTGGGTTGTGCAGGGTCATGAAGGCAAGGACAGGGAACTTCAAGTCCAATGGGGATCAGGCAGATCAATGCAAACAGAAAGACAATGGGTCCTGAGCAGCAGAGGAAAAACACCATTTTTTTGCATGCATATTTTGTATTGGCTGGAGGAAAGGAGTTGGCTTTCAAGGAAGTAAGGTAAGTAGAACATGTTACAGTAATCATGACAAAGGAAAATTAAGACATGAACAAGCAGATAGATGTTGAGAAAGAGAAGAGGGAATGGATTTTGTGTATGTGATAGAGGAAGAAACAGGTTGGGGGAGAATACGAAGGAGAAAATAACTAGCCTCTGTACTGCAAGACTATGTGACTAGGAGTGTTTTTTCGTCATTAAGAGTGATAAAGAAAGACTGAAGAGAAGAGAATTCAAAAGAAAAGGCAAGTAGCTTATTAACAATATTCAGCCTGAGTTGTGAGCACTTGGGGACTGAGTTGCAGAGGTAAGAGTATGACAAGTCCTTGTGCAGAAGGTCCAGAAGTTGCTTTAGGTAGCTGAATCTGGCATGGGAATGTGATTATCTAGAAAGTAGAGACCAAGGACAAAGCCCTTTGAGATCCACCACACTCATGAGGAAATGGCACTGACAAATCAGATGCTACTATGGGAGACTCAAAGATGGACAAATGAACACCAGGAGAGCCCTGCAATTTGCCATAACGAATCTGACAGGGCTACAGCATTGCCCATAAGACACAGAGGGCAAATTAAAGAGGATCTGAGGTAGAACAAGAGAAGAGGAAAACAAGCAATGATTGTAAACAGTCTATACTGTCTAAACTGTACAGTATACACAGTCTAAACACTCTATACCATCACTTCAGAAGTATAGGAAGGATGGGAATAAATACAACTGGCACCTATTTAATTTCAAGTACAGCACCATGGTTCATGTGAAGCTGCTGTATCTTGGGGAGTCAAAGCAACTTCCAACTCAAGGAAAGGGAGCAGTGTGCTTTGTGTGAGTAGTTCATTACCAGAAAGTCCTACACTCTCTAATGGCACAGCTAGCCAGCTGTGGTTAGCCACAGACCACACTGGACAAGTGGCTGCCAGTTGTCCTGAGGCCAAGATTAGGCCTGCTAGTTCCTCTAAGGCTCTCTTCAGACTGATATAACCAAGAATTTCCCTGCTGTTCATGTAGCTCCTCTGGATACTACTGGGCCCTCATAAACAAAAGCACTGTCTCCTTTTTCTTATGGTGGCTATGGCTATGCATGCAGAGTACAGCAATGCAGTACCACTGGAAATCCCCTTCTGTTTTGGCCAATCAGTCAAAATGTGGGAGGGGAGGACAGGAACATCTTAATTCCCAGTACTTCCTCACTATCTTTGCACAGAAATAACCACAAAATAGCTAGCAGGGCAGAGCAGGATCAAAATATGCAAAATGTCCCTCAGAAGTCACCAAAGTGTTTTGGCAAGGAGCACTCCTCCAAGCAGCACTGATGAATGCAGAGGCTGATATGCTGACAGATCTGAGCACAGTGTCACTGAAGGTAAATCAAGGCTGAAAGCAAGTACTTTTACCTTCTCTCCTCCATCCCTGGCCTTAAAACTGAGCCAAATGGAGTGCATGTAAGAGGATGAAGGAGGCGAAGGGGTGGGAGCAAGACAGTGAGGATGGAATAGGAGGAAGGGCCTGGGCATCTCTGTGCAGTAGCAGGTGGGAGTTTCAGGGAAAGCAGCCGAAGGGCTGCTGTTCTCGCTGTTGAGTGTAAATCCATGGGAGGCACGTAGGGCACCCAGGCTGCTATTCTGACCTTGGGCCAAGACAATCTGCTTTTTAACTGGCGGCAACTGTAATCCAGTCTGTGAACAGATGGTGCAGAGAGGAAAAAATAAGGGATACAAATGCAGGCTCTCTAGTTTCTGTTCCAAAACCAGCCAACCTTCAGCAGGAAGGTGATTAAAGAAGTAAAGTAAGGAAGAAAAAAACAGTCTACTTTCCTTTATTTGGAATCACTGGTGAAGTTAGATGCCACAGCCCTAGTCTCACAGGACTCTGATGGCTTGGGGCTCTTTGGCCAAAATGCAGAAGCTGTCTCTCAGCCTCTCACTGTTTCTGAGGAACAAGAAACGAGGAGGGTTTGGTTGCTGTTCCAGCCAATCTTCAGCTCCTGTACTGGCATCCCAAAACTCATTTGCTCACACTGCTGCTTCCTGTCCTAAAGCACTGTCACGAGTCTTTTGCTGTAAAAGCTTCACATATAAAGATATCAAATATCAGCAGGCATTGAGACGATCCCATAGTGTACAGAACAGTATTTGCAAACTACCAGCACACTCTAAGTGGTAGCAGACTGAAAAATTCCTGGGTTCAAATACTCAGTAACATGAAGGAAAACTTCAGACCTGGCACTGAATTCTGCAGTGAATGCTCTCTCAAGAGGGCTAGGAGCTTTTCTTGTTACTGAGCAAGTGGGAGGCTCTTGAGCTAGACAAACCTTTTGATTCTCACCTTCTTCACCAACTTACTGGCATAATCTGTGCTGACTAGGGTCACTGCACCCAGTATCCCTGCTTCCTGGCCTAGCCTAGGGTTATACAGCTACTGGCTGGGATCCTTAGTCAAAAAAAAAAAAAAAAAAAAAAAAAAAAAGGCCAAAATTGCAATAACTCAAATTTTTTCCTAGGTTTGGCTCAGATTTCAAGTTCTGGAATCCACTCTGAAACACATCTCTGAAGTCCATAATCAAATAACAAAAGATGAACATGAGCTTTTGTAGTTGCTAGTATACTGCACTATAACACTGACATTGTTATATATTTGGGGACCATTATCAGTACCAAAGGAAGCACTCAGCAGGAAATGTATAAAACCTGTCTAGTATAAAGACATAAACAGCTTGTATATCATCAGTACCCAACAGTGCTGTAATATGTGAGACACAGAAACACATGCTTCTTTTTATAATACCAACAGACCTACTGGTGTCTGCTGAGTTTATCTTGTGTCCTTGCACGTTTGTTGCAGAGTCTCAACACTGCTGAAAGCACCAACTTGCTCTGCAAGTTCATGCTGACAGGCCACAGCCTCTCAGGTATGGTATTTTGTAGTTTTCTGATTTTATGATGCTTCAGTACATGAGATAAATTGAGATGAAAAATGCAGCTATATTTTCCTGTGTACTTTCATGACAAGAAGCTCAGCAAGTTCTTCACCTTTTCCCCACTGCTTGGAAGGGGTTTGGTTTTCAGTCATAACAGTTCATTCCCTGCCATGGTCTCCAAACATGCCTCTAATAGAAGTTCTATCTGTCAAAGCATAGATACTTGTTCTAAAGTTAATATTTTTCTGTGATATTTTCATTAATCTTCACTAACATACATGTCCATGATTGAGCCTTTCTGTGAAACAGAGAAACCCTGTTGTCTTCACATTACTGCAGAAGGAAACTAAGGCAAGGAGAAAGCATATGGTTGTTTAGCTGGGGACTTGCAGGACAGCACTGATAGTCAAATCCTGGCATAACTCCACTGAACTTGGAAAGGAATCCAGCCCTGGGAAGGAACAAAAGCAGGTCCTTCTTTGCTCCCCATGACCAAAGGTAATGGCTTTTCCCTGGCACTCTAGCTGCAGCAGAGTGCATGCCACCATCTCAGAACAGCTAAATAGAGCCAAATTAGCATTCCCCATAAAGGAAAAAGGCAGGTGCATATGAATGTTCAGGAACAGTAATGACATATGTGGGGGGAAGGCATGCAATATGCTTTAACATAATCTTGTCACTGTCCCTCTTCTGACCTGCAGCACCCCTGCTCTCCCAGACCTGGGCTTCCTGCAGCCAGCTCCACCAAAATCCCTTGTTCCTGTCCTGTAGGCCCCCGGGCATGCCAATCTCGGGTTGTCACGGAAAAGCTCTGCCAGTGTAACACTGGACAGTGCTTTGACAATGTTCCCTCATGAAAAATGACACTTGCAAAACAAATGCTTCAGCTTAACAATGTCAGGCTGCTGTAATTTTGAGTCATTAAACCTGCAACTCAGACAAATGCTCTCAGTATGTTCTTTCCATTTACTAGGTCCAAGCAGATTTAGACAGGGTAATAACACCATGCTCACCCATTTCCTTACTATAGCCTGACTTCTTATTCTTTTCTGCTTCCTCCCTTCACTCTCTCCCCAGTTCCACTTATTTATTGCACTAGTGTGTGCTGTTTTGCCTTGCAAATCCTTTTGCATAGAGACATGCTCTCTCAGCCAGAGTTTTAACACAGAAATTCTGCTTCCCCAGTTCCTCATTCCTTCCCTGCTCATTAGCTTTGCTAACCCCCTTTGGCTGTGATTGCATAGCTGCATTTGTACAGACTGGCAGTGACCTAGTGAGAGGACGTTGACATCAGTGCCTCTCAGCCTGCTGGGATCTAGATGTCTATCCTTCTTCTCTTACCTGGTGGTCTGTCTGTTTAAATCTCTCTGACTTTGTTGCAGCCTGTTTGCATTTTCAGTCTCTCCTCTTAATCTGTATTTTCTTCTTCTCTGTCTGCTTTCATTTTCCCTCTCCATCCCTCAACTCATCAGAACCTTGTCCTCCAAACTCTCTGAAAATCCCTCTTCAGTGATGCTATTATTTGACAACTGGCTCTGCTGGCAAGTTGAGGCAAGCACACGTGTTCTTGAAGATCTTAGGGGCAAGGATCATCCTTCTCCCTTCCAAGTGCCTAACACAATGGGATCACTAGACCTCCCCTTAAAACATGGACGTGGAGGAAGCATCAAGATCACTGCATCTAGTTCTATGTGATAACAAGCAACAACATGACAATGTTTAACGCAGAAGAGTCCCTGTTGATAAAGGATGCACAATTAACCACAAGAATATTCTGATTTTCCTCCCCACTTAATCTTCATTCTCTCTCATTTTCCATCATAATTTAAAAATCCTCCATGTCTATTTCTTTTCTTCATCCTCTCTCCTCTCCTCTTGCTTTGTTCTTTTGCTCTTGGAATCTACCTCTCTGTTTCCCTACGGCCAAGCATACATTGAATTTCACTGTCAGAAAATAAAATAAAGACCTCAAGGGTTATGAATTATCTGTCCTATTTTAATAATTAAAGATGAATACAGAGAGCCAAGGCAGCTTAGGCATTCATCTGAACGATCACATTATATCAGAAATGTCTCGTGTGGCCCCTAGTGAAACACATCAAAGAATTTCCCACCCCTATATATATATGGCAGTTGTCCTAGTCTGGCCCTGGGACCATTCGGCAGCCAGTCAGATTAACTGACCTGGATTTGATCTGGGACTATGTATTTAGTTTCGATGGATAGGGTTTGATAGTTTTTGATAATTTGCAACTTACAGCTAAGGAAAAGCAGCTTATTATTAAATGCAAATAAAATGAAATGAAGTCCAGCTGTCTGGATGTAGATAGAAATTACACAAAGCCCATAAGCCCCTCTGGAGATCTTAACTAGTTAAGACACTGTGGTCTGAGAGAGCAAAAAATCTCTGCTTCAGAGGGGCTGCACCCAGCCTTATCTTGAATGAGTGACACAGATTATAGGGTGACTGCTTGGGAAACAAGGGCACAAATGGGAAAGCACTGGGAGAGTTCAGAGGCAGAGAGCAAAGGATGATCAAAGGTTTGTGAACTTGAAGAAAAGGACTGGCTAGATTTTAAGAGTATCTCACCTTTGGCTGACAGTGAACATCTTGCCCTATGCTCTTAGTCATAGAATGACTAAGTTATATCAGAGATGTAAGAGAGCGCAGGACTTGCTGTTTCCAGCTTCTCACAGGACAAGTGGAGCAGGAAGAAAGGAAGGAAAAAGCTAAAATGAACTTTCACTTCTTCAGAGAAGAGAGTGAAGCAGAGACTACATGCCCTGACAGGAGCAGGAGCTGTTTCAGAAAAAAAGGAAATACAAAGGAGAGGATGAATATTCCTTGCAACCTTCCAATTACACACAGACCAGCCAGGATCTATCTTTATCCATGGAGGTGGATGAAGAACAACTTTACAGCTCTACTCTTCAGATAGAGATAAGTGCTTCATGATGCCTTCAATGTGGGAAGTTAACAGGCTTAGCCTGTAATGAATTTTACAGGAGGAGTACTCTTCATGGAGAACAGCTCTTAAATGCTGCAGTGACGTATGCTGAGAATCAGACAGATGGAGAGAGTAAGAAACAGATCCTTTTAGAGCTTAGATACTGCAAACAACAATGAACAATGTGGATATGGCTGTCATTAGGTTTCAGAATTAACAGTATGACTACGTACTCCACTAAGAGCTGTTCATCCTGACTGTCTGAAACCTTGGGCAAGCTCTGCAACTCTGTGTGAAAACCTATTAATCATTGGAAGATAAACTCGACACATATATGAGATTGTAATAAAACTGTTTTTGGTTTTAAAAGAAAGTGCCAATTCTTAACCCTAACCCTATGGCCAGTTCTGCAGCCAAGGAACTATAGGGTCCAGGTAGTAACACTCAAAGTGAGTGCCACATACTGCACAGCCAAACAACAGTGTATCTAACAGCATAACTGCAAAGACTACTGCATACATCCTACCATGAAGTGTGCAGTCTAAAGCCTCAGAAGTGGTGGGCTTCTTTCTCCTCAGGCCTTTTAGTTACAAGCTATGTAATGAACACTTTGTTTCACTAGCCTAGTTGGAGGTGAGAATACTTTGGATGTAAAGTTTTGTAACTTTACGAAGTTTTATTTTGAATGTAAAGATGTAATGTTGAGTGAAGATTTTCCCTTTGCTCTGGCTCTAAGAGCTTGTTTACCAAACCCTGATGCTTCATTCTTATTGGTTTTCCCCATGTCACCAATTTTTAGAGGAGAAGCAGCAGATTAGGCATCTGACCTATTTGGTTTAATTCATCCAAACACATGAAACATGTACTGTGGTCTGGGTCACTTCCTTCTCAGACCAAATATGCTTTACCCTTTCTTTACATTAGATAAGACAATCCAAAAATAGGACTGAAACTTTTAGATTGACTTTTAAACCCCCAAATTTGAACCTGCTTCATAAATCTGTATGCTGCTCTTTGGACTCCAAAGAAAGGAGTTCAAGGAAACAAGTACTTGCCCTTTTTCCTCTTTCTCAGTCACCTTCACTCACCAGAAGGCATCTAACATTAGGGCACAGAATAGCAGGGCCATAAGGAACTGGGTGAGGTTGTTAGAGTTAAGCTGTGGCTTTTCCCACTGCCAGCTCCTCCACCTGTATAGCTGTGGTGGCTCACCAACATCTCCCAACAGTCTCAGCCATCCCATTTTCCACCCCACTGGGCCTTGCCATTCCACTGGGGCTGCTGGAGTAATGGAGTGTTTCAGCGTCCCTCGGTTCAGCCCTGTTACACCTCATCCCTAGATTGAAAAAGAAGAAAAACAATCTTTGTGGGGCAACATGGAACAAATAAATTTTTGTTCAATAAATCATTTTAGAAAGACTATTGACTCCAGGACCTTTGAAAGCATTGACCCATTCATAAAGTCTCATCTTTTCTTGTACCCTGTATACTTGCCTTCCTTTCCACTGTCACAACCACTACACTTCATTTTCTTTTCCTTTCTTTTGCCGTTTCTTTTCTCTCTCTTTTTTTTCTTTTTTTTTCCTTCTGACCCCATAATCCTATCTTAACCTTCTAATCTTCTCTGCAGTTCCCCCTTCTTCCCCTGTTCTCCGCTCCATATCATTCACAGGCTGCCACACTGACAGGAGAGAAAGAACAGCAGATATTTACCAAAGTATTATCATAAAGATTAAAGCTAGCAAAAACCATGGATCACTCCTTTCCTCCAGCCCCTGGCCTAACGAAAACACTCTGCGCTCTTTGCCTTTTCTTGGAGACAAAATGACAAAGCCCCGTAATCTCCAGGGTTGAAGAAAAAGAAGACCTGAAAGTGATTAAAAGGATAAAAGAGAGAAGATTGAGGGACATAGAAGTGGCAATAATATTATTTAGCATTTCTGGAGGACCTGGCTGCTGATATAACAGTGACCTGCAGTATCTTGTGCTTTCCACATGCTCATTCTCTGTCTGCACTCACCCCTTATCCCTGGCATGCAGAGCATAAGCTCCCTTAAGGAAGATTCTCCTTTTTGTTCTATATATGCACAGAGCCCAGCACACAGGGATGAGGACTCGCAGCTTGGACTCACAGACTTTGCCATGGCAGGAGAAAACACATCTCAGATAGCTTTACCAGGCAGTCTGTAAGAAGGAAAACTAAAGCCCAGCCCAGAAAATAGAGAGTTGAAATACGTGGAGTCAGGGAAATGAAGGGCTTTGCTCTAGTACACAGAAAGAGACTGCCTGGAGCAAGAGGAGAGAAGGATCTTTGTGACAGCTTGAATGAAATTAATTTTCTTTTCTGAGGCTCAACCTTTTCAAAATACGACATTGAAATAATGTGGCACCAGATACTAGATAAATATGTGTCCACACAGGGGAGACATAAACATGGAGTTGAGACTTCTTCCCAATCTAATATGTTCACCTGTTACTTGGATATCCCTTTATCATATTTGGTTTTCATCCACTTGTTTTCCATTGTCCCTCTGCACATGTAGAAAACAAGGGATACCATGCTGAAGCCACAAGATTTATTGGCAGAGCCGATGTACTCCAGTCCCACTATGCACAGTGCTTTATTACAGAGGTAAAATGACAAGGGCTGCACAGAAGGCACCAGTGTACATGAAAGCTCAGCTCTGATCAGCTGAGAGCATTAGACTCCAACCAGCTTGGAAAAAGAATGCTTTCTGTCATCAAATCGACAACAAGAACAAAAAGCAATCCCTATCTCAAAAATCCCACCAAAACAAAAACCCAAACCCAACTAGCCTGTCCTTTCCAGAAATCTTGCCAATTTAAACACTTAAAAAAATAGAGCTTGACGCTATTACAACTTCCTATTTCTTCACAGCTGGTGTTTGTAACTGGGTGTTTTTGCTGCTGCATTCCCCCATCCAAAGAAAGGGCTATTCATTGCAGATAAAGCTGATCAGTAAATGGGTGGATATCACCTTCTCACTGTGCAGTGAGAATCATACACCTGCCTGGACTGCTTCCATCAAAAGATCTCAAAGCACTTGATGAATAGTTCATTAAAGCCTGGCAGCACCTTTGGGAGATGAGAAAGTAACAATGAAAGATCACTTCAGTCACCACAGAAGGGCATCTCCCTTCAGACTTGGAAAGTATAGCTTGTTAGCAGTGCACAGATGCACCACAGGACAGCTTAAGGAAGCTCTGAAGAATACTTCTTCCAGTTGAAAATATGGAGGCAGTTAAGTAGCTAACCAAACTGAAGTTTGGCCAGGAGACAATAAAACAACCCTGTTTTAACTCACCACTATTTAGCAGCTTTCATTCACAGAGCTCAAAGCACTTTAAGTATCTTTATCCCTGACATATAATAGATAAGGAAAGAGAAATCTGGTAAGGGGAAATGGTGTGCCCAAAACCACAGTCAGCAGCACAGCAGAGAACAAACCTCAGGTTTGAACAGTCATGCTCTCCCATACAGCACGCTACTCCTCACATTTTATCTGCGCTCGCTGCATCTGGATGTATCTGTATTCAAAACTTTTCACTGAGGAGGTAGGTCTGATGCATCCAGCTGGCCAATATCCATCCTCGGTAGTAAACCCACAGATAAACTTCAGCGCCTTCTCACTGCAAACCACAGATTCCCCCATCAATCATTTTTTTTCCTTTCTGTATCTCTGCACAAGCACAATACATGCTTAACAAACATCTGTTGCAAACATACTAGCATTTCAGCTTGCAAAGCTCTGGGTTGATGGATATCCTGAAATGCAGAACCTGAGCCAAAACTGGCTTAGGTCCTATTCTGAAGTGTGCTCTGAGGCAAGCTGTGCAGGTGTTCAGGGACTGCAGCTGACTTCCTCTGTTTATAACGCGTCAGTTTTGGGGAGCAAGGTGAGAGCATTGCAGCCTGAGATCTGTACCCCTCCCAGGACATGCTGTTTTTCTAGACATGGGGATGATCCCAACTGGCTTTGTGTTTTGACAGTCGTGGTGCAGATTACATTATTTTCAGGAGTATCTTTTGAACAAAGTTGGAGTGTACCCATGGTCATGAAAATTTGTTTTCTCACAATGCGCATGCTGGAATGTTGGGTGAAAAAGAGCAGCCTGGCAGAGCTGCACTTCGTATCAGACAGGCTTGGTTGGGCTGACTCCAAGGTGCTCCTCCTCCTTACTATTTAATTACTGCAAACAGAGGTTTTAAGAGAGAGATGCTATTTGAGACAAGGCCGGTTAGTGAGATAGCCAGGTCCTTGGAGTTAATAATTAATTACCAGGCTTTCTCAGTCTCACAACATTAACTGCTTACCCTTTTAAATAGTACTAAATCGGAGATACGTGTCTAATTAAAGTGTTGTAAAATGTTTTGGAGGAATGAACAGAGAGAGAGAACTTACAGAGATGAAGTGGGAGGCAAACTGCTCTCTGGGAGGAGAGGAGATGTGGGAAGGAGATGTTGTTACTATGAAAGACTGTTTTATTTTGTAATATACCAGAGTCCTGGTGATCTAAAAGAACTTCCAACTTTCCCCAACTTCTCAGTGGCATTCTCCCAGAAGAGAGGAAGCAGGTAGTATACTGGATATACATGGGATTGATTTATTCCTAGAAGGTCAAAGAGAGACCTTGAGGTCTGCTGCTATCATCAATCCATCAGATTTTGTTCTTCACATCCTAATCACAAGCATATCTTGATCCACTCTAAAGAGTTTGGGTAAGTCTACACCAATAGGCATTTCCTATACTAACATACACCAGCTTGGAATTACTGACAGATGGAGCTCAACTACTCTGGGGGCTCTTACTACAGAGACATATCTGGTTCTTCAGAAAGCCAGGTTTAAAATGCCAATATTTTTCCTCTAATTTAAAAAACAAAAAATAAAGGTAAATCAACTCCTGGATTCCTGTTAAGTATCATGTGATCTCAATCTCTGCTACCAGTATCTTATCAGGGTGTATTTCAGGTCAAAACCACACTAAGCAGTTTTTCCCGTATTTTGTGTAAATGTTTTTTGTGTAATGTACTCAACAGTGACTCTTCTGGGAATTGAAGTCAGACATATTAAGAACTTTGTTACAAGGCAATAAGATTTCTTGCTCCATATGAAATAATGTAGCTCAAATAAATTCCAACTGAAATAATTACAATGATCTAACAAACAAGCCCAAAAGAGTATGCTCTACAGGACTACATGTTAATATGCCTCCTTCTCCCATCTCTGATTTCTATGGTTGTAACTCATTTACCAGTCTCCAGATCACTTTCTTGCCATCTGACTACCACTTCTCATACTTCCTCACCTGTAAAAACATCCGAGATGTAATGCTTTCTGAAAGATACTGCACAATGTTTCAGATGAGCAGTGAGCAGAATGTCAGAGTTCTGGGGATATTCAAATGATCTAGCTGAGCAGGAATTTGGGTTTCACAAAGTTTTCATGCAAATAGCTTTGGTCTTCCTTTGGCTATTTAGTATCTAGTATTCTAGTAGATTTAGTATCTTTTCATGGGACTTAGGAGTGGAGACAATATATTGCTTGGGCAATATAAAGGAAAAAATCGCTTACAATCAAAGAGCCCTTGACACTTCTCAAGAATATAGGGTGGATAGGGTGTACAGGACTGTAGTCCTGTCTGAATTCCGATTACTTTAAATACAATCTACTTTCCTAAATTCCCCTTGCAGTTTCAATTGGATACATTCTTCTTCTTCACTTCTTGTCTTAAACCTGCTGCCGTTTGCCGTTTAATAATTGCAAGGTTCCGCCTCAGAGGTGACTGTGCTTCAGTGATGAGAAAAGCACAGTGACCCTTCTATGGGTACAACGTTACATCATTATTAAATGCAATGTGTTATCTCAAAGATTCCAGGGAAGGCTAGAAGATTGCTTTAAAAAACATAATGAATTTTAAGTGAAAGGTAGATGATGACTCCATAAAACAAGAGTTAACAGCAAGAAGCGGATCTACTCAGTTTACAAATAACAGATGAAGCTATTCTGCTCGGCTATATGCTGTATTAAGCAAAAGCTGTGACCAGGCATATGATGCCAGGTGATGCACATACCAGAAGAAATAATCTGAGTTATCTTGTTAGCTTCCAAAATTAACTGCAATCATTCAGAAAAGAAGATTTGCTTATGGCAATCACATGAAAATCCTCTGCTCAGTACATGCAAAAAACAAAGCATAGGAATTGGAAGCACTGAGACTAGGAGAGAAAACAAGGCAAGGAGTGGTACTGCATTGAAATACAGTATTAAGTTCAGGTTATCCTATCTGAAAAAGATACAATAGAAATAAAAGGGGTTCAGGGATAGGTGAAAATATGGAATTAGAGGCATGGCAAAACTTCTGCAACATGGGAGATTGAAAATACTGGAGCTTTTTGCCTTGAAGGGGAAACAAATCAGTCTGGATATTATAGGGTTACATAATAATGAATAGTACAGGGAAGGTAAACACCTTGATAAAGTTAGGAACATCCCAGAAAATTGAAACACTACCTATTTGAGGCTGGATAGGATTTTCAGCTTTCCTACAATGTGCAAGTTATTTGTTGAACTCACTACTACAAGGCCAGATACTTAAAGGCTATTCATAAAGGGAGTGCAATGTGAATAGCAAAAATTTTGATGGCCACTTCCCCCCTCCTCCAGCATTACTGATATAAATCCTCTTGTTTCAGATCACAAGCAGGAAATGAGCTGTCTGGGACACAGATGAAATTTCCTCTAACAGCAAGTTTCGCCTATTTGCCCACTTAGGAGGACTTTATATTTTCTTCTATAAAACCCATTGACAAATACAAGATACCAAACTAAAAAGCTTCTGCTATCATCTGCTATTGCTTAAATTCTTCTATTTGGAGGGAAATTCATGTATGCTACTTAAGAGTCTGTTTGAAAAGTACTCTCTCTTAAGAGGTTTTTAAGTGTTCAGGAAAGAGAGAAGAGTGACTATCTTGTCTATTTTAATGAGCTCATGGAGGACCTGAAAAGAAATTTCCCTTTCAGATGGTCTGTGTCCCAGCAGCAAAAAATTCCATCCTCTATCATTTATCACCCCTGCTGACTTTGAATGATCTTCAAGAAATGCTGGATCTGACATCAACCCATGAGGGAATGGACTTCTTCTAAGCAAACTTTTAGGGAACAGACAGCTTGCTCCAATACATTATAATTTCAGTCTCTGAAGGGACCTGCCACAGACACACCTCCAAGATTTTCAGGTCTATCATTTCCTATGACCCCATCTAGATCTTCACAACAGAGCCCAGTGAGCTAGTATGTATTTTGTATTCTTTTCTCCTTTTTTCTTTCCCTTCCCTTCCCTTGTCCTTTTTCCTTTTTCTCCTTTACTCCTTCCCAGAAAAGCAAATAAATACAGCTAAAACCAACAACACTTAGCACTGCTATCTGTAGGTTTCTATTCTCAACTTTCCTGTCTCCTTTACAGATATGCATGAATACAGGTTCCTTCTTTACTAGTATGCTCATTCTCTGGACCAGAATCTCCATTTCAGAGACAGGGAAACCGAGGTGTGAGTAATGGCCAGAAATTTGCTCAGGAATATGAAAGAAAGTGAGTGTTCCCTACACATAGCTTCATTTCCACTGAACTGGAACTGCCAGCTCTAGCATTTTTGACGATAACTGAAAAGAAATGATCTACTGCTTTTGTATCGTGTTGAGAGATGTCCATACAATATCCTGATCTAGCAGTCGGTCAGTACACAGCTCTGGATCTATAAACTGGGGCTCCAACTTGTAAAAATTTTGATCACCTGTATTCAGCCACTAATCTGCTGAGACATATCTCCTTTCTGAGCCTCAGTTTCTCCCACTTCAAAAAGAGAAGATGAATAGTGACTTATCTCAAAGGGCAAACTAATTAAAATACTTTGAAATTAGAAATGTTACGGACTACAGAGCCAAATATTCTCAAAATAATTCCATGTACTCTGGCATAGATCTGACAACAACTTATCTATGTATGCTTATAATAGAGGTTAACGGTTTCATTTGCTCCGAGCATATTTTAAGCTCCATCACATAAAAGCAAAGTCTATGTGAGCCACCATCAAGCAGAATGCACAATCATTATCTTCTGCAAAGCAGCCTTGGTGCCTCCAAAAGCACTCCAGGTAACTCAATATGAGAACAATAAATACAAATGAAACCAGAGAACAAGCAAGGACAAGGCAGAAATTGCGCACACAGTTGGACAGCCTAATACGCGGCACAACAGCCACCTGAATGGGGCCTCAATGAAGGCACTCCACAGTAGCTGGGAGAGACACACGAGGTGAAGGATATCCAAGTGCCAGTAGAGCTCCCTGTTACTCCTTGTACCACATATGAGCAATTCTCATTTAAATATCATCGTGCAGATGCTATCATGGCCTCCCCCTGCAATGCCTGCAGGGAGCTCTTCAGCTGGCAAGCACAGTGCAGCCCTTGTAGCCACAACCCCCCAGTGAAGGAGTGTTTGCTGATGCAAACACGAGCCTCAGCAGCAGCAAGCACTGCCTGAGGCTGAAATGGTGCCCAAGCTGGGGGGTGTCTGGCTGCTGTTAGCAAGATGGAGCCTGCTGTCAGCTAGGAAAGTGGAAAGGGCTTCATCTATCACAAGGTGTTACATGCTTTGCCTGTGGACAGGTAGCAGGGGAGCGAGGGTCAAACAACTATGCTCCTAAACAGGTTGCGTTTGGCTCCAGGTAGTATGCATTTCTGCAGCAGCAAATAAATCCCAGTGGGGAGCAGGGAAAGGAGCCTTTGATCCTGGAAAAGCTTATTACTAGTATTTCTGGTAGGAAAGTTAGCTCAGTTTTAACTCATCTGTGTTATGTTGCAGTATGACAGCCCTGCAGCCCCCAGCTCTCCTAGCCCTCCTCCCCCCAGTTCTGCCAGTGCCCCTCTCATGCCCTGCAGGCCCCCCGTCTCCTCTCACTATTCTACTTTTTCTTTTCCCAGAGCATCAGGCTCATGCATCTTACACACTGACATCTATTTCAGTCCCAAGCCTCTTCTGAACAGCAAGTGCCAGTCACATAAAAATGATGAGGATAGGCAGGAAAAAAAATAGGTTGAGAGGAAAGATTCAACAAACTTGTTCCATTTTCTGCCTGGATCAAGACCTGAACCCACAGGAAGCCTCCAGAGGTACTGTCTGCTTCTAACCTGCTGTGACATTTAAGAGACCTCCTGGCGAGTCCTGGGAGCAGAGGGAAGGACTACTAAGTGAAAGTTTTTTTCTTTGTTATGCAAGGAAGTGATACTATTTATAATGATCCCTGCTGTCCCCAACTGGGCATGAAGACAATCAGCATCTGTCCAGGCCCTCGGGGAGACTGCAGAACCAGAGATGTTAGGTATATATCTGCATACCACTCGCTGCTACAGAATCAAAGTGGCAGAGCCATAGCAAGAGAGAAGCTGTGAAAGGCTCACCAGCACTGGGGAGATGAATGGCTGGGGAAGGGGAGGCTGAAGGGAAGGCAATGGTACTGAAGGGGATGGGGTTTGTATGTGAATGTTTGTTACTTGAGATCATACAGATGGTTTCTCTTTAGCAGTCGTTTTGAAAAGCCCCCTGTCTAAGCTGTTGGAGGCCCTTTCCTGCCAGAGCCAAACCTGGGGCTCCCAGATGCAGGAGGAGAGCTCAAGGGTCTTTGAAAACAGAGAGTGCATTATCCTGGGTAGCCGGGAACTGGGACTCTAAACAGGTAGTGTCACACACATTAATCTGCTCATCCAGACAGGCGAATTCCCTGTCTGGGAGCCCAGGAGCCCAGAAGCAGCACTCCTTTGACCTATACTTCCTGCTTGGCAACTGGTCCCCTGACTGGCTTTCTTCACCTTCACTCTACTCTCCAGAGACACCTCCTTTTCTCCTGCCTTACTCCGTAACTTTAATTCCTCTGATTTGAAGAGGGGACTTTTCCCTTCTCCCACTCCTGCTTCAGAGATGCTCCCTCCCTTCTCAGACAGAAGTTTTCTCTTCCCTGTTTCCTCTCTGACACATCCAGGTTCCCTGCAAGAGGAAGTCTCCATGCTCCAGGCCACCTCTGTGGCATAAGTCTGCTGATCCTCTCCCCTCCCCAGCAGCCACACAGACAATTATTTTCTTGCTCCATTAAGCCAGTAAATGAGGCTGGCTTAGCTTGTTTCTGAGAGCTGGCGCTCTGAGCCCAGGATCTGTCTCAGCACACAAGGTAACACCAGTGTGAACATAGGAGGGGATGAGGGATTTGCGAGCCTGAAACCACATTGCTCCAGTCCTAGACATTGAGGAAAGCAGCTTCCCAAGACCAAATCAAGCAAGCTAATGTAACCTGCAAATGTTCTGGGGCTTGCCAGGTGACCAGGCTGCTTTCTCTGAGGCCATCCACTGCTCTAGGAGAGAGAAGATAAATCAATGGAAGGCAACATCTGCCAAGATATTGACTTTGGCTCTGTTCACGGACTGCCTGCACTTCAGAAATGGGTAATATTCAGCTTGATTATCTCTCACCCGGCAAGATGAAGTTTCTCTCTATGCTTAAAAATCATTGGGATGAGCCAGGGAGGAATTGATCTGCAGGAGAGAAATGCTGACAAGAAAACATGAGTCGGAGACAGGATGAGAGTGGACGATGGGTGAGCAATGGAGTCAGCCTCTGGCAGCTTGCCAGCCAGGTTAGCAACAACCTAGGTCACTAAAGCCCCCAAAAAATCAAGGCTGAACGCATTCATCCAAACTTAACAGCAGGACCCAAAGATTTTGCTTGCACACTTATCTCACAGAAAATCTTTCCTCTCTTACCCTGCTCCTCCCCCTCCCAGAAATTCCTTCTCTGCCTCCCTGCTGCATCCCAGCGGCAATGGAGTTTTCTGGCTATTCCGTATGTCCCTGGAAGTCACCCAATTCATTGTTTGATGCATGACCCTCAGTGGTTGCAAGGCTCCCTGTCTGCCTCTATTTGTAGTCTATGTCATAAACCAGCTCCTCAGTAGTGAAAGAAGCTGATAGGATTCATGCACTGTAACCCACCCCTTGGACAGTCCCCAAGTCTCATAGTCTCATATCCCACTGCACAAGGTGATGTCACATCAGGGAGATGAATCATTTCATTAGCAGAACATGCTGACAAAGCCTCATGAGGTAAACATTCAGCAACATCATCAAACAGTTCCAGGAGAAAATCACGAACCTTCAACTCATCTTTCCTATCACATTTATGGTAAAACACCTTCGATGTCCTGCAGACCTCCAAGGCCAGCAGAGGAGAGGAAGATCTAGGATATTCCCAACAACTTCCTACCTTAGTTTTCCAGGCAGGTTAAGAGTCACATGCTTCGAGTAACACCAATTGCAGGTGCCCTGGAGTGCACCATGCTCTTGGGATGGAAGTGGAAATGGCAACCATGGCAGAAGAAATGGGTGAGGATCTCCTGACCAGGATCATTTGGCTGAGGCACTTCTCTGAATCTTTCAGTTGTGTTTCTGCCCAGCCTCCTGCAGTCCTCTGAGCCCAAAAGCCACACAGAATCACAGAGGAGAAGAGATGAAAGAGAACAAAAGGAACCATCTAGTCTGTTCCTCTGTGGGAAGGATGGATCAGCTCCACTTCACCATTTGTGGCATCCGTCTCTCCTCGTATGAATCTAGGCTGTCTTAGAGCTCTCCAGTAATGGAGGTCCACAGCCTCCTGAGGCAATTTGATTCAATGTTTTACTATCTTTACTGTTTCAGGTTTCTTACTAATATTTAATCTAAGTCTCTCTTGCTGCAGTCTAAAACTATTCCTCCTTGTCTTCTCCACTATAGGCATACAGAAGATATTACTCCTTTCCTTTACCTCTTATGTTTCTACAGGCTGTTATCATATCATCTCACTCTTAGTCCTCTATTTTTTAGGCCTAGTAACCTCATTTCCATCCATCTCCCTTCACAGACTAGGCTGTCTAGACTTTTGATCATTCCCACTACTCTTTTCTGGACTGCGTATCTCTCTAGAAACATAAAGACCTCCAAATAGATCCAGGGCTCTACTTCATAGCGCACACACCAATCAGCAAGCAGCCAACACAATCCCTGGAACAGGGACGCAATGCCAGTGGAGGGGGAGGCAAGCTAGAGCAGGACACAACATGGCATCCAGTGAGGTACTGAATGATGCCAGGAAACGAGCTGCATGTTCTTCCCTCTGGGAGCTGGATGTTGCTCCCGCTTTGAGCTCAATATAGAAAAAAAATGCTACTTAAAAGGCTAACTGCTCTGATCATGTCCAAGGTCCTTGACTCATCTAGCCTGCATTTAAGTATCACCCCCCAACATAGGTAAAAAGGAAGCCGCACATGTTACTCCACCTTGGGCACACTTTTCAAATGGATAGACCTGCATGCCTCTGACTCATTGCCAGTACTGGAGAACAGCCAGAAGAAGAGGAAGGGAAGAAATGCCACTCTAAAGGCCAATGAATACGCATGCAGCATGTTACGTAAGAACCCCTGTGGGCCCTCTTGTCCAGGTGAAAGTCCTACAGATGGCCCATCACTAAGCACAGTTGATGCAGTGGGGAGAATGAGTGGGTGGACAGATAATTTGATATTTAGTCGAAAGAACTAAAATAAGTTTAATGCAGTGTTAGGAAGACAGATTGCCTGCAGCTCCTTCTGCTCCTGATTATGGATGCCAATCTGAGGTTTCCCTGAGGTGTAAAACTAGTCAGGATGTGTGCATTGCCACAAAGACTTCAGATTCCCAGTCTCACAAAAAGAAATTACCATAAGGAGGATAATAAAGGGAGACCAGCACTGAGGAAACCCCCTACCCCAGCAGCTGGTTTAGTTTATCTCTAAGTAAGACAATCTTGTGGTCACAGGCCAAACATGTGGGGCTGTCTCCAGAGCTCCTACAAAGGCCCTCCTGCAAGCCCCTCCTCAGACAGACAAATTTGGATGAGACGATCAGAACTCACTAGCTGTAGACTAGTTGCTTTTCTTAAAGCTCAAAGAGGCACTGTGAGCACTGAGGACTTTCCACAAGACTGAAACATCACTGTCTTTTATATGCATCTGTTTTTGCCACTTGCACAAGCTAAGCTCAGGTCTGCAGCCCAACAGCTTGGGTCACCCAGGTCAACATCTTGCAGGAGTATCAGACCACTCACCTAAGAAGGAGATATGACAGAGGAAAAAAAAAGACCCCAGCTGCTTCCTTCCAACAGGAGCACCAAAGCATGCTCAGGAAGCACTCCAGCATTTCTCCTCTGCTGACAGCAGAAAGGTAGTTTTTGCTCATGAACCTGCAGTCTCACCTCTTGCCTACAACTACCCCAGTAGCAAAGGGGATTTTCTTCCACTCTATTTCCAACTTGGGCTGCAATTAAAAGCAGAACAGAGCACTGAGATGCAACAGGCATCCGACTGCATTCCTGCTGGGAAGAAAATGAGCTTTATTGGTGAGACAGCCCTCACTTCTTACCAGCCCCCTTACACCCCTCCCTTCCTATGAGCTCTCAGGACAAATAGGAACCAGGCATTCAGTGTAGGAACAGAAAATAAATACACTGGAAATACTCAGCAGGCCCAGTCTGAATACAATGCATTGATTGAGTGGCTGTGCCCAGCGAGGGAGCTCAGAGCCTGCACTATGAGCTACAGCAGAAGGACCCAGGGCCCTGCAGCCTCTGCAGTGCTCCCCCATCTTTCTCGCTCTTTCTCTTTTTTTTTCTTTTTTTCCCCTAGCTTCCATCCTTATACCCAGGTCCAGGAAGGAGAGAAATTTAAAGGAGATCAGAGCTGAGCAAAGAGGGAAAAAGAAAAGGAGGATGGGGAGGGAGCTGGTGTCAGGAATAAGTGTGTGTATCGAGAAGGGGTAAGGAGGAGATAGACTGAGACAGAGAAAGCAAGGGGAGAGAGAATGGGGGGCGGGGAGAGAGAGAGAGTGAGAAAGAGAGAAGATGGAGCAGGCAAAAGAGATGTGACTGACAGCTTCATCAAGCAAGGTGGCAGGCTGGATCAGGGAGCTTGCCAAGCAGAGAGCTGGGGGTGAGTTGCAAGAGGGGAGACTGTTGCAAGAGAGATATTCCACCTCTCTCCTTCTGATGAGCTTATCCATCCCCCTTCAATGGACAAACCTCTGCATACAAACTCTGCCCCTTCTCTTGTCCTGGCAGCAAAGGGAAGTCAAGGTGGCAGTGGATGGAAGGCAATGAGGTGCTGCATGTGCACCACTTGAAGGCTTTGCACACACTTTGAGTGACAGCAATCATCAGGTATAAGCAAGCCCCTGGACTCTCCTCTAAAAACAGGTCCTGTGAGTCTAGCCAGTGAAAGAGGTAACCTTTTGTGTCTCTCATTAGGGTGTGATTTCCCATTACTGATGGCCGTATTTAGTGCACCATAAGGGGTACTGCCCAAACATACTGTCCTCAACAGTTAATCATCCAAAACTGTGGACGCTTTATGTAGCACACAGGTAAGACCAGCAAACTGTCTATATTTATTTATGCTTGCTGCCTTGTTTTTCGATAAACACAATACCAGTACTACCAGAAGCCCTTTTCAGAAAACGGCCATTACTGGAAAAGCTGAAAGGGGGTGTCATTATAGAGGGGGCTGCCTTTCCCTAGCTTCTTATCACAAAGTCCTTGGTCTGCATGATCTAAAGCCAGCTATTCACACTGGACTTGCTTGCAAGGGTTAGGCTTGCCTTCAAACACAGCCAGCACTCCCATCTCAATCCAGTCACACTCAAAAGTGATTTCAATTGAATAGCAGCATAATCCACACAGCAAACACATATGTACATCCGTACAGCTGGTGCTGATGTGTGCATCACTTTTCCATGGCATGGCAAAGGGATCTGGAAAGTGGCTCACTGCCTCTTGCATACACTCGTACAGGCGGCCCCCCGTTGTGCTGCCAGCCAGCCCAGTGGTCAGCGGCATGGGGCAACAGGACGGGGAAAGAAACGGATGACTTGGGGAAGGCAACCAGCATAGCCAGAATGGGCTATTTAAAAAGACAGATGAGTAGATGGTGGGGTCATGGATCCTCAACCTGCTGTCAGGGATGAGAGCCCAGCTGCAGGGCAGCAAGGATGAAACTGCAGGGCTGGCCAGGAGCGGGGGCTGTGGGGACAGAAGCTGTCCGAGAAATGGCAGGGGGCTGCAGAAAGACCACCTCCACTTAATTAGCGTGCAGAAGGCAAGGGAGTGGCAGATGGGAAAAGGGACTGCAACCATCTCTCCACATCTTCCACCATCAGAGCCCTGAACCTGGGAGCTTCAAACTTCCCCTGTCCTTTGACCTGTTAATAAACCCATCTGCTCCAAAAGGAGGAGCAAACGCCCCCAAACTGTGTCTCACACATGCCCTCTGCTCATCCACAGAGGCAGGCTTAAATCTTCCTACCCCCAGCACTGAGTCCCCATAAACAACTGCCTCAGCTAGCACTAGCTCCCTGCTCAGTAGCTGCAGGGAAGGAGATGATGGTTTATACCATATTGTATTATAGTTTGCGTATAGTTATTATATTATTGTTCACAGAGAGGAGCCAGCAATTTCCAGAGAGTAATCACTCCCTGAATCCAGCTTTTCTCCAGGTTTAGAGGATGCCCTGGGGTAGATGGGGGTTTTGTAAAGTCCCTGAGCTACCTGCAGTCACTAAGTAGGTTTGCTAACATATAGTCACATTTTTCCCCCTTTTGAGCACTTCTAAATTCCAATGTGCTTACTTGTATTTTGTCCCCTCCATGATGTTCTCTGCTTTCCATTTCCCAAAGAGATGAATACATGGCCTGACCACGGACAAAGTCCTACCAACTCCTGTTGGGAATCTAGGCTGGGGGTTAGGAATTGGGTGCTTTATTAAGGAGCTGGTGAGGAATCTGCCAGGCTTTGTTACTCTAACTCCTCTCCAGGAAAGGCAAAGAAAGAGATAATGATGTTAGAACATTTCAACCTTTCTTTTTCTGAGCTTGATAGACCTGGCCTGAGGCACCTTTCCTAGAAAAAACAGGCTGCTGTAAGATTGATTGGTGGGGTGCAGAGTTTAAAGGTAATTTTCTCTTGTCACATGCACATAAATTATTGTGGCTCAAGCTGCGATCAGCTCCATGTTGCACTTGTTCAACTGCTTTTATGCCAGGGCTCTGATAAGGTGTTGTGAGAAACATGTCCACTACTCCCCAAGCAACATCCTACAAATTATATAGGATAAACTATATACATATGTAAATGTTTGTGTGTGTGCGTGTGTATATGTATATATATTTATATGTATATATGTTTGTATGTATATAAATGTATATATATATCAAGAGCAACACAGGGATAGAAAAAAAGTAGCCATGTGTATGGGGGTGCACGTGCCTACAGATCTGTGCAGCCACAAAGTCCCAGCTGCGGAAGGTGCAGCGAGAGCCTCATTTGCTCATCCATGGACTCATTTGAAATGTTCTGTCCATAAGCGCCAGGGCAAGCAAAGCTCAGCCACTCAGATTATTCACAAGGGTGAAGAAGGAAAAAAAAAAAAAAAAAAAGAGGCACATGCACACAAAGGAAGCACAGCTGCAGCCCAACTGAATTCATTTTTAACATTCATGAAAATATTCACAGAACACTTCAGTGCTATTTGCCTAAATCTTGCTGCTTGGAGTAAACACTCGAACCAACACAGGCTGTATGTTCGAGGTGAAATGCATTGGGGATTAGCTGTGGCTCTTGGCCCTAAGTTACAGAATCACAGTGTCCCTGAGTACATATGGCCCCCTTACTTTAAAGCACAGATTCAGTCTATCACCGCATAGTTTCTGACTTCTAGCCCTGTCACAGCCAAAAAGACTTAGTGAGAGCCCACAGCCATCGCATTCCACATCCATCATGATCGTTTGCAACAAAGGCACTCGTGTTCTGCCAAATTTGAACACAAAAACAACTGCAAACAATGAGAGTTATGGCACACATCTGGTTTAGGTGGGGGAGACCTCTTTCCTCTCCTCCACTTCCCCCTCCCTTTCTTTTGCTCATCTTCTTCATTGTTTTCTTTCCCGGAGTGTCCTAAGCAGCTCACACAGGGGAAAACGCTACAGCACACAAGGGAGACTCAGCTGAAGCCCTGAAGACAAGAGGAGTGTGCATTGTCTCTTCCTCCACCATAAATACAGCTGAGACTACAACTGGATAATTGGCTAAGTGCCTGTCAGCTTAATAACAAAGAGAGAGAGCCAGAGCCAGAGAGAGAGAGAGAGAGAGAGAGAGAGAGAGAGAGAGAGAGAGAGAGAGAGAAAGAGATTTACTATTCAAAGTCATGGATGCTGCCTACCAGTGGATTTCAACATGGGTTTTGTTTGCACTACGAGGCAAGAAAAGAGAACGGATGCAGAGCTTGGAGTCACAGTCTCCCTCATGCAAGGATGGATGCCTGGTCTGGGACAGAGGAGTGGGAAAGCAGAGAACCAAAGGCAGCTGCCGTGCAGCTCCAGGGGCATTCCTGGTTACAGCATTGCTGGTTTCCCAAACCAAAAAGCAGCAGTGTAATCACTGCTGAGACACTATCATCACTGAGGCACTAAGAGCTGTCAAACTGCGTTGGGGCAGAGACAGCAGTAGGTCTCCAATGTGGTCACTCTGGTGCTGGGGGACCCCAGAGTGAGGTAGATGCAGTGGCAGTGGCACAGCAGTGTGACTACAGCCATTTCACACCACAGCAATGCTTTGGCAGCCCGAAGGCTCTCAGCCTTTCCTTCCCCCTTGCAAATCTGCTGCTCCTCTAGGAACACATCTAAGGAGTATGTCTGTGCAAAGAAAACGCTTGATCACGTCTTGTCTCTCACACGAGGTGGGAGGGTGTGTGTTGACAAGGAACCTCTCTGCTCCTCTCAAGTTTTAGCTCTCTCCCTTTGCCACAGAAATGCAAATTTCAGTGGTGAAAGTGGTGCAGGCCGCTCCTACTTGAAAGGCACAGTATTAGCCAGACCTACTACAGTGTTAACCACTGAGCAGCAGAAAAGGAAGATGCTAATATTTTCTTTGCTTGTTGCCTTTTTTCCTTAACAGTCGTGGCAACACAGGCTCACAAGAAAGCGTGCTGCAAGCATTACAGATGGTTACAGAGGGCCAAGTCAGAACGGCATGTAGATCTCCAAGCGAACAGCCTGTTATCCTGTATGTCAGGCAGCACTGCCTCTCGGGCATACAACACTGGCAACTTTATGAAGTGTATACGAATGTTTGCACAAGCACACACATACACTTTTTGTTTTCACATAGAAGCAAGTGTAGAGAAATATGCGTTGGCACACAGGCACACACAAGCACAGACCTCCTCATGTAGATACGTTACTGCGATGTATATGCTGAACTCCAGCCCAGTCTGAACGGGCTCAGACTCAATTCCATTAAGTTAGCTCTGGCCAAAAAAGCCCAACTCCAACAAAATCAATAGAGCTGCAGCAGGGCTACCTCTCTGCTCTTTGCAGAGGGTCTAGCACAATAGGGGCACTTTGAGTGTCACACTGGGCCTCTTCCACCCAACTGAGTTGCTCCGAACAATATCTGCAGAAATACACATGGGTAGAGGATATTGGCTGTCCAGATTATTTTGAAATAGTTGTTTTCTAGGCAGAGGTGAAACTCATTGTTATTAGTTCCCATTACTTACCATAAAACCAGACATGTTAGATGTGCCTGAAGCCTGAAGCAAATGCTTTGGTGTCAGATTCAGCTGAAAATCACATTCGTTTCTTCTTCAGAGAGAAAGGAGTAAAAGAAAACTCAGTAAATTTCTAACTTCACCTTTGTGGCCTTCATTGCACTTATTCCAGAAGATCGAGAGTTCATGCAAGGCAAAATGAATTTTGATGGACAACACAACTAGATACCTTCAATGAAAATAGCTAAATTCACTCATGCTGCAAGCCTGCTAAAGACACGCAGCTGCATCAGCATTGAGTTGGCCCTGCAGCTCTATCAGAATCAGATGCCTATGTATCTGGATATAAAGGGCAGATACATGCAATATATATTTTGAAAACTTATAGTTAAGAGACTGTGAATTCCAGGAACTGCAAGCTATTTTAAGACTAGGTCTTTCCTCATGACCTGCTGGGGAAGACAGCAGAGTAGAAGAGGTACCGACTCAGAGACACTTCAGGTAACACGTACTGCTATATAAATTTTAACGCCAACTAAGTAGGAAAACATATGGTACTTAGCTGCAAACTGAAGTGCATGTGCAGACTCAGGGGAGGAGGTTAAAGCTACACAGTCTGATGTTGTCTCTCCTCCTCCACCTTTCTCAATGCAAGCTGTACATACAGTGTTAATAAACATAATATCACCGCAAAAAAGAATCTCATCTTTTTTAATATCCATTCAGCCTCTCTTTGTGACGTATTAGTCCCACCTCTCAGGAAATACTGTATTGCAAAGTCCTCTCTCTCCACTAGGCATGCTACATAAAAATACTGTATGTATACATGTAAGTATGTGAGGAGAGATGCTAATCTCCAGCCTTTGACCATGTACATATTACAATGCCTTTTATTGCATGTATGCCCACACACTCACATATCTACACATGCATGCATGCCTTCATATAATGGCACCATCTGCTGCCAGACCTGGAAGTTTTGCAACATCAACTGTTACTGCATTTATACATTTATTTTTATATTTTAGTATTTTTTAAAAAAGGGAAATACCAGCAGAGCACAGGCCCTTTTGCCAGATCCTGACACCCCTTGTCTACATATGTACATCACACACAATAACGAATGCTCTGTATATACCAGAAAAAATAGAAGCGCATCTGGGTCTTGCAGTCAATACCAATGCAGATAAGGACATACTAAGGAAACCTTGTTTGTCGCATTCGCTGGGTTGTTGCATCACTGAGCCGAGAGGCAACTCCAAACTAATGGATAGGTCAGCAGGCTGGGTTGATCTAAGCCCTGCTCTGCAACCTTGGGCAAGCCCCTTCACCTCTGGGCACCTCTTTCTCATCCCCAGCCTCTGCCCGTCCTAGCTAATAGCCTGCAGGTTGTGTGGAATAGGGCATCTTCCTTACGCTCTGCTTGCATAGCACTTAGTACAAAGGGTGCCTCATCTTAGTGGTGGCCTTTAAGTGCCACAACAATACTACTAATAACCAAGGTTACAATTTTACTGCCAGGACCATATTATTATGTAGCATTATACCTTTGAACGTGCCTATTCTCATTTCTAGCAAAGGGCTCAGCTCAGTGCTTCCTGTTACAAATCAAATGCTAATTATAAGTGTAATCTGAACTGCTTTTACTTTTCTTTTAAGCTGACTGCATAGGGCATAAACTTTGTTGTGACGCTGTGTTGCTATTTTGCCTGAGGTGCCTTTGTCCTCAAACAGAGCTCCACATGTAGAGTATCGGTAAAATACTAGGAGGCAAAGAACAGAGTTTGCATGAATTGCTTACATTACAAGATTACACCAACAACGTTGTTGTTACTGCTGGAAATTTGATCCTAGTCTATCCTTTGATATATGTAACTTTAAGAAACTAATTACCCATTAGGATGAAAGTTCCTATACATGCTATCAAGCCAGAACTTCACATTATTTAAAAAGATCTGGTAAAAATGGAAATTGCACATTCAGTTAAATGCTGGTTTTCCTCTGCAGCAGAATCAGATTGATTTAATCTTTGATGAAAAGTTGATGCTTGGAAAAAACTTGAGAACAATGAGCCGGATTCTGAACTTGGCTTGATCCCAGTTCTCCAAGGGGCTGAGCATCCTCTGAGAAGCACTCGCAGCTTAAGCCCTGCATGAGTCACTTGTACCTCTTTAGCAGTCCCCAGCAATATGCCCCAAAGACAAATGCAGTTTTTCTGGCAGTGTCCTTGGGCTTTTGTAGATTTGTACTAGTACAACTGAGCAGACTGAGACTGGAATGTGACCCATTTTGTTTCCAGTTAATGATGAGCTCCATTTCAGAAGTGATTAAAGGCCAAACTTGTCCTTGTACTGGGACTATCTAAAGCCCTGGGCAACCTGCAAGTCCCACTGAAGCCCCTGAAACAGTGCTTTAAAGGCACTTTGCAGGAGTGAGTCCACCACAATGGTCCCTAGCAGGCTTGGCCATTTCCTCCCCCACACAGTGCAGGTATCTTCTCCTACCACATGGGATGCACCACTATTTTGCCCCCAACCTAGTGCAAGTGTCAAATGTGACAGTGAGACACACTTTTCTCCCTCCCTGGTTTGTGGTAGCTGCCCTCCACTATTGCTTGTGTCTCTATTTAGCTGATGTACCTCTATTTTGTATCCCTTCTCTTTCTTCCATGAAGGCTAAAGTTTAGGAATAAAGCATAGGGTGCCTGCCTTTCCCCAGCCAATACTTGTAAAGAAAATGATGAGGAAAGAGGGTGGTAGGGGAGTACAGCTTACTTTTTCCCATACTCTGTCAGCACTGGATGGTTCAGCATCTCATGCAGTGAAGCCACTCAGTGATGCATGACTGGATGAGCTCCACGAGGTGCAAAGGGCAATGACAAATTTTACTGAGCTGCACAGAAGATGTCTGTGACTTTGGAGAAAAGACTCCTTTGAGGAGTCAAATTCTGGAGGTCTGGGAAACCCCAAGGAGCTCAGCAAGGTAGGACAAAAAGTCACAGAGATCAGAAAATCATCACCTCATATTTAATACATAATAACAACAATCCTTTCATCAATTTGTATCGGAGGAGCACCTACAGAGCCCAGTCCTTTTTCCTACTGTGCTAGGCAAGGAACAAAAGTTTAAGAAACACCACCAAAACAGCTAATAAATCCTCAAAGGCGCCTTATGGAAGAGCTCAGCAGTAATTATCTCTATTTGGAAAAAAGAGTATGGCATGGCCCCATGCTATGGAGAAAGACAGGAGCAGATCTTGGATTCAGCACTTCAGCGAGCACTTCTACATTCAGGAAAAACGTTGACACAGTGAGGTTGTACATTTAGATACATAGACAAAAAAATGGAGGTTGGGACTTGGGTTTGAGTCCCTCCCCCCCCCATTATGGTTAGTTTGGAGTTTGCATTTTTGTTGATTGGGGATTTTCTTTTCATGTCAAGCAAAGAAACTCTATACAAAACCCAACAACCTCATGACTTTGATCTTGGAAGAAAAATGCGATCCAGAAATTCTAGCACACAGTTCCCTCTCAATCATCAAAATAAGACACACTGTCCTTCACTTGCTGAAAGCAGGCTTAAAAAAAAACAAAAAAAAAACTAAATAAGTCACACCTTTACAACCCTGATGGAGTCTGTGGTCTACCGTGTTTAAAATACCCTGCTCTATTTTCTTGGTTGTAGCTGGACAAAACACTAGCATGTATGCTCGGCCCTTCTCACCTGCAATAGCTTCCAGACCCCTCCTCCCTTTTCAACCTTACTCTAAGGAGCTGATCATTAGCCTTTTCTCTGAGGATAGTCTATCACACGCTATTTTTATTCTCTATCTCTGCAGTTCCCTGACTACCGTCCCCATGCCAAATACTCACTAAAAGTCATCAACCTTCAGCAAGGCCAACAAATGGATCAAATCTGCTGCCAGAGTATTTAGGAGATAAGCCAATATAGCATTAGGAACATTTTTTAAAAATGTCCATAGCAGGGGGATATTTTAAATGCCATAGCTTTAACAAGTCATATGTAAACTTCCCAGTATAATTCTATTCTGAGGTACCAAAAGCAGATGAAACTCTGGAGGAGTGGCTTCCTTTAGAGACATTAGGACTTCTAATGGGAAACTATTTTCCTCCACTTCATAGATCAATCCATCCACTCATTTTCTATCTGCAAGTGTAACACTATATACAAATGTATAAAGGAGAAGAAACAGTTAGAATATCCTGTCTTGTGTGCTTTGCTGAATGATTTGCACCACGATTTACATTAACAAAGTGTCGGAAGTTCTATTATCACTATGTGTGGGGCCTTTAATTCTCTGCAAATTCACGCCCTTCCTTCTCCCTCCTACATTTTCACTTCCTTTCAAGCTACTGGATTGAGCTACTGTGTGCTGGTAACCTGCTGCTGCATGCTCCCCCTGCCCTCTCTGAAGTGGATGCAAAGCAAAGACAGGTGATATGATCTCAGTAAAGAAATCTCTTACCTCTCTATGGAGGCAGAGACCTGCTCTGAGCAGCATTAGAACAGATCACCTAATAGCTTTTCCCCATCCAGCTCTTCCACTAGTGCTGTCACTAGTGGATCTGCAGCGGAGAGAGATGCTGGGAGATTTTTAAACACAAGGCTGTCTTAAAATGAGTTATGTTTTAGAGGCATGGGGGAAATAGAGGCAGGGGGAACTAGCAAACACTCCTTTGCTTTGGACCTGTGCGAATGAAATGTCATCTCACAGGACCCAAAGTGGGCTGGACATAGGGATCTGAGGATCCAAAGGAGGCAGTGAAACACCGCAGGCAACATGGGGCTAGTCCTAGGCAGATGGAGGGGAGACAACTGCCCTTCCGAGGAGGCAGAAAAAGCATGTAACCTGCTGGATCTCCTGCAGCAGCTCAGGAAGGCAGGCTGCGGGACAGAGAGCCTGTGCTCTGTCCACAGTCACTTCTGACAGAAACGTGCCCTGCCAGGAAGGCTGTACTGCTTGGGACAAGCACTAATAGGACAGGGAGGTGTGTTGCTCCTGTGAACTGTGTCACTTGGCACACAGCTGGCTGACATAGCTGGATCACCTCATCGAGATGTTTTATTACAGGGCCTGACATAACATTGGCAAGCTGCGCTCTCTTCGCACATGCACACACACACAGACACCAAAAACACTCTCACATGTACCCTTATTCAGCTTGCTTGTAAATGCTTTACGCGCCGCACATGCAGACACCGTCTCCACCATCCACTCAGCTCTCCCTGCTGCAAATGCAGCTTTAGCACACAGTGTCTAGATAAACTCAAAGGCTCCAAGGTTAAGTGGGAAATAGAAATCCAGTGACCCCTGGCTGGGCAAGCAAGTTTAATGACTTGTCTGCTGCCGTATGTAACAAACATATGCCGACAAACATCTGCCTGAACTGCCTCTCCAAAGTAAAGGGCTAAGGCAGGGATAAAGTCAGCTGTGAATCCTGCTAAAAAAGGGTTAATGGGATATAGGAATCGCTACTGAGTGAAAGAGAGGAGAGAGGAGAGAGGAGCTTGGAGTCAGAGGCAACACCCCTTGTTAGATGTTTTCCGTGTTGCATCTAAAACCCTTCTATCGCATATGCAAGGCAGATGAATTACTCTGTAAATCCTATTACTCCAAGTGGATAAATCTTACATGCAAGTTAACAAGTCTAGAGAGCTGGGGAATGGAAGCTGCTGAACGGATATTCCAGGATCAAAACAACCCAGCACACAGGAGCTGAGAAAAGCGACACATAAACACACACACACACACACTCACACATCCCTCTTCTAGCATCCTTCTTCCCTGCTCCCATCTCACTAGCTCACAAACCCCTCTGTCATTAAACGAGAGGGATGCAGTACACAGGGGATCATGTAGCAGGCACATGGTGACATCTAGCAGGATTTATTTCACAGGAAGAGAAAGAAAACTTTGCCATTGCCGTTAGCTTTGCTAGGGAATTGCTCCCTTGATGCTTCAGGGTTTGTGCACTATCAGCTCCTCATACCGATTACAGACTTATTTTAAATTGCGTCCAGTAGTTTTATAGCCATAATATACTGTGTGCACACACATTCACACACAGAGAATTTTCCCTCAGTAAGGGAAGTTATTGCAGGTAAGTTGAGCAAAGCAAAATTCAAGAAAGAAGCCCATAGTAAAAAGGTGACTGGATTTGAGTTATTTGGGACTCTCTTAACTGAAATTCCAAGCAGTCTAGGTATCACCTTTTAAAAACGTGCACAGTGAAAGCAGAAACGTAACGCTCAACTCTACTAGTGAGAAAGGCTCTGTGTGCAAAGCCACCCTCAGCACAAACGTTCAGATATGCAGGCACCGCACACACCCGTTTATTTGGCCCTGCAAAGAAACTAACACCATGAATGATATATAAGCTTCACAGACACTAGAGTTGTTAGCCTATTTTTTTCACCAGCCTTTCAACTACTGTATCCATTTCCCTTCTGTGCTCAAAAATAAATAAATAAAATTAAAAGCCAGAGTTTCCCCAAAGAACAGTTTTCCCAAATAACTTGCCCAAGAGTTCTGGCAGCACCAGGGATAAAGTTTTTGCACAGGTACAAAAAGAAGTAGGGAAAGATCAATGGAACATCTGGCAAGCACAGCTGGATCCCTTTTCCATTTCTCTACTGATACTGCAGGACTGGTGGAAAACATACATTTACAAGTGCTGGCTAACACGAACAGCTCTTCTTTCCCCACTGAAATTCTTTTGATCCTGAGCACTATACACAGAAAAGCGTAGTGGCAAGAGGCTTTCAAAAGCTTTGCAATTTTTGATACTAAAGCACAAACACATATGCAGAGCCACGCTGTAGCAGCCACTGCTACTGCAGTTCAAGAGATTAAAAAAAAAAAAAACACACACTCACACAGACATACACACACGCACATATATATATTATATTACAAGTATGTATGTACAGATACAGAGATATAGACAAGGAAAAGTTGACAAAATGCCCTACCTGAGGATGGCTGTATCCCCCTGCCTCACGGTGATGTTATCGGTGCCTCGGGTAAAATCCACGCTGCGGACTGGCAGCCCTGTAGGGAGAAGGCAAAGCAATCTCAGTAGGACCAGTGGTAATTGCTTCCGATCAGGCTGAGCCCTTGCTACCATGGCTGGTCTCGTTGAGTTTCTCTGTCAGTACTCGTCTCTCTCTGGACGTGTATACACAGATGGACAGATGTAGAATGAAAAACAATAATAATAATGTACAACTCTGTCTCTGATCCACAGCCCCAGATAGGGGAGGCGATTTCACAGTCCTTCTTAGCTGCCACTTTCTCTTGCTCTTTTCAGTCTGTTTTTGGCTTCTTTCCCCTTAACCGCTTTCCTTTTTTTTTTTTTTTTTTAAAGGCTTTCCAAAAAGTCTTAGCACAACCTTCAGTCAAAAAGGAAAGAAAGAAAGAAAAAAAAAACAGAGAGGACTGTGTGTGTGTATGAAAGGTAGATCAAAATGAAACAAGAGGAAAAAGTCAGGTAGCAAAATAATTTTTTTTTTCTTTTTTAAATCAACCTGTTCGGAGTGATGGAGAAAAAAAAAGGGGGGGGGGGGGGAAAGGAAGAGGAAAAACAAGAGTCCTGCGCTCCCGCGCCGCGCGTGCGGGCGGTCCTGCTCCAGTGCGTGGCTGTGCAGTCTCTGAGCACCGAGCTCCCTTCCTAACCCACTTTCCCAGGCGGAGCGAGGGAGGGAGGAAGGGAGGGAGGGATCCTCGCTTGCGAAGCGCGGCAGCTCGGCGCTACGGCGGCGGCCGCGGAGGGAGGCCCGGAGCCGCCGCCGCCGCCCCGGCCGCCCCCCTCCGCGCAGCCCACCCCGCGCCCCCCGCAGCACCGCTGTCCGCCGCCCCCCACCCAACCCCCCCCGGGGGCAGCGGCCGGCCCCATCGCTCCCCCGCGGCTGTCACGACAACGGCTTCATCCCGCGGCCTGGCCCGGCCCGGGGGAGCTCGGGGGGACTCGGGGGTGGCGGGGTGGGGAGGGGGCTGCGAGGAGGGGAGCACCGGCAGCGCGGAGAGGGGACGCGAGAGGGCTGGGGAGAGACGAGGGGAGAAAGGCAGGGAGGGAAGGGGACGGGGGGGGGCTGCAAAAAGCAGGATGAGGGGAAAAAAGGAAAGGGAGGGAGGGAGATCAGGGAACTGGAAGAAGAGGTGGACAGCAAAGCGGAGAGCAGAAGGCAGAAGGAGAGAGGGGCTCGGGGCGCGGGGTCGAGAGGCCGGCGGGGGGGAGACGCGGGCAATATTCAAGGGAACACTGAGGAAACGGGGGGCCGCGAAGCTGCGGCCAAAAGTGCGAACAACTTGGCTGCGCGGCCCGAAACCACCAGCGAGCGGATTTAAAGAGGAAACGGTCTTGGCAACGGCCTTTGCAGCCTCAAACCTTGCTTCTCCCCCCTCTCGGACTTTCTCTCCGCAGATAAACAGTTGCACGCCCCCTCCCCCCCGCCGCGCTGCTCCTCCCTCCCACCCCTCCGGGCTCCGTCCTTCCCTGCCCCCCGCTCCTTTCCCAGCCTCGGAGGGACGGAGGGGAGACAAAGCTGGTATTGAGCTGCCCGCGGTGTGAATGCTCCGCCTGTGCTCCGCGGCTGCCAGCGCCCGCAGCTGAGCCCCGCGCCCCGCCGCAGCGCTGCCCGCCCGGCACCGCTCCCGCAGCTCGCCCGCCGCCGCCGCCACCGGGCACCGGCGCAGGGAGGTTAAATTAACGCAGAGGAAGAAGCCGTACGTTTGACCGCCGATGCCTGCCTGCCGTTCCTCCCTCCCCGCTCTCCTCTGCCCGCGGCTCCCGGGGACGCTTCGCCGCCGGATCTCTGGCCGCAGCACGACGGGGCCGGGAGAAGGGACGAAGGCCAAGGGGGCAGCGAGGAGGGAGGACGTGGTCTGAAGGGGCTCCAGAGCAGTGGGCATAAGAAAAGCTGAGGGCAACTCTTGCTGCCCTGAGCGGTTACAGCACTGCTGCATGCGCACGCAGGAAGGGACTAATCGGGTTTTATACACAAATGGCCGCACTGGATCAGACCAAAGGTCCATCTAACCCCGCGTTCTGTCTCCAAGCACAGTCTAAGGATAATGCCGAGGAGGGACGAACATAAGCACCAGGCAAGCACGCAGTGATATTGCCCCAGAGCACTCCTCTTAATTTCCAGTGATTTGTGGCTACAGCATGTCCCAAGCCTGTGGCAGTATCTCTGTAGTTAATGGCCCTCAATTGATTTTCTTCTTCCAGGAACGCATCCAGTAGCTTTCTGAACCCCCAGAAATGAGCCCCCACAGCCTTGGGATGCAAAGGCAGTGCTGTCTTGGAAAGCTTAAACAATCCTCATGTTGTTAAAGGGCCTTGAGTTAAGGGCTAAGGTCATGACACCACTACTCCCGTGTCATACGCAGCAGTGGCAAAATGAGATAAGTGCTTTGTACACAAGCCAAGGGGACAAGGAGAGTCAGATATTTCCCATATAGGAAATATGTGTGGATGGGACCAGTGAGGGGGGAGCAAAAAGAAGGAGCTGGAGGTTAATCCATATGCTGGATGCACCCAAGATACTGCAAAGAGAGATCTGGCCCACCGAGGGTATTGCTTTGAAGACATCTGCACTGCTGACAGCCTAGCAGACAGTGAGTCAGGCTACTGACTGAAGGAGATGGACAGCACAAGGCACAGAGAAAGCCATCCTCGGGATGTCTCTGATCACACTCCTGGCATCCCAGGTGGCAGCGCAATGGGCACTCCAAGAAGACACTCATGCTCTTGTTCAGGCTCTCGTGCCACAGTGTGAGTACTGTTATGAGAGCTAGTACAAGTGAAATTACCAATGATAAAAACCTTCTCGCAAAGCAAGGTGTTGCATGGATCTCTTTTACAAGGCTCTCTTACGTATGTTTCATCTACATTAATAGGAGCTATTCTATGTTAATTAAATGCCAGTAGAGTAAGGAAGACATATTTGTTGAAGATTAACTATTATGTAATGCGAGAAGCATCTGCCACCCAACTGCTAGAGCTCACTAAATATTTCCTTATCTCAGAGTATTTACTTAGGAGGCAATAACTATCCAGTTAAATCTAAATTTAATGCTTAGTTAAATATAGTTCACGGAAAGTGGCACCAATATGTTTTATACAGAGAATTACAGAGGAGGTCTCATGGGGAGAGTAGAAACCTTCCCCTCGACTCTGCTAACATCCTGACCTGAGATGGGACCACACCTGGCATGTCTCCCAGCAAAGTGGGGGTCTTTGTAGCACACACTGAGTCTGCTCTCTACTGAGGTAGAAGTAACAGGGTGGTCCTCATCAACTTAGACATTTATACGGTCCTTGTTAGAACTACTGCAGCATACAAATTTAATAATAATAATCATTATAACAAATAGAGAGATGAGGAAGAAATTCCCTTGAAGGTCTCATGGTCCTTGGGGGGGGGGGAAGCCCCCAAAATTGATAAATCTTATTTGCTTTTAGAAGTGTATGGAAATGAAAATAAGTTGTTGTCTCGGTGGAAATGGACAAACAAACAGGAATCACACAAATCCTGCTCATTAGGAGAGAGCCTCATGAGTAAAATAAATCTATTTTTTTTTGTGTTCCCAGAAGAAATAACTGTCTAGACTCATCTCCCCCTGCTGGAAGCAGACAAAGAAGCAGCAGGTTTGCATTTTAACCTTTTTACATTCCAAAATCTTGAGGTAAAATTCAGGTAAACAATCAGAAAAAGGGTACTGCACACCCATATTGACATCTTTTAATGTCATTTACCAATACTCCTGGTAGGTACAAGGCTGGCAGGGTCAGCCTGACTGACTAAATATTGTCAGTATGCAATACAGGAATCGATAGGGCAGTATGAGTCCAGTTCCTCAGGTACCAAGCACATCACTCCCCCTTCCTCCCCCAGTGCTAAAACACACCTTGCCCAAAGGGAACAGAGCATAGAGCAACACACTTTGATGAGGGCAGGCTGTACAGCATCACCCAAGACATGACAAAAATGCTTGGATGACCCATTTTGGAAGGTGTCTCTGTTTCCCTGCTGTGGATGTAGAATGATTCTGCCTGCAAGCTGGAAGGAAAACAGCAGCATATGCAGACACATCTCAGCTAGCCTTGCTCTCCCTGACTTTGAAGGAAATGTGCCAAAGACACTGCAGCATGGGCATCTGAGCTGGCCAAAGTGGACACCATCGATTCTGGCCCCAGGTAGGTAGCCTGCACCAAAGTATGCAGTGCTGCGATGCAGTGGGACTGTTACCTCGGCCAGGACTACCTGTGCCACAGCTCAGTTCTTGAGCTACTTGGGTACTGATACCATGAAAGCCTTAAGTGTGATCTGCTTCTGATGGAGAGTCATCAGGAGCTATAAGCACAGGCTCTGGCCACAGATAGGCATAGGCTTTTTTTTTTTTTTTTTTTTTTTTTTTTTTTTTTTGCATTTGAGATGTCTATAGGCAAGTTGCAGTCCACCAAAAAAAAAAAAAAAAAAAAAAAAAAGCTATGTCAGCTGCAATAGTAAATGGTATGATGTGAATGCCCAGAGAGGGCAGGGATGTTGCCCAGAGAGGTTGTGGAGTCTCCTCCTCTGGAGATATTCAAGGCCCGCCTGGATGTAACCCTGTCTAACGTGCTCTAGGTGACCCTGCTGAGCAGGGAGGTTGGACTAGACGATCTCCAGAGGTCCCTTCCAACCTTACCGATTCTATAATTCTATGAATGACTGCCTTCTAGGAGCCAAAATGTGGCTTATTGGCTCAGTTCACAAACAGCCACAGAATGGCAACTTGTGTCACTTGAGTTTCAGTCACTATCAACCTGGCCCAACCAAAACTGGTGACCTGTTCCCAAATCTCACTGGAATCAGAGAAAAAGCATGTCTGATAAACATGAAAGAGAAGCGCTCACACAAATCTCCAGACTCTTTCATGGCCCAAGTGATAGTTTTAAGTAAGGTGACAGTATGACTGTTCTGCCAGGAGAGTACAAGCCTTAAGGGACGTTATTAAGGGTATTTGCAATGGTGAGTGAAAACATATAATGTTTTGTGAGGTATACAACATGTTTAACCAAGATACACTGCTGCACTCAAGCAGTAGAGCCTGCTGAAAGCATCTCAGCTGTGCAGACTAAGTGTAATTTTGTTGCATTGGCAGAGGGGTTACAGAGAGGAACAGGAAAGGGTCTAAGGAGTTTCCCTGCACTAGGAGGAAGACTGACAGACTGTGGCAGGGCAATGGTGACCTCTGTTTTTCCTCTTCTTTCCAGTACCTGTAGATCCCACCTATACACATGCAGCTACTGATTTCTACCTTGTTGTGCAAGAGCACTATTACATTCTGTTTTATTATGCAGCCACTTTTCACTCTGCTTTGCTTCCTGGGATGCAGGCAGCCATAGGAGTAGAAGCCCTGCCAGGAGAGAGATGGAAAAAAGTTCTCAGCTTCTTTTGAGGCTGAGGCAGGTACTGCCATGAGGAGTCACCTCCTGATACAACCCATTGTATCTGGAGCTTGTATCTCCAGATATAAGCTCTCTGTTGAACACAGCAAAGGCCTCTACAGGCATATCAAGGAAGACATGAGAGTTGAATGGTAAGTCTCTGTCTCCTCAGACATAGAGTTACCATGTACCAAGTCCGTTCCTTTAGTTAGATCTGCCTAGTAAAGTAGCCTCCATCTTTACTAGGCCCAAAAGTGTGCTGGAAAGAGTGAACATTTCCCTGATAAAACTGAAAAAAGAACAAGTTAGCTGAGGGCAGGATGTTTACCAAACTTGTTCCTGCACTGACTGGAACATCCATGCCACTTATTCATATATGTGTATGACAGTGGTAATGCAAGAAGTAATAATGCCAGCATGTGCTATTATTTAAAAAAAAACCCACCTTTTTATGACTATCTTGCAAAGCTATATTTAGCCTGGGTTTTCATTCTTAAAATCAGAGCCAGCTTAGACTTGAGACACACATCAGGACATGTACTGCAGCAAAATGCAGCTTCCTCTGAAGTAAAGACCTTCAACTAGATAGAAGAATTCAGTTTATCAAGAGCATTCACAGACAGATCATAACTGTGGATGGTAAAATGCACAACTACTGAGCTATAACAGAACTTTCTATTGTACAAGAACAATAGCTGCTTTTCAACAATTCGTAACCTTGTTACTATGCCATCGATTGGCTTCAAAATTGATCACCTCCATATGCCTCAGTGCAGACAATTTAGAGGCCAAAGGCCAGGTTTGCAACAGCCATAAGTTGACATATCAACACTACAGTCAAAATAGCTATGCTGATTTCCACCAGCTAAACATGAGAGCCTGAGTCTCAAAGTTCACCTGCTTCTGTGCTGTGTGGGTAAAAAAACAGTGCTATCACTTTCGAAAGGGAAAACTTTGTTCAACTGGATAAAGAGATTTTGTGCTTAGCCTTTTCAGAAAGTTTCACCTTTAGCTATAGACTAAATCTGAATGTTGGAGAGGAGGAAAATAGCAGCCCCAAAGGTATCTTTTTTCAGCATGGTATGACTATGTGGCATTAAAGGATTAGCATTGCAACTGATTTGTGAACATAATTGTTGATTGCTACCACAGTAAGTTCTTGCAGAACTAAAAAACCATTGGCAACAAGTCTTTCCTACTTGCAGAGGAATGAGAAACAGAGTTTAGTTATAACAAAAGTTGCCTTTCCAGTCTTACAAAGGCAACAAATGCTAAAGCAATCACTGCTATCGAGAGTGTGGCAGTTCCTTTTCCCTGAAAATCACATATAATTAGCAACTTTCTTAAGGACACCTCAGAACCGGGCTCCACAGCTGCTGTTTGTCAGAGAGTATCAAATCACATCCAAACAACAGCAGACCATGCTGCTCAGCCATTGCTGCTGAACAGCTGTGAGCCAAGCTCCTTGCTACTGCTGGATGAGGCAGCAGCCCCAGTAGGAAGCTCCATGACCTGTTCTCCCAGAAAAGGTCAGCTCATAGCATAAGAAACAGGGAAATTCCAGTTCTCTGGCATCTCCTGATTCCAGTTTTCTGGCATTTCTTAGATGGAGAAGGTATGTAGACCTATATTTTCAAATGTGACTATGGGAGCTAGACATACAAATCTGGACAAGCAGTCCACATTTCCCCTAAAGACAACTTTAAGATCTCTTTTCTTTTATGTATTTAGGAGTGAAATCATTGCTTCACTTAGGTCAAGTAACACACTTGATGAGACAAATGGAGCAAGGGTTCAACCCTAAAGCTCTTTAAAAGCTTTCATAAGATCCTTCCATAAGAATGTCTGGAAAGGCAATACCTCTGTATGCTTAGGACTGATGTTTTCCAAAAACACTTCTCCTAATGTTGGTGAATATTTACAGCCCTCAGCACAAGTAATTAGGATGGACTATGCAGGAGGAAGCTAGAGTAGTTAAAAGTCCCTCCCAACATACAAAGAGAAAGATCATCCAGTGGTTGAGTTGTTCTAGGAGGACTTTGTGAGACCTTCAGCCCTAGTTTCCTCAGTTACTTTGGGTAGATCACTTAATGAGGCATTCACATAGAAAGCTAATCTCCATAGGCCCTTTCTGTCGTCAGAGAGATAATCTCCTCTTGAGGGCACTTCAGAACAGATGCCTAGTTTAACTATTTAAAATTGTCCTCAATCTCTCTGGGTGTGTCAGTTTCCAGCTTCATAGTGGAGATCCTAACATGCCCTTAACTTCCAACAGCGTTCAGAGGATAATACACCGAAGACTGCAAGGTGATTTAACACTACAATAATAAAACTCCCTGCAAGACACGATGTACAGAACATGCCAGGCAAGTTTGTGATATATTTCTAACACATTCATTAACAGGCCCCAAAATGACTGTCTAGCAATTGCAAAGGGTGTTGCGATCACAGTAGACAGGAATCCTATACAACTAAGAGGTGGTAAAACCCATTTTGCTGAGCCTTGCTGTATATTCGATGACCTGCTCTGGTGTGGAGTTCTCAACACAATACTAATGGATGGGAATAATCATTCTGACAGTGATGATTCAGAACAGAGCTCCCAACTCTTGCTGAAATAATACATGCTACCCATTCATCATCACCAGAGAATTAATTTTATTGTGAAGAATAGAGTGCAATAGGCTGTTGTGCTGCACATTTCCTTGTCTATTACAGAAGCTCCCACGTAGCTTTCATGAAACTTTTAAACTGAGGCCTTCAGTGAGACAAGAAAAATTCTCAAGATTTGTGATGCTATCAGGAGAGCAGGCACTGTCAGAAAGCCTAAGACACAATGGACTCAGAGATAAATTTCTATGCAGAAATTTGGAGAAGGGTCCTCCTGAAACCATGACCTGTCTGAATTCAAGCTCCTGAAAAAACACTTCATATCATTTCACCATATTCAGGTCTGAAAATGAGGAAAACATTCCTAAAATGTACAGATTTTCAAGATGACAAGCCAGGACAACTTTCCCACAGGCAGACTCAAAAGGTACTATTTTAGGGGCCAAAGGTCAGGGAAATCTCTGCATCACCAAGTTTACAGTTAGAGCCTGCTTATCCACTTGACATATATGTTCTAACGCTTTTGCATTTTCCCCCTATCCCACACTTATTTTCTGCTCTTTTCTCCTATCTCCTTTCCCCGATGTTTTCAAGTTCCTCTCCCTTTCTCAGGTTGCACCCGTGTCTTGTCTGTCATGCATAGTCTTATTCGTATGTTTTAAAGCCAGAAGGGACTTCTCTGATCATCCTTTCCAGTCGCCTGAAAACCCCAATCCACAGAAACTTTCCCATTGATTCTGGCAAGAAGCCACAACCAGTGGCTGAACCAGAGCACATTTTCAAAGAAAGGCTGTCAGCTTCGGTTTAAGCACTCCCCAGTTGTAGAGATCTATGCTACGTCAGTGGTTTCAGTGGTTAATTACCACGGAGGTTAAGAATTTTTCACCTTATTTGAGCACAAACTTTGAATTCCTTTAACATCCAGCCACTGAATCTAATCATGCTTTATTTTCTGCTTAAAGGGTCTTCTGCTGATAGAAACCCTCTTTCTGAAATACAATTTTGTACCTGTTCGAGTCTCTCTTTGTACCACTTTAATTTCTAGAGCCCAGTATTTTGTCATGAACTCCCAACACTTGGAGCCAGGGAGGGGAGCAGGGTGTTTTCAATAGCCTCTAACAAGATCTGGCAGATGGCAGATTAGTAGCACTGTCTCTTAGGGATGTGGCCAAGGATGTTAACTTCTGGGTTCAAGACTAAGAATGGGAAAGGGTTGGGGGCAAGAATGATGAGATGAAAGGACAGAGGACCTTCTGACCAAGATGTGCACACATAGGGTGGCTCCTCAAGGTGAGTGAGGATTTTGCTGGTGGTGATTCCAGCAGCTGGTTCCATTGCAGGGAACTGTGACAGTCCTGTGCTCAGATGTAGCGGCAGTGCAGCTGTACAGCCTGTGGGCTTTTTACTTGCAGCAGAAGGATAACTTGGACTCAGAACCATCCTGATTTAATCTAATCCAAATTCCTATTTAAATCAACTGGGTTAGAAAAAAAACAAACCCAGGTGTGGATATACCTGAAATCAGCTGAGATAAAGCAGTATCTATTAAGGGAATAAAAATTCTTCTCTGGATCCTAGCTTGCAATGCTACTAAAGTTGGGCTAGATAAGTGATCCACATGTCTTGAAACGACTACCTGAAGCAGAGGCTTGTAGGGCATTTATGCAAGCTTCCAGGCAACAGTGAGAGTAGGCAGGTCTTCTCCTGGGGAGAAGGGGGCAGGAGAGGAGATGGCAGGGGTCATAAGTAGATGTGGGAACTTGACCTGTCAGAGCCAGGCTCAGGCCTTGAAACACCAGGAGCCCACTTCTGTGATGACAAATTTGCTCAGCTCAGGAAACTTTTTAGTTCCAGCAGCTTGCTGTGGTGTATGAAACAAAGAGTCAGTAACTCAAACAGGAACTGCAGTATTGCTTCCTGTGAAACCCCAGGGGATTTGTGGATCATTCAGTGGTCTTCAGTGACACTTCTATAGCTTCTTAATTTATATAACATACCGATATATTTTTTTAATTATATCAAGGGCTGCTAGCTTATTGCTGCAGGCAGAGATGAGTGAAGGACAAAGAACACACTGGACAGAGCACCCTGGCAGCTGGCTTAACAAAGGCAGGTGATGTGAAAAAAAATGCTACAGTTGGATCAGACTGAAGCAGAGTAATGAAATAAAAAGCCCAAAGAAAGCTTCTAACGACAAGATGGAGCCCTGAGTGTTTCCTCACTTCATTAATTATAGGAATAATAATAGGATTAGACTGGTAAGGGAACTCCAAGATATCGGTTGTAAATAATATTTGTGGGTGAGGCTACTTTAGGAGTCCCAAGGGGATACGTATCTCTGATTAGTTTTAAGTCAAAGCATTAAGTCCATAAGGTCTTTTCACCCTATTCTGTCTGCAAGGCCCAGCAAGAAAGTCCTCTCTACTTGCCAGACTTAAGTGAGAATCCAGGGAGGGCTTGAATTCATGCAACAGAGGGCTTCGGGTCACTCCAGCACTTGCCTCTGAGCTCCTAGTAGGACAACTACTTTCACCTACAGTCATGAATGGCTAGTGTATGGTTTGAAAGAGCTGACAGGAAAGCCTTCCACAGACTTGGCACAGTAAAAACACTGCTGCCAAATGCAGGGTGTTGCTTGCACAAGTCCTTATAACCTCCAAATCTGACAAAGACCTGAGGGAGAAGGAGCCTAAAGTTCAAAGAATTTCCCCATTCAAGGCTTTAAATGCATCTGAGATGTCAGAAATGTTGATGGGCAGAGGCCCTGGTACAATCAAGTGGAGCTTTGCAACTGATTTCAGTAGGGCTACGATTTTACCTCCTGAGTCTGCCTCTCACCCTCATTCTCAGCAAATGCTTTTTGGCTGGAGAACGAGCACAATAAAGAAAGGACAAAGCAAACATGAAAACTAAGGCATACCTTCAAATTCATATTCATTTAACTGAATTACAACAATTTTCCAATAAGTTAATTTCTCATTAAAGTGAGGAACAAACAGTGAGTCTAACTGGCCTCAGACAGACCTAGTATAAGTAAATGAAGTGTAAATTCCTACTGCTTCCAGCTCTGTCAAGACACCCCTGTTCTGTCCATCGATATCCTCTAGTATTTCTTCCCACTCCCCATCTGCTGATGTAGCTAAGCCCTGAAGAGAAGAAGTTGCTATTGCCTATGAATTTTTAATGTAGCAAGAAAAAAACTGCAGGAAGAAGAATATTTGGTGGCGTTTACTCCCTGTGATCAAAGGCATTTCATGTCTCTTGTGTGATATTATTAGGAACACAATACAAAGTGAAAGCAGTGTTCAGACTGAGGTCCCTATTCAAAAAAAAAAAAAACCTCCACTTTCTGCAGAGTAGAACGCAAGAACCAGCGCTGGCAGGAGGCTCATATTCTTATATCATCTCCTGCCTATGTTTATCTACAGAGACTTACATGACAGAAAGAGCCTAGCAGGGTCCTTAAATCCAGTCCCCTTGTATCACAAACACAGGACACTTCCACTCCCCACAGAACACTTCTCAACACCCAAAAGTTAATTTGCCAGCAGTAGGAGGCCCAAACCTAAATATATACTGTGGCATAGAGATAGTTATATTTTAGGTCTCTGCTGTCAACATTATTTTTTTTAAAATAAAACTCCCAAGTGAGAGAGGAAAAAGACTATGCCAGAGAGAAAGGCAGAAAGTCACCTGCTAGTAGGACTAGGGTGAAAGTTCCCTCATACTCCCAATTCCAGAGATTATTTTAACACTGAGAACGTGCTTGGGAGACACCAAGCAATCACCTAAGAGAATGTAACGCCAGAGTGCTTACATGCTCTGTCTCTGTCCTGTCACTAGGTGGGGCAATCCTGCAGTACTAAGAGGCAGAAGAATACCTTACAAGAGGGTCTGTTAAGCAGCAAGTGAGGAGAAAGGGAATTTTTAGCTAGTAGAAAAGCAGATATTGGGTCTGAAACTGATTGGAACCTCTGGAAGTCTGGAAAAAATCAAGGTCTTTTTCATTCCTGATGTACAAAACAGACTATATGCACCAATAAAAATTCCATAAAAAGCTTCTCACTCTGACTTCAAACAAACTCTCTGCATATCCCTGACAAACATACACACACAAAATATTCCACTAGGAAGAATATTCACTACCTGAATGTGCTGTAATTACAGATTGCCCCATCTTTCTGCCATTATTCAATCAACAAGAAAAACTCAGACACCAAAACATCAAACTGATCAAACATCCAGCCACAAGCAGTATATCTCATGCAGATCCCCCCTACCGTTGCTCAGGAGCTTCTGAAACAATTCTGGCAATTGTTGGTAACTGTTTGATGAGTGCTTCACAAAAAAAACGATGGCTTGTTCACATGATAACTATAATGGAGTTGAGGACGCATTGCTCATACCAGCTGAAATTGTTCAGCCTCTGTTTCATGGCTGAAAGATTGAGATATATGTAAGCAAGGCTCGAGGCTCAACAAGCACCAAGGATACCTGTGCAAAAATATTTGCCCCCTAAGTCACAACTGCTGATACTACAGGACTCGTGATTCCTCAGTGTAAACCATCATGCAAACATCTTTGCACTGACACGACAAAACGCAAAGTCAAGGGAACTGCAGTTGGAATTGAAGTAAAATTTCAGAATCTCAGTAAACACAATTTTGCAAATGAATGTGACAGCAGCCATGCAGATGTTTACAGAGGTAATGGAAACACTCTGAACAGCCCCTGTTGCGTTTCTGTCATTTCAATCCAGACAATGATGAGGGCTCCTTACTGGACTGCTCTTTCTAGGTCACTGTGCAAATACAGAACTGCTGACTGAAGCAAAGGAAGACCACATACACTGAAAAATGTCCAAAGGAAACTGGAAGAAATCAACACTTAATGGACAATGTGGTAACAGTCCCTTGAAGCTTTACAATAAGAGTGTTCCACACAGCAGGAGTTCTGCTGTATACATAGAAAAGTGAGAGTTCTTTGGATGAAGTGTCTTGCTCTTGCTGGCACAATACATTGCACAAAGGATTTAGGTTTCACACAAGGCAAACTCTTCCCCATTCCACTTGCACAGCACAACAGAACTATGGGTGCAGGACCAGGTATTAAAAGTCCATAAGGAAAGGAACTCCAGGAAGGGACAGGATACAGTTCACTGAGGAAAGGGGGATGTGACACCATCATGATACATGTGTATGTGTGCTTGAACATGCACATGTGCGTGTGAAATGAGGCGGGCATATATGATATTCCAACCTACTGGGATAACTCAATAGTGGAAAGATAGTTTTAAGCTCCATGATCCTTCTCCAGGGAATAACACATACAAGGAAACAAAATAAATCACTATAGGCAGAAAGGACAGCAAAAATCTGTCTCATCTGGAGGTCAAGTCTTTCTTACAAATTTCAGCATTATTTCCAAGCTTTCCAGAGATCTCCTCATCCCCAAGAGGCAATCTGAAGGCATATTCACTGAGCATCCTGGCAAGGACAGAGTGGAATCGGAATTGGGGTCAAGATCTCAATGTCTGAGGAACATGCAGTTTACTTTGCAGTAGATATATTCAACTCCCAACAGAAAGATTCAAGATGTCACCAATACTGGACAGATGATCCTTAGTTCTGCACCCAGGAGCTTTTATGAGGTGAAGCTGGGGACCCTTGTTTCTGTAATATCTTTCCATAAAGCTGCTATGTGTTTAAATAGCACTACAGGAGATGAATGGGTTTGAGTATATATACAGAGACGTATTTTGTGGTTGGAATATGGAGCTAATGAAGCCATAATGGCAAACCCAAAAAGGATGTGCAAGCTGCTCAACTTTGTCCTTGACTGCTGGATTAAGGGAATCAGACAGCCTTCCCCAGCAGGTTATGGCTCTCATCTCCCCTGACTATTTTGCCATCCCGGGAGAGAATGTCATATTCTAGCAAACCACAGAAAGGTGCAAAGCTGTTTTGATGACTCATCTGGCAACCTCAGCAAGTAAGTCACATTAATACTAAGTTAGAACAGTAAATGCTGGAAATTTAAGGTAAAGGTTAATAAAGTGTAAGACTAGGAAGGGTTTCAGAAAGAAAAGCAAAACATTCACTATTGTCTGTAAACTCCTGTTCTCCTGCTGTGTTAGATCTGATAGAGAAATGATTAATGCTTTCTGATTATATAATAAAACCAATGTAAAATTTAAAAAGGGAGAACAATTAAGAAATTTTTTTTTTCTTGTTCCCTCACCAGACCTTCCTGGAATGGAATAAAAAAAGTCCACAATAAGCCTTGTATTCTTCAAAAGAAGGAAGACTCCAGCCAGGGACTACATTTAAGATTTTAACTTGGTATAGAAGTTCTTTCGAGAGAATTATTCGTACTTGCCCTGTTCATAGCAGGATTTAGGAAGTACAAAGAACATGTATTAACCAGGTAATGTGTATTAACAGCTTAGCCTGAAGAAGGTAGTATGTTTTCAAGGTGTATTAAAAATCAGTTAAACCTTAGGCTACTTCCCCTCATTATACTAAATGTATGTTAAAGTCATACTGCCTTGTTTTCATTAGGCTCTTAATGCATGCCCCCAAAGGCTACTTCACCTTAAAGCTCCTGCGAGAAAGCTCTAATAGTTTAGCTATGTTGGCAAACCTATGAAAAGCTGACACGATGCTGCTACTTCTGTAACTTACTTCATATCTTTCCGTTTCCCAAACACACACTCCTAGCAAAAAGATTACAAGGCCAGAGCACTGATCTGCTCTTTGGCTCGCATAGTGTCACATTCAGCATCACACTGACTTATGATTATGATTACAGTAGCAACAGTTTATACGTGGACCAGAGTGAGCCTTGATACAGGAAAGCGGAGGCCTACCAGTAGGCTGGCAGATACAGAGATGCTGCATGGTAATTCGAAGAGACAAACTGAGGCTCACCCTGAAATTGTCTTGCTTTGATTCATGACTTCTGATCACTGGGTAGGAAAGAAAACATTACCTGTCCCAGGACTTCGTAAGTCCAGATTCATTTCTCTTTTCTAAATGAAAATGTTTGTCAAGATTACCCCAAAGCTGCAAGCTGCTTTTAGATGACCCAAGATACAGTTTTCAGTGCTTCAGTTTCTAAAAGAAAATCCCCCCTCAACTCCTGAACAAAAACACTTTAAAGATACCTGCTCTCCCTTCAGAGTATGAATTTGGTCCATGTACATTCTGCACTTCCCTTGCACTGCTTCCCTCCGAGCAACTCACTGAAGAGGGAGTGGTGTCCTTCCTTTTGCCCTTTCACTATATATGTTTGCCCTGCTTTACAACTGACTTGCACAAAGAACCATCAGGCTCTATCTAGGAAAGGAAGAATAACTGAATAACTGCAAATAATCTTTTTAAAAGTCTCTTCATTCATAGGCAACAGCTGAGAAGTAACTGCAGTGATAGGACCAATCTTTCTGCTTCATATTAATAAAACTCTGCATAATATTACTGCTTGCTGCATCAAGTGCTTTTAGGTACTTACGTTTTTTTTTTCTAAAACATAAGAGATACATGTGAGGAAGGACCTGGATGTTTTAGTCTTTACATCATACACTTTGCCCCATCATGCTGCACTGAGGAACTAAATATCTTCTTTGGAAAAAGAAAAAAAAACAAAACAAAACAAAACAAACAAAAAAAAAAAAAAACACAAAGCAAGCAAAGAATGTAAATGGGGAAAAGTAAGTTAGGATTTTAAACACCTTTGTGTTTTAAAAGTCTGACATATCATTTGCTAGGCCACAAGGGAAGGATTTTTCCTCCAAAGAATTATCACTGTTAACCTGGTATTTTCCTTTTAAGGAGACAAATTGCCCAGTGGCAGTCTTGAAGAGTCACTGCTTGCCCTCAGTTTGTTGACATACAGAAAAACAAAGCTGTGACAGTGAGAGAGTGACTTTCCAGTGCCACCTATGTCTTTATGTCTTCTGCAAGTGATTTTCCTCCAAAAGGCATAATGCAATTACAAAGTATTCTGCATGTCTTCACCTTATAGAAACCTCACAGGAAGAAAGAACTTGCCTTAAAATGCAACACCTCCTTAGCCGAGTTACTGTCCACTGCTCTCTAAGGTGTTTCCTGTGTGGCAACTTGGAATGGCCTAGTTATATGAATACTGTTAGCCCATCCCCAGGGATGTCCTGGTCACACTTGGTTAGGAGCTCAGGTCACCAACAGTTGATCAGTTTGGTCACACACCTTTCTTTGTCTTCAGTGAAGTCAAAGCACTTATTTCTGCCAGGGAACAGAATACTCTGGATAGGGGGTAGGTGGTACACATTGTTTTTCTGGTCCTAATTTCTCCTGTAGGATATGCATTAGGCTCCAACCAGTACTTAAGCTGCTTTGGCTGTGTCTCTCCAGGTATCTCTCTTTGCCTGGGCACCACAGGTTAGCTACCCATCTTTCGCTGGGTAGTTTTGCAGGGATAGATCTAATATAGCCATGGGACTCCAGTGACATACCACTGGCCCTACCAGGGTTGTACTCAGCCAGGTAGAATGGTTGAGAAGAGAGAAGAGAGCTGACATCCTTAAATTACAACTCCCATGAGAGATAGTGGTAGTGCCAGGTAAACAAAGTTCACCTACAAACTGGTTGAGAATGAAACAGTTCAGCTGAGTTGGTTTGAACTGACTGGAGAGATACTTCATTTAGATCTTCCCAGAGAGGGAATAAAAATGTAATGCTAATAAATAACAAAAACAGCAGTAATAAAGAGGTAAAAATCACATCCTTCCCAAATTTATGGAAACTGCATTTACCATTTAAACATACAGGGTATCTAACCTTTGCTACCAGTTCCCACCGCTTTCACATAGCAATGTGAAAGCTATTCCATCTCTTTTCTTCATTACTTCCCTGATACTAATGTCTTGTACAAATACAGGTAGGTTTGAACTTCCATCAGAGACTTGTAGCATCTGTTCAGCATGGAGAAGACTTTATTTTTTTCAAAAAAACAAACAAACAAACAAAAAAAAAAAGAAAACAAAAAAAACCCCTAAATGCCTATCATCTGATTATATCTGTGAAAGCTGTGGACTGGACATCATATAAAAAACACTGCCAGTTGAAAACTGGCAGTCACTCTGTTGGTATGACAGAATAATTAAAACAAGTATAACCATAATTAGCACTTCTGTAGTTCTTTTCATCCATGAATATCAAAGCACTTCATAGAAACAAATGAGTCTACCTCCATTTTTAATCCTGAGCTCAGAAAAAAAAAACAGATTTTTTTTTTCTTGTGGAAAATTCCAGCAACTTCATCATAGGGTTTTCAACCTAAATTAGAATCAAGAGTTGAAATATTTTTTAAAATTTTCCAAAATGAAGAGTGCTTAAAAACAGGCAAGGTTGATTAGAAAATTCCAGCATTTTCAACTGAACCAAAACATTTTGCCATTCTACATTTAGTGCATTTTGTTTGGAGTGTTTTCTGCAACACATGACATCTGCCTCTGGGAAGGGAATGCCTCAGGGGAGCTGTAGTTTAGGATTCCCCTCTGAACTTGATAACTCTATCAGTTAGCTGCTACCTGTCCCCATCCTCTCTCTAAGGCTGGGACTGCCCGTCCTACTGTCCTGCAGAAAAATTCATCAGACTATTCCTTCCTGCCTCTACCGAATTTCTTTCTGAATAGGAAGTACTGACAGCAGCACAGAGGACCAGACAATTTAGAAAGAAGTAAAGATAAAACCCAACAGCCCCAATGGGCAATTTCATGCTTTAGAAACTAGCTCAGCACACCTCCTATGAGTCAGTAAAGCAGTCGTGCAACAGATCGGACTTTTTGGATTACCACTGTTTCGGTGTGATTTCTTTCCGGTCAAGCCTGTGTCTGGGAAGCTGAAGGAGCCGTTTCTGTTGCTGGCTCCCTTGGTTTGTGCCTGCAGTTAATATGGCCATTCTGTCCATCCGTCTGCAGCTCACAGCTTTGCTCTTTCCATGACCTGCATCTCCAACTGCTCAGGAAAAGGAGGACAGGTCATAGTCAGCAGAAGATACTGCTGCTGGAGCCCTGAGGAAGACTGAAATGACAGCTGCTCACAGACCTCGTGCCTTAGACTAAAGGTGCTCCTAAAACTTGACGGATGTTTGTGAGGGGATACACACAAGTCTTCTGTGACAGGCACCCTCCTCCAGGCGAGTTGCACAGTTTTGCAACGACCCAGGTAACCACTCAACACTTACAAGGGCACAGGTCTCTTCTCCACTACGCATGGGAAACGTGCCAGGGACCAGCGGGATTCCCGAGACACTGGTGCTCATCCAGGGAAGTCCATTTATGACCTTACCAGAATGGGCCTGAACATTGCAACACTTCTCTTGCTGTCCCCCCATAAATACACAGAGGAAGTTTCTCACGATGATCCCAACCACAAGAACAGGTGAGGGTGGCTTTGCTGACTAGTCAGGCAAGACACAGCTGACTAAACTTTTGTTGCATTCTCAAATTTGCCCCTTTAACAATTTCAGAGTGAGAAGCTGCAGATTCATGAGGGAGAAACCAAGGGGCACCAGTTAACATTCCTATTAATTTAGCTAATGTTACTAAAACTGAAGTAGATGTTTGCATAGGCACAGAGCACAAGGCAACCCAGTGGATATGAGGTTCAGCCTGTTGTCCATGGTCATACCTACAACCTGGCTAACTCTTTAAATGGCCTGGAGAAACAAGATGGCCTGAAGTAAACAAACATCACTGTGGGGAAAAACACCTCCGAAGTCTGCCCTTATAAACTTGCGATTTATGCAGATTTTAAAGTACAGTACAGATTTGTTTTTCCCCAGACACTTCTGATACCATATTCGACTGTAAAAGCTGACATAGGTTAAGGTATCTCATTTTTGGAGGCTAGATACATTACTCATTTAAATATATATCACCAATACTTATTACCTCAATATCTGAGTTACACTTGTAGTATAGCTTAACCTCACCCAGTGTTACCATTCAAAAACAATTCCTGCAACAACTCAAGTGTTCTTGTGTAAAAGTGGGGGTGGGGGGAAGGGTTCTTCTTCTTCTTCTTCTTCTTTTTTTCTCTCTCTCTACCTACAGGAGTCTGGAATTTTCTGGGTAATAGCTTAACTCTGAATATGCCTCAAACTTTTTCATGTTCCTACTTCCATTTTCTCACTGCTGAAGAAGGGAATAGGACTCTCCCCATCCTCACCTGTAAGCAATATACTCTGTCATTCAAATTTTGATAGCTGCTAAGGAATGGAGGAAAAAGATGATAATTCTCTAATGACTTGGGATAGTGATGGAGAGTGGTCAGATATTTTTCAGTTTTAGGAGAAAGTTATCACTTACTCCTTATGCAATTAAGGGATGATTTTATTTTAAGACTACATACACTGTATAAAGGCTGTGTTTGCACATGTGGCAAGCAAAGAGATGATTTGAAAAATCTCTTACATTTTTAGATTTAACAAGTGCATGATGCCAGAGTCAGATCTTTATTTCTCAGCTAATAAACAGGAAACAAATCCAGATACATGGAAAAATGTTGTATGCTAAATGGATTAATCTACATCCCTCTGTCAAAACATAAATAATGTACTGGGACAGTGTCACCTTGTGGTTGTTTGCAGATATAGCGGCCAGAGGGGGGATACTCTTTGTATCTAATCCTCCCTGCCCCTGCCCTAAATACACTCACTCCGAAATGTTCAGTCCTAAAACCTTCCTTTGGGATAAAACAGACCCTCTATGATTCACCCCACTGCAACATCCACGCAGGTATTAGCAGCTGAAATATATAATATAGTGTGAAATTCTCATAGAGATATGACAGCATTAAAACACCTGAGCCAACTTCATAGCTTCCACTGACTACAGAAATCTGAGAGGGAGAGATGGGCGAGGAAGGAAGATGATAAGTTAATAAAAACTGAGCTGCCAGGCTGAGCCATGAAATGCCACTTGTCCCTTACTGAGTCTCCCACCTGGCAAGGTGAGTTCCAGAACCTGGCATATCTTCTTGCTCCTAGCACTCTAATCCTTCAGAGGAAGTGGATTTTGAAAACTCTAGTGTGTAGAAGAGGAAAAAACAGAGCCCTAATTCAAAGTTAGTACTAAGCAAGGAAATTCAGACACCAAACTGTGTTCTTAATGGAGAACTAATGGATGTTAATTAACCACCAATTGACAAAGAACATATTTACTGTAGTTTAACAGCTCTGCAAATAGACACAAACTCATTTACACATGTTTAAACCTTAATAAATACATTTGCAGTCATTGGCCGCTTAAGTTGATGTTCAAACTGTCCCCTATAGTAAATCTAAAGGGTACATTTGGTTGCAAAAGTTATTGCACATTAATTAAACATTAGCTCATTGCAGAAAAAACAAATAAGTTGATGTTAAATGACCTCTTTCATCAATACTGCCTTATTACACAGCTATTTAAGAGCTGTATGCAAAAATGAAAAAAAAAAACCAGCTTTCCCTCTCCACTTTCACCTGCAGCTCTGCATCATGCATGTATGTGCGTAGGGCCTCCTGATAAGGGAGAGCTCCTCAGTGGTCCTGTGCCTGGTGGTGAGGGCCAGGGTAACATTGATTTACCACGGGCAAAGCTCCAAACAAGATATTTCTGAGAGCGATCTGATGGTGGTGAACATGCAACCAGATTTGGAAAAGTCATTCTGAGCAGAAGATATGTGATGGAAGAAGGCGTGCTGACACTTTTGAGGAAAGATGGTGGAAAGGATATTATGATTTGTTTCAACCAATCTTGTGAACCTTTTACTCAGTTTCAATCCTGTTTTTTTCCTATTTGGACAGTCTCATCTCCCTTTCTGCTACTACATCAAATGCCCATTCAAAGTGGTGCAGGAACCTTTTCTGCAGCTCTCACCATGATCCAGCATCCCTTCTTTTCCTCTCATCCCATCTCTTAGTACATGCTTTATTGTTGCTTTTTATCTAGATCCATATATTCTGCTTTGCAAACCACTCCATTAGTTTTCCAAAGGTCTGTCATAGGGGTTAAGTCATTAGTGTATGTAAAATGATTTGAGATCCCCTCACAGAAAATGCTAGATGTAGATAACACCAAGTGTTTCATTTAGACATACTTCTTATAAGAATACATAGTATAAAATTAAGTCAAATTGTATTTATCCCAGGTTGCTTCATTCTCCAATGCCGTTGCAGAAGCCTCCAGCCGAGGGAGCTTAAAATAACTAATAAAACCTTTACTTTCAAGAGACAAGCTGACTTAATTACGTCATCATTTTGTACTTTATATAAAAAAGTAAAACCTCAGAAGGAGGAGAAAAGGAAATAATCAGCATTCATCAAATGGGAAAAGTCCAAATCAAATGGTGAAAAAGTGTTTTCAGACTTTGCAGAGAATACGAATAGTGAGAAATGGGTAACAAATTGAATTATGAAACACAAAATTTTCTCTGTTCGCACAGCTCAGGCAACACTGTCTGGGGCCGATTTATTATCAGGCTCAACAACAAATAAGCTCACATGAGTCCCGCACTGAAATAACCTTTACTCATTTCACAGTAAACCTACCATAGGGGTCCGGTAAGCAAAGATGAATTATAGCTGCCTGTCAGAAATAATGATGATAATCCTTTCCACTCCTACAGCATCTGTAGATTACAAAAACCTTTGCAGACAATACAGAAATCTCACATACACCATGCAAGGTAATAAAAATATGTAATAGATGGAGAAACTGAGGCTCAAGTAGAAGGAGTGAACTGGCCCAGAGTCACAGCGCAGCTTTGATCTCTGTCCTCACCTTGGGCCACATCTCATCAGAGTGGAAATAACTCTGCTATTTTCAGCAGGGTTCTTCAGTTTTATACACCTTTGCCATCACCTCACCACATGGACTGCCACAGCACTTAGGCTCTGCAGTTAAGGACCTGGGCCCTCTTGTGCCAGGTGCTAGACAAAACACTAAACAAAAAAAGAATATCCCTGTCCCAGAGTTGAGACTGCATCCCTTTGTATTTGGTATGATAACTGTACCTGCAGAACATTGATGTTTACCTCCTGGCACAAGATCCATGGGTCTGAGGACCTCAATGGCTGGGGCGAGTTTTCTCTAATTTTAAGGGTATATATTTCATTCCAGTGACTGAGCCTAAGCATGAGCACAGAGGCTGAGCTTCCTCTACCAAGCTGAGCAATTTACTCTTCAGCTTAGGTGAGACAGACCCTGTGGGAACAGAAGAAGGTATGAAATACAGTAAAAGCTTATTTACAAATCCTTGTGCGCAAGAGTATGGGGGAATTTGTCTCCTGTAGTGCCTGAGCACACTGCACATTTCCTGAAATCCTAGCTAGTCCACAGGAGTTCCTCCCAGGCAGCCATAGGCTTGGCTGTGAATGCTTCCCTTATGCAACCATCATGCCCAAACCAAACCTTTCCTAACTGTGGCCCTTGCTCACATCCAGCTTTCCTGCTGAGGCTGTAAGATTAATAACAACAAAGATGCAGAACTATGGCAATGCATCCAGGAAAGTAATACCTCTGGATCCGGTGTGCTTCAAAGGTATCAATCTGCTCTACCTCCACAGAGCACAACTCACATGGTAACTGTCAGGTAAAGGCATCCAAGGACAGCTGTGCCAAGGTGCCATTTTATTCTCAGCTACAGGCAATCATAAAATCCCTCCCTTTCCCCAAATGGTCCAATATTCTCCACTGCAAGAAAGAAACAGCTGTCAGAACTGTCCTTGCCTCCTCCCAGGAAAAGGAAAAAAAAAAAAAAAAAAAAAAAAAAGAACAGTAGGGAACGGGGTAGGGGAGTCTATTTTGGTATCATTGGTTTCATTTGGCTTCATTAAAGAAATTGGTACCTGGACTCAATTTTAGAAACCCAATACCAAAGTGACTGATGGAGCAAGTAGTGCCGCGGAGCCAGAGCCAGAAACTGCATTACAGGCTTCTGAAAGTGGTCTCTGGCAAGATCTATGCAATGAAAAGACATTATGGCTTTGCCATACATTACACACAAATTAGAAGAGGCTGGCAATCACGCAACTGGCATATCAGCAATCACCCTCACAAGACATGGAAAGCAAGGCTATTCATCCTCAACCAGGCACAGGGGTGGGGATGGGAAGGACAAGGCTCCAGCAGTATACTTGTTCACCTCCTTTCCTCTCCTAGTCACCTGCTGGGGTGGAATTCTCTCCCCACTGCCCATCCCCTGCTATTCTTATCTCATTTTTCAGCTTTTCAAGAATGCGTGATCTTTTTGCCTGCCCATGCAAAATTCCCTTCAAGTGTCTGTTGTTCTCTACCTCTCCTCCTCCCCCAAAGCATGCTCCTCTCAGTGGTGGGTAGTTGTAGAATATGCACGACAAAGTATCTGTCTGCAGGAGCTCAGCAGCGATAGATGCAGCCAGCTGGCTGGCCAGCCGGGACTTCACCTGTTTTGCTGTTGATGAACTACTCTTTCTGTATGTTAATTGTTCTTAATGTTTTCTTCCTTTCAGGCAGCCACCTCCTCTTTAACCTTCTGGATTTTCTCTGTGCTGTTTGGTCTACAGAATCTGCACCAAGACACCTTGAGACCGGCTGCACACCAATGACAGAAGACAGATGACAGCCTCCTGCTCACTGCCCCCTCCACTGGTAACTATTTTCGAAGTAATGAGTACTAATAATCTGGGGGGATGTTAGGGAAAGTAACATTCATCCTTGCTTTGATTTCTGCTCTTACAGTATCTTGGAGATTTCAGTAGGACTCAAAATTTATATGGTGCAAAGAGGCAAGAAGACACAGACACTTAAGTAAGAGCTCTTGCTACTAGGTTACAACAGACTTGCCCAAAACCAAATGACATCTTGGAATTGGCACTGAGATGAGAGTTATGCTATTCCTTGCTCATGTCTTGTATTTCAAGCATATAAGCTGTCCAGAGAGTTTCTTTCAAACAAAAAACGCATTAATGCGTTTTGGCATTAATAAAGGACTGTGGTGTGGGTATCATACCTTTGATATTTCCAGATGTTCAGCCTGTTACCTAGCAAACATGCCACAACACAGCATTCTTCCACTTACAAGACTGCACAATGCAGCAGCCTTGAAGGGTTTCATGTGCTGACTGTGTCCAGACACAACACATCAGGACTAACATCTGCCTTTTCCACGACAAGTCATGGGCTTTTCAAACTCCCTACTCTCTGCAACACACCACTGTGGCATCTCAAGGAAGATGGAAGGCAGGGCACAGTAGGAAGCAGCCTAAAAAGAACTCTTAGCAAGGATGTTCAACACGGGCATTACCTTGGTCTTTGACTAATGCACCAAATCCATTGAATCTGATACTAATAAACTGTTTTTTTTTCCTACTGATTGCAGTGCTGTGGGCTACATGAGAAAGCAATGTCTTATTCAGTCTAAACTAGTTTGGGTCTATAAGGCACCTCCTGATCAAGTCCAGCCCCTTGTAATTTCCTCGCAGATCTATCTTCAAGCGCTTTCTTTCAATTTTGTCACAGACACTCCCAAAACCTGTGATGGGTGGCAAAGCACAAGACTAACAGGAGCTAAAGGAAACAAATCCTGCTCCTTTTTTCATGTCAGTAGGTGCACTATTGTCTTCTGGTGCAACAGACAACAGAATAGGCAGCATGGGATGTTATTCACTGGAAGTGCCTTGTGTAGCAAATACCAGTGATCATGGTCTGCTTTTCTCAACCCATGTTTCCCACCTGAACAATGGCTCTGTACAGCTAAGGGCACATGGTTAGGGCTACCACACAAAGAGATAGTGACGTTCCTCAGATAATCTCCTCCACTTACGGTGGTGTTTGTGCCTAGACCTTGGCAGATGGAAAACCGACTAAAAAGGAGAGTAAAGATCAAAGTAGGTTTAAGTGCTGCAGTAGTCACACTGACAGAACCAGAGAGAGGAGATGGCCATTCACTAAATAACAGCAGTGGCTGTTTTCCAGGTGAGATGTAAAATGGCTGTACTGCTGGAATCTGTAACAAAAAGTATATAGTGCCAGGGTAGATATTTTACCTTCTAACACTCATATGGCTAGAGAAAGGATGAGAAATGTCAAGCAAGGGCTGAAGGAGTTAAAGCCTGGTTAAAAGTGGTTAAATAGTAAAAGCCCAGCATTGAAGGACTAGGTAATTTCACTAGGATTAAAGATTTGCCCAGTGGTCAAGTGAAAATACTGAATCAGTGTACAGTGTTTTGGGCAAAAATGATACTCTCATGGGAGTCAGGAAGACCTATATTCTATACATAGGTGGGGGATATTAGTTATAGAAGAGGGATAAGGGGCAATTTCACCTTTCTAGGCACCAGGTTGCTATACAGGGCCACAGCAAATGTGATATTCTGGAGTCATACAAAATTCAGAGACTGTTATATTGAGATGTGACAGATGTTATGGAAGCATGGATTATTCAAAGACCAGTGCATTAACTTTATAAATATTACATGCTTCCTTATGGATTTTTTAGTGATTATATTCTTGGCTGTATAAGTAAACTAAAGAACATCATCTGCACATCATAAAACATCCTGGAGTTAGTTAGGAGTTAACACAAGCCCTCCAATAAAGAAAAAACACAAGTAAAAAATCATTTAACTTTGGCCTATACGAAGAGAATGAAGACTAAAGATATGAAACAATATGAGTTCATGGCCTCTCTTATTACATGAGTCTAACTCAAACTACCTGCTACAGTCTCTTGGGGGATATAGGCTTTACCTGCACTGTGAGCATGGGAGTATTCCCCTGATCCAGATACAAGCCTAAACTGCAACAACATGCACACAGACCATTTGTTTTCCTTTTTTGGTTTGTTTGTTTGCTTTCTCAGGCGAAGGACAGGTAGGCAAGTAAGCAGATGAGAGCTACTGTGTGCTTGGGACAAGCAGGGGACCAGGATGCTCACTTGTGCCATCTGCTGCGCATGTCCTGAACATGAGATATCAACTTTGATGACAACCTGCTGAGCTTTATAGATTATTATTTTAAGTTGGGGAGCCAGTAATGGCAGCGAAGATGGTACAGAGCAGCTGCACAGCCTCGTCTTAGAGTAGATCAAGGGGACAAGCAAGATCTTGCTGAGAGTGAAGAGAGCTACCCCTACTGGCAGCACCTGGGATGGCCATGGGGTCTGCCTTCTGCTTACTCAACACAGCTGAATTTGTGGGTCTGAGGAGGCTTTAGCAGAGAGGGACTCGTGGCCTAGGAAATATTCTGCAAGACTCAAACCCACTCACAGCCTTACTGTGTGCCACATAATTTGCTGGCATCTGAGTCATCATTTACAGGTGTTATCATTTGCACAGGCTGCTGCTTTCCAAATGACCTCACCCTGACTTCTACTGCTACGCTAGTACCCATGCAAACACAAGCCTTGTCAGATGCTCAGACCCTACCCTTGGTAACGCCCTGTTTACATTATCGATCACATAACCACATCAGCTAGCAGGATGTAATTGCAACCACGCTCTTCCTCTGATCCAAAGATTTCCCTGAAGTTCATTAACATTTGTACTGTAACTACTGTTGAGCTTGCTACATTTCCAGTCAAGAATTCATACCAAATGAGGTTACCAGATAATGACTTAATAGCGAACATGGAGTAATTTATATATTGAAATTAAAGATTAAACCTTAATCTTAATTAAATCTCACAAAAGTTCAGTAAAGCTGCCCAAATTACAAGAAAAATAAAAAGATATATTGATTGTTTTAGAAATGGAAATCACATTTAATAAATACAGCAGTCAGCCATTAAGGGAGTGGGGAGATCAGAAAAAGCACTAACTGGTGATTAAAAGAAGATAAATATTTATTAAATGTTGCAGTGATTTATTAAGCTGTGTTGGGCTAAACAAATGTAATTTGATATCTGAATCATATCTCATTCTGATACAGCCTTCATTAAATCTGAAGTCTTGGCTTTAAATGGATATCATATGTTCCCTTCAGTTCTTAATCTCTTTGAAATATCAGTTTGATGCTGTGGAAGACATTGAAAGTCACAGAGACTTAAGCCTCCTGCGTATCAATGAGGTTGTTTTGCACTACAGGTGAGTAGGCAACTTCCCATTCCTCAACGCTTTCTTATCCAGGACCTGTTGCAACCTTGCACTGTCCCTTGCTAACAGGGCAGTGTTCAAATTTCAAAAACCATTCCGTCAAAAGACCAGACAGGGAGAGCACAACTTCTAATTTCAATCATTCCTCAACTTTCCCCTGCAGTATGCCAAAAGCCAGAGTGCAGGTGTGAGGCAGAATACCCCTCACTGGCTTTAAAGAAGGAAAGTCGACTGTCACGCTAATGCAACTACTGCCCAGCAGAACATTAGCTGAGGTCAAGTAAGTGAAAATATCTACCCTTTGTTGATATCCAGTAATTAGTCTAGCACCAAATAGCTCTGTTGATGCAACATTCAGGCTGAGATGATAATCACACAGGAGAGGAGAAATTCATTCTGCCAAGGTTCACAGAGCAACCTTATCTCAGGTCTCTTACAGACAGGGATGAGGGTCTTCTAGAGCATGATGTTGTGGGTGCCTGAGGTGTTTGAATGTGAACATTTCTCGAGGTTAGACAGCAAGTTGTCTTTCAGTCCTAAAGGCATTCTCTTGCCAGGCTCTCCTGTCACCCTCTATTTGGAAGAGGAGCTTTCTGTTGAAAATTACCAGTGTAAATGAATTTCTGTTGATAATTAAATTTGCACAGAGTTAAAATTATGTTACAAGAGCTCTTTCCCAGTGCTATCAGACTGCATTATAGACTAGCTAATGAGAATCATTGCCTATTACATCATGAACCTGAAAAAATGTTGCTTAACATCATCATTCTGGGGATCCCCCAGGAACTAGAGGGTGATTGCTGTTAACAGGAAAGGGGAGCTAGGCAAAGAAAACTACAGGAAGCCTTAACTTCTGGGAGAAGCTCTAGCTAGGTGTACCTGCTACTAACAAGCTCTCTCGGCGGTTCCTTCTGATCAGAGGGGGAGCCTTTGACCCAAGTGCCTCTTGATTAGGGTGGGTCAAGCACCCTGTCAGCCCATGCTATAGAAAGGCCTACTTATGAGCCAGGCCTAAAGCACAGCTCCTAGAGTGCAGGAAACAGAGTCAGCAGTGCGTGCAGAAGGGTGCAAGAAGGCATCTTGTTTCCAATCCTTGCAGTGTACACCTTCTCAGATATGGTTATGACATGCCACAGAGCACACCCCCTGGCTGTTGTCATTGCTGCATCAGCTTTGTCAGAGGCTTTGACCCAGACAGACCCTCTGACAGCAGATGCAGCTCTACAAGTCTCAGGTTGCAGGGAGTCCTTGGGGCCTCACCAGGAGGCCTGGATTGACAGGCAGCTCTCCTGCAGAAGAAGGTATATTGCTGTTGATGAGTTGCATCATCAGGTAAAGGAGTTATGGGAAGAAGTCAGTAGGCTACGTAGCATCTGAGAAGATAAGCAAGAGATAGGCAGGGTATTCTCAGAGACTATACAGCTCCAGGAGTCCCAACCCTCCACATCAGTGGAGTTGCCACAGGGCTCTGTGCCGTGTGAAATGGTACATCATAGCACTGTAGAAGGTGGCCGAAAACTGGTCACTTCTTGTGGGAGGAGAAAGTTTCTTGCTCCTCCTGAAGATTTACAGTTGAGGAATAGGTTTAGTGCCCTCCAGGCTGAGGAGGAGCTGGGCACGGCTTCAAGGGAAGCAACTGGGCCGACAGACCCTGTGCCTTGTGGGAACACCCGGAAGAAGCAGCAAGTGATTGTTGTAGGTGACTCTCTGCTGCAGGGGACAGAGGCACCTATCTTCTGTCCTGAACTCTCTTCTGACCTCTTCTCTAGAGAGGTTTGCTGTCTGTCAGGGGCTCAAATACGAAATGCCATGGAAAGGCTGCCAAGGGTTGTCCACACGTCAGACTATTACCCTCTGCTGCTCTTCCATGAGGGCACTAATTACACCAAGTGCAAATTGGAAACTATTAAATAGGACTTCAGAGCTCTGAAGATTGTGGTCAAGGGTCTGCAAGCTCAGTTAATTTTCTTCCTTAATCCTGCCAGGGAGGGGGAAGGATGGGAGGAGCAGTAGACAGATTTTCCAAGTTAGCTGGCTGCATCGCTGGTGCTGGCAACAAGGTTTTTGTTTCTGGGACGCCATTTGAAGACAGACAACTGATGGGGAGAGACGGAATCCACCTAACTAAGTGGGGCATGTGTGTCTTTGTCAACAGGTTGGCCAGCCTGGGAAGGAGGGCTTTAAATTAGGAAAGACTGGGGTAGGGGAGTTATAAAGACAGGGTAGTCGGTAAAACGTGGTTCAAGTTGAGATGCCTCCAGCAGGTGCATGCAGCCAGGGAAATACATATGAGACATGGCTATGGAGGATCCTCTGGCACCTCTCCTGGGAAATATGCATGCACAATTACAACTCTGAAATGCCTGTACAACAATGCACACAGCATGGGGAATAAACAGGAGGAACTGGAGATCTGCATGCGGTCGCAGGGCCATGATCTCATTGCAGTTACAGAGACACAGTGGGATACCTCTCATGACTAGAATGCTGTCATGGGTGGCTATGTGCTTTTTAGGAAAGACAGGCCAGAAGGGAGAGGTGGTGGAGTTGTTCTTTATGGGAGAGAGCAACTGGAATGCATCGAGCTGTGCCTAGGGGTAGATGAAGAGCGTGTCAAGAGCATACGGGTAAGAATTAAAGGGTAGGCTAACATGAGTGACACTGTTGTGAGTATCTACTACAGGCCACCTGATCAGGAAGTGGAAGTCAATGAGGCTTTCTACAGACAGCTGGAAGTAGCCTCATGATCACAGGCCCTGGTTGTCATGGAGGTCTTCAACCACCCTGTCTACTGGAAGGACAACACAGCTAGGCACAAACAGTTCAGGAGGTTCCTGCAGAGGATCAATGATAATTTTTTGACACAGGTGGTGGAGGAGCCAATGAGGAGAGGTGTCCTGCAGGTGTCCATTTCCTAACCAACAAGGAAGGACTGGTTAGAGATACGAAGGTTGGGAGAAGCCTTCGCTGCAGTGACGATGAGATGGGAGTTCAGGATCCTGCGTGGAGGAAGCAGGGTAATAAGCAGGATCACAACCCTGGACTTCAGGAGAGCGGATTTTGGCCTCTTCAGGAACCCATTTGGAGGAATTCCATAGGTTAGGGAGAATATTTTCTTTTTACTGATAATAAGCACCCTGGTGAAAGTCATGGTCCAGTCTCAGATGCCCAGGAGATTTATTAAACCAGACTTGACATCTCATTCAATTAAAGAGCTGTTGTGAGAGATACTTTTGCATTTCTACAGCACTGATTGCAGTTTCCCAGTTTGTAGCGGGCAAGACCCATGCTCTTTGAAAAAAATGCAGCAGGAATCTGATGCATGATGACAGACTTCGGGCACTTCTCCTATGTGCAAGCTCAAGTTGATCTAGCACAAAGTCACTAATTTTACTGTGTTTTGGCCAGAAGAAAAGAAGAAAAGGGCAGGACTTTAAAATCCTGATTACCAACACAGCTAAATAGATTCTTCTTCTGGAACTGATTTTAGGTTGAAAATATGAGCAAAAGTTCAAATCTCAGAGGCAATTGTCTTGGAAAGTTTTAAGCTACTGAAGATAGCGGGTTTAGGACCATAACCACAACAAACACAGCAAATGAATAAGAGTCTCCTGGCAAGAATAAACCAGAATTGCAAAGGCTGATGTTGCCAGTGAAAAGAACAGGGAGCTAACCAAGTGAAGAAACAGCAAGAAGAGGATTATCCTTATTTGGAAGCAATCCATTCCAGCAATAAATTAAGCCAAGGATCTCTGCATCAGAAAACAGCAGGGCAATCTATTAAGCTAAGGACAATCTGCTTTTTCTGTCAACTTTAAGCCCTGACTGAATGGTGAGAAAAACAAACGTTCCAATGATCAAAATATATATTATTTCAATAGCAGTAATGGCCAGCTAGAAGTTACAGAGAGAGTAGAAGCCTTGCCTTCTACATACCTATCAAAAGGTCTGATCTTGGCTGACAGTATAGCTAGATTCCAATGCTCATAAAGCTCAACTGACAAAAAGAAGGCTTGGATGGAAAAGAAATGATAATTTGTGCCCTATGTCAAAAAAATAGCAGCACTAACTCCAGATACTTATGATGGTATGGGATCAAGTGAAATAGTCATCCAGTGCACTGAAAAATAGTCACCAGTGAAGAATCCTTCATAGTGATATTAGAGGAGAGAATGGTAAAGGAGAAAAAAAATTTAAACTGCATGCACAATTAGCTCAAAGGTGTCTTTGGATCTGCAGCTGTGCCACACAAGAGGGCCTTCATGTTAGTATGTTCCAGGAAAAGCAGCATGTGTAATTCAGGTATTTCTAAGGGGTAAACAGGCTTAAATTACAGAACAGAGGTCCTTAAAGTCAGTACACTGCACAAAACTAGGAGAATTTGTTTGAAAGGGAATCTTAGATGTATGTTGGCCATATGTATAACACGAATAAGATGAGTGAGAATATTGAGATTTTAGATGGCTGCTGCCCTCTACAATTTCAGAGATTTGCTCCAGCTCTAAGCAACAAGACTTCTGTAATGTCTCTAATTCCTTTCTGAGTAACAGCCCTGCTGGTGCGTTTTCACCTTTAGCTTCAATATCACCTGCTCTTCTAGTCAAAAGGCCCCAAGAGCTGCGCTGATGAATCTCAGAGCTGACAGGACACTCCCTCTGTTCTTTCTTCATCTGTTCTACGCTTTGCCAAAGAAAGAAGAGGTACGCAACTATCTCAAACTGTGTGCTCTGTTTGGTGCTGAGAGCAAATGACCATTACCAGGAAGATACTCAGGCACATCCAACTTCCTGCAGTTCCCACCGCGCTACTCATGCTGGTGCAAAATTCTTCTGTAAAAGCCCAAATGAGACTGTCAAACACATACGAACTCTAAAAAGGGCAGAATGTCAAGCAAGGTTGCTCTATTGTAAACACCGACAAAACAAATAAAGTAATCCCTCATTCCAGCACTCTCTCTGAAGTGAGCTCTTAGTAACATAACACTGAGACCTTTTGTTTCCCAACTTACTTTAAAATCCAGCTGACACTAGAAAGGAATCTTCCAGTTCCCAGCCAGTGCCTTGCAGACTCCCGGCCTCTGTACCTTTCTCCACTAGATCCTAGTTGTTCCTTCTCCTGCCAGTGAAGGGAAGATAGACCCGGGTCATGTTCTGCTGACAAAGCCAAAACACTTTGCTGGTCTGTATTCCACTATCCACAGAAATTCTTCTGAACAGTTGATGCTGGCATTAGGTGAATTAAGTCATACATGATCCCTGGCTATGTTATCAGAGCTCTCACAGAATATTTCTGCCAATGATAAAATGGTATTGCTGTCAGTATCAGGCACTCGGTCTTTATCTGCCTACCAGTGACAGGCCTCGTTACTCAGGCAGGTCTTGGGACACCTTCAAGGGGAGATGATCTCATCCAAGGCCAAATAAGCTTGACTTCTCTGATTCTCCTTGTTCCTTCAGCTCCTCCTGAAGAGCCTTGCAAAATAACAGAGTGCAATCCCCCTTTCTCTCCAAAGACTCTCAAGAGAAGAACTGAGCCTATCAAATTTCATTCAATGTCTCTGACACTGGGGTGCCAGGTTCCCACACAGGCTGTCTCCAACGTTCAATATAGATTTTACAGAGTAAAGACAAGTTACAGAGCTTTTGATACTAGTCTTGATAATGCCACAGAATAAAGATTTTCAGAAGTTAAGGAGACTGGAAAAAAATGTAAAGCAAAATGGCCCAAGGAGGTGCCTAGGCTCAGACTTTTACTCACTCACCACATCCACACTAATTCAGAACAGCACAGTAGATGTGTTTGTTTTCTCCATGTTATTCAACACAGTTGAAATTCTTGGCACCTCAGCACAGCACAGCTAATGTGTGATGACTAATAACTATATCTGATTAAATACATGCTAGCTCTATTTCCTTCTTGTAAGCATGTGTCATCCTGCCTCCACATGGAGGTAAGAGAAAGTATTTTCCTCAGGTGCAGCAAAAGATCCCAAGTGAATATCAAGGCAGGTGCCAATGATAAAACATAGCAATATTGTGAAGCACATTCTCCAAGATTGCAGTTGTCTTTTTGATGAAGTTCAGCTCTAGCCAGTGGCTTTATTCCAAATGCTGATTGCTCTCAAAGATTTGAAGAACAGTTACATTTTTGCTTTTAGTAAACAGAAAGATAAACTATAGTTTGTTGGTATCAACTTTATGTAGGTTCTTGAATCTCTTCTGTCCTACAGTTTCTCTCAAGAATACAGCTTGCAGAATTTGAATACGTTGGAAGAACAAGGTACACAACCATGAAACCAAGAATTACAGAGCAATATCTGCCATTTTTCCCATTTTGATCCAAGAGGATCAATACAATACTTCTGCTAAGTATTGTTCTGTTTCTTAATGTGACATCTCTCAAGATAGCCATTCAATGACTTTCAAGATTAAATTATGGGACAAACCCAACTCCTAGTAGAAGAAAAAAATACATGCCAATGTCATACCTTTCAATAGCAAAATCCCCTCTAATACAGCTAAAATATGAAATGATGAGTAGCCTTCTGGAAATCTTTTGCTTGGAATAGATGTGTGGCCAGCAAAACCCGGTTAACGAGGCATTAAGTGAAGTTGTATACAGAAACTATGTTCTGCAGGTTAAGATGTTGCTATTGCATTCGCTGGAGTTACACACCTACAAGCCATGCAGGTTACAGAGGCAGCTGATCACCTACCCCCTCGTTCTAGAAAAGCCTATTGACATTCCTCAGCCCTATTACAAACTCTCTAAAATTATATTCTGGGTAAGAGTAAGCACCGTAAACGAAACAGAGAGTTGGCAGATTATTAAATAAGGCTGCTTTCCCCCCCCCCCCTTTACATGACAACTTTGAGAAAGTTCTGACTCAGCATGGGAAGGGGTATAATGTTTGTCTGAACAGTAAGTGTGTATTTGGCAGCAGTTCTTGCAAAATGGAAACTGTTCTATGCAGGAACTCTTCACTACCAACCACAGCTAAAGATGAAAACAAGAAAATCTCTAGATGAATCAGACACAAATACTGAGAGAAACTTAACATAATAACCAACCCTTACTTCAGTTCCCAGTAAGTTAACTCCACATCTGCCAGGCTCTCACTGCAGCCAATTCCTGCTCTAGGTAACCCGAAAATTTATTATTATGCTCATTTTTCAAGTGGATAAACAGAGGCAGATATAGATGAAACAATGTATAACTATTAACAGACAGGGAGAATCCAGAAGAGGGACTCAAATCCTGTGTGTGATGCCTGCTAGGCATCTGCTGCCCTGGTTCTGCTACGACTTGCTAGGTACAAATGACTCCATTGGAAGAGTCTGCTGAAGAACCCATTCAAAAACGAGGACTCTTAGATTAGATCAGAATTAAGACAGCAACATCTTGAGAGTTAAGGTGAGAAAGAGAGGCGTAGGGAAGAAATAAGAGAAATTATACACCAGTGACATCACTTATATCTGGGAAAGACCAGAGCAGCTATAGCATCTAGAGATCAGAATCTCACAAAGGAAGAGAAGGAAAAAACAAACAAACAAACAAACAAACAAACAAAAAAAACCAATCTGGCAAAGAAATCTCAAGTTTTAACTGGGGTGTAGGGAGAAACAGATCTGCAGAGTAGAGCAGGTAGATCTGTGAGGAAAGCTCGAGCTGCTGGATTTAGCTAATACATTCCTAAAAAAAGGTGGACTATGCTTTCAAGGAAGATGCCTCTCACCACATAGTGCAGGGGCAGTCATAGGTCTCCCAGCTACAGCTGGAAATAGTCTATGTTTCCCCATATCTCACTGCTTAAATCAGAAAAAATCAAATTCAATCCTTGTTGGCACCTGTTGTGACCTACCAACAAACACTTTTTTCAGAGAGTTTTCAGAGAAGAACTACATTATAAAGACAGTTAATGTATTATTTATACACTTCACTAATTATTATTCTCATTTCCTGATTGTTCCATTAATCTCTCCTTTATACATATTGCCAAAAACCTCTGGCATATGCTATTGGCATTGCTGATACACTTAGTGTATGATTGCCCTCAACTGTCTGGCCCTTCTTTTTTTAAAAGCATGACCTGTAAAATTTGGTCCCAGATTCTGAGCCCATTTAAAATTTTTAAGTGTTCTGATTAGTCTCTTCTTAAGGACTACTCCTTGTCACTTCTCTTACATGCACAGTTTCATTTTCTCACCTTTTTTTCAGAGACAGACAAAATACTTTGCAGAGGTCTACCAAGATATATGCTGGCAGCCTAATAACAGTCTTTCAAGCCTTCTCTATCTAGAACATGCAGAATTTGGGACAGGAACTGTGTTTCACCTCTAGGCACAATCTTAACACCATCAATAATATACAAAGCATTTGGATTTCAATATCCTTACTTTTCCCTTTAGACTCTTCAACTAACATCTGAGTTTTAAGCTAATCTACCTGAAGTTTCGTGTCCTGTCATCCTTCAAGTGATTTTCTCAGAGGACACAAGACTTGGTCTATTCAAGTCATTCACAATGACTGAATCACAACAAGCAATACTGTTTGGAAAACCCTTTCCCTTGGAAAAATGCCAGTTTGTGAAAATCAAAGTGTTCCTAAGTATGTGTCAGTCTCATCAAATCCTTGTACTATACCAGTTTCCTGAGAATTTTTCCTAGAAATTACCTTCCCATTTGTACTTATCACTCCTTTTTTATTTTTATACTCTTTTTTTATTACAATTGGGGTTTTACTTGGGGAAAAGGGATAGGACTGCCATTTACTTTGTTGTTCTTCAATTCTGCTTACTTCTTTAAGATGTACTTAGCTCTGGGACTCAATCCTAGTGATTTCAATAGAGGGCAGAAAAATAGATTTTCTTATGCTGTGAGTGAATACGGAAATAACAAGAACATAAATACTCATGGGCTGGTGTATAAACAATCGTGTTGGGTAAGGAAGCACATTTTTATCCATACATTAAATTTTCATGAGTGTGACTAGCTCCCCTTAGTTCCCCTCTCTACAACTTTATCTACAGATAAAACCTATATGTGAACTAATGCACAAGTGAAAAAAGCCCTCAGACTCTCCTTTCCTGATCCTCCATAGCTTGGACCTCTCCCTCAGTTCTCCACTGTTTCCTATGTTTTGCACATTTCTGGTGATTTATTTCCAACAGTACTTTTAAAAGGCATTGTATTATTTGAGACAAGGGTTCTGTGTTTGAAAATACAGTAGTTTTACCCTATAAGCCCAGTGTGGATGTACATATATTGATATAAAACAAGTTAATATGAGCATAGATCATTTCCGTTCCTGCACAGAAGGAAACGAATGCAATACAAGCACACTCCTGATGTCACGGAAGTGCTCACACTAAATGCCTTGTAAAGTATCAGCAGGTTGTGTGTAGACCAGGGGTTATTTGAACTTGCTCAAGCAGTATTGAGTCACTTTATCGAGTCACACATCATTTCATTTTCCTGAAATTTTACTCATGCTTTGAGCATTATTCCTTGACTATTTTTGCCTTTTCCAGACATCATCCTGCTCCCTCCCAAACCTTACTCTTCTGTGATAAAGATTTCTTTTTCAGTTTTGCTGCCACTATCAGATTTTATCACATGGTCTGAAAGCTCCCATGTCTCCACGACAGAGTTTTTTTTTTTTTTTCCTTTTGCTTCTAACCACAAGTAAGTAGGAGTTATGCTAAAAAAACAATTTTCCTTCCTTCCTCCAGAAACTCTTTGCTATTCATTAAGTAGCAGCTGCAAACAGCTAGGAGGTGGCACAAGCCAAAATCCAAGTGCAGGCTGGATGAAACATCTACCCAGGGAGTCCCCTCAGAAGACACAATTTATACCTTGTAGCTTATATTCAAAAAAGAATATTTTTGTTCTTTTGAAGAACAGTCATTAGAGGTACCTAGAGCCTGTCTTTGCATGAAATGTAGGCATTAACATGATGAATGCAGATGTGACGGTTAGGAGAGGTATGTTTAGGGCTAGGACTTCACATCTGAAGATCAGGGTGAAATAGCTTAAGTGCCTCAAATGTGAGCACTAGGCAGACATATAACTTGGGCTCCAGACCGAGAACAGTTGCAGAGGAAATTAGCCATTAAAAGCTAAATAAAGCAGACCTTTTGATCCAGGAAACTATTTGCCCAACTTTTACACTTGACCACATCAGCATTTTCCAACAGTTAGATATCTGTCCAAACATAAACTGCCTTTTCCTCTGGCTCAGCAAAACAGGCATTAATCAGGCCCCTCTGCAATAGACTGTGAAGTACCTATTAGACCTGTTTTCTTCCTGGCATGGAATTACTAGCTTTACTGGAGTTACTCTGGCCTAAATAAGTTCCACTCATCCTAATCCAGGGTAAAAAAACAGCAAGGAAAGAAAAAGTAAAGGAAGGGAGAAACAAGGAGGAATAAAGGAGGAAGGAATGAAAGGTTCTGAAAATAGCTGGGACTGTTCATGCTGAGCCATCGGGCCCTGAGATCTGAATAATGCATGTTCCATAAATCTAAGTGTCCCTGCTCGCCACGTTTTAGAACAGGGAGCAAAAATAATAGCTACTGTCCACACTTATCACCAATAATAAATTACAGGGCTTCTGTGTGTGGCAGCGATTAATGCAAAACGCAACCCAAAACACATAACTAAATAAATAGATAGTTTGACTTTCCTGGGGGTTATCTCTTTCCTTCTCTACATCCCTTTCAGAGTCTCCTCCCAAGCAAACACTAAACTGGGAAAGACCCATCCTTACATTATATCCTCTTCAGAAAGACAGACAGACTCATGTTTTTCCTCAGAATAAACTCCAAGCCAATCAGTGGAGTGTACCTGCCTCCGAAAACGCTGCTTCCCTGACATCACACCCAGCTCTACAGCTCATGTCTGTGTAAGTCAGAGTTTTCTTTCAGCAGTATTTCCTCTCTCTCAACTTCAAACAGTTCACTGAGGGAATGCTGGGGCAGTCTTTAGCCCCTGAGCAGCAGCATGGAAAGTCACATGAAAATGATGCAAAAGGATAGGGTGTGAGAAGCAAAATGAACTATGGAGAGTCTAATATAGATGGCCTTTCCAGTAGAAGACTTCCCTGTAAGGACTCTGCTAAACCCCTGCTTCCCCCGGCCTGGGGATTACAAACTCAAGCAAAGAATTATCCTTCACTACCCGTATCTGCTCAGCAAGAATAGGTTACCTTCTCAGGGACAAGAGGAAGAAATAAAACTCAACAGGCAATAAAAAAAAATCAAAATGTAATTGGAAACTCAATAGAAAGGTGTGTGCAATTGCACAGGCTAAATGTTCACCCTAACACTAACAGAAACACTAAAGAAATCTGTCTCCCTCAAATTTACAGGGTTAGGTGATAGAGACAGTGCTGGAATAAGCAGTCATTAGAAATGACCGAGCTCTTCAACAGAGATGTAGTCAGTGCTAGACCACGGCAGCTCACAGATAATTGTACCCTATTCTTGCTCTTAACATTTTAATTCTGATATACACAGGGATTTTTATTTGATTGTTTGTTCTTCCCTTTTAGATAGGCTTTCTGTTCTTTACCAATCTTTTCTCTCTGAGGGAAAGGTAAGCTGTCTCTGAGGAAATCTCTTCCAAGAAGAGGGAATTTCCCCTTAGAGACATTGCTCCTGTTCATAAAACAGGCCTCTGCCTTTGGCATCCTCCTTTTGTAACAGAAAAAAAAAAAAAAAAAAAAAAAAAAAAAAAAAAAAAAAAAAGAACTGGAAAGGTCACAAGAATCCGAATAAACCACTGAAACATCTGTAAAGGCAGCCAAGATGGAGCCTGAGTCCCAAGGTATAACACTTTTATTTGACCTGACTAGACATCTATGCTACCTGTTAGTTGTCGAAGGCATATGCCCTCTTCGTCCTGTAACAGCCCTGTGCACCTCTCCTGTACGTCAGCCCAAGCCTGCCTGCTAGGTTGGAGACAATCCAATTTATGAGAGCAAAATAAGAAAAGAAATTGTGAACTCCAGGCACTGAGGGTGAGGTAAGTCACATGAATAAAAGCAGAAAAAAAGGAAGCTCATACACAAAGCAGACACCATTATTTTTATTATTAGCTATTCATTACTTGTATATTGGTATTACAGTAGGATCCAAAAGCCTCATTCCGTATCAGGGCCCCATTGTGCTAGTCTCTGTACAAACACAAAGAAAGTCAGGAAAAGCTCGCAGTCTAATTTAAGACAAGACCCAGCAGGTGAATGTAACAAAAATCGGAGAAGGAGAGGGTAACAAGCTCATGTGATTTCACAGTCTAATGGTAACATTGCTGAAGGTTCATTCCTGGGAGATTTGAAAGGTTATGGCTTAATAACCCTCAGGGATGCTTTTTATGGCTTTAAACTGAAATCCCAGGGTAAGGGTAGCATAATAGTATTTGCTTTAGTTAAGTGAATACCTAAAACATGCTAATCTGTAGGCCATTAGCTCTTCACTTGCTTCATTAACATGTCTGTGGAGCAGGTAGGACTGTCCCACTCCCATGGAGTGTGTGGGGGGGAAAGTTATAGTTGGTTTCTAATGCTGCTATGCAGGGTGCAATGCCAGCTAGTGCCCTCACTCCAAAAGCACTTGATATCAACATCTCACACCTTCTAAACCTATAGCACTGTCCCACTGCAGGTTTATTTGGCATCAAAAGATCTCTTCTGCTGTCTGCTTGAGCACTAACTATTAACAATGCTTAATTCAATTTTGATTTTGAGATGACAGACAACATTCATAAATGGTGGAAAGAAGCCGAAGATAGTAGTGAGCAGAATGCCAGCAGTGGTACCTTTTGGCAGGCTTAGTCTTCCCAGGCCTTCATTTAGGAGCATCTCCTGCATGGATCCCATTTGTACAGCATCTATGACAGGTTATGTGCTGTCAGTTAGACTCTAAAAATATTGAGATTCTGGCAACCAATAAATGATAGCCCTTACATCCAAGTCACCTATGGTCTCTTTAAGATTTAGAAACAGGCTTGTCCAAATAGGCCAAACAGAAAGCATATCAAATCTTCCCATCACTTTCAGCAAATCATGGCAGTCCTAGTCTTCCTCAAATACAAAATGAGGATAACACTCTTTCACTTGTCTTTCACAGCCATTAAAGATTAATTTGAAGATGCATGTGAAAAAGCTTGAAGGTGAAATGCACTCTACATTGCTAAACATGGCATTAACTTCAAAGCAACCCTGAAAATGGTTTTATACACTTTCTTTTTTTTCTTTTTTTCTTTTTTCTTTTCTTTTTTTTTTTTTTTTTTTTTTTTTTTTTTTTTTTTTTTTTTTGAGCTGCTGTTTTGACTTCTGCATCAAGAAACTGTTTACGTTCTAGGCCTGTGGCATACAGAGTATGGTTCACAGGGATTCAGTATCTAAAATGTAAATGTGCTTTAGTTGAAAAGTGTTCTGTGCTGCTCTTCTCTACCTCATCACTGGGAAATCAAAGCAACTTCCAGTAGTGAGGTAATGATGCGACTAACATCTGTCATGGATCATTTTTATCTTTTCCTCAATCATTCCTCTAGATCAATGGTGGTATATCTGGGGGAGGAGGAGGGTTGCTCGGTTTATTTAATACCACAGTCATGCACTTCACTGATTGTATACATGCAAGTAACACTTATATTAAAGTAGGTGAGGCTGAGGAAGTATATGTCACACTTGCAAGATTTGTGCCTGCCATTCATTGCACAGAAACAAAGTATCTTGTACCTCAACTAACTCTAACCATGGAAAAGAAAGCTCTGCTGTGCTTGAGAACCAGAGAGGTCAAACATGATGCACACCTGGGAATTCTGGTGGTCCTCTGGTCATTCTGGGTCAGCTTTGAGGACCAATATCAAAACCTTGATATTCTGCAGGAAAGGCAAAACTGACTTGGTTGATCCTGTGTCTGAGAAAACATACATTTTGTACCAGATACAAGCTTTTGGGGTGTGTATGGAGGGTCACTTTATATGCTGTTACAGAGTAGTGGTGCAATACAGCTAAAGAGAGATTAAAGTCCACAGGATGGTGATCAGGTCATGGAATGAGATAGACCCTTGCAAATCTCCCAATCACTGTATAAAACTTACTTCCTAGATCCTAAACATAAAGTCTTAGCCCTAAAGAGGAACTGTGAAAAACTACACACTAAGAGGGCTAATGATGATGATGAAGTGTTTTTAGTTCAAGGTGAGTAGATGTAGCTGTGATTTTCAAACTACTTTTGTCTGCCTCCTTGCTCATGCTCAGCTCCCAGACAACTGTTTTTTTTTCTCTCTGTGTTGTCATCTCATTCAAGAACTAAAAACTTGTGTTGCAATTGCAGGAAAAGGGAATGGGAGGCCTTGTCCTGCAAGTTCACTTAATGACTGCACATAGATGTTGAACAGAGACATTTAGTAGGTGTGTATTTTCCCACTCAAGTATCTTCGTATGTCTTCCAGCAGTGTTTCTGAGCAGCCATTACTACTATGAACTATGCATTCCTAAAAGGTCTAGTTCAATCATCCATGATATTCAAATAACCACTAGTAAACCAGAGCTCTAGATGCATCCAGTACTGCTACAAGACAACAGCACATGGGATGTCTATCATTCACACCCAGGCTCATCTCATTCGAGAGGCAAGAAGGAGAATGTGGGATGACTCTCTCACCATTACCATCAAAGATGCTTTGAGAAACCAGCCTCCTAACTTGGGCTCTCAAACTTGAGGCCTGAATTTTGAAAGTAGGAAAGTCTCTGAAGCTGAGATATGAAGTGTGCTAGGGAGAAAGCTATGTGCTATCTTATAGGTCAAGGCTTCATTCACTGCTTGGTCTGTATCCAGTCTGGTCAGCTCCTCACAGCCTAGCCACCATGCTTCTTCCTTTTCCACTCTCTGTCTCCTTTTTCATTTGTTTGAGACTGTAAAACAGATCTACTCATACAGAACAACTTGCAGGACAGAGGTTTAAAATATTCTTCATCTTCATACAAATACAGTAATGAATGGTTTCTCTTTGCCAGATGTTCTCCTCTATTTTATTTGAAAGCTAGCCAGCCTCCTCAGTCTATGAACTGGGTTTGTTAATTTGCAAGTGGTTGGAATCACTTCTCCTGTTAAAAAAATGAAAATAAACATGCTGTGCTCGTTCATGAAGTCTCTCTCTTTTTCCTTTTATTGATGATTTCTTTAATCTACAATTGTTGTTTTATTTAATCTACAATAAATGCCACTTTGGACTGAAATCCTTGTTTTGTGCATGAAGACATTAGAGGTCAGCATGGAGGAGTTGACTCACATAGTCCACCACTGCTAGTTAGTCTGACACATGGCAAATAGCCTTGAAGTGGAAGTCAACACACAGCAATTAGGTATTAAGACTCAGAGAAGGAATACTGGGAAACTGCTTCTCTGTGGAGAGGAAGGAAGTTTCAAGCTTCCCTCAGTTCTGGGCAAGACTGCTCAGAGGCAACTGGGACCATTATAGCCCAGAGTTGCATTGAGGAAGCTGAATGCTGCTTTTTTATCATTCTCTTCTTGATTTTCTTCTCCCTAGTTACTGGCTTTTTATTCTAGCTTATTCTTTTGTAAGGAAAAGGGAGAAAAGAAATTTTATAGTTACTTGGAACAACCTAAGGCAAGTACATGGGCTAAGATCCAAGCAACCTGGAACTGTAGGAAGAGGCAAAGCCGAACTTTACCCACTGGTCTTCACTTCAGGCAGCTCCCAACCTAAGTAGTACTGTATTCTTCATCTTTGGGGGAAAAACTCCAGTTTTCTCCAACTTCTGCAACTCAAGCCCTCTTCCAGTACTGACACCTCAAACAATGGTTCTACAGAAAATCCTGAATCTACAGGGTGCCACACACTACAGCTGTTCAGACTTTTGTGGCTGATTTGAAGGATTGACTAGTCGTTGTAAAGCCTTCAGTATTTCCTTTTTGTCTGCAAAAGGGTAAATATGAGCTTGAAAGAGAGACTCCTGTAAAGAAGCTCTACTGCTTCTGGATATACTGAACCCTAGCCCCAGCAGCACTAAAAAAGCATAGGGGACACCCCCCGCCCCCAATATATTAAACAAACTTTCTCCAAGAAACTAATATCACAAACCCAGTAATCTAGGAAAATGTGAACTACTTTAATTATGCAGGGCTGTTTTAAGAGCTTTTCAGCATCTTCCGTATCAGCCTGGGTCTCAACTTTATCTCCAGTGGTCTCATTACAAAAATGGAGGCAGAGAGCTTGGTGTTCTGCACCACTCCAATTGCTGCATAGGAATGAAAGAAACCTTTAAACATCTTTAGTACGAGACTGTTCAGAGCTATTTCTAGGTAAGGCAGCAAAGAGGCAGTAGAGTTTATTAAAGAGATTTTTTTCCCCTTCCTTTGTGACAGCTCATTTTACTTTTCTAGTTTGTGCATTCTAAGCAAAGTTACCCCTCAATAACGCCCTGAGTGTGCAGGGAGAGACAAGAGCATAGACAGACACAAATGGGCACATTTGCAAATTTCTCACAAGGCGGTAGAGACATGAGGTAGAGGTATGCCTGCACCTAAAATTTTGCATAGTGAGAAGCCAGGATGTGTAACGAAGGGAAAGATTCTCAGCAGAGTTTGAAAAAAGAGAACAAAAGGGACAAAATGCAAAGTCAGGTGATCTGTATGTCAAAAACTTGCAACAATTAAACCATGAGATCATGCTGAAAATATTTTAGGAAGTCAGAGAAGTGAGTCTCAGACTTTATGGACACTTAAGAATGCACTGGAGCACATCTTCTTGTGGCACTCAATAGAGCCTACATGACTCTTCAGCTCTCCATATACCAAAGGGATAATCCTTATGTTTACAGATCATTTTTTCCTTTTTTTTTATTTTTATTTTTTTATTTTTTTTATTATTATGCCCCAGTGCAGTTCTTCCCTATCCCTTTTGCAGAAGAAATAAAACAACAGTTATGATAAATACCAGCTCCTCTCACAGGTCTCAGTGGGTATTGACTCTGAAACCTAATTATGTCAATTTAAGTGTCGGCGTTGTTAACTTGTTTTCAGGCATTCACTTCAACAAAAACAGCTGTCTTCCCTAGAACACTAGGCAGAGTTTCAGATTGCGGACAGAGCACAAATAGAAAAGTTGACAGTGCCCTCCCTCTCCAGCTCTGGGGAGAAGCCAAGATAGGTGGGAACATGAGTAAGGAAATTTAGTAGTAAACACATTGGTATAGAAACCTTTGACACTCAGTTGTGACAAAGCCTTACAGACATTGTATGATTATTCTGCCATGGTGCATGTGCTGCACACTGATGGCTGAGGGTCTCAGGGGAGAATATGGTGCCAGTTTAACTAACATCTAAGAAGGATTTTCTGTTTTTCCACATGGTAGAGCTCAGCCTTGGTGGTCTGAATTTCCTATGCATCTATTTGTACATTATAAGTTGGCTGGCAAGTTTGTTGACTAGACATCAAGATGGTATTTAATAACACATGTTATTCATCTTGCTGACCACCACTCCAATGCCTCAACTCACTGCTCAGTATCCTAAAATGGCTCACATGCTCAGCTCCCTCTCCTACATCCAGTCTCCAAGTAATTCAAGACAAGTAACAAAAACAGTCAGGCTCAACTTCTAACTTTCAAACTAGCCAGGCCTAAACACTAATTAGCCTTTATGAAGACCAAGTCACAGATCAGATGAGACCTTTGCTCCTTACCAAAAGGGGAGGAAAAATAAAAAAGTGCAACCAACTTCAACTAGGAGACAGCTCTGACACTCTACAGGGCAGCAGGCCACCCTCGAGCACTGTCTAACATAACGTGGTCCTAGGACCTGCCTGGCATCCTCCCTGCAGTGGTAATACAAACATAAATATATCATGATACAAACATAAATATATCATGATAATAAATAACAGGTAATCACATCACATGTGCTCTCCTTCTACAGGAAGCAGACTGCAGAAAGCATATTAGACATTCTTTTAGTTCTGCACAAAGGTTTAGGCTTCGAATGGTATTCACTAGAGAGAAGCCAAAATTACTGTGGTGGGAATGGTGCCTACCTCAGTCCTGATGCAGCAGAAGAGCTCTCCTCCCTTCTCCTTCCCCTTGCTCTCAGTCCAGGAGATTTAAAGGACAGCTGACACTAGAATTTCCTCCTCCAGCTTTACACTCCATGGTATTCTAGGTTTCTTCTAAGAGGACATTACAGTCAAAGGCCCCAGTAATGTGCTTCATAGCAGCTATTCATTAGATCGGGGATTTGATGTGCAATGACCTTCCAAACTGATTTGATCCAAAAAGAGCTGCAGCCCCATATTTTGTAACATGCTCTGTAATTCTACTGGTGCAGTATTCTGTGTCTGCTTCTGAACCACCCTACTCTTCCGCATGCCATTTTAATAGGGGAAGAATCTTAGCTGCCATTCTTTTTCACCTGGATTTGCTGTGTCTCAATTTTTTCCCCCTTACAGGATACACAGGCTTTGTTTAAAATTAATTGCATCAGCAGAATACATTCTTTAAACTTGTAGATGTGATGAAAATAACTTTTGTGCGTCAACAGTCCTATTAGGTAGACTCATCCATTGTCAGTGACAGACAATTCTTGTATTAAATCAGAGCATAGTTTTACAGGGAACCAAGTGGAACAGAGATGTAGCTCTTTCTTTACTAGTTTTATGAAAAATGTACATTTTGGACTTGTAGTGGGGGAAAAAATACCTTCCTAAAATTCAAACGGTAATTTTACAGAGGAAAAAAAAACAGCTTATGAACAAAAAAATATTTTTATGGTGGAACTTAAACTGACCTGAAAAAAAAATCAAATAATCTATATGATATCTCTTTTCTCTAACTAAAAAAATCTTCTCAAGAAGAATTAGGCCTTGCTGGCAGGGCAATGAGTTGTCAAGTATCCTTCGATGAAGAAGACCCTCGCTGTAGAGATGTGCTCAGCTGGATCCTATGTTGCTGGATTCCTACTGCAGTCTACAGGATGAGGGAAACATCAGAGGTGAGAAAGGGTGCAAGTTATTGCCCTTCGGCCCAACACATTTGTCACAAGGGGCCCTGCTCGCCTACCTAGCCAGGTGCAGCAGAATTTAAAGGAACTCACAGGCTAGTATTCCCTCAGGCGGCTCTTAAATTATATGTGGAGGTCAGTGCAGAATTGACTCCTAAGCCAAGGAGTCAACCACTTGCTCCTCTTCTAACACCATCCCCAGCTGCAGACTTTGACCGGAGTGGAAAATCTGTACCAATGAGCTTGCACGTCAGGCTTGAACGGAGGGGGAAAAAAATCTGAGTTTTTGTAACTTGACTAATATCCCTCAGAAAGTCAGAAGAATTGTGCCTCATCTCTCTTAATTTCCTGTTGTATTTTCAGCCACAGTCTTTTTCTTATACAGCTACTAAAGATACTGCACCTGCTGGAACAAACCAAACCCTTTCAGAGCTGCAGTCACAGAAGGCTGGATTTTATTTCCCTTCAGTCATGGAAAATTATTCAGGATCATAGCAGCCAACTCCAAACAGAGGAAAAAGTGAGAGTCACCTTTGCAGTGAGGCAGTTTGGGTTTATTTGGCTTATTTTGAGGATTAGAGAAAGCAAATAATTTCCAATTCAAACATGCAGTAGTTATTGCTACAGAATTCTAATGCTCATATCAGCATGTCTCCTAAAAAAAGAAGGCTTTTTTTTTTAAAAAAAAAAAAAAAAAAGAACCTGAGGTCTTGATCTTAAACAGTATTCCAGGCTAACTGGATTTTACTTAAGCATTTCAGTGAATTCCTATAGCACCAGGGACATGGAGAGGGATTGGATGGAGGAGAAAAAAGGGAGACCAGCTTTGCTTGCTTTTACCATTTATCCTGAGGGACTACATTTTCTCAGGGAGGGCAGAAATGCATGTTCATCAGTGGCTGGCCAAATCAAAAGTGGGTCCTGCCCGCCTGCCCCTTATTTGGGTTAAGGAATTGGAGAAAGCAATGTTGGGCAAGGGGGGAAGAACTGTTGTGGAACTGCTGTGAATGTGCATTTTGCTGCCTGGGAGAAGGACAAAATAGCAAAAGAGCAAAGAGAAGTCTCAAGCCACTTGCACTAAACTTTTCTCATTTAATTTCAGCAATGGCCCTCCGCATGATCCCTGCTCTCATCTTGAAGATTTCAGCTAGCCCAGATGACATATCCACCCTTTTCTCCATGCAACAGTCTGGGAATAGCAGCTCCTTCTGAGCACTGCATTCACTAGGAAGCAAACACTGGCATAGGGGACAAAGGTCCTAGCAGATAAAGTTGGGAATAACATTCTCCATCCGTCAAACTTTCAGAGACAGCCTACTGAAGGCTATCCGACCCAGCAAGAAGCATGGGGCAGGAAGGAGCACTCATGTCTATTGGAAATTTGAGGGGAGCCCCAAGGACACAATCCCTCTCCATATAGACTAGAGGGCAAGACGTGGATGGAGGAGACCTATAAAACACATTCCTCCCAAGTGAGACTGGTGGAGGTGTTTATTCCTGAGAGTGATATTTACTGCCTTCCCATAATATTTGCACTGCCTGGCAGCTCCAGCTAGTCTGACTACTGTGTCAACATCGGCAGGTGCGAGTGTGTGGCTATGTGAGAGGAAAGAGAAACAGAATAGAAAACGAAGAGGGAAAGTGTTTCTACTTTCTACTTTTTTCTGTATTCTTTTTGTCTTCTACAGAGTGGAATTGTTTTTGTACCGATACCAGGAGGAGATTACTAATGATTAATTGATTTTGCTGTCAAATGCAGGGAGTACATGTGAGCAGGGTACGTGTGAGGGGCACAGGCTATCTTTTCTAACATTAAAACTCCCCCCCCCCGACTCCCAATAACCTGCAAAAAAACATGTGCACAAATAAAAAGAGGAAGAGAAACAAACAAACAAAAAAGTGCAAAAACCCCAAGACACAAGGAACACAGCTTCTGGGAAAACACAGAACTTGCCTTGACCTTTACAACTTTTCAGGCTTGAGTGAAAATACAAGAACTAAGAGAATCCTGAAAAGTAGCTCTGCTGCCACATTACAGCTTCCCCTATTGCATCTCCCACAGCAGCATTTCTAGACCCAAGCTCCCTCACCTCCCTCACCCACATTTCTTCAACTAGGACTGCATAGAATCATAGAATCATAGAATTGGTAAGGTTGGAAGGGACCTCTGGAGATCATCTAGTCCAACCCTCAAGCAAATGCAAATTGAACCCGCGACCTTGGCATTATTAGCACCATGCTCTATCCAACACAACATACTTCTGGGCCAAAATCCTACCTCTAGCCAAATTGGGCTAGAAAGTCCCCTTCTTCATTACATAGTTCATATAAACTGTTTTGGTCTACCACACCCTTCTGCAAAGAACTAATAAGATTTCTGCTCTGGTCTCCTTCAGAGCAAATGCATTTCCAGCCTCACCATTGCAGCCAACTCTGAGAAGCCATCCCAATCTTGCCTTTGTAGGTACTTGTAAGTACCTTCTCCTTCCTGTGTCCCAGCACTGATGTGTTGTCTTTTGTGTCTTGCTCCCCATATCATCTCTGGGAGGCAGGGCAGAGCTAAGCTGTCATGCCTGGGGAGCCTACTGCTAGATCCTTTAGCACGTAGGTACTATCGGCCCACTCATAAGACTCCATCTAGTTTCTGCTTAACCCAGTGAGTACTTAAGGTAATTCTATTGGTAATCTTTATGCTTATACCTTACTGAGGCACCTGTATTTCTGCAATTAAGCATGTGTATAAACATTTAACCCTGGCAGCTGTTCGGAACTTACTATGCAGCCATGCCCTGGCTGAATTCAAATGCTAGGCATTACCTCTCCACCTCATCTTGTGGGTCTTATACAGGAGGCATGTCCTGAGTATCCTGACACATCCTTTCTCCCTACTCACCTCTTCTTCAAGAAGAGAGGTAAGGAGAACTCCCATCTCCAACACAGCAGCAGTTAAAGTTATACTCTGTGATAGAGTAGACCCAGTTTCACATCCCTCTTTTGCTCAATTAGCAGAAAGGATTTAAACCAAATCCACCTTCAGAACAATAGAACAATAGTCTGCTAGCTATTCAGCAAGCAAAAGGGAGAACTTGTGCCATTCTCCACACCAACTCCCCAGCACTTTTTTTTGGGGGGGGGGGAAATAACAGATCTGGCCTAAGCACCTAGATGGCTTGGCCATCCAGGAGATGGGAAAGAAATGTGAAGGACAACATGCAACCTTTAAAGGGATTTTGTAATCTTCATGTCTTAGTGGCTTACCTAAGGTCACCTAGGAAGCCTCTGAGAAAGTATAGAATCAACAGTATTTTTGAGCACTAGACTAGCCTAGCTTAGTAACATAATGGTTGTATTTCCAATATGAGGGTAAGACAATAGCCTAAGAGAATATTTGATGGATATTTAGTTAAGAACTTTAATTAAAAGTCATAGACCAATTAGGAAAAAAAGAATATATTTTGATCTTTCTCAACCCTCCATAATAAGATTCATTCTGGTCTGCTAGAATAATGTATGTTATCCTACTTCTGCAAGTCATCTAGTCCAGTGGAATTCCAATTCCTTCTCTGTTCTGTAATGTCACAGAGCTGTAAATATTTTTTTCCTCCTTTCTTTAAAATGCAGGACTATCACTCCTACCATCTCTTCTCAAACAAAATGTCGAAGGATGAGAGAGGTCACAACTATGGTCACTTAAGAAACAGCTGGACATTAAATGCGTTCACATCTCGGTCCTGAATTTAAGACTCTCAGCTGGTATAAAAACAAATTGCTCCATCATCTCAAGAAAGTTGAAGCTGATTTGCTTTAGATGAGAATATATCTATTTCCAAAGGTAGAAACAGAGAGGAAAACAGAGAGAGGAAAAAAAAAAAAAAAAAAAAAAAAAGACAGAGAGAGATCTTCTCCACTGAAAACTCCAGTTTATACATTTAGATTTTTAGTTCAATAATGGGAGAAAAGGATTTCACATGACATTTCTGTATTGTAAGATTCTCCTTAAAAAAAAAAATCCTATAATAGAGCTAACCCTAAGTAGATGGAATTTTTGCTATAAAAGAAAAAAAAAGACTATTTCCTCTAGAAGCACTGAAAAAAAATCTTGATTCCTCTGGAAGTAGCAGATAAAGTTTAAATAGCTTCAGATCTGTTAAAATCGACACACGCTGACTTCCTAAGTATACACGCCAGGTAATATTTTCTTCTCCTCTAGAGACATGAAGGAATCAGCAGACTCGCTTCAACTTTGTATGCTCAAGGGTTGGAGGAGCATAAATCCAAGAGTATTTAATCCCTAGTTACCTTCCATATCCTTCAACAACAGAGTCTCAGTAGCTTATTTTAATGGTTGACCTCTTATACATCTATAGAGCCCCCAGAATCACATAATCAGTTACAGATACATGCTTTTAAGACCTCTTCTGATTTGCTTGTAACACCCCTTCTGATTGGAAGAACGCTATAATCCCCACCTTGCTGACAACAAGTTAAAGTACCAAAAAACTAAAGGACTGAGTGTATGAACTCAAGTTTTCCATGTCTTAATTTACTAATCACCATACTCTCCCATCTTACCACGCAGAATCTTCTACAAATACACACTTATGCCTAGATGGTTATTGTCAGCAGGCACCTAAACATTTAGCTTATCTTCTCTTTAATCCACTTCTTGTTTAATTAAAGGAGGTCAAATTTTAATCTTGTTCAAATATGAGGTAGAGGAGGTAGTGGAAGGGAGAGCCTCCCTGTGTCAAAATTTCATATGACAAGAGTCTCAGCTCAGAGCCAATGGCTCAGGTTAGGGAGGAGCAAATAAGGTTTTAATAGAAGAGAGATGTCTGGAGACAGAAGTGCATTAGACCAGTGCCGTAGGGTTTTGTTTTTTGGGCCTCTGTGCAAATATACTGTCCAACAGGAACACGTTTCCCTTGCTAAATATCTTTATGTAAAAATCAGAGTGGCTAATTCCTCTTTGGAGAAAGAAAAAAAAGAAAGTAAAAAAAAATAAGCAAGTCACCTGCTCTGCTCTCAGCTGATGTTCAAGCTTCTAAATATTTGCACTTGAAAGTCTTCAGGCACCTTTGAAGTGAGATATGAGAGATTTTCAGACTGCTTTCTCTATAGGTGGCTCTGAGGATCTTAGTTTTTCCAAGGTGGTTTCTAAAACAAATTCCTTTCCACAGCATCCTCTGTTCACCCCACAGAAGTGTGTAACCACCTGAGCCCCACAATACCTCCCCCAGTAATGCAGCCACATATTCTTGCATATTCAACTTACAGGATCAAGGCACTCTATCTAGAAGTCCTTGTCACCCTAAAATTCAGGAGGCATAAACACACATTGCTCTGCATTTTGAAAGAAGTTTAAGAAAGTTTTGAATTAGATCTTTGTGACAAGCTCCTTTCTCTCTCCAGTGAGTTACGAAAATGCACAGGCCATCATGTCCGACTACAGAATGGCAGACACTAACAGCCTAGAAGGACATAAAACTCACCTTAGTGACATTCAAGGAACAACCCTCAGCTATCAGAATTATCTAAAGACATGGCCAGGTCTAGATCTTAACATAGATTAAAAACCACCACCACCAAAAAAACCCCACCTCATTCAAGAATCACTCGTCTATAGCCACACTGCATTCATCACAACGAGGCATAAAACTGTCCATCTAATGAACAATCTCACGTCAGTCCCTGCCTGATGCTCCCCCAAACACAAGCCCTCCCTTCCTCACAACAGCACAACACGCCAGCCTGGTGACGCAACGCAGGTCTTCCCTGCCCGACTCCTTCTGCTAGAATTACCCTTTTCCTTGCTATAGGGCATCAAGTGCCTATCTGCTAGTTCGCAGCACAGTTGTAGAACAAAACAGGTAAGCAAGCAAAGAGGACAGGACGGCTATAAAATCATCCGAACACCTCAAAAATTTCAGCCACAGTCTTTGAGTCTCTGGACTCCTGCAGCCAAGTGAACTCCGCAAACCCTGCCGCCCCGAGCGCTGCAAGGAGTAGTAATGTACTGGCAGGTATAGCCCACAGTTTCTTTTGCAGAACCCACCTATGCCAAATAAATAAATCACCTGTGGCCATTTATGTGCAAATAACCTGTGCCAAGGGGCCTTTTGGAAGGAAAGCTTCGATCTGCGTTCACAGCAGCAGTGTCGTAATGGTAGCAAATAAACATGCGTGCTTTCCTCCTCGCTCTTTCCCCTCCTACCGTGCTTTTGTAACACAGCACTTTGCCTTGCTGGGGTAAAGCTGAGAAGCAGCATTTTGCATTAAGTAGATGGCTGTTATGGAGGAGGAAGAGACACAAAGTGCACTTAACAAAACCCACCCTCTACTCCAGTGCTGGGTTAAAACCGGAGATGAGTGAACATGTCTCATTTCCCCATCTGTAGCCAATTCCCCTGACAGGCCCCATTAAAAAGCCAACCAATTCTGGCACTCTGGCTCCCAGAGGAGATTTGCAACACAGTGATTAAATAAAGTACACTCCCTTTCATTGTGAATGAGGATTGCTTAACATGAGTGCAGCACTTAGAGAATAAGGGGAAGCAGAGGCACAGAGGTCTGAGCCATGGCATGCTTTCACTACTTTCACCATCCTCTGCTGCTAATGCCAAAGCCTTTTCTCCACATCCGCCATACCACTATGGCTTGAGGCTTTCCCTGTCCTTCTTCTAGCCTTAACTCCAAACAAGCTTAATTAAAAAAAATTATATCAACACTCCAGGACCCTCTGTCTCTATATGTCTTATAAATGTGCTCCCATTAGTCTCTATGAACACTGTAATCCTATGCATACACACACACACTCTCATCCAGTCTTATTTTCAGAAAGTTGAATGGATAGTAAAAAAAATACTTTCCATAACTAATCTTTTGAATTTTTAAAACCACTTGGCTTTGGCTGTGCTCATGCCCATGACGCGTCTGCTTTCCATGAACATTCTGGTGAGCAAACTCTTAAAAATCTCATTTCTGGAAACATCCAGTATCAGAGGATATGCAACAGAAAGCAAACTCCAGAGCCCACAGGTAGGTACTCTGGAAGTTTGTTCCTGGGCTTTTATTTCCCCTCCAGTGTAGACCACTTCCCCCAAAGAAATATGCAGCTGTAAGATATAGCTAAGAGAAGGCAGAAGAATCACATTTACAGGAGTTGTAGGTATAGGACCTGGATCTGCCCTACCTCAAATACAGTCTACCAAAACAGACCACCATGACCATATCTGTTAATTTAGAGGAGTTCCCCCACTACCTTTCACAAGCTCTTGGTCCTTAGGCACAGGATACATACTACTCGGTTTACTTAATGGCTCACCTCAGTGTCACATCCTGCTCACCACTGACAACCCTCCCGGCACGGGAAGCCTTGTACACCTGGAGCTCACAAGACTGCAGAGCCCAGCACTGACATGGAGCAGGCTGGGGATCCCTCACAAACACGCTTAAGGAATATGTAAGGGGGCAGAGGGACTCAGATTTCTCCTCCTCTCTTCCCCAAGGGGCAAATCCCACTCCACTTGCAATCACAGATTTATCCAGAAAGTTTCAGAAGGAGCAGAAGAAGAGGACAAGGGTCAGTCCCCTACCAGTATTCCCCCAGACAACTTAAGTGCAAGGAAGAGCACATAAAAGTAAAAATCTGGCTTTTAACAAAGTACGTTCAAATGTTAACACTGTCAGAACTGACACTTATCACATTTTTTTAACTAGACAACAACAAGTGGGAAGATTACATAGAAATAGACAAATTTCCCAATGCTGCATGGCATTAACGATCAACAAATCCCTGGAGTGCAGCCTGTGATTCAATTGGCTCCACTAACTCAGTCCTAGGTCTTGCAGAAGCCACAACAAATTGGACTCTGCTCCCGATAACCAAGGAATCTGCATCACTTCTCATGCTCCCAGAAGCTGCTAAAATTCTGCCAAGAGAGTGTCTTCCTAATTTGCATTTCATCCAAACAGGTCTGGCAATTAGTGCTTGTTGGTAAACTCTGCTGTGAGCTCCAATCAGTGCTTTGCTGCTCTGGCTCTCTCCATTTATGAATTCCTGCAGTTATAGGCATATTAGAGAAATGTTTTTGACAGTTTCTGCCCCATGAAGTTAAAGTTTTCCCCAATTAGAGCAAATAATGAGAAAACCAAGCTCACAAAAACATATAACCCTGTGACCCAAGACTGCTATGCCCAATTCACAAGAGAAATTGAACATCAGGATACACATACTGATTGAAGTGGTACAGAGCCACCAAGCTGGCTGCACTGAGATGAGGGGAGGATGCAATGTTCCTTTGGAAAAGTGAAGTGCTTCTTACTAAAGGTGCACAAAAACCCACCTTGAAGTGTTTTGGGACTATCTAATCTTCATCTGGACTAGTTTATGGCAGCCAGGGAGAAATATCAACAGTTTCTCTTCCAGGCCCTGAAGTCTGAGGAGCTGGAATGAAGCAGCATGATACAGAGGACAGTAGGGGCAAGGGGGACCAGGAATACCAACTGTGAAAGGGGAGATTCGACAGACATTAAGACATAAACTTAAATAGACAGAGCTCTCACATTATTTAACCACTACTCTCCTCACTGTGCACTGTCTTGTGGGGAAGCCCTTTCAGTGTTGGGGCTCTGAAGGCCTCTCCTCTATGTGCCCTGCCTTTTGAACAGCTTTCTTGCCATCTATCTGCCTCATTTACTCTCCTTCTTATTTTAGTTCCTCTCCTAACAGAATCTTTTATTCTCCTTTACCAACCATTCTGCAGTTCTTTCCCTTTTGATCTCACTTCTCTCCATCAAGTACGTAGGATTCCTATTGATAAGAGATGGGTAGTATAACAGTACAAAAAAATATGGCATTGGATTCATCAGTTCATAGCTCTACTGATTAAAGAGGCACTGAAGAGACTCTCAGATAATCTTGCACAAAGCACTGCAGTTTTCTGGCTGGGGTAAAATGTAGGGATACCATTTCCATCTTCCTGTATTGGATAGAGAGTTCTTTTGCTTTACTTTTTGTCAAATACTACTGTTTAGTGTTGCTGTTTATCAGTCACCACCGCATCCAGCCCCTGAAGTGGCAGATTCCCTAAGCAGTTACTCACACATAGCATCTTTCAGATGCAGAGGACTAAAAATATGGTGGATACATAAAACCGATGACTGGTTTTATTTTATTCACCCATGGCATATCTAAGACTCCTTGCATATTAGCCTCTGTTTGCCTACAAGAAAAGATGTTAAAATGATCAGGCAAGGAAAGTAGTTTGTCTAATGTTGACTGATACTCGACACAGCTGAAACTACAGTTTTATGCAGAAAACTGATGAGGAAACTGCATGAAGAACTGCACAACCGAGGTGGTTGCTGACAAGAACATCACCTTTTTCACAGTCACAAATGGTTTGACAGACCTAAGTGAACTGCTGCCCCAAAAGCCAAAATTCATTATTCAGTGAAATGTTTCACCCATTTTGCATTGCACTAGGAAATGAATGGAGTAGACAAGCAGGGATCATGATGGAGCCCATCCAGCAGAGCTGCAGAATGAAGCAGCTCTTTATATTACCTCCCCTTCTGAATTCCCCTTGGCCTGGCTTCCCCCATCCAATAAAAATCTTAAAGATGAACCCACATGAGCACTAAAGATGAAGCACAGAATGAAAGAGTAGACTTTATCATTTGAATCCAATCAATGCATCCATTCGCCAAGAGATGCTGCTTACATAGATGTCGCCTAGAGGCAGGATGAAGTGGCAACAGCTCTGGTTATGCTGTTGTGGACAGAAAACACATGTCACTTGACCATGATGCTATTCCACTGCCGGCTGCTCCTGCTACCATGAATTAGCCTGTGAGCTTTATCTGTCACAGAAAGCATACTGCAGGCAGTACTGCTCCAGCCACCAGAAGCCAGCTCACAGTTTCTGCTGGTCTTAAGATTCCCTGGTCTTTCCCCAGACACAAGGCAGGAGAAGCAAGATGTTCCTCTCAAGTCCAAAATCTAGCAGTTTTCAACGTGCCAGATGAGATTAAAAGGTTCAGGTCATTCAGTCTCCTGAGCTCAGTACCTGTTGATGTCAAGTGATCCAAAGATGAAAACTTCACACTAACGGTTAATTGGTGCATAGAAGAGAAAATATGACACTTCATAGTCTCTGTGATAATCATCTTCTGCCACAAAGCATAAGATTTGATTACTCCTATCTTAGCACACAATTACAAATAGCCATAAAACTATCCAGTCCTTTTTTGAAATCCTTTTACAATAATTGACTTGATGATCTCCTGGGGCAATGCAGGCTGTGTCCAGCAGAGAACAAGTTTATTCTACATTAGCATACTTGTCCTTCATAGTTATGATATCTAAAAAAGACAAAGAGACTATTATTGGGACATTCTCTAATGAGTAACCCCAAAGAGCATAAGAATCTCAGGCAAGCTGTATAAAATGACAGGATATAACTCAATGGACGATGAGTCATTGCAGCAACAGTGTACAGCAAGGATTGCTGAAATAAGATCAGGCATATATATCTCCATAGGAAGAGCACCAGCCCAGACCCCACAGCTTTTTCCCTTACCAGTGAGACACAGCATTGGTTTTAACATCCAGAATACTGAGATTAAATGTTGAGGCACTACATGAAAGAATTGCAGATCCTCAGGCAAATGCTGTGTTTCTGGCTAAATTGTTGACTCTGTTTCACCTGTCCATCTGTCATCCATACAATGGAGATTAGGAGAATTTCAGTCTTCTGAAACTGAGTAGTTAAAAGTAAATAGCCCCCAGACTGTTTGTGATCAAGCTGTCCACACTGTACAGATCTAAAGTGGTTTGAGTGCTCCTGCCACAGAGACTTTCACTGCATCTTGTAACACTTGTAACCAAAACATCCATTTGTTAAATCTATGACCCCAGACCTATGCTTTCCTGCCCCACCATTGTTTTCCATGCAAGCTCTGGGCATGCGATCAGAGTTCGCATGGCAAGTTCATACTAAGTCACTGTTCATGGGAAGAGTGAGCAAGGACTTGCTAGGCTTGTTATACTCATCTCCCTCCTTCTCCAAGCCTTCCTCTGTTTCTGAAGAAGCAGGGGAAATATTTTGCTTTCTTTCTCCAATAGCCCAAATATTGGCTGTTCCTTCCCATGAGGTAGGCTCTTGCACATGGCAGGGCAGAAAATTGGGAAGGTTCAACCTAAAAGTCAAATTTCGAATAAACTTGACAAGACAGCTTCCCTCAAACCTACTATTAAGGTATGAGGTCTCTCCCTGCTCCACGGATCTACAGACCCAACAGCACAGAGAGTTCAGTACAATGGCAATAGCTATAGCCACAATTGCAAGGTATTACTTGCCCAACAAAAAGACAGAGCAACATGTTCTCCTAGGAAACAACAGTTGCTGCTTCTGGCAACAAGTGAGGAGACCAGCAGCAGCACATACCACTGCTGGGAGGGGAGGAGAGAGAAAAAGGTCTGAAGTGACCGTCCTGCATTCCTTACCTGACCCTCCCCAGTTCCAAGAGATGCAGATCTTACTAGACAACTGATGCTACAGGCTAATGAAAGGAAGCAACATCTCAGCATCATGTTTTGAGCGATAGGTAGAAAGACAGTCCTCAAAGCCAGGCACATGAAATAGGCAACATTCCCATGTAAATGATGCAAAATGATCACAATAGTCTGTTATGGCCTTAATAAATCAGGAACTATACGAAATCCTAAGGGAACTAGGAAAAAAAATGGAGAGCTCTCAGTTCCTAAGACTCTGCTTTAACTGGGGCGAATCTTTAAAGTGGAAGAAATCTTCACGTGACAACTGGTGAAAGAAAAACACAAGGTCCAAAGACAAAGCAGATTTGTCAAGGCAGTTACTGACTTGTCCGCCCCAGTTCTATCACAGAGGTAATTACCTTTGCTCTCACCTTCAATTTGTTTTCACGTGACATCAGCTATTAGAAAGCTAGCACAAAGAAGTCCTCTCCTATATCCTCACAACAAACTCTCCTGGTTAACAAAGCTCACCAGGTTATGCAACTGCCCCATACAGCTCGCTGGATAATTGACTCATGTAGCTGGGTTGGTTGTGGATATGCACAGGGCCAGAGGAAGGAAGAGAAGGGCGAGCTTGAAGCGGGAAGCATAACCTAACGAATGAAACAAAAGCACTGAGCAGACCCTGCCAACTCATTAACCCTATCCCTGACTGCAGAAGGACCTGCTGGTGCCAGAATAAAGCACTCCAAAAGCAGCAGAGGAAGGTCCCTGTCATGACTGTAGGGACCACAGAATGACTGAAGGGAAAAGCCAGAGCTTGTTTTCCTTTCTACAGAGAAGCAAGAGGGTGAGAAGAAAGCTTAAGTTTGACAATGATCATTTTCTACGTTTACAAAGAAATGAGAGTCTGTTCACCAGGCATTTCTCACTGGGTTGTTTCCCCACTACAAGGTTTCTACCTCATGCCTGACTGACTCTTCTCCTGATTTATAGTAATTAGAAATCTTCTAGCCCACCTAGAAAAAAACTTGTGGTTGCAGCACCCTCCTTTTTATGGACTAACTGGATGTCATTATCTCATTAACATTTAAAAACCTGTGGGTTCTTCCATCAGAGCCCCAGCTGCTGGGTCCACAGTGTTTGCTAGTGTTACCTCTACACATCTCCCCTTCAGATTCAGCCCTTGTAATAAAACAGAATACATAAAATCTAGTAGGAAGCAGATAAATCACAGCACTTGCCTCAAACACTGAGAAAGGACATTGCTCAAGGAAGAGGATTCACCTGCCCACAGCAGCAGAGATGATGAGAATGACTACAAGGCCTGCCAGGAATCTTCTGCTTCTCAACCAGTGTATACTTCACACACGTGTGCATATGTGCATATAATAACATCAATTACTACTTGTTATCATTAGAGATGAGCAAAGCAAAGCCTATGTTTTTACTAAGCCAGTACAGATTTCACGTTCTGCTTGCTGTCTGAGCAACAGCAATTGCTTCTTCCTTTGGAAACTGATTTTGCCTTAGGCTTGGTCTAAAGAGGTTATCTGATGAATTTTTGTTAGTTGGCAGAAGGGGACAAAGGACAGGTTTCCCTTGGAAGTGAAGACAAAATGTCTTTTTAAAGACGGGAATCAGAGACAACTGCTCTAATGGAAACTTACTTGCAAGCTAGTCTGCTTGCACATCCCTTTTGAACTTTCGGGGGGGTTTTGTTTTTCTTGAGTCTTCAAAATAGCAACTTGAAAGGAGAAGGGAGTCAGAGACAGACAGGGTTGCAGATGTCATAAACAAGTCACTTCTGTCCCTAAAGACCTAGTCTCCAAACAAGTCCTTCTTTGTGTGTTGGGGGTGGGTGCAAGGGGTGTCAGAAGAGAGGAGGTCATCAACCTGCTGATGTCCATCCTGCAACCATGCAACCTGAAGTGTTTTTAATTCTGACAATCTGCGTCCTGCCAGAATCAAATTATAATCAGAGAACAAAGCATCCAAAATTGCACTTTGACTACCCCCGATACTGTAAATCTGTCAGCCTCTCTCCCCTACGGCCATGGGATCTCTGAGAGCAAAGGTAACACCCCACTGGGCTTTCCACGAGGCAAGACAGGGTCTGGAATGCCCATTCCAGGAAAATTACCCAGAGCTATAGAGCCACATGTTGGTAACACTGGGAAAGTGACTATGAGGAAGAGCAGCTGTAGCACTGCTTCACCTCACATGAAGAGGTGCATCAAGCCTAACAGGACCCAGAAACAATAGAGCTTATATGGTCTGGCATGTCTGTCTGAATTTCCTCTCCTCCTCCACTCTGACTCTCTTGTATTACTGCTGGCTCCTGCCTTTCTGTGCCATGTTTAATCTCAAGTATTTTTATATCTCCCCTTGAATACATGTGACAGAGAGAATTAATGAGCATGGGGAAAGAGAAGAGGAAAGGAGAAAAGGGTGGAGGGGGGAATCTAAGAGAGTTTAGATGACAGTTTGTGTGTGTTTTTGTGTGAATGAGAGAGACAGTGTGAGCATGACGGTGAAGAGGTGCAGGGGAAATATGTGAGGAAGGCAGACAGGTAATCAGTTATTCAGCCTGTCCTCCATTAATTTCTAGCTCTCATCCTTCTCTTTGCTGTCTCTCTAAACTCTTCTCTTTCTCCCCTTCCCAGCAAGACTGAAGCAACAGTTCTCTCTTTGTAGAGCAAGGGATAAAGAGAGGATGGGGAAAAAAATATCCCCATCTCAAGTCTGCTCACAGAGGTGAAGAAGAGAAATGAGGAAGAAAATCCACCATCCAGAGCTAAAATAAGAGAGTCCCTAAAGAAACAAGTGACTCTACCCATAACTGGCAGAGTCTCAGTCCCAAATGTGATGTGCATGTGCGAGCCCTTTTCCCTTACCTCTGCCACTTTAGCTGCAAAAGTAAGAGGGAAAGGCCCCTAGCTCATGGTTTGACTTTCACCATATGACAAGGTGTGCTGGCTATGGTGATGGAATTGATAACAAAGGCACTGCAGACGACAAACACTGCGGCAGCTTGAGCTTCTGCTATGATGAATAATCCCCTCGCAGAGTTGCAGCTCATTTATTTCACCCACTCCTATTTGCAAGCAGAACTGCTGTGCCTTTGCTGACACTGCACACTCTAGGTGCTGAGAACTGGAAAACACTGGAAGGCTGTGGTTGCTAGTGATTCTCTACAGTTCCTGATAGCACCTTTTCCTTGAGGCAGCCGGGATAGAGAAGAGCTATGCTCCTGGAGCTAAGGCAGAAGACGACTATGAATACAACAGTTAGTTATATATAGTGGAGCTCTGATCACTTCCCTAGCGACATAGCTGTCTCACTGTGGCATACGTGCTTCCTCCATCTAAGACCGGAGAATCCTACAGCTGCTGTTTTTGCTTGCTCCCTGCTGCAAGAAGACGCTATGAGTGGAGTAGCTGAGAGCTCCTCACTGCAGAAAGCATGAGTGCCATGCTACATACTGGATGTCATAAGAGACTTTTTTTTTCAAAGTAGTTTTGCTAGTAAGTGTGCAATAATTAATTGGCATGTTTTGCAAACTAATACTAGTGTAATAGCTTCTTTATGCAAAATAAGCAAGTGTACAAAAATTAAATGTATCCCTAACCTACCTCTTTTTCTCTTGCTGACAGTTGATGTGGTTTAGGATTATCTCATCGGTAGTTTGTGGTGGACATGACACCCATACAATGTAATTAAGATAATATATTCAGTAATGATCTTGCACTTGCACCTCAGTCAATGATGGCTTGCTTCTATTGCAAGGCAACTTCCGTCATAAAAATAAAGCAGCCAACAAGATGGTGATGATCTCCAGCTACGTGATTTAATTTACACCACTGATATGAAATGACAGTATTCTAATCTGAAGTGACTAGATGAGGGTAGTGAAAAAACACACCCAAGTTGGCAGGAATGTGACAGAAGATGGACAATGACCCCTAAGTACTGACCTCAGCCTTTCCTCCCTGTGAAACCAAGTACTAAGTGGAGGGCAGCTACCTAGGTGAGTGGCTTAGCCTAAAGAAACATGATCCAGAGGCAGGCAAAGCTCCTGTGTAAAAAAGGTGGTTGTTGAAGCTTATAATGCACTTGAGATTTTGTGTTGCGCATGGAAGAGCACTCTCACTTAAGAAGGGTCATTGCACTGTTACTATCTAAGGAAGGAAAAAATAAAAAAGGAAGTAGTAAACATGGAATTGGGGAGGGAGGAGAATGAGGGGGAAAGGAGAGGAAAAATGATACTATCTTTCTTGCTTTCTAGACCCTGAGGGGACAAGCTTTCCTATAACACTGATGAAGTAAACAGGCATCCCTGAAGAAAACACACATACTTGAAACATTCATTTATATTTAATACTTAAGTGTTTATAAAAATAAAAGTGAAGGCCAGGTTCCTGTAACGACTTTGTTATTTGCTTAGCATTATATTCCATGTCATCTTCATGGAATCACAGCCTCCCCACACATACCTGTCTCATAGGCAAAAGCAAACATAAAGACACCACAAGAAGTTGGGTAAATCTACTGCCTGAATAAAAACTGACTGTTTCAGATCTACAAATACTGCATGTGTGTGCAGAACAGCACCAACACATGCACACAGCTTTGATGCTTTGGAAGAAACCAGACAGTGTTTTTGAGGTCCTAGATCTCCTCAGAGAAAACAAATACATAAATAATAAGAAAATAGCCCTGTCTGTCAGAAATGAGTTCCATGACATCCCTGAGGAAAAGGCATCTCTTTGACGATTATTTGGCCTAACTGTATCATGAGGGGAAAAAGTACGGCTGATGTCAGAAATAATGACACAAATAAGTGTGCAAACAGGCTGGGACATTAGGAAAGATACAATGCTGTTTTATCTGGTGAAGAATATGATCTAGATTAGAAAAGGAGACGACATCAAGAACATTCATCATTCAAAGAACACAGCCATGACTCTCTCCGTTATGATAATCTACTTCCAGAGAAAGCACCACCTTTTCAAAGGTTTTAGGAAGGCACATGTTCAAACAGAAGTACAGATGGGGCAAGATGAGTTTTTGCATTCATTTGCTGAAAGAGTCAGAGAGATTTGGCACAACATGTACACTGCTGAGGGCTGACACTTTTTATGATCCATTGCAGCCACTTCTGCACTTTTCCCTGCAGGGCCGCATCTGGGCATGCTGGCACCCTGGCAGCTAGGTGCTGCCTGCAGGTAAAATTACATCTATCTTTTCCCATGTTTTGGGGGGTGTAGGGGCAGAAATAGGTAACTTTCCTGCAGGTCAGAGTTGATATAGCACTATGAACTTCAATTCAATAGTAGAATGAGGGAGGCAGCTTGCTTCCTCCACAAAATCTATGCTGCAGCATACTCACTGTAGGCCCGGAGTTGCTGCATGCCAACATAGTGCTTGCAGGAAAGTCACATCCAGCCAGAGCAACTGCTGTGCACTCTTATCAAAAGTGACTGTTGCTGAATGAGAATGCACCAAGTCATACACCAACTGGGCTGCAGTTACTAGCCTAGACCAATGGGAACCCTACGACTCAAAAGAGAGTGCCTGGCTTGCTGTTGGTCGCTAGAGCAGAGCCCACAAGACTCTAAGAAATATCCTTTCCTCACAGTCCATAGCAGAAGCCTATTTTTAGCTTATTTTACTGAAAGTAAAATCTCCTGTCCAAAAGGCCATAATCCACAAAAATGACTATGTGCTATGTAGAAAAAGTGCACAAGACTGAGGGAATCACTTATGTCCTGCATCTCAGCACTGGTGAAAAACTCATTAAATCAAGATGCTCAGACCTTCCCATTATTTTTTCCAATTTATACATACATATATGTTTGCATAAGCATGAAGGGAAACTGACTCCAAAACACCATTCACAGAATCTCTCATTTGCATCTTAAAAGGAGAAAGTTTGTCAGTTCTGGTTATTCTGTTCTGTAATTATCCTAATGAAAGCAAATGTGAATCCCCAAGGGTTTGGTCCCTTTCTGACTGACTGCTTTTAACTCAGAGATAAGGGAGATGAGAGGCCACCAAACTCCCCAGTTTTTAACTTGCACATCTGGAGAAGATTGCCATGGTAGCTTGTGTAACGTGGGCAATATGTTCCAGTAAGAAGAGAAGCTAAGCAAGCGCTCTAATTTTCTGCCATGTGAAATGCATGTGAGAAACCAGCTCAGGCTCTAGAAAATCTAGAGGCCAGTGGCTTCAGGCAGTGCAGTTCCCTTCAGTGTGGATACATTATAGGAAGATCTTCCATCCAAACACAGCTAGTTGTTTGATATATTTAAAGGCTCCCATTCAGCATCAGTTTAAATTAAAGTCTCCATTCAAAGCAAAAGCGATAGCTTTGTTTCATATTATTCTTTGTGAGAAGAAATGATTAAGACAAGATGCCAGGACTCGAGAGAGCTAGGTCCTTTTCCAAGTTCTGCAATGGATTTGCTGCAGGAGACAAACTTTGCTCTTGCAAAGAATCTGTATGATATCTTAGCAGAAGGAGGCCTCTAGCTGTTACTGTCACATAAATAATAAATGAGTGAAATAATAAATAGGAATAAGGCATTCTGTTGCAGATAAACCCAACATATTAGAGAATGTGTTTGTTTTTTAAAGCATATTCAAATATCAGCCTAAGCCTCCAACGCGAACACACAATGTCTCTCCTAAAGCTCCAAAGAAAGTAACAGAAGTCCATGGGCATCCCTATTCAATGCTGCACCCCTCCAAAAGTTCGTATCGATAAGTAAATGGAATTCATAAGACAGTACAGTATGTTCCTTAATCCCTTCAAATTCTGTTTCTATTGCTTAAACCTATGAGGTCTCAGCCTGCTCTCAGCATCACCCAAAACAACTCAGTGGGTTTCACTGCAGCTGCGGTGACTCAACCAGCAGAATTTGTCTCTTGCTTCTTTGCACTCCAGCATCAGTAAAACAGATGGGCTAGTTATTAACTGCCCTGTCCAACAGAGCTCTGCTTGCATTGGCATCAGAGAGAAGGAATACAGTTCATGAGATGGGACAGCAAAGCAAAACTCAGAATGCCTAGGTTCTTGTATCAAGTATCCCACTGAATGGATGTAGGAACACGAGCAACCTGCTTTATTTCTCCATGCCCTCATTTTCTGCTTTTTCACTCAGGCTGCCTCTCCTTACGTTTATGTGACCAATACTCAGTGTAATAGGGATCATGTCTTGGTGGAATTCTCTGGGTACTATTGCAATACATATAATAGAGGCCAAAAAGCACCTCTGCTCTGCTTGAGGCAAGAGGACGTAGGGTAACCTACTTGAATCTTTGCGTATTCACTGCTCTCCCTTGTGATACCACAGAAACATGCACTATTCTGACAACACCTATAAAAAACACATTTAGTCAGCTACGTGACTAAAGACATAAGCATGAAAAACTCCTATATCTTCTTCTCCCCTCTATCAGAGCTGTAGGTTGTGTTGAGTCAGGATAAAACAGCAGCCACTCAAAGTAGTAACCTGAATTTTGTTTGCTAGAAAAGAGGGGAGGAGAAGAATGATTTCTCAAGTGTAAGTAAGCCAAGGATAAGACTGAGGAAAGACGACCAATAGGATTTATTTGTAATGACAAGTGACAAGTGATCACCATAAAGATATTCTTGGAACAGAATCCTGCTAATCTCTGCTATAATTCTAGTCCCAAATGGTTTGGCTCTGGCAGTGCTCTTAGAAATGATATATGTGAAAGCATCGAGGATTGTCAAGAAAGGAGTTTTCCCTGACAGTTACATTTTGGGCTTGCTAGGTTTGTTTGTTTGTCTTTCTTTTTTTCTCTCTTTCTTCTTTTTTTTTCATCTAAGGTCATCTGCAGTTAGTATTTAGAACAGAAAATGTTTATAACCTTTTGCTTTCATGATCATTAATAATACAACAAATATATTGAATGTGGGTAGACTTTTCAGCAATTCGTAGTGCTCTCCCCCTCTGACTCAGAAAATATGCACCTCTTGAGAGAAAATCTATTTCATTAGAGACCTGATAAAATGCCTAGAAATGACAACATAAATAAACATTTAAGTGCTGCTCCTTCTCTCACTCTGAAGGCTTTTCCAGCTGAAACAAGCAAGAAAGAAGCTGTAGTGAGATGGAGGGAGTGAGAGCTGATGAATATTTGATAACTATTGTCTTAAATAAATGCTTCTCCAACACATATCCTCTTGATGCAACCAGTTGCACAGTCAACCTCATCCCTCTCACACCACCTTAGGGACAAGCCTACAGCCAAGGATGCTGTGTTGGTGACCACATATCAAACTGAATGCTACCTTTCCTCCCTCAGTGTGTTTTTAAGTGCCCTTCCTTTGTTTTCCCTCTTCTATCTCTCCCTTCCCAGAAGGGCCTTGAGGCATGAGCTAGAGTCCCTTCTCCAAAGCTATTGCCTGCAATAAAGGTTAAAAAGCAGGTTCTGGTAGTGGTCAGAAAGCTCAATCTGTTTTGTTTGCACTGCACTTATTCACAGGAGTCTCTCAAGAAGATGCCATGGTTGGATGTAGAGGAGGAAGGAAGAGGCAAACCAACAAATTGAGATCCTCACCTCAGACCTTCACAGTCCTTCAATACCTCAACTCTGCCCAGTGACAGAGTTACAGAGTACATTTAAATGACAAAATGGGGCACCAACACAAACTGTATTTATTCCTGTTGCTTGGTCACAAAGCTCTTCCTTCAGAACCAGAAGAGCCAACTGAGAAAATAAAATAAATGCCTTTGCCCTGGGCTGATATTCCTTCCATGTGCTAAAGTGCAGATCAAGGCGGTATGAAAGGAGTCTCTAGCCAAAACCAGAAACAACAAAAAGACGGTCCCCACAACTACAACAAAATAAGGACAACCCTAAGAAGTACCTGTGCAGGGCTGCTGAACTTCAGTAAGGTTCATTTGTGGAATGCTTCTTTCTCCCTTCCTCAATTAAGCAGTCAAATATTGCAGGGACTTTGCATTTAACTTTCCTGCACCTCAATGGAGCAGGGCACTGCTGTTAACTTCACTGCCCAGAACAGGGGAAATAAGGTAATGAGGAAAACCATGAGCAAAATTCAGCATGGAACTTAGCATTTTTATGGCAACTAAGTGCTAGTACAAGACTTTAAAAGGGTTCAGTCTTCCCTTTAGGGATTCTGAATATTTTTGAGAATGCATAGGCAATATATATATAAATACATCTTCTTTTAACCTAAAAGAGTTCTTAACTTTTAAAATGTCTTCTTTGCATATACACAATTTGTGGATCTTGCATCATCAAGCAACCATCAAATTCCTTGACACAACCTTACAGTTGACTAAAGGCACATGGGAAATCCATCTAGACCAGAGAGCTTAATACAGACTTTCAAACGTAAACTGAGCTACAGAACAGATAAATTGGGCATTCTTTCTTTGTCACAAGTGAGTTGCACTGAAGCCAGACAGAAGTGATATTCATTTTCTAAGATGAAGAATTCAAACAACAACAGGAAGATGGGCATCCAAAAAGATCTGAGGCCAAGAAATTAAGCTTCTGTGCAGGTGATATCTTTGGAGCAGGGAATCTGTCTTGTATATCAAGGCCACGCTGCTCCATAAATCTGTTTAAAGGTAGTAGGTTTGGCTGGATTATTCAGCTGTTAATAGAGTGAGCCCTGTGAGGAACAGCAGGTTAGGGAGGTCAGCTAGAAGGTTACTGAGGTCTATCTGGCAAAACTGCATTATGGAAATCACTCAGAAGAGTCATGATGGTATTACAGTGGATATTCAGAGGCAGTAGCAAAATTTATGCTTTTTTCATATCAGTAAGGCATGCAGTCTCCTAGTTAACAGCAGGTTATGCAAAGGCCCAGCACAGAGGGTCACAGTCCATAGCAGAAAGCTGCCAGAGATGCTAAGGAGAAACTCCTCCAGAACAAGAACCATTGAAGCAAGTTCGGATGCAGACACTCAAATCAAAGAAGAACCCCTTTCAAAAATCTGATATTGGCCCAGCTCTCCTTGAAGCATGAAAACAAACAAGCAAGCAAGAAATTCACAATATTATTTACTAACTTGTCCTTTTAAGTACTAGCTGTCATTTCTACCCCATTCTTGGGTAGACTCCTAAATTTGGCCTTGACGTCCTCTTTAAGACACCCTCCTAAGAAAGTCATGCCCCTGGGCACAGCACTAGAAGCTTCGCTGCTGGAAGCATCCTTATAGGGACTCTTCGCACCCATTTTCAGAAGGCAAGACCTGTCTCTTGCTTTCTTTACCAACATACTCCAGTGCAATCATTTCACGCTGACATACAGCTATTTAATACAGAGAAAAAGAAGGCAGGGGGACAAGCTGAAAAGAATTCCCACAGCTGGCAGCAGGGACTAGTACAGCTCTGCAGCCAGGCCCAAACCAAGGTTGGCAAGTCAGAGGCTCTGCCACAAGTCACGGGAAGTCACACAACAGAAAACTGCATATGAACAGCTGTGAGAGGTTTTGACGGACGTGGCCCTAGCACAAGCAGAGTTAAGAAGGACAGAAAGGCAAAGAGGCATGTACTTCCCTTCCAGTGATTTTGCAGAGATGCTACAGTTCTAAGAAGCGAACACTCTTCACCTTCTACTCTGCTTTTCTTCCTCAGGCATGTTTTGGCTTGGACTCCTACCCGCTATCTCTACAGATCTTTCTGATCTTATCCTACTTTCCTTTGTAGTATCTTTCCCTTTGTTCAGCAAGGTGACAATTAACTAGTCCTAAAGCACAGGAATAAATCATGGAAGACACAGAAAAGATGACTCTGATGTCATCAGAGTCAAACAGGACCACAGCTCTCATTGCCTTGTGGCGAGCAACAGGGAATAAACTTTACTTCCTCTGGCACTGGAAAACATGTTCACAGTTTATATCTAGGACATAAATGAACATATAGTTTTCTTCATAGAATCCCAACTGTTCTTTTTTTTTTTCCCAGAAGTAGTGCCACTAAACTCCTACGATGTTCATCTGCCCTGCAAGCACGAAAACCACTTAGAGCAAAAGGTGTCCACAGTACAGCTCCAACTGTATTGATGGATGGAACAGCCCAAATGAATCCGACCCTTTATGTCTACTTTAAAGGGTGAGCAGGGGGAAGAAAAACAACAAAAACTAGCACAAACAGTTTGATTCTAGGAGTCAGAGCAGCACATTAGCATTTCTGCCTTAATAAGAAGCATAATCAAATCCTCAGTACTTAATGCCTAGATTCCACTTGGTGTAGAAGGAAAGAAAAAAAAAGAACAAAGGGGAAGGTGATAAAGAAAAAGCAAATGATGAAAAAATATAAATACATATATTTTTTATATATTCAGGAAATCTTTTCTCCAGGAGATATGTGGGTTTTTTCCTCCCTTCCTTGTAAGACAAGATTAAGAGTGCTGCAGCGTCTACTGTTGGCTTGAATTCCCTGCCTCCCAGAATGGGTACTCGTAATTAAAAGCTTAGCTCACCTTATCCCTCCAGTTTCCCAGGCGAAAAGTCAAAGCCTGCATTTAATTGCATATATACGTGTGCGTATTTAAAACCAAAGCTCTGAAGAGAGATAAGATTTAGGAGAGGGGAGGGGAAGGGGCACAAAGGTATTTGACACAAAGTCTCAAATAGGGAAAAGTGGGAAATGGAAAAGAGCGAGAGTGAAAAATGAGAGAGAGCAATTTCTCCTCCCCTATTCCTCTCTCCCGGTTCTCCTTCTCTCATCTTCTCCAGTTTTATTCTATAGAATGAAAGCTGTCATTTTACTCCTGGCTTGCTCTCTTACTTGTCTATGGTTTCCTAATGAGAACAAGCCAGATACAGAGAGGTTGGTCCTATGCTCACCTAGGCTATCCTTTTTTGACATGATGTGATCTATCCTTTGGGGCTTGGCTGCAGCAAAAGCCAAATCCTCTTTTGCTCATGCACAACCCTGGAAATGTGGATTCTCCCTGCCTACAAACATGCATCAAGTTTATTCCTAGCTATTCTGCTTACACAGTGCTGTCAATCTTGGGCCTTCCTGCTTCAGCTGTTAAGGTGAAGACAATTAGTCACCAGCTCTAGGAGAGACCTACAGGCACCTACATCCACTAGGCTGCCTCCACCACGCCAGGTGCTGTACCAGCAGAGAGTACCAGGCAGTGCTCATCAGAACTGTTTAAAGGCAAGAAATAAATGAATTGAGAAACTCTTCAGAGAATGGAGGTATCTCGTCTGAGGCAGACATGGGTGTTGGGCCAGAATCTTTAAAATGCAACCAGAAATTAAGATATTGCAGCTCCTAAGGAAAGGGATAGATTCAGTTTAAAGGATACCACTGCACACCATATTTCCAGCATTTTGGACCCTCTGTACCTAATGCTAATCTTCAAAGAATAAAGCCTGCTTTTAAGGATGCTATCTGAGAGTGCTTTTGTGTTGCTCCAAAGCCGAAGCAGGCAGGGAAGAGTCCACACTTACGGTGTTACACATGAGCAAAAGAGGATTTGGTCTTTCCACAGGCAAGTCCCGATGAGTAGATCAAATTGTGCCATACTCACGCCTTCTGCCCCTCACACTTCCGCCCCCAACAAGGACTTCAGCATTTCTAAAGATTCTACAAGTAGGCCAGTGGAGTGCAGGAAGCACATCATGTCTCAAAAAATCTCACTGATCCAAGCAGACTGGAGCCTTTAGTTTAGTTTAGACAACCAAAGTCTGTTGGAATAACAGATACACAACTGTTAGGGTAATAATAATGGGATTGCAAGAGATAACTGAACACAGGAAGTAACGCACAAAGGCAATTTTGTAGGAGGGTAAGTTGAGTTGCTTCAGCATGAGGTTTATGTACTGGACCAAAGCCCTCCAGCCTCCAAAGGAACAAGACATTTCTTGCAAAAGCAATGCCCCCTTCATCTTCTCCAGCACCAGGAAAAAAAGTCTGTATTTCTGTAACGTCACCAACCCATTGTTCTACTGAGAGGTCTGATCTAACATACCACTACTAATGCCTTCCAGATAATTCAGTCACATTAGTTGCACATGGTCTAAGAAGCACCCACAGAAGCATCAGCCTAACAGACAATACATCTCACATCCTTGAAATAGCCCAGTATGACAGCTTTCAGCATCTGATAGCTAGGGACACTCTAAGATCACAAAGGTTGTCTGCTTTCTCATCAAAACAGTGACCAGCACTACAACCACACTTGAAAGTAACACTTGAATATTGCTAAAAAAGCTCTTGGAGGATCTCTGGGGCCTACTTTTCCCTCATCATCCCCGCATGTCATAGCCTCAGGAGTAGAGCTTTGGGACCCACTGCCATTATCCGACCCAAGTATCTCTTGCTACTGTGCTGCAATTAGGCAAAGCAGCTATCAGCGCTGTCGAGATGCTCCTTGGATCTCTGACAAGCACTGTGGCCATGCCTCATGCCACTGCATTAATAAACCTGGAGAATTTTCAGAGTCACAGTTTGTGTCTGCAGTTGCAGCTACCCAACAAGTATAGCTTGTTGTTAAGCCACCAACAAAAGCTAGGTTTCTAGCAGAGCCACCTTTGTGCTTAGAGCACCTCCAGCAAGGTCCAGGCTACTCAATCCCTTGCCTCTGATTTCACTTCAAGATTTCTTCCCTCTCACTTAGGATATCTTGCCTTTTTTATCATCCCAGTATACCAGGCCTGTCAGTTACCTTAGCACATACTGTGTCATCTTCTGCAGAGTATAACTGCCTGGGTCTGAGAAAAGCTTAATTTCCTCTATACATTGCAATTCACAGGTTACTAGCTGTTCCCTGGTAAGTATGGATCATTCCTCATAGGATTTCTGAATCTAATTGTCTCCTTCCTAGGTTACTACTGAGGAGGAGGAGTCCCGAAAGAGTAACTAGACTTTCCAACAACTGCCTTACCCTCCCTGGCAACAGTCTTTTATCTCAGCTGTAGCTATCCACCTGCCTAGTGCAGATAGGGAAGATTTTCCTTCCATTAACTCCCTCTTTTTTAGCAATTATGTTGCCACTAATCTCAGCTTTTTCTGCTTTCAGTTTTGGTTTCCAGCACCCAAAGCATCAAAAGCTGAGGGCTAAGCCCCAAGAAACATAGAGTAGCTGTAAGTTGCTCCCCAAAACAACTGTCAGGAGAAGTGAGTGTGTGGCATGCACCAGGGCTAGCCACTCTATCTTTGTGCTCACTTCAGTTGCTCAGAAGAGGCTGGGTTTTTCTAGGACAGCTGGTGTGAATCTGTAAGCACGTATGCACTGAGTAATAGGGTTCTTTGACAAAAGAGACACTAACTTAACTGAGCCCGCTGAAGAGGTTTCATCCCTTTCACCATTCACCTTATTACTCACACACAGTGCAAGAACATGAAACAAAATTAAAGTGGGGAGTCGGACAAAGTCCTCCAAGTCTTGAGTCCACAGCTGTCTTGAGCATCTGTCAGTCATAGCTGCCTAGGTCATTGCTATAAGGTTTAGCATGAATGCTAATGCGCATCTACTCAGCTCAACATAGTTTCTCACTTGACTAGGAAGCAATGAATCCTGAAGCACCTCCATGCAGCAAAGGGGGAGGGGAAACAGAAAAGCAAGACTGAAATAATGCAAATTAATTACAGGAAAATTGCAAAGATTGATTATAGTAGGTAAGAAACTACACTGTTTATTATAAATCAATATATTTACTATATGCAATATTCTTCTCATTAAGACTGCTATCCACATAGATACTACTATATTTAGAGTATTAGCTCCTTCTCTCTTTACATACAGGCTGATAGGACTACCAGCATAACCACTGTATTATCATTATATAATCACAATTAACTGTTACTGCAGGATGTCCTATGAGAGAACAAACATGTTATTTAATTGTTAAGCAACCAATTAGCAACTACTACTGTTAATATCCTACCAAGTGTGACTGCTTCATGGAAACCGCTTCCTCCTGATGACTTACCGGAATTCCCTCACCACTCTCATTCCTCACAGAGTAACAGCCTAGACAGGTAGTAACTTCTACAGTTACAGTGATCCTGCCTTCCCTGCTCTCCCCTAGCCTGGCACAACACCACAGCCCTCCTGCTTCCCCACAGAGAGCCCAGCCTGAAGAAGCAGTCAGAAAAAATGACACAATTTGGTGTTTAAAAGCAAGTGGGCCTCTAAAGAGGTGCAGGGAAAGCAAGGCTAATTACCTTCCAATTGCTCTAAAAGCCACTACTTTCTCTGCTATGCTCAGCTGTGTTTCATGCATCGCAGACTGTGCCATCAGATTGCTAAAATGTTGGCTTCCTGTCAGATCATTCCTTACTCTTTTGCACTGTAAACAGGATGATTCATTTAACTCACAACTAGTTTCTTCTATTCTGAAATTAAACCTCTTCACTGGAATAGTTTTTGTAGTGACTGTGCCCCTTCTCTTGGGTTAATTGATTTCCACACCCACTGCAGAAACACAGAAGCCTCTGGGGAGCTGGTAGGTCTGCAAGAAAGAAGGCAATCACTGCAGGACAGCTTGGTCTCTTGAGTCCTGGGGGCCATTTCTGTCCACACAGAGTAGAAAAAATGGTAGGAAGACAGAGGAAATAATGAATCTTCCAAGAAAAGACTTACAGGTCAAAGTTCCTTGAGTTAAACACGATTCTCCCAAGAGGCAGCACCCAAGCCCTTTTTTGTCCTGACAACTGGCAGACATGCTTGATCACTCATTATTGCTCACTTTCCACACAGTGCAACTCCTTTCCAGCTCCTCCGTACAGCCATTAGCATTTGTTTTCTTCATCCTGAAATCCCATCACAGCACAGTTATCCAGCCTCATCCCTCTTTTGGTTCTCAAGTGTTCTCTGGATTGAGTTTCAATTTCTTCTTCTCACTTTCAAAAAATTATAGCAATTTCAGCCTCCTCACCAGTTTGACCTCACCTCCTATGAGCTCAGCCTCCTTCATTCCTCTCAACCAGTGATACCACACTTAAGTTTTCCATTCATTTCCCATTCAGCCATCTGCCACAGCCTCTTTCCATGCCTCCTCCAGTGTGTGGGACCATATCATAAGATTACCTGCCAGAGTCACTCCCTTCTTTTTGCACCTCTTAATCTACTAGGAGACCAGCAGGTTAAAAATACAGAAATATTATAATACTTACTACTTGAACACCAAATTCCCAGTGACATGCTTCAACCCTTTAAAAATCTCCCCTCTGAACTACAGAAGTAGAGCTGCCAACACTTGATCACCCTCCTGGTCCTCCCAGCATACCCTAAAGGCCTTTTAAGTTTGTGATTGTGTCTTCTGCATTTGCACACAGCTGAACACATTATCTGTACATAAAAAGGAATATCAAATGATGCACTGCTGCTTGAATTGAGGGAAGCCATGGCAAGGCAAATGGACAGCAACGCTTTCTAAGCCAAGAATATGAGTCACCAGAAGCATAAAAGCCAAATTCCCTAGCTCAAGCTAGCTTTCGTAGCATCTTCCTGTGGGACAGGGCTCATCACAGCGCTTTAAGAGATCTAAAGAATCATCCTTTCTTCTGATAATTGAAAGTGCTCCCGATCCCTCCAGCTGACAGTTGCAATACAGCCTGGCTCCCCACAACAAGCCTCGGGTTCCCCTGTTCTGCCTTGCCAGAGTAAAATGCAAAATGGGGCTGGCAAACCAGCTCTAGCACTACTTGCCCCTTGAAAGGATCCCACATCAAACAGCCACAAACAAAGAGAACATCAAGCCTTCTCTGCTTTTAAAGAGGTTTAGATGTCCAGTATAAATTCTCTCTGATAAAAGTATAAAGTGCTTCCATCCCAACGGCACATAGTAGAGGGGGCCCCAATGGCCTTCACAGTCGGTGACATTGTGCACCTCTCCTTCTCTGGCCAGCATCTGCATGATACCATCTCCTGCAAAGACACAAGGGTCCAACGATGGAAAAACAGATAGTTTTTATTTGTGTTTTCCAGGTGAAATACAATCCCCTATGGTAGGCTGACTCTTCTCCTTTTTGGAAGCAGAGGGTGGTGGTGGCAGCAATAGTGACTCCCAGGATGGGCCCTCTGCTGTCACGGTGACAGCTAAAGAAGTGAAAGGGTTGTTGTGCGTCCCTCTGAAGTGACAGGCCTGCGTTTGTAGCAAGAGGAGAGCGGCTGCTCTGCCATATGCCGTGGGGAACTGGCACTGTCTCCTTCAGTTTTTGTGACCCTTTCAGGCTTTTTCATGTTAGTTTAATTAAACATTTTTTCATGTTTAATTGATCTTATTCCAGGTCTGAAGAAGCTTGGAAACCTTCCTTCCTCATGACTATGTAATCTTCACTCCTTCCCAGCAAAATCCTTGACTCCACACTTTATTATTTTTAGGCCTGCAGGCCCCACTAATGGCAAAGCCTCAGAGTGCTAGATGCTGTACAAACACACAGGGGAAGACACTTCTCAAAGTCCCTCAGAGACATCCATCTGAACAGGCAGGACAGCCAAAGGGTATAGAGAGGGCTAACTTGCCCAAAAGCCTGAGAGTGGAGTCAGGAGCAGAAGCAGCCTCTGGCCATCTAGAAAAACATGCCGGCCCTTAAAGGAGGGACCTTCTTAAAACCAACTTCTTTGCTTCAACAGTCAAATAATTTTATGAGCAAACCAATACAGATCCTTGCTGGTGTCTCTCACTACTGCTCACTGTTATGGCACAGAGGACTCATGTATCCCACTGTGAGGACTGTTGTCTGCCTTCCAGCCCATCAGTAATTATCCCAGCATCTTGCTATTTGCCAGCTCTGCTTGGAGACCAGGAGATATGTGAGGCCTAGAGTTGGCCTTCACAACTGTCTCCCCCGCAAAAATATCAAGGCTCTGATGTTTGCACAGGAAGTGCAAACCTGAGAAAGATTCATTTCCCTTTTTTTACTGAATATCAGGAATAGAGAGAAATATATTAGTGAATATCTTTCTCTTCTAAGTAAAGAAAGATACTAAGATAGAATAGTAGGGTCAGGAGTGTTGCGAAGAAAATGAGACATCACCACACATTCAATGTGAATGCTAGAGAATGTCCCTCTTTATTGTGCAAGCGGTCATACTTAAAAGCAATCAAAAAGTCCACCAAAACAAATCAAAGGCCGCTTATCCTTCCAGAGAACTCTTCCATGTCCTGTTTCACCACTCAGCTGTTACAAGCAAATCCCACAGTCCTTTTCTTTTACAGCAACATCACATAATCTTCTTCAGTGAGTCATTGATTTCACTTAGCTGTTACAAGCAAACCCCACACAGGAGTAATTTTGAAGGTACCCTTTCACTCTGTAGTTCCTAAACAAAGAAAGGTACATAGTGGAAGGCCATATGCCATGTATAGCATTCATTCAGGAAAAGTAGTTCCTGGCATTCACTCTCATTTCACAGAGCTGCATGAACCACAGGCTGGGAGAGACTCCTGGATGAAGAGCTGGGAAGAGAGTGAAAGTGTCAGGTAGATAATTGACTGCATTTTACTGTCTCATTTTGCATAACTCTGTTTCCAGAAGTGTAACCCACTGTTTCAATTTTCAGTTTATTAGAATAAACTAGATTTGTTCTAACTTTCAAACTTTGTTGAGTAATAAATGTGCCGCTTATATGAGCCATCAAAAACAAAATACTCCATAGGGAGTAGTGAATAACAAATAGTGAAGAAGCAGTGAATAAGACAACAGAGAACAGTCTAGCAAACTCTTGGATTGCTCTGAGACATATGATGTCTCAGAGGGGTCCCTACCCCTCTAGGTAGGATGCCTGCTATCACTAAGCCTCACAGAAAATTTGAGGAGTGGGAACTCTAGAAACTAAGAACGTGATAAGGAACCACCGCTGCCACAGATAATCTAGAGTCCATCTAGCAAAACCAAGACTTGCTTGTGACTTGTACCTCCAGTACAGTTACACAACATCCTGGCTGTTTGTCAGGTGTAGGATATCACCCTTGCATGTGTACACTGGTATTTTCTGGCAAGGGGCAGCTAAAAGGTAGAAACAAAGAGAAAGTGGGAAAAAAAAAAGCAACTTTACAGCGCCATAGCATGAACTCCAGATATGCGCACTAGATATACTCTGGATTTTGTTTGGCAACACTTTAGCAGTAAAGTCAGTTTCTATTCCTTAGCTAAAAAACTGATGTCACTTCTGTCATGAGGATACTATCAGAACAGATCAGCTCACAGATGTCTGATGCAAAGGTTTAGCAGAAATATTTCCTCCTCAGCTCCATTTACACCTTCACTGGATTCTCAGAAACATTTTTCTGTTTGTTTGTTTGAGGATCCAGCCATAGTACCTTCTATAATAACATAGAGAGACAATCTAAAATGAATCATAGAACTCCTTGGAACAGTGCAGCAATGGGAATTTGTGTTATTAGGTGATAACTTCCAGTATAAACCATACAAATCAATGATTAATCACAGCAGAACTTTGTTCCCTGTATTACAGATCCACTCAGTCCCACCAGCAACCTGTAAAGCCACCTCTTTACAAGTTACTGGTTGGGGGGGAAAATGCTGACCACCATTTCATGATAGGATCCACCTCTTCGGGAAATTTCATACTGAACTTTCCCCACAATGCACAGTTTGCTCTTTCTGGGTTCTCACCTCCATCTTTGTCCTACTTCACCTTTTTGATTTCTTCATTTTATCAATTTGCAGTTTTTATTTCTCCTTCCCCAATTCAGTTCTTTTTTCCCCATTCAAACACATACTGAAGAAGACACATCCACCACTGCCTCCCTTGGGCTGGAATGTTCTCCTGGGCCTGTGCCAAGTACCTCAACAGAGAAGATAGGAACTCTTATTTGGGGATATACCCTTTTACTTGCAACAGGGACTCTTAGTCCAGAAGGTGGGGGGATGAGGCACTGACTGGAAGAATAGGAGGTTATTACGTTTCCCAACCACCCAAAGACTCTCCTCTTTCTCCCCGGTGGCCTGCTCACTTTCCACAATAGGGCCTTTGCCCAGAGATACAGAAACCCTTGCTGTTTATGCACTGGATCCATTTCTTGTCTTCTACAGCAGTGATCCCCAAAAGATGAAGTAGGCTTCATTTACTAGCCATGAGCGTGTTATAGGTGAACTGAAGAGTCTCAGTGAATAAATTCAGCTGGATCTACACTGGCTTTGCTACAGGTCACCTCGTGTGCCTCTGGAACTGAGATTTGCGTAGGCAGCCAAGGCTGCTCCGGTGTTGGCAGAGTGGCAGCCACAAGGCAGGGAAAGTAGGGAGAGGAGGAAATGAACCCATGGGAATATAGCCCTTTTAATTCTGACACACTGGATTCTGGTAGATGTCTGGCTTCAACCACGAGGTTGGACTGGAGACTAGAGGCCCAACCAATGGGTTGCCTCCAACCAACATTTCTGTGATTCTATATGCTACAGTAAAACTCAACTCTTTCATGTTAGTGTACAAGCAGATGGCTGAACTGGATTACACAGATGGTCTGGATCTTCATTACCAGCAGCTATCAACCCCACTGCCAACCCATAAGTGTGATTGCAGCAAGCAGCCTCCAACCTCATTGCCTCATTTGCCAAGAGCTCTAAGGCTGCAAGGCTATAAGTTTTACTTGCTGAAGGCATACAGCTCTGCATAAATACATGTCGCAAACAAAGCAGCCTAGGCTGCTGCAATTCATTGCTCTTAGTACTTGAGCTAGCTAGATCAAAAATAGTGTGGGCACATGTGCTCATCATGCCTTTTTTGGCATTGAAATCTATGAGCACATGAATCTAGACTATAAATCTCTCCAAACCTGATGGCATTCTGAGGAGATGTTTTGATCTGGGTTCTCTTGTATTTCAAATCAGGGAAGTACTGCTTTTTCTTTCTCCTTTCAAATAAGAAGATCCCATTCCTGCTTCCATGGGGTAAGAAGCTGCTCTGCTGTACCATTTCCTTTCTAGGGCTGACTAGTGGAAGCCATGAGGGTTCAGATACTGCAATTTGCAGTCAGCTAGCAACTAGAACATCTCTCAAGGGCCTGCAGACATCAACAGTCTCTGGTATTAGTGTCTGGGGTTAAGTGCACATTTGTGGGCAAACTCTGGTTTTACCTTTTGATTCTAGTCTAGATGCGTTCCTGGTCCTTTGTGCTGTGACATGGGTTGGTGAAGAGAGGAAGAACATACATGCCTAGCCTGTCTTTTCAATTTAAATAAAATCTTTTGCATATTTATCTATTTGAACAGGGAAAGGCCTCTTCTTTACACCTAATCATCAGCAAACAGCAGCCACTGTGATTTTTATCAATACACCAATTTTTAGTTTAGTCTGTAAATGTAAATAAATAAATAAATAAAGAGAGAGAGAGAGAGAGAGAGAGAAGCAACACAGACGGTATCATTTTCAAAGGGAATTTTTTTAACACATTAAAGAGCTTTACTTTTTTTTCTTTTTTAATTTAGTGACAGAAATATTTCCTCCTCAGCTCAGGAAGAAGGAGATGAAGATAAAGAAAAAAATAAAAATGAGATTTAACGAGGATGAGAGAGAGAGACTGAAAGGATGTTTCATAAACTCAATGAGCAGTTAAGGAGAATCAGGATGGAGGAAAAGGATGAATTTGAGAGATAATTACTGGGGAAGAGTTGAAGCAGTAAGGGTAAGAGAAGAACAAGTGCAAGACTACATTCAAAAATTCAGCTAGACCTGAAAAAGACCTGGTAACTTCTCCTGTCTCAACTCAGGGCAGGCCAACATGCCTTCTTGGAGCTGTAGGGACCTAGTGTGGGATGCCAAGATACCATTAGAAAGACAGCTGCTCTTGTCTTCCTTCAAAACAATCTTCCCTGAAGCAGGAAGCAGCAGAAATCTTCTGGGAAAGACTGTTCCCATGGTGCCTGTAAGCAAATCTGGAGTTTCTGATAAAGCTGTTCAATCGAATCCCTAATAGAAGAGCCCAAATTTCATGCTGCTGGCCACAAGCAGTCAAAACTTGCTGCTATTTGCAGAAAGAAGCATGTTTCTGCAGCTAAATCAACTGATGATGATTCCTGGTTTCTGTCTTTGGTTTGCTGCATGATGCTGGACACATCACTTTGTCCTTCTGTGCCTGAATTTTCCTATCTTTAAAATACAGAGTGTATATAATGCATTTGATCCAGTGCCCTTTATTAAAAGGGGTCTGATTTTTTCATCTCTCTCAGAAGCCCTCTACTCCTAATGAGAACCCTCCTTTCCAGCTCCAGCCAAAACAGGTAGAGGTTCATTTTTTGTGGCAGGAAGAAATGAGTTCAATCCCTGCAGTGGCTGAGCAATTCCAACTACACGTGCTTCATAAAGACAAATGCTGGCTGATGCAGATTTGTGACAAGACTTCCCAGCCTCATGGGCAACACAATGACCCTTAACTCACTCATGTTTGCAAAGTACATTGAGATCCTTTGATTGAAGGGGTTATAAAATACCAAGTATTATTTGCTACCACTCAATCCTTCACTACTCCTCTCCCTCCAAAGACATTTCAGACTTCTTCCTATTGTGAGCTCTATTTTATTTTTTAATTTCCAGATGGCTGCATTAGATAAGGTCTTAGGGGGACTGATTACAGATTAAAAACACTAGATACGTACAGTTTAGTTAAATGATGGACATGATAACCCCTTACAGGAATCTCTCTCTTTGGAGGGAGACATCAGGAGAAAATAAGGAAGTGTGTAATTCTGAGCTGTATTTTATTTATAATTTGCTTTTATTTGCACTCAGTGGGAGATACACAATGGCTGCTCTAAGTGTGATACAGGAATGCAGCACAGCCTAGCAGGAAGTATAACCAGGTTAATATGAAGCAGTTAAACTACTGTATGAGGGAGGTTAGTTGGAGAGGGACTAACATAGACTCTAACACAGCTAATGACAGTGCAGAATGAAAATTTGAGGCCTAGATCCTGCAAAATGCTTGCACACAGTCATTTGCAAGATCCAGGACTTAAACCGAAAACCAATTAGCCTTATGACAGGCTTAAGAAAATGATTCATGGAAACAGCTGCAATGTATCATTGATTAGCAGTTTACAAAGCAGAAGCAGAGAAAGGAAACAACATCACATTAAGACCAGTGCAGACTTACTGAAAAACACCACCAGGAGACCTTTGCACAGAGAAAAGAAACCAGCAAGTTATCTTCCAGTGGTTGATCCCTATGACAGCTCTGTTAAGAAGATCAGGTAAAAATATAAGAACCTCAGATCACCTGAGGAACAGTCAGTGCCTTGCCTGAATGATGGACAACACACTGCAGTTGCAAAGCAGAGCTGATCTCTCTAGCTGCAAGCTCCTGGCAAGCCATGCCAGTAAGGTGCACAAAGGGCTTATGAATTGCTTTTTGGTGGCAGCTTTCCTTCAATACAGGTAAGAGGTTCAAAGTTGTAGACAGTCTTTTTGAGATGTCTAAATAGCCAAGCCAGAGGTCATTGTAGTGCTCCTGGCAGGAACACTGGGAAAAGGTGAATTCTCCAGGGAAATAGATGATAATGGCCTTTCAGAGATGCCTGTGGAGGTTTCTGTAACCGTGTAGGAGTCCAAATTATTAGGCCTGCCCTTGGGCTGCTCCTCCAAGAACATAAAAAGTCCAGAACATTCACCACTCAAAGCATTAAACTCCTTACTCCCTTTCCCACCATGAAGATCTGCTGTGGACTGAAACCTGAGTTAGGGCTTGGGGAAATCTCTCCAAAATGTCCCTATGACTCTGATGATTTCCAGCAGGTTACTAAAGTGACATTGGGGAGCTGATAAGCAAATGAGAACCCCTTCCAGAAGAGGAGGAGGGAGCAGTTTAAGATAGAGTGAAGCAGGGCAGAAGTAGGAGGGAAAACAAGAAAGCAAGAAAATGCAAGCTCTGGTCTAAGTGTCCACTTGCATCATGCCAGACCACCTTGTTTTGTTGCAACAGTGGAGGTAGCAGCTTTGCGCAAAGGTGGAGTCTTCACTAGAGCCATGCCCCTGGAGCCTGTGCTATGTGAAACCCTTTACAGTATGTGCCAAGGTCTCTGCCATTTCTGTAATCACAAGGCCACCCCCCGCTGCTTGATAGGCCCTCTTTTCTGATGGACACGCATAAAACACCTGATACAGGGCCCAAGGGTGCACTAGAAGCCATCCACACCTTGCTGAGCTTCTGGCCATTCCTTGCACCTAACAGAATGAGCTTCACACTAGGCAAGACCCAGCATTGCACCAATTGTACTTTACTGAGCAAAAGTCGTGTCCTGTTGTGCACTGCGTTGCATGCTTTTTCAGAAGCCCCCCACACACCTCATCTTCTAGTCACTGCATGAGTCTGCAAGGAGCAAGGGTGTTTCTTGAGGAAGTGATAGGCAGCTGGCGGGTAAAAGTGATCACTGCGTGGCGAATGAGATTCCACGGCATGCTGGAGATGGAAATATCACCTTAACAAGCATGGACAGCCCCCAATGGACTATAAAATTCATTTGGTGACTGAGATAATTCAAAGGAGCCAAGTAGCATAGCAATAAAAGCTGGAATACATAAATTTAAACTCAGAGAGCTCTACAGTGCCGTGGTAATAAGTGACAGAACAACCCACACCTGTGCAGACTTGCCCAAACCTGAGAGTCATGGTCCAGAGACTAGTGAAAGATGCATGGAAATCGTCTTTTTTTTTTTAAGAGAAAGGAGGGGCAAGGGGGAGTAAATATGAGAAAAGTCCTTACACATACAGGATCTATTCAACCACATGTCCAAAGCACATACACATGTCGTTACAGCTGTGCTGGGCATTGTGTAAGCAAGTATCCAGCTAATCATAGTATCCAGCTTCCAATTAGCACATATAAGAGGATAAGTAGTGTTCTCCAGTATACCAGGGCAGACCACTTCAACACGACAACTTCATGCTAAGTGAGTGTAGCCAAGGGTAGATTACGGCAAACTGCCTTTATCTGTTTTTATGAACAACACAATTTTTTTTTGTCCTTCATCTCCTCTGTTCCCACTGGGATTCCTCCCCAAACGGCTGAGAGAGTGCTTCCCAAAGCACTTCCCTCCCAAGGAGTTAGTTTGCCACTCAAAAGATGAACAGCCTAAAATTGCAATAATAAAAACTTTATAGCCCTCCATCATGTTCATTCATGCTAATGTTCTCTCTCACTGTGGATATAACAAAAATCTCAGTGTTGGAGAAGAAACAGGAGGCTTCTGATGGAATCACAGGCATGCTTTTCAGTGCTATAAAAACATGGCAGTACAATACACTTTTACAGTGTAAGGTGTCCATCAAGGTCATTAATGATTGAGAGAGGAGACACAAGAGCAGGAAGTTGCTGATCAATGACATGTCATAGTTTGGAGACAGAAACTGCAGGAGACATGATCCATACATCTCCACGTCCCCACAGGGAACTGTCCTAATCTAAAAAGACAGGTGTCTCCACAAAGAGGTCCCAAGGGGAGAAAAGAGGTAGAGGTCTGATAAGTAATGTCAGTTGTGACACAGAAAATTGGAGGGCTTGGGGATAGAGCTGATCTCCCTGTAGCACCTCGGTGAGTGGTGACTCTTGCAGCTTGAGGGACTGGGGTGATAAAGAACATTAATTACCCTTGATGCCTGAGAAAAGGGATCTTGGCTCCATTACTTCCTTCTTTACAGTTAGACTACCAAGTGAAGTCACGACAGAGCAGACTCTCTCACTGATATAACCAGCAAAAGCATCTTGATTTCTGAGTACTGTTAGCAACGGTAGATACTACAACTGTCACAGAGCTTAAAGCTGGGATCTTCAGTAGACCAAGCTTTCAACTTAAGAAATCACTTTACTTTTTAATAAGTAGTAAGAGCAGTCACTGAAAGGAGACAACAACTTCAAGGGTCTACAGGAACGTGTATGTTTTGGTTTTAACCGAACACTGTTCCTTTCTTCTCCCACACAACTGGTCTTCCCAGAACCAGACCTGGCTGTAGGTTACTATCATCACTAATTTTGTGTACTGAGGCAGCACATGGAAGCTGCATTTGTGAAATGAAATTTGCTGTGCTAAATATTGCACAAAGACCAAAGATACAGTCCCTGCTCCAAACACACTACAGTTCAAGTAGAGATTAGGAGCCAAGATAAACAGTGCACTGTGAGCCAGCTGGATTCACTGTTGTTTATTGAACAGAAAACACCTGTGAAGATAGGGTTAAATACCTATTTTAAGGAATAATCATCCCTTTTAGAGCAGCTAGTGCGGAAACAGCTGAAAAACACATCTTTTCTAGGCATTGTTCTGCCTTGTACTTTCAGCTTTTTTTTTCTTGTTGCTACCTTTTTCCATCATAATAAGGGCATTTGCAACGGAAACCAGGCTCTTTGCTGCCTCTGAGGTCATTTGCTCTTGCTGCTTATTTCCCTCCCTACACATCATCAGCTACTCTGTGAACCAAAGGTGCTGTGGAGCAGAGAAAATGCCACCTCGCATGAATGGAAATGGGAAATGGCACTGCATCACCATTCCTTTGCTTTGGAGTACCACTCTCTTTTTTCTTTAGTTGGGCTTTTAAACTGGTCCTCTGTATGTGATGACTACCACTGAGATCAGACTGCAGCGAGTAGGTCAGGCTGGTCTACTCAGTATTTTGTATGAGTTTGACTATTTGAGCCAGGGAAATCTTACCCAAACTGCTAGCAGAGAGGGCTTGCACAAACTGCCCCCTCAAAGTGTACTGGCACTAGCCCCAGGCTGTGGCTGGCTCAGCCCACTCCCATCACCCTGAGAAGAGACCTTGCCACTGCCAAAGGCACCTTTCTCCTCCTGATTCACCACACAGCTCCTTTTGGAAAGAGTCTCCCAATTACTTGCAATGGAGGAATCAGGGCTGAGGCAGCCCTGTGGTTCCCAGAGATAGGGCTATATCTGTGCTCTCTTTATGAGAGAAGCAGGCACCTCGGTGAGCAATGCAGACCAGGACGTGCTCTGAACATCTTTTGTCTTGCACAGTGCCATAAGCTTCCCTCCACCATTCCCTCCAGCAGGTAATTTTGATGGAGGTGTTTCTGCAGTGCCCATTCTGGGACTATACATTATGACAAAGCTTAATGTGATTCCACAGTCAATTACTCCCTAGCCATTTTTCTGCAACAACACCACTGCATAACCGCTAATACGTGAATTACAGGAGAGAAATGCATTGCTTAGTACAGGCAAGAGAGATGTCATTTGGTTGTTCAAGTGAATGGGAACAGGAGAGATTCAATTTTTCAGCCTCTCCCTTCCCCACTGCTCTATCTGCCACAAGATGAAACAAACAGAGGGAAGATGGGCTTTTTGCATAAATTGGGGATGTATGACTGATAACATGCTATCTTGCCAGCTGAAGACACCTGCATGGCAGGTATTTATGCTATCAGAAGGGTTCTAGCTGGTGAAATACAGTTTGGTGCCGATAAGAGCACCCAAGCACTCAGGGCGCCAGCCCCATGAGGGCAAGGGGATTAATGCTGATATTTTGCAGCTTGCTCTTATTAAATTCCAATTCCTTTTGTCAAGTGAAAAAAAAGAAGAGAGGAAGAGCAATTGGTTTTAGGCAGATAAAAGACACTCGGGTTGTGGGGGTAGCTCTAGAAAAGGGGCTGATGAATGGGAACACAGAAGGCCAGGAGATCTCTTTGGAATAAAAGGAAAAGTATTAAACAATTTTCTGATTGACTAGGTCTTGTCTATCAGGCATGGAATCGGGGTAAGAGGAATGGCTTTGGGGAGTTCCCAAGAGTACAAAGACACAGTTATATCAAAACCAGACCTAAATTATATAGATGGACCAGGGGATGGAGAAACCAATTCTCTTTCTCTTGCTAGCATTTTTAAACAGGCTGCGTGTCTGGTGTTCACAGCACACCTACTGCAGTGGGCTTCTGCTTGCTGCCCACGGCAGGGAGGCCTGCCCCACACAGTGACACAGCCCCTCCAAATACCCCACTTAGGATAAGGCTTCCTTTAGGCAGGCAGCATGCAGCAGGTCAGGCAAACCTATGTGCTGGAGATAGCAGACTGCAATGCAAGGGACTGCAGGGCAGCAGAGGGCAAGAGCAGAAATGGTGCAGGGAGCTCTGGGGACAGAAGCACCATCATGGTGACCCACAGGACCATGAGCAGTTTCAGGATTAAGCCTTTAGTCCTTTTCTTGTATCCATATCTTGGAAAAGAATAATTTGTGATGCTCATGAAAGAAAAGCCTAAGTAGCTTCAGATAAGGTGAGGCTGTCACACTATATGTATTCCCCATGAATTCCCCTAGGGCAGGAAAGCAGCAGCAAAAAAACATCTGAAGGAATGATCCTGTGCTCCACAAACCATATACTACAGTAACCACAGTGCGCAAGGAGGGCTTTTACCAGCATCAATATTCAAACACAACAAGATACTGAGAAACCTTCGTACCATCAACACCCTCTTACAGGATGGGAAAGTCTGTCATGAAGACACAGACAGATCCTTTTGGTTACAAGATCCTGTTTGTGGTTCTGTGGGCATGTATTATTAATACCCTACAGTGTTTTAATTAGAGCTGAGAGATTCATTCATTGTGAATAATTTATCTGATTAATTTTGCCTCGCTTCTGTTCATGAATCGTCCACAAACAGTTCCTAATTTTCTCAAATTTATTTGTCATTTACTATTATTTACCGACTTGTCTCAGCAAATAATTCTCAATATATTGTTTGTCCGCAAACTGTTCCCAGATAGTCGATATTCAAAATTGGAGCTGTGTTTGATATACTTTTGTTAAACACATGCAATAAATACCATTGTATGTTTCTGTTTTCTGAGTAACCTTTAGGATCAGGCCTCCACAGAGAATACTAGTTTTATGAGTTCAAATTTTGCTTCCTGCAAATAGTCTCTAATATTTACATAAAATTCACGGTTCCCAAGAACATTCCTGCCAGTCAATATGTGTACTGCAATACACACAGAGAGAGAATACAGGAGTGTTTTAGAGTTGAAGCAAATAGTTCTTTTGTTATACAGCGCCTCAGTCTATTTCTAAGGGACCCATCTGGAGGTTTGTTTAGGCTTTTTTTTCTGCTTTATTTTATTTTTCCAACTCCACTGGTCAGGGGTTATGTTATCTCCAAGTCTTACGCTCATACAAACAGCACTGCATGCTGAACATATCGTCTTTGTGTGCCCTCCTTGTCAACTCAACTCAGGAGAAGTCTCTACCGAGCTCAGGGCAGAGAGCTCACCATCATCCAGCATAAAGTGCCACCATCACTGCCGAGCTTGCCAAGTGACACTACCAAACATCCTGACAAAGAGGTCACTACTTGCTCCCTTTCATGTGCTGCCATGAAAAACCTGAGGGAGAAGAAGTGCAAGACAGCCAGACCAACTGCAACGAAACCTACCCTGGAGCAGCCCTGAACTTGTAGGGGATCTTTCCTTCAGTGCAACTTACTTAAAATGCAATCTGGCAGAAAGGAGAGAAGTTTGTCTGCTGGCAGTGCTCAGGAACCAACATGAAGAGGAAAGAACATCTTTTCACAACCACCAAGTGACCTCTATTTTGTAAGTATGAATTATTAACCTCTGGCAGGGAAGTGTAAACACCAGTTAGTGTCATCCAGCTTATTTTTGCACCAAGTTCAGAGATGAAGGCTTATACAATTCAATATTGCAGAGCATCAGGGAGACAAAAAATTGCTATGGAAATTCTGTGGATGCTTGTTAATGAGCATTCACTTCTAATATGATTTGCAAGCATATACAGTTATGACATAATCACAGACAGAAGTAACCATTTATGTTATCTGGTCTAGTATCAGTGGAGCCAGGGCCATACCATTCCCTTCAGTCTATTTCTTAAAACTTTTTCCATATTGGTTTTAACTATGAGAAATGAGACTCCTACTTAATCTTTTCAGAACTTATATCACATATTTCAGATCCCAGTATCCGTAAGTTCTCTCAGATAGCTCACATTTTCATTTTGCTCAGTGCAATTTTGATGTTCTTAGGTATTTCATCCAGCGGCTGAAATCACCTGCTGTACACCTGTTTTGCAGATACATCAGGAGTTTCATATTAGAAACTAACTAATTCTAACTCTGCACACCAACACCCTCCACATTTACATTTTGACCACTAATTAGCCCCACATGTACTCCACATAAATCCTCACACTGTCCAATTCACATCACACCGACGCGAGTGCAAGGACCTCCAGTATTCAGTGGTCTCACACCTCACTTCCAGTGTTTACCTCCCACACAGCTTAGAGCCCAGCGAGTCAAACACAGCTCTTTGGTTTGTCCCTCAAACCAATCTCGGGAGCATGCGACCACTCCTGCTGCTCAAATCTGAACTTTCTTCAAGCCTTTCTGTGACATGCAGCTGCCCAGCGCAGAATGCAGTAATACAGAACAGAATGGACAGAGAATACCATTTTTTCACTCTAGATTCACTACTTGCATTTCCTAGGGACTTGTGGGTGGACTTTACATCCTATAGAGCTTTGTGTGTACATGCAGTATTATCCTATAAGGTTTTGTAGACATTCATTATTAACGCACAATAGAATCTGTGTAGATGCATTATTAATACCCTCTGAGCTGGCAAGAGAATGGCAATATTTTCATATGAGAAATGTAATTGTTTAATATCAAACAGTATTATTTCAAAGATTTAATTGTGTAATTGGGGTCAGTAATCGCTCGGTCGTTCTCAGAGCAAGATGAACTTGCAGGGTAAAAGATTTATTGTCCTGACAATAGAGAGCAAATTTTAATATTTCTGAAAAATTGAGAACTATTAATCCTGGCATGTGTTATTCTCAAACACAGGGAACTGATAAAACTTTGATCTAATTTTCTCTTTGAAGGGGCGTTGGTGGGATGTGGGGAAGACTGTTAACTGTATGTGGCCTGCCGCTGAAAGCACAGCGAAGCACAAAGGCTCACCACATGTGACTTCACAGGAGTGCTCAGATCGTGCATGAGACAGCTACTGCGAGAACAAACTGTTCCAATCTACCCGTGCTGGAAGGGGAGGGAAGGCAGAAGCAGTTTCCATGACCACCAGCAGCTTCACGGTCATTTCTCCAAGGGATTATATTTGCATTTGCACCCACTGTGCACATACTCTCCCATCTCTGGGAGCACCAACCAATATTTGCATTCCAGATCAAGCAATGTAGGACGGTGAGGGGCACGCATACCGGTTGCTGTGACCATTTGGGTAATTTGCCTGTGCAAGGCTGACGAATTCTATTTGATACTGGGGGCTTGAGTATTAGTGGCAGGCTCCAAGCTTCATTTTAATGAGAAGCTCTGGTACCTTCTCTGCTGCATTTCGTTTTTTCTTTCTTTCTTTCTTTCTTTCTCCTGTTTTGTCTGTTTGGGGTTTTTTTGCCTCTAAGTTGAACTGAAATCCAAAGGAGATGAAAATGACAACAAAGGAAGCCCATTAAACTTTGATGATCACACACTCAAATGGGGAACAACAGAAAACCACCTCACTGCTGCCTAGGGCAAGCCAGTTTTCCAAGTTGAAACTAAGGCTGGAAGCAGGAAGCAAGAAAGATACAGAGGATCTTGACTGGTGAGGCAGCTGTGAGGACAGACTACAGAGGTAACCAGTTATCATAAAAGCAAAAGCATTTCCTCAGCCATTAGGAGAGCAGCTACAACTGTTCTGTGGTGGGCACAAGACCACGATATCCTTCAAGGGCTCTGATTAAAATCCCCCAAATGCCCAGGAATGAGGAGGAAACAGCAGCAGAGAAATGCAGCTGAGCAGGTATTATTTTGCCAGGACCTGCCCCTCTGTGCTAGCAGAGGGGGAAAGTGCCTGGAATTTCCGAATCTTTACAGTATCTCAGAGTATAATTTTGCTTTAAGCTTCATGGGTCCCTGAGGAAGGGAACAGTAAACTCTCACTCACTGCAAAGCCAGTGCTGTGACAAACAGTGTGCTTCAGCTATGGAGCAGCGAACAGTGCTTCCAGAGCTCCACAGCAACCAGAGCATAAGGTTCCACTTCTGTGGAAAAAGCACCAAGTACACCAAAAAAGGGTAAGGGTAGAAAAAAATAAAATGAGGCAAACAGCCTATGCAGGCCAAGAGATGCTTGTAAATACCTGAACCCAGGATGTCTGGACATAACTGTGGTGGTCTGGTACCACCTACACAAACTACACATCAAGCCTGTGTAAAAGATACAACAAATACCAGCTTGCACGTACAGATGGGCTGCTTAGATTTTTGCAGATATGGGCATTACATTTGCACCCACACTCTGCGATCTGCTAATGAAAAAGACTATCTGAGAGGTAGAATACAATGTAATTTATAATAATGCTCACCAAGCAGTACATGTTTTTCAGAGATTCAGAAAGGAGCTGTCCTTTTTAACAACATCTTAGATATTTCAGGGCTGTTTTAATATCGTTTTTGGTGTATTCTGCAAACTTTCTGAAGAATGTAAGAGAAGAAATAGCTTCTTATTCTTGCTCACCTTCCCCAGTTACTGTAGCCAGGTACACAGGATAGCCAAGATTTAACATTTTACCTGCAACAGTCTTGAGGTCCAAAATTCAGTGACTAGGGCCCACATTTGAATAGTCTCAATTTTACCTACCACTTTTCTTAATCAGTGCTGGATATGAACTTTTGAAAGCCTAGAGCCAGCTGTGGAGAAACACAAGGATTTAGGTAGAATTTAAGCCCTTTGAATCTGCTTGATGCATCTAGCCAAGCTAGCTGGATATGACAGCTTTGTCCAGTTTTGACTAGCTTGAATGACAAAAGATATTAGTCTTTGCAGCTATGACATTTTTGATGTGAGAGAAGATGTTCAGGTCACATAAAGAAGATTTAGTTGCTTTTCCTCTCTGTACAACAGATACAATATTCATTTCTGCTTCCGAAGTGTTATAGGAAAAGAGATAAAAGATATTCCATGAGAGAGAAACAAACACATTGGCAGAGCAGGTCTTTGGATGCCAGAAAGGACACCAAGTCAGACTCCATGATCCCACATTCAATTTCTTCTGCATATAATCTGCCCTTTGGCCCATTAAGTCAAAAGCTGAAACTTGCTGATAAAAAACAGAAGCTCCTGCAAAACGTTACTCTGACGGTTCAGCGTGGAGGTCTCACTGCTCCTTCTCCAAGCAATGCTGCAATTTACTGCTTTCCCTGAATACAGTGACTTCCATTCTCTGCTTTACTGAAAAAGCTTACTTTGGCCAATGCCAAAGATTGCATTATTAGACCACTAACTCACTACTGAACACAGTGATCCAGGTACGGCAATCTCTCAGCTCCTGTCTCTCTTACAACGAGCAGCAGTGAATGCAGAAAATGATTCCTTCCCTCATTTCTTTTCAAATGGTGCGACTGTCAGACCTAAATCAGGGCCAGCACAAAGAACATAGAGGAAATTTCCCTTTGCTACATTATCTGAAAGCAAAACAACAACTAGCAAGCCATGCCAAGGGGATTAAATGAAAAACCACTACACATTCACTGTGGATGCTGATGCTGTTAAAAGCACACCTCACTTTAGGACAGATGGTGGCTTTATGCAACATCGTGCACTGAGGAGAGAGGTTCAAGCTGTGGCAGGGATTCTTAGATGGGCTCAGGCTTCAACAAAAACTGTTCCACCACCATCAGCCACGTGGGGCTGCCACCTCCTCTCTGTCCACCAACCACATCAGCTCCACTGGTGGGCACAGAAGACGTGCTTTCACCTTCAGTTTATATCTCTTTCCCCCAGGAGGACCAGGTAAACCTCCTTTTACCATTTGTCCCCAGTCTGGGTATGAAGTTTATTTTTTCTGTGTCCATGATCCATGTGTGCACCCTTGTACAAACATATTGCTGGGCATGTAAACACACACACACACACACACACACACACACACACACAAAATATATATACACAGAAATAAAACATCCATCTTCAGATGGACTAAATGCAGAAAGGGAGGCATTCTTGGCCTCTTGCCAGGTGGACTCACAGACAGCAATAAGGTAGATGGGATGTGAGCTCAGATCCCCAAAGTCCTTTGAAGAGGCAGAAGAGTTAATAGAATGTAAGGCTGAAATGTTTTCTCCATGACTCCAAAGTCATCATTATTGTCTACTTTTCAGATGCTAGACCATTACAATTTGTTTGCAGTATAAAGATGCCAGCATCTCCTCTGCTTGAACTGTGAAAGATTCTCTATAACATCTTCCAGTTCCTCAACCATTAATTTGGCGTTCCTTCCCTTTCTCCCTACAGGCCAGCATGAAGACATTTCACCTCCCTTGTACGAGCTCAGAAAGAAGCAAAATACGACAAACTTGCAGAAAAGGAAAACAGACTCACCTTTCCTTCCTGAAAGGGAAATGAGAAGAGAACCATAGCCAAACTAGATAATAAATACATTTAAAATGTTGCTGCCAAGTCCTGGTGTTTCCTTCTGAGCCCATACAAGCATCTTAAAATGAGGAGAGCTATGAGGAGAAAAGGATCCCCCCCCCCAGTAAAACTGTTCAGAGGACTCTGTCAGAAGAGGAGAAGGAAAGAAATGAGATGGAAAACAAAAAAAAAACCCCAAAAAACAACAACAACAAAAAGAGGCAGGAATAATGGCAACTTTGAAGCAGAGAATTGAAGAAAAGAGATGAGAAACTGCACAGGAGAGAAACAGCTAGCCACAGACTAAACATGTTAGAGGAACAGATTTATACTCTAAGCGGTCACTCAAGTCTCTTGTGGGTTTGATAGTAGAGTAAACCTGTCACAGATACAGACTGGCTCTGCAGCAAGGCAACCCATGGGAAAATGCTTTGGTAATCCTTCCAGGTGATCCCCTGTATGCTCTCCAAGATTTTCTCCCAGGGCCAACCCACCATGAAGTAAGGTGAAGGAGTCAGTGACGATCCCACTGGGTCACAGCAGAGCCTTCACCTAGAGGAGCAATTACATTGGGAAAGCTACCCGGAGTGCGGCAGAGACGCATGGAGCACATACATGCTGTGCTGCTTGTCAGGCACAGTTGCACATTTATGAGCTGTGAGCCACATGCATTGTATGAGTGAACACGGCTGCATGCAACAGCCAAAGTTCACAGGACACGTGTCATTCAATCCCACTTCAAACTCTTTCTCTTTCTTCCTCTTGCTGTTGTCTTTTCTTTTTTAGCCCCTAATGATTGGGAGCCAAATATTTACAATTAAGTGCCCACTCAAAGACATGGAAATACATTTTTATAGAGAGCAACGATAACCATGAAGCTGGCCTAGCTTGTAGTTTGACATGCACAAAGCCTAGGACATACAGTTCCCAGTAAATTCTTAATCTATAACCAAGCTGAGAATTCAGCAGGGAAACTAATCAGGGCTACCACCAGACCTCCTCACTTTCTCCACAAAAAATACTGCAGTTGGCTGATATTCCCAGGTTAGTTTTAGTCTGCTCCATTTCCTCCCTCAGCACAATGCATCAGCACGCTCTCTGAAACCTGGCATCTCAGGCATGGAAACCAATTCTCCATGCTACCTGCAGAGGTTTGGTCATGGGATATTGAAAGCTTGCATTCAAACTCCATTGAAGCTATTATAACTATAAAGAGTGAAGTGGGGAGAGCCACGGAGAAGAGGGAAGACATAGAAGTCCATTTCTGACTGTAGGAGCATAGCAGGGAAGCAGCTCTAAATACCCTGAAGTCTGAGGCTGGGATGCTGCCCCCCTCTTTGCAAATCCACTGAGGACATGCTCTCTGCTCTTGGCCACTTTGAAAACAGTTCTGCTTCTAGCACCTCAAGTATGAGTCAAATGTTGCTGTTCAACCCAAACCCAAAATAGAGGAATAAGAGGAATAATGCTGTTACTCAATGTAACAGCATTAATTGCACTTTTATGATGCATCATGTCTACTTAATAACCGTGGAATTCACTGTTGCACGGTATTGAAAGAGAAAATACCGTAATACTTTTCTTTTTTTAATACTAGCATATGAAAGACTTGCAAGATACGAAAAAGCACAACTTCTACAAGTGTCTTCAGAGAGATGAAAGTTAAATAAAGCTAATCAGTGTATGCAGTAATAAGTGCACGGTACAAGTTGAAAAGCTCTCTATATTACTGTGTACTATAATTTCATGCAATATAAGTGACTGACGCCTGTCTCTGATCTATCATTGGTCACTCTGAAGATGGGAAAATTCACCAGAAGGACTAAAGATCTGTGCTGGGATAGAAGTTTCCCATGGACTTCCATCCATCTTCTTTTCTTCTCCAAAAGACTCCCTATCAGATCTCTGCATTCAAACAAGGATTTAAAATGTTCTACCCTAATCATCTACCAGCATTACCCACCAGCAGCTAACTTCTAGCACACTTCTGGCTTGTTCGTCCAGAACTCAAAGCAAAGAAAAAAATGATGAAGGTATAGTGCTTTTTGGCAGAGTGTATATCCCTGTTATAGTGTGAGGACAGATCTTGGTATCACATCAGATCAGGTCCATGTTCATATGATGGATTGATACTGTAGTGCAGGACTTCAAAGGGAGAGGCACAGGAGATTCAACACATATGTGCACAGGTAGTAGAATGACAGTAAGAAGCACAAAGGACACAGCCTGAGGGAGCACTATGCATTCCTCACCTCTCCATGACTGCTTCAGGTCAGTAAAGCACAAGGGAATGCTGAGCCACCTCAGAATGCACAGGGAGCTACAGCACAGTCCCAGCTGGATGCTTCATGGTCTGCAGCTGTTGCTGGCCAGGAGACAATTTTCTACTGACCTGCCCATCAGGCATCCCAGCTCCTGCTCAGCTCAGTGGCAGTCATAATGCCAAGGCTAGCCACAGAAGCAAGACCGGGCTGACCAGCTCATTGGTGGCATCTTGCTTTCTGGAGAACAAGCACCACCTAAATCAGCATGAGCTAGGAGACACTCAGCAGCAGTGGCAGCACTGCTTAGTTCCCAAGAGCCCTCTAAATAGAACTGTTTTCTCCAAAAAGTGATGATATGGTTATCTCCACAATAAAGAACAGTAACACTATGACATACCATCTCATTCCAGCTTCAAGCAGCAGCTTCACCAGTGAACAATTATGAATTTCCCAACTCCGTGCATGTGTGCACAGAATTTACACTCCATGGCATTTCTTAATGTATGCTGAACTGTTTCCTGGCAGCAGATGTGGAAGTAGAAAAATCCAGGCTCTTTCATTTTTATTAGAGGAAATTCAGGAGATGATTATTTAGTAACATGTAATGTCTAGGAACAAACTAAGAACAGTTATATGCTAGGCACTATCAAAGCACGGGGTAGGAGTCTGCAATCTAGTAGCTAGCCCATGAGCTGAACTCTGAGCACCGAATGGCTTCTACACTACAAGGACGTACTCCACCTCAGGTATCTGTATACATCTTTCTTTCTTTCTGTGGTATCTCAGACCCTCACAGTAGTGTATCTGCATTCATAATGCTCCCATAAGGCAGATGCCATTGTCATATTGCAAGGGTGAAGTCAGGCAGTAGGGAATTAATTGACTTGTCACACAGGCTGTGGTGACACAGAAGAGAACCAAACTCTCATTTCTCAAATGTCAAACAAGCCTCCTAATCACCACCTCATCATTTTGGCACCTCCAGCTCAGTTCATGTGGAATGACTGGGCAATTCATTTCCTTTGTAAAATATGGCAGCTTTCCCTCTGAAATTGCCATTCTTCCCAGTGGAATACTTACCTTAAAGATCCAAGACCTCTTGAACATGCATACTCCTCACATGGTATCTGGACAGCATTGGAAGCCTGCTCTGATGCTTTTCCTTTCTCTTATTGTCCATATCAAGGAAGTGTGAGAACAGAGAAATAAAAATGCTACTTAGCAATAACCTTTATAGTCATTTGGAGAGAAGACTAAGTCCTGCAAAACACATGCTTTTTTCAGTGCACCTCCATAAAGCTGAGAGAACTGGTCCTCACACCAATTGTCATTTTGCACCCGTACACACACCCCTCTTTTTTTCTGCCTTCTGCCTAGCAGTGGTAGCGAGTCTCCGCACAATGCTGAGCACTGATGTGTGCTGCTGCCTGAGCTGTTGTGCATGAGCACATGCTGCCATGAGCCAGAGAGGCCACTGGCACACATAAGGTAATCACAGCCCATCACAAAGTATAGGCAGCCTATGTTATGCAAAGGTGCCACATCTTAGCATGGCTAAATAGGTGCCATCCTACATACATGTGACTGAAAAAGTGCACATTTCTGAGGGCCTGCATACTCCAGTGTGCTTGGAGGGCTTACCAGGAAACCCTGCTCGACTATCTGCTGTGGCACAGTGGAGAGGGAGACATTTACATTCTCATCCTTTCAGAAGGCCAGCTGCTCTGGCCCCATTTGAGGGATGCATTTGAGGCCCATGCATGTGAGACATGGCCTGAGCCAGGTTTCTGATCACTCCTTGCTTTTCTGCTGCCTTGAACATTCTGGAGAAGGGTATTACTAGGCTGGATGGCATCTTCTGTTCCTAAGCCTGGCCCACTGAGCACATATGAGAGAAAAAAGGGCTTGGATTGCTGTATGAAACTGTCTAGGAGACATCCTACGAGCAAAGGAGACAGTAGAAAGGCCAGAACAGGCCTGGTCAACTCTCTTCAAGCAAGCAGTCATCAGTGTCTTTCATAAAAAGCACTAGAGCTCAATTTTACCTCATGTATGATAAGGGAGTGGGAGGGGGGAGTTATGCCATCAGCCTGAATTACCAATGAAGTGGGTTTACCCAGGCACCCCCAGACATCTCTTCACATCTTTAATGAAGCCATCCCATCTAGCTACCTAAACAAGAATCTTCTTAACAGGCGCTTTGGTCAAAGGTCTCAGTTGATGCTATTGGCTTTATTGTCAACATGCACCTCTCAGTTAGGCTGTTCGTGTTCCCCCGCACTGTGTAATTCAATGTTTATTGAGGCTGACACACAGCACTCTTCAGAAATATGCTTCCCTCCCTCTTTCCCTGCTGCTAAAAGTCAGAGATGGAAAATCAAAGTCACAAGGGATGATTAGTCTTTGCAGATCACAGGCAACATCTTTTCTCAACATATCTTCTCATGCATCACACGACAGCGGATTGATGCCTGCTACATACACATGCACCCCATTTCTCACAAATACAGGCATTTTTGGATAAAATCCCATAGCCATCCCAGATAAACACAGTTCATGCAACCTCTCTCCCCCATGGTCTCAATTCTACATACCCTTTCTATGCCTGTATCACTTGTACCTAGTTCCACACACTTGCAGTTACACATTCATGTATCACATGCACATGCTTGCTCACTCTCTCACAAGCTCACACATGCTGTCATGGAGTCATATATACCCTTTACTCTCCCATTCTCCCTATGTGTATGGCTCTCTTCCCTACACACAACCTCATGGATTCCCAAAAGGTACACTAGTACCATCATATTAGCTGAAGACTCAAGCTCACCCCTGAACCTAAACGCTCCATTTACCGTCATCACCTTCCAGTGCCTTACGTTATTGCTCAAATCTGGACTGAGCTATGCTGTTACTGAGTGGGAAGCAATTAGGGTTGGGAGGAGAGGGGAGGTAGTTCAAACCCAATCCCTGCAAAAACAGTCACAGGCTGGAGAAGGCTGATCAGCACGTCTGAACACATGCTGAGGCTCACAGTGCAAAGATAACGACTGATGGAATGAAAATTTCTCACTTGCACATCTCTCAGATACGGCTATTTCTTCTTTGCTAGTAAATACAAATTTACTGAGGTGCCTACTGAATGTCACTCATCCTTAGAATGTCTCTTGCCAGTACCCAATCTCCCATCTCTCATGGTTAGCTAGGAGTGATGAACAAGGAGACACACTCCTCTCTGTTGCAAACCTTCAGCGCATCACAAGAGGGAAACTGATGGTCTAATACACTCTCTATCTTCCTTTATCCAGTAAGTTCTGGTGCTTGCAAAAGTTTTAATCTTCCAGAGCCCTGAGGGGAACTTTTTGCCCTGCCCAAGTAAAGAGTTCCCATCCTGTATTTTCTGCTCTCCTCACACTGTTCGTACCTATCAACCCTCCCCTGGAAAGATCAGTCCTAGGGGGCAAGGGAAAAAACAGCCTTTGCTCCCATTTAGATGTTTGGTCTCTCTGATGAGCCAGCCAGAAAGGAAACCAGTGATCAGTCGCCCGCATAAGTCCACCCCCGACCAATAATAAACAGAAGTAAGCAGACTCCACTAACTGTCTCATGTACCTACTCCTTCCATACAATGCTGCTGTTCAACACACAGTCTGTCACAGCAAACGGCACACGTGTTGACACAGCTCTTCTCAGCCAAAACCAGAGAGCCTTAGTGACAACAAAATTACGGAACAGGCTGGTCACTAAATTACCCAGTAGCTATTAGATGAGCCTTCTGAATTGCCTTGTTATTATTTCCCTAATACAGTCTGTTATGGCATCTGGCAGTATGGGGCATTTCATAGCTAAGCATGCAATAAAACTGTGTGATTAGATAGTATCTGTCTTGTGATAACAGGATAGGGATTTGCAACCAGTTAAACAAGGAGGGATTCTCTCTGCCAGAGCAAAATCTAACTATTAATGCTCAAAACTCCAAGCTTAAAAAAAACTCATCATCACTTTGGTAGAAAACTCCACATGGAACTTCACTGGTGTGTGGGGAGAGTTGGATAAGTATTTCCACCACCACCATCACCATCCCCAGATAATTCTCCCCTAGCAGTTGGTCAGTAGGAGAGCAGTGGCTTCCTCTGCTGGGCAGAACAGGGAGGGAGCTTAACATGGTGGGTCCTCCAGGACGTCATACCACTAGAGAGAATAAGAGAGACCTGAGCTAAACTCATGGGGACCACAGTCCTTGGTGAGCCTCTCATCAGACTCCTGTGGCTGCAGTAGCACCATCTTTTTAACTGCTGGGAACGCAGGTCCCCACATGTGAGGTGACAACACATAAAAAGGAACAAAGCAGATCCAGCCCCGGCTGCCTTCCCTCTGTAATATCCAGAGATACTGAAGGCCTCCCAAGGGCAAAGGGAAACAGGCAGTGCCATAGAAGAGACTAAATCCCAGATGTGAAAGATGGAGACCCAGGCTCGGGGTAGGAAGAGAGGGTGTGACCAGTCCCACATAAATTAACCTTTACAAAGCACTTCCAGATTTTAATTACCAGGCAGCATGGAGGACCAGGTAATCACCATGTAGCTACAGGAAATTTGCCATGTAATTTGCTGTGTGCTGAAGTAAAAAGGATACTTGCTGTGTAATTATTATGTGGGCGAAGGAGGGCATGCAAAGGTTTAACGTAGGGGAGTGATGATTTTTATGGACTGGGAGAAGAGGACAACCTGCGAACTTTTCACATCCCTTCTAGACCCACACATGATACCTTGTGGCATCACGAAGGACACACAATGTCCCCATAATTGTCACATTTATCTCCTGCCGTACCAAATCATGCATGTCTCTGTACAGCTTGTAATCTGCATGTGCTTATGTAGCCTCAAATAACAAACACTGAAGACCAGCTGCATAAGCCTCAGTGAACCTACCCGGAGACTGCATTCCCAGCTGATGCACACATCCCTACCAGGCTCTCCAGCACCTGCTTAGGTTGCACAGAGGTCTGGGTTCAGACTGGGCAGATATTGCCACTGTAGCAGGGCATAGCTGGAAAGTGGAATGTTTTTGTTTTAAAATCTGTGCAAAAAAACAACAAAAAATGATGGTTCCTGTCCCAAGCTATACAGCTCTCATCTAGCTCATGCTTAATAGGTCAGGCTGTCTCATAGACTTCCTATGAGACAGATGTTCCATAAATGGACCCCAGTAAAGTATATTTTGAGACTGGACTGGGCATGAGATCTTTTCACTCATAACCATCTCCAGCCAGTCACAGTTTAGTGCCCTTTGCCTGGTGTTTCTCTCCTAACGACTGTTGATTTTAATTTTCACAGCATTTTGATTTTCCTCCTCTCTTCCACCTGCCCTGCTAACCAAGTAAACAGGTAAGCAGAGAGTACGCAGCCATTTGCAGTTATTTCATATGAAGCTCTGGGACAGCTCTGACCTTATTCTGTTTATTTGCAGTCTGTTTATAAATGTCCAGCAATATGCATTCCCTTGCACATCACACACACTATGGTCTTAATTTTGTCCTCTTGGTGTATCCCCCTTCTACTATGAAACTGAGCACAGACTTCAAATTTGGAGGAGTTTTGTAAACCTTGGTTGGTTAGACAGTTCCTCTTGCTCTTAGATGGAAATGGGTTTGAATCTTCTTCAAATCCAGGAAATTTCCTCCAGCTCACATGTTCAGACAGCTTTCAGACTGTGTTACATCTATCGTAAGCTAAGTCTAAATCTCAGACATCTTGCTCCCTTAAGGTTAGGGTGGCTCAATGTCTTTATCTGCTCCAAACAGTCCTACTTCATGTCACTCTCAGGAGAGAGATGCTCATGTCAGATCTCCACGGCAGACTTAACTGCGGGAGAGCTCAAAACTAGCAGTGGACAGATTATTCATTGCATACAGTTTATTTAGCAGACTCTGCCCTTTTCTTTCCCCTGTTGATAGATGGTCTATGAACAAATTTTTTTGCATTTATTATTGTTTATTATTTATTTATGTAAAATTGTTCAATGAATATTTTACATGAGCAAATTTCAGCCTCAGTGTTTGTAATGAGCTTTCATTTGGTTAGACAATTCTGAATATTCATGATGTCTAATTGGCCATCTCAGTCACATGGTATTTTTTGCTGTCCCCTTACTGGATGACTTAACTTCTATTAACTACTTCTGCCCCAAGCAAATTTACTCTTTAGATTAAAAGGATCAGAGTGACTGGCCTGACTTTTCTGAAAGTCCTCTTTCAGAAACACAAATTGTTGCAAAAGGCAGCCCCACCCACCAAAGACATGAGACAATAAATTAGTTTCAGAACACACCATAATGCAAGTGCATGATCTCATGTCTGCTAAACAGCTAACAATTCACTGAAGGATATCATTCATCCATTGCAATAGCGGCCCCCCACACAAGCAGAGGTACTGCTATGCAAAACACAACCTTATATTGGGATCCATACTGTCTTCTCATTTCCTGCACAAAAATGACCACTACAGTTAATACCACTTGCTCTTACTAGCATTATTAGCCAAGCGAGGCCAAGCAGATCTTAAAGACCGACTGCTCCTCACACAGAGAGGCTTGGTTAAATGTGGTTCCCACATTTAAGCAGCTCAACATAGGGTACCAGCTCCAGATTCTTCTTTCCCATGTCTGTGCCCAAATTTACATTCCCTTTTCCAACAGCACTCACAATTCCAACAGATGAACTGCTATTTTCCCTTCTCACTCCAGCAGCCAAGTCCAGCTTTAGCTAAACTCACCTCCATGCTGAAATTCCACATGCTGAATTAAAAGTGGTTGAAAATGTGCCAAACAATGTAAACCACATCAAGTACAAGAGATGCTTCTGAGGCTATCTCTCTATAGCAAAACAGAGCTTTGCAGAGATTCAGAAGACAATTTTGAGACCAGAAACAATGTCTTAATTGCAATACATTGCTCCATCCAGGTTCATGGATATTTTTCTCTCTGCGGCGTTAAGTAGCCAAGCAGCTACATGCTAACATGCATGTAGTTAGACAGTTAATGTCTCAGCCTGGTATCTCGATGTATTATCATTATCATACCTGTAGATGCACCAGAGCTAAACCTGGTAATGTGTAATACAGAAGGCTTCTCTTGATTTAGATTGCAGTTCTAGGGGTCAATATGGACCTCCGAAGCCTGAGCCATCTCCTCCTTGTGGACATCTGAACATATCAGACAAACTGCTTCCTAACTGTAGCTAATTCTGTCCACTGACTGCTACAAGAGTCCAGCCAATGTGGCTATAGACATCAGTATTTTATGTAGTAGATAATTAGTAGTAGGTAGATACCCTCATCCTAAATAAGAGGTGGAAATTCCATAGCTGCCTGATATTCAGGAGAAAGCATACTAGAAGGAAGACATATCTGAACTGCAAAGAGCACGCTGAAGTCTCAAAGCAGCATCCCATTCACTTGGTAACATGCACAGAATAACAGCCCACACTTGCTGTCATTTTTCACTATTTTGGATGTTGATAGGATGCAGCTTTCTGCTCTCTTCTAGTGCTTTCTGGAAATAATCTCTCTGTCATTTCTCTAGACCTTCAAAGAGAGAGCCTAATTCTTCTCTTGCTCTCAGATCTGTCTGAATCAGAATACTTTCTTTCACATTCATGGATATGCACCAATTTTGAGAGAAGGCAGAGCCCATTATTTCCATTTCTTTACGCTATGATGTAGCACACCAGTTACATACAGCAAATGTTTTGCCATCGCAGGTCAAGGCGGCAAGGGCTAGGACCAGGAGACTTTGTGGTGCTGCCCTACATCCTGATTTGTCATTTCACCCTTTCCTCATGCAACCCTATGAACCTGGAAACACATTAGGGAAAATAGCATGGCTAAGGAACTAAATCACGGAACATTTATTTCTCCTGCTTGGCCTCCTGCTACACAACAGTTATCTGTGTAGTATGTCACCTGTCATGGGACACACACAGGAACATGGATAGCAGCACACAATGGACAAAGCCCTCAAGTTTGTGGGTTGTGGTGGCAATCAGAGCTGTTGCTAATGCAAGCTGCAGCTCTGCTGCTACAATTTTTTCATGTGGGGATACGAATCAAACTGCTTTTGGTTGAATGTGCAATCGAATGCAGGAACACAGACAATAAAATATTCCAACACTCTTTCTTCAATCAAGGAAATTACAAGATATTAATGCAAGCTAGCTTGGGGTTGACTTTACTTGAGTAAAAGTCAGGAAATTTAAAAAATGATGGTTCCCACAGCAACCTTAACTCACCCATGTTGCACATATCTAATAAGGCAGAGTTAACAGCATACACATGAATATAAAATACTACTCAAGCAAATCTCAGCCATCAGATTGCATTAATATTGATTTGTTTCATTTAATAATAGATTGTCCCATCATTGCTTTCAAGAGAGCTTTTTTATGAAACTATTTTTTTAAGTTAAGATAAAAAAAGAAAAAAAATGAACATATTTTATTCACATTTGATATTTTAGAGAACAGACATTGTTTCTTCATAGGGAGAAACTGACAAGCAGTCAGGTAGAATTCAGCCTCTAAGTTTACTATTTTACACAAATTTCAGGCATGGAGTTTTTAATTAAAAACGTGACATCTAAGTGTGGTGACAGCCAGAAGGGACATGTACAGAGAAAGAATAATACGCAATATTAGTCTCCTTCTTCACACTGTCTTCTCCCCTGATTTCTACCAGTTGAACTGTGTGCTGGGGGTAACCCACCTTCACCGACTCATACCAGCCTAGGATATAGTTCATTCAGTGCTACCTAGACTCATCCCCAGAGTAACAGGATCAGAAAATCATAGAATCATGAAAATTCTAGGAAAAAAAAAGCACACCCAATCCAACATCCCACTTGAAGCAGGGCTATCACGTTAGTTCATGTTACTCAGGATGTAGTACACGTGTTGAACATGGGTGTTTGGTACAGCCACATGAGGATCAGATGCAAGGGGTCTTGCAAGATAGGGCTGAAATGCAATAGCAAGGCTATGGGGGGATCCTGACTCTAAATAACTAGAGATGTTGGAGGCCAGTCCTGATGCAACTTGAGAACACTGGCAGCTGGTGTAAACTATCGTCTTTCAGCACTTGGTCTACAATGAGTCCAAAGTGAGTACAAATGGAGAAGATCATGCCAAGAGATCATGACTCAGCAGGCCTGGTCAACTGGGTCAGGATTGTTTGTGGGGCACCACAGAGCTGCTATTGGCAGCCCCGTATGGAAGAGCTATGGGAGGCTGCAGGGCAGGAGGGAGGCCTCAGCGGAGTGGATGCAAAATGGGTATTTTGCACAGCACATTGGAAGTCCTCAAGATTCTTCCCTGAAGATGTGAGTCCACTTATCTGGTACCCCAGATGATTACCAATTTCATCAGCTCTCTGGCTGAGAGCCACATAGCTCACAGCCCTGCGACCAGATCTTGCCACGCTCCATGGCAGCTCTGAGGAGTCATGGTAGCTCAAAGCCCTTAAAAGACACCCTCAGGCATAAAGAGAAACAATTGAGCTCCAGCAGTTCAGCTGGTTCCTTGAGCTTCATTCAGTCAAGGAAAACAAAATCCTTTTTCTTCCTAGACCTTGACACCTAACTCACAAATGAAGCATCACAGAAAAAAAGACAAGTACCATTCTAGACCATATGTCTAATTTTGTCTTTTTTTAAAAGATAAATAAGTTTCTTAATTTGATTCCAAAGTCCTTGAAAAACAAGCTCCCCCAGCCTGCTATTTAAACTTTATAGCTCTTTATTTAACTTAACTGGCTGAGTGTTTGAGTCCCTTGCCTGGTTTGAGGCACTATCTGGTCCATCAGAGGAGTGTGGTTGGTCATGTGGCAGCTCTCATTAGCGAGTGGCAGGGACTCAGCTGCACTGACTTTGATAAGCCCAGCTCCACTCTCACAAGTACACCACAAAGCAATTAAAACAGCAAAGGGCCCTTTTTTCCCCTACCATCCTTTTTCTTCCTCCTCCGAAGTTGAATAAAAATGATTTGATAAATTATTCTTTTCAGCGCTAAACACTAAGGCGAAGGAAGCAGGAGGGAGGGGAGGAGGAAAAAAACACACTGGGGAGAAAAGTCACTCCTGAGGACCCACTAAAACGCTGAGGCGAAGGAAGCAGGAGGGAGGGGAGGAGGAAAAAAACACACTGGGGAGAAAAGTCACTCCTGAGGACCCACTATTAGTCTGTATCCCCAGCTTGCTGACAATCAGAACAAATTCTGGTGTTTGGGGTGGGGGAGTGTTGCAGTAACGCTCCTTGGCATTTATCTTATGCAGTTACTGAGCCTGTTTTGTGTGCACTGGAAAGCAGAGGGGTGTGTGTGTGTCTGTGTGAAGAGTAGGACCTGGGGCAGGACAGTTGCAACCTACTATTATTAACCTTCCTACCTTTAGACGCAATGCATATACAGCTCAGTCCTGCATCCCTCAGCATCATCTGGACTACTTTCATTTACATTTTGGGGAGTCCTCAAGAAGCATAAAATAGATGCAGTTTGGAGCCACCCAGCTATTCCACCATTCACGCACCACAGCAGAAGCCAGAAGAAAAGCCAGTATAGAATACCTCAACCAGCAACTCTGGAAGTATATTCTTACCTTTCGGAGTAGGGATTTTTCTAGTGCCTAGCAGGCAGTTTATGCTACTGGTGCTCAACTGAGAGTCATGCCTGAGAAAAGTCCTGATGTGAAAATGCCCCAAGGCCTGTCAGGCCTGCACGTCAAAGGCTTAAACCTACACTCCTGCTACATGCCAGAGACAGGTATTCCTAGAAAACACCTCCTGGACAGGTCCCACAGGGCACTCACCTCACAGCTATATGCTTGAAATAACCCTGGGATTTTGCTCTCTATCATGCTTTTCCAGGCCTCACATGTATGGAAACAAACTCTAGTTTACAGAAAAGATGGAGAAGCTTAGGTACCACCCAGATTAGACCAAGTGATGCACTGAAGTCACCTGTCTATGGATTAATATGCAATTAATCTCCTCCAGGAAGCAAAATCAAAGATGAGACTCAGGGATTCAGAAAGAAAGAATGGGCTGGCATGGCAATAACACAGCCTGAAAGACCTGCTGCAGCAAACAGGGTTCAGCAGTCACAGAAAGGAGTGCCTGGTGCCTGAGGATCAAAGAATGTTTAGCTGAGACTGCACTATCCACGAAGAGACATCCTAAAATAGCGGCTAGTACTGAGCCTTTATCAGTGTTTCCCAAATGTAAATGGAGGATAACTTTTATTAATTGAGATTCAGGCAAGTACTTCAATACAGGTGCTGCTCAGCAAGCAAGTAGTGTCAGGCGCCTGGCCAGTTACCTCTGTGAAACTCTTTGTCTCCCCTTACTTTTGTCAGATTTGAGGGGCAAGGGGTTTCTAGTGCTCATTGTGGTTATTTGATGCCACTTCCCATATCACTATCAACTGTAGTTTATTGTGACACGAGAGATGAAAATAAAGTGTGTATTTGTAAAAAAACTGCAACAAAAAATACCACATGCAAAGATTTCAAATTTAGCCTGTAACTTCTACAACCCAAGATGCAACCACTGCTCCCTTCTCCCCATGCCATTGTCTGATTTATACTTAGATGCCCACTGAGCAAACAAAGCTTAATACGTAAGGTATTCTACAGAATGCATCCAGAGATATTTTCTCTTTTGCTGTCACACACTGAAATACACACAGTTTATCCACTAGGTGTAGAAATCTTTGACTTAAAAAAGTAGTTTCAGAAAAGGGCAAGTATGTCAGACAATCTGGGAAGTTAAGAGGGAAAGAAACTGGGATCTGGGAGTTTCCTGGCAGCCACAGGTGGATGTTACTGCAATGATGCATGATAAAAAGGCACAGAGAGGAAAGTGGAGGGTGCAGAGGACACAGTGCTGACTCCAAGGGATCATCCATCACTAGTGGCTCTGCCTCCTCCTCCTTGTGCCAACAGGTGATGGAGTCTCATCCATAAAACATTTCCTGAGTGTCACTAACTAGAAGACACATTGGAGGGTTACACTCACTCTGCATGAGAAATTTCTTCCCAGATGAAGGAGAGAGCTGCCACTTTTAAACTCCTTGTGCTATCTTCCTCCCCACTCTTCCCTGCATGCTGCATCCAGGAATCAGCTGTCTCTCTCCACTAGCATCTTTTCTCCTCACCAGTTGCTGTTATGTCCCATATCTCGGGCTCCTCTTCCATATGAATTTTTATATAGGCTACCCCATTTATGTAGACCCTGTGGGGTCTTCTATTTGTCTTAGGAGGAAATTCAAATCCCTTAACACACACACCAGCCTCTCTGTATCCCCACCTTTTAGCTCCTCCCAACTGACCACTCTCTCCTCACGTGCTTCTGAACCCATTCTTCCTGTAGTTTACACTCAGTACATTTTAACACCCCTTTCAACAGAAAGCTCCCAGATGTGTACATTTAGTGAGATACAACAACAGCATAACTGCCCTGTTTAGTTGAGATGACAGGACTCTACCAACTTGAAGAGTCAGGGCTTCAAGATCTCTGTAGGTTCAAACAGGGAGACCCAAGGGAAAAAAAAAAAAAAAAAGGTTAAGCAGGGCAAGGTGAGTAATTGTATGATTTCCATTTCCATTTACAAACAAAAAATGACCGAGTGATTCCTTAAGTACTCTGGATTTGGGATCTGAAATATGACTCAAGTTACAAAGCAGCAGGCTTTGTTATAACGTTCTGGAAGTGAATGATCATTTTGACAAACTATATGAACCAGCAACATTGCCAGCCTCTGCTGGGAGGAATTAAGACCTAAAATAGCAGGGAAAGGGTCGGGAGCTGCCTGGCAGCTGTGGGCACTGGTGGAGCTGGTGTGGGAAGCCTGGGGTGGGGAAAGCCAGTGGGGCTGAGGGGCAGAGCTGGGTGAAACCAATGATGCTCAGATGTTTGCAGTCAGCTCTGTCAGTCCATATTTTTCATCAGAATTACAAGCCAACCATTCTTAATACCACCTTCTGTGCCATTTACTGCCTAACTTACCAAACCAAACCTACTTCCGCATTTGTGTTCCTACACAGACAAATTGATAGTTCAGACTGCCAACTTCAATTATCAGTCATCCTAGCATTTCTAGAAACACACCCTATTCAGTGTTAGACACTTATTTGTCTCTTGAATGAAATGTAGGGTATCAGGAGAGTAGATGAATCTCATCTGTAATTAAATGCTTCTAAAGTAGTAAAGCTGCTAGAGTTAGGGTGGGCATAAGTCTTAGAGATAGATATATGCTCTCTGAGAAGGCTCCTTGTGTTTGAGAGGATTAAACAGCATAAAACCAGGGCAAGATAAGGATGGGAAAGAGAACGAGGATAAAAGAGAAAAAATAGAGGAGAAAGAAGATCTAGAGACAGTAAAGTAGGAGTATGAGGCAGAGTAGACAACCTGAAGAAAGAAAAACAGTTGGAGTCACTGAACAAAGAAACGGGAGAAAGAAAGCAGAGCTCTATAGAGTCGATACAGAATACCCTGCCTTCAGTCTGCTCTAGAGGAATAAATGCTGACCCTACCTCTTTCCTGGCTTGTCAGGGGCTGTTTGGCTGAATAAGTCCAGCCTAGGAGCTCTCTCCTGCTCTCTGAGCATTAATATATTAATTTCATTATTCAATTATTTAAAACATTTCTCATATTCCATCTATTTCACACAGACGAAGGTGGGAGTACGCTGCTCCCTCTCTTTCTCCTGACCTGCACCACAGGAGTCTCGAAGAATGCAGGGCACAAAGTGCTCTCTGGTTATCCCTCCTTCACTCCATTCACTCTCTTTCTCACCTTGGCTCCAGCACCAAAGACTCTTCTACACATCAGACATCTTGTTTAAAAGGCAACCCCGTGAATTACTGCCTCGGCTGCAACAGCCTCCATTAGGTGCAGGGGATGAGAACTCTGTACACCCACAGGAGACCCACCGTGTGGCAGAGGGAAGCAGATGCACAGAAAGCTGCTTTTCCATCAAACTGCTGGCCCCTGCAGGCAAGCTGTCTTCACAATATGTCAAATACAAGGCTACAGGTGCCTACAAGATTTTATTAGGTATTTTAGACAGAAATGCTTTTCCTCTCCATTTGTCTACCAGTTTTTGAGGGGCTAATTAGCTTGTTAGTCATGTTGTCACTGTTGGGCTTGCAGGCCATCATAAATCTCTCCCTCTTACCCTGTTCCAGAGGAGCATTAATTCAGATTCATGGATGGGACACCTCCAAAGACAACTTCAGGTACTGAAGCTTCCTTCAAGGTTCACAAGTGAGTGGCTATCCTTCCTCCTACAGCATCAATAGGCCTTAGGTCCCAAAGTGACACTGAGAAGGGCCAGCTGTAAAGCAGAGGTCTTGATTGCTATCACAAGAGAGCCAACAGCACTTTGAGTATTACATAGCCCTGCCCCATAAATAGTACTGCTAGAATCATATGAAACAAACCTGGAAGACACCTGACAAATTGCTTAGCCTTCCTCTACCTCAAGAAAGCATCAGCTTGTCACACAACTATATTAAAATCATTCCTGACACGTCTGTCCAACCTGCTCTTTAAAACTCCCCTTGGTGGAAAGTCCATGACTCCTCAGGCGGTCTCTTCCAGTACGTCATTGTAACTTCTGCAAATAATATCATTATCATTTCAAATAGAAGTGGTAATTTTCCTCCTCTCTCTCCACGCATCCCTAAGAAACTGTTCTAAGTGCTGCTGTACACTCTTAAGTCAGAATTTTGACTCACATTAGGTTATGTCCTATGTCACTGTCACACGAAACAATTCTCAAGGGTAGCTACCTAATTAAAGGCATCTCATCCACAAACAGATTATTCTGTCCTCCTCAATACTTTTGGCTAGCAGTCCTTGTTTGCTATACTGTTCAAAACAGCCAGGCCTGTCTACTGCTCTTCACTGTCTCAGTACAGCCTGTTGTGGTTTGCTTGTTAAGGGGCACTGAGGAATAGCAAATTCAGCTGTCTCCAGTGGTACTGCCAGGGTGAGCTTTGCCTTGGGCTTTCTGCTTCCTGTCACTAAAATAGGTGGGTGGATCCAGCTCCAAAATCCTCATTTGAGGCAGCAAGTTGGGTATAGCTTTTTTTTTTTTTTTTTTTTTTTTTTTTCCCAGAGAATCAGTCAGATATTTTTAGATTAGCTTAGCTATTTTTTCTGCAAGAGAGAGAGAGTTAGTTGGCAAGGATTTTACTGCACTTTTATTAGCAACCCATATTGTGCTCAATTCTTATGGGAGAGTTTTCTCAGTGCAATTTCATTCAGGCAATTCTATTAGTAATCTGCATGGTTACCAATGCTAAAGCATCATAGCAGATAAGGAGAGAGCACCTAGGGAATCCAGCTCTCCACTCTGCTGTAAGGATTTCCTGTAGCTCATTCTCCACACTTTTGTCCAATTCTATGATAAATTTTCTCAAATGATGGAGCATTCAACCCTTGCATTTGTAGGAAGAACTCCTGAGCCAAGAACAACTCACTGATAAAAAGTGAATATGGATAATCAGCCCCATTTGCATTCTTTCCCTCCTGATGCTAGCTAAAGCTGGGTAAACAATTCTGAATGAATCATTTATTAGCTTAATGCTACCTCTTCTGATTCATGAACTGTCCACTAGTGCTTCCCAGTTTCTTCCAGCCTATTTTCTCCTCAAAATCATTTGTGTATGAACACAACACAATTCACTGAAGTCAGCAGGACAACTTATTTGCACAGAAGTAAGCTTATGCTTTTTTAAAGCTTTTGCTGAACAGAGTTTGTCCTGATGAACCTTTCCTTCTGCTCCACAACTATCTTGTTTTCAACTTTTTAGCAGTGAGTTGGAATTTTGCAGCTGTCCATCTTGAAGGAATATATGAGTTGCAGGGTAGGTTTGCATATTCTTGAATGGATGAAAGGAATTCCTAGAGAACTTAATTTCCCATGAAACCATCACAATTCACAATGTGTCATCTGTGTGCAATATTGCCAATACAATAGTACAAAAATATCAGGAGGCAGGCCTTCAAAGCTAAAAATTGCAAGGCTTTTTTTTTTTTTTCCTCTCTCTCTGAGTAATGAATGTTTGGTTCTTTTCGTCAGTCCCCTTGCTTTTTAACCTTTCAGCTCTATTCTCTTTGTCAAAAGCACAAAGGCTAGAAACCTGCTGCTTTCATGAAAGTAAAAATATTTTTGATTTCAACAGCAAGGCTTTCAGAAAAAACAGCAAATACAAGCTTTACAATAAAACATGAGCACTGGCAACACCTAACTAAACAATTATGCCCTAATAATACAAACTAAACACTAGTTTGCTATGCTGAATTATCTGCCACAGTTTCTACAGCGGTTCCAGCCAGGGGCCTTATTGTCCTAAATAACCCCACAAATCAAACTCAAAAGCACGGAGAACAGAATCAGAGCCAAACTGCCTGAACACTCAAGCCTATGCTGAAGAAAGGATTTGGGCTCCTAAGCTCTCCTTGCTGCTTAGGGGGTTGCCTTAAACTATGACTTTTTGTCCTGGGTACCTTTCTGGTATAAAACTAGTAGTGCCTGTTCTCCTCTCTGCTTCATTAGCCTAACCGTGCAAACATCTCTCCTACCTTTCCTTTGGGGTCTCTCTCCTACTTTTCCCTTGCCCTGGCAGTTTGGTTCCTTTGTCAGCTCAGTTTAACACATGAGCACCTCGAGGACTGATCCAGGACTGATCCACTTCATCCAGGAATGTCTAACTCACCTCCTAAGCAGCTCTCCTTCCCTTGTATCTCTTCAGAAAGAGGATCAGGCGTTTCCCTCTCCAAGTGCGATGTCAGCACTCCCTCTGCCGTTGCAAGGGCTTCAGACAAGCAGGGCCAGGCAGCACCCTGCAGCTTCTGCAGCCGATGTTTTCCCATAACTAATAGCTATTTTGCTAGCATTTGTCTCACAGTGGAAGGGTTACTGCAACACATGGTCAGAAAGTCTGGCCACGGGAAAATCAAGTGACAGAGCCGTTTCCCATCCTCTTATCCCCATCAGGCCCTGTGATGTCTAAACAGGGTGCATACACGCATTGCCTGCACTCTGAAATTCAATTTATATTGGTAGACAAGAGGTTAGGTTCATGATCCCCAGGACAGAGGAGCAGATGGCTTTGTGCTTTTGATTTTTCCAAGTGAAACCATCTGGCTAATTCCCTGTGGCTTGTGCATGCGTGTGTGTTAACAGAGCGAGACTAAGTCCGCTTTTCTTGGTGAGACTCTGCTTGCAGTCACAAGGGAAGAATTTGCAGTTTCCAGAGTAGACCCTGCCTACCCTAACTTCTTCAGTTGTGGATACACTTAGGGAAGGGGCACCAGCATAGCTTTAGGCACTAATAGCAGCAGATGAGATGTGCACAGACGTACACCAGCAAAGTAGCAGCTCCCAGTTAGAGAGGTGGTGCTTATCCTTGTTTGCCATAGGAAAGAAAGCTTGCTATGGGACTTCCTGGCAGGTCATGAACCAGGAGACTTGACCCAGTTTACCACCAAGCTGAGAAAGAGTGCACTGCCCCTCTGCTCAGCACTTATTCCCTCTGTCCTTAGGCTGTTATTTCCTGCTTCCTCACCTGCCAGCCACCCACATCTGTGAACACCCATCCTCCCACATCTTCATCCACACAATACTTCAGAGCAAGGGCAGTGCTGCAAACCTCATTTTACAAACAGGCTAGAAGCCCAGGCTAACTTGCCTGTATCAGACAGGAAATACATGACAAAGCACAGCAGATTAACTCAAGCCTTGTGCTGCCTAGCTTAGCTCCCTAATGCAAGAGATTACCAGTAAACATTTTGAAAGCCTGCTGTCAAGTTTGTTTAAAATAAACCCAACGAACAAGCTTTGTAGCTTATTATTATCTCTGTCAGAGCCAGAACTGGTATTGGTGACAATGGTCTGCCAATGCTCCTACACCCACTGGACCAATGTCACCACTATCACAGCAAGGGTCCTGAGCTTCCTCTCCACTTGAGGTAGGATATTGCAGTGGCTGATATCAAGCTTCTCAAACTTTCCTTTCAGGCTCATCAAGCACTTGCATGACACTTCCACATCATCACCATGTCACCTGGCCACCCCATGAGGAAATATGCAGGTGCTGCCCCAGTGCAGGGCCTACGTTTCAAGTCCATCTGCCCATCTTGTGAGACTGAACCTCTTGCTGTGCTTATGTTAAGGTGCTACGGGCCCCAGGAATCCTGATTCTCATTGCAGGTGAGCTCAGGTTTATCTCATCTGTCCCTGTGGTGCTTGAACAGCTTAGCGTCAGCAGAAGGGAAGTCCCCTAGAGTGATCAGATAGGTCTACTGAGGGAAGAGACAGCAGTTCCTCAGTGTCTACTCACCAAGTCACTAGTAAGATTACCTTGCTAAATGAGCAATGTACCGTGTACCAGGAATAGAAAGCTTCTCCCCGCTAGCTTCTTGATTCACTGATCTTGAAGCCCTCAAATCCCCTGTTTGCAGCAAAGTTTCCTTCAGCAAACGGATTGTTGATGGATCATGCAGGACTCCTTCCCCTGGAGGTGCCCACACCTAGGGGTATCTTGTCATTGTAGCACTGGGGGTGTAGCGCCCAGGGGCACAAGCATGGCACGGCAAGCCAGCACTGCGTGGATAAGCAGCCACGGGGAAGCACTATGCACCAGACTGCACTGTAGACAGTGCATGCACATGTAACTATGCTGCTCTCTGTTGGCTGCAGCACAGGAAACAGATAAGAATATAAATGCTGCTACTGGTATATCAAAGTGGATCCTTTAGCTGGCTTTATACAAGAAATGGGTATTTGGGAAGTGCTTTGCAACTTCCTATACTGCAAAGTGGGGTTGTCAAGACTGAAAGTGCCTGAGTTTTATCCTCAGTGCTAGGCAAAGAAAATTGAGTTACTGGTGATTATGAAACCCCTGCACGCACTATCAAAAGCAAAGCAGAAAAAAGAAATCGAGACCATAAGGCTTCCCATTCCCCAATCCTGCCCAAATGTTCTACCCCACAACTTTTGTCCTCTTCCTTTTCTATTTTCCTCTATCATCTCCCACACTCTTGTTCTCCAGTTCTCATTGCTGATGCCTGTCAGCATTTCTGCTTGGCAGCCCTCTGCCTGCAGCCTGTGAGCCATGCAGTGGATGGGGAGTTGACTGGGGGAGTGATGCATTTTGTTTAGGAACTGGGAACCAGAGTTCTTGGGATAGGCAGAGCCCAGGGCATAAACAAAGATGGAGGATGATGCAAAGTGCTGGGCTCAGAGTGTCTCTCAGGGCCAGGAGCACTGATCTGCTATTAGAAATGGTGGCTCAGTATGTCATTACCAACAGGGGAGCTAGTCTTGCACAAAGGAGCCATAGTCTCCACCAGAAAACTCTTACTGATACAGCCTGCACACTTGCTGCTGTAACTTTACAGCTCTGGAGGGCATCCCGCACACATGGTGCACTGACCTGCTCAGCTGAGTACTGATACTCTCTGATGCTTCTGGCTCCTTCTCCCTGCCTTCCCCTCCCAAGCTTCTGCTTACCTACACCTTTTTGGCCTCCTCTGCTCTATAGCTGAGATGGCTGTAGCATGCCATAATAGTTGTGCTGCTGTCTGCCCATTGGCAGAAATGAAGACCTTCAGAAAACAACTGTGAGAAATAGTGCAAAAACAAGAGATGACCAGCAGAGTCACCAGTGTGGGTTTTCATTTTCAGGGCACTGCTCAGCCTTTGCTGTTCCTTGCCTTCTCTACACCAGAAATACCCTGTAGGATTTGAGAAGCCTTTCTTGGCAAAGTTTCATCACATTTTCACCAGTGGTTTTGACAAAGAGCATTTTCCATGAAAGAAAACAATCCCCCTCCCTTCATTCCTTCACCTCTCCCCTCCATCTATAACCCTTTCAAGGGGGTTCAAGGCTCAAGGCTCCAGAGCATCCTCACTTTGGTAGATCTAAAGGGTAGTTCATGTGCATCCACACATGCCTCATGGCCTCTACTTATTTCTATCCCAGGATCAAACACTCACCTGTACCATCAACAGCCTGTACACAGAGCTTAGGAGAAGAAATGTAAGAGGGCTCCTAGTGGCCTCAGATGTCACTAAGGGCTGGACCAATCTAAGTATCAGCTCTTATGTGAAAGGATGGATCAGTGTTACGTTCCCAGCTGTGCAGAAGAATTGCTCTGCTCCCCTTACCACCACTTCCCCTTCTAAGATAGAGATGAAGACAATTACTAGCCTGATAAGAGAGTGTCAGACAGGACATCAACTGTATCTTTATTCTTCTGGGGCCACTAGAATGCAACAATGCACACAACTCCAACCCTTCTTTGCGGAGAGAAGTGCAGTCCCTCCTGCAACAATTTTCATGAGACTGCAGGACTTGGTCTCCCCTAACATTGTGAGGCTACATTTTCTGTCATATTTGCATGCAGCAGTGCCTACCAGACCTCTGTGAAGCACCTTCAGTACTCTGTGGCATGGCAACAACTATGCCAATACCAAGGACTCCATCCCTAGCCCTGCTGTAAGAAGTCAGGGGAATGAGATGTCTATCTACAAACAAGTTATCCAAACTGGAAAACTCTCCTCACAATAGTCCCCCATTCAAACACCTGAGATGCAGCAGTTCACGACTTCTCAGTTGCTTTCAAAGTGAGAAAAAAAAAAAAAAAAAAAAAAAACCCAAGCCCCAAAAGCCAAACCTCACTTTGCCAGCAGATGGCAATGATACTCCACTTCACGGTCCCTGCGCCCATTCCTGGAAAGGAACACATTGATGCCATCTACAGAGCATTCAGAATAGCAAATTCTTTTTTATAAAATGCTTCAATTCGGCACAACAAAAACGCTTTAGAAAAGCGTGGGAGAGTAAATAAGGACATTTCTTGTATAAACCCACCACCGAGGAGCCTGGATGTGATGGCAGATTCGCACAGCACAGGACAAACTGTATGATTTTCTCATTTTCCCCCTTCATTTTCCCTTCTTAGACAGTCAGTCTGGAATATTCAGAGAGCAGGTGTATTTATTTATTTATACCCTTTCAACTCTCTTGATTAAAGAAACAGGTTTTTCCTCCTCCCCTGCACAATCCACTCTGTACTAAGGGGAAGCAGCAGGAATTTAGCACGGATCAGACAATCTCCTGTGGCAATATGAGCAACAGTTCCTCCTAGTCCCACCTGTAAGGCCCTTCTCTTTCTCTCTGTTTGAATGAGTCCTTGAAATGCCCTTGAGCTATACTGCATAATAAGCAAACATATCTACAGATACATGCCTAGCAGTGTGGAATCTGTGAGTCTCCCCAATAAGCTTAAGTATAAGCAGAGAGATAAAACTCAGATGCAGCCCCTTCTTCTTCCTTCTGCCCTCTGAAGGTCTTGGCACCTCAGACGATGGGCTGCTTACTTTCCACTGATTGATGGCTAGCCCAAAGTAGAGGGCCAAAAAGACAGGATCTCTGGGGCTCCAAAATCTCCCACTGATCTAGAGGAATAACCTGAAATCAAGTTCTGCCACCAGCTATAGGCTTCACCTGGGAGTCTGGTGCCACCGCAAGCAGAAGTGGAACAAGTCATGACTGTTGCACGAGGGCTGCAGGCAGAAAGCAGCCTAAACACCAGCCTAGCAGGAGAGCCCAGAGCACATCCCACCTGCTGGAGGTTGGAGCTGGCCCCACAGCAGAAGAGGTACTGGAACCTGCGAATGAAGGGGATGTTGTTTGTTGTTTGAATGGCTGAACACAGATCCTCCAAAGTAATTATGCTTGTCTGGACACTGCAGGTCCTCTAGCTGCCATCACAGCACAGGGTCACTTAAAGATTAGGGCTGCTTAATTAGAACAGGGTGTGGAGCCGATCTTGGGGAAGGGCAGATTGCCCAATGACAGCAGGTACTGTGCGACATCTCTAGAAGAAGAGCTGATTAGAGAGCAAGAGGTGTCTCTGCTGCAGGGAAGGGGACTCATCTTCAGATATGTACTTCATAGCAACCTCTCTTGTTAGCTGGAATAAAAGTCCCATCACAGGGCTTGGTTGGACTAGATATATTTCAAGCTCCTCTCCAGCTGGCAGAGTGGTTCCAAAGTGGGAGGAGAGATGCGCTTGAGATATGATTTCTCTCAGATATTTCCAGTAAAAGCAAAAGTAAGCAAAAACACATCACTCCATTTCACTTCTGTTAATAGCCCACTCATCACTCCAGTGCAATCCCTCCTCAGGGAGAGAAGGTTACCCTCTCTAATGATGCTATACAAAGTCACAGGGGTACAAGTGGTTTAACATGTTGATAAGTTCAGACCTGAAGAAAGAGGAAGCAACAAAGAAAAAAAAAAAAAGAGAGAGGTAAAACAGATTTCTCAACTGTAACGTATTGTCTGTTTCCACTGTGTCTGCAGGTGAAAACTGAGCATGCCTTCTGCTTCTGAGGGTCACACAATGAGAAAAAAAAACATGGATATAGTGAATTATGGCCCAATGGTGAAGATCAAAGCTGATTCAAAAGGGGAAAAACCCAGAGACCTCTAAATGCTAATGGGTTGTGAACCTTTCAGCTTTTACAAAAACCATTCTCTTAGGTCATGAAATGGCCCATTTCCTGGATTGCAAATGGGTCACTTGTTGCAGGCAGGCAAGAAAGGAAGAGGGAGGAAAGAAGAGTTTTGATCCCCAGACACATCTTTGCTCACTGGGCATATATAGTCCTGCCAGTTATCCATCAGCAAGTCGTTCCAACTATGGGATAGGAAGATTTACTTACTATGCCACAAAAAGCATCGTGGCATATGGAAGACCACAGTAAATCCAAAGAACATTTTCCCATGCCAGCTCTACTAGCGCCTCACTCCTGACCCGCAGCCTCCTGTTCTCCCAGCCTGGAGGATACACCACACTCACGTTTCTGAGTGCCTCCAGATATTAAATACTATTCTTGCTGCTTAGTCTCCTAGGCTGCTGCTTCAGCTTCTTCAGTGGATTCTTGTACAGATCTTGCTGTACAAAGTCTAATCTTTCAGCATTTTCTGCAGCTGAAGGAAAACCCATCAAATACCTTTTTTCTAAGGCGATCTCACTCAGCATTTCATACTCAGCATCACAAGGTAAAAGGCATGACTCCAGATACACACAGAAAAGAGAGCCTGTCACCATGTACAACCCTTTGCATGCATTCAGCTTCAACTCTATGCACCCAAAAGGAAAGCTTGTCATAGTAAACTACATCAGAAAAGCTAATCTCATGTGACAGGCAGTCCACACCAAATTATAAACCAGAAGTTTGGCTGGCATCCTGCTCTGAGAGGGTGCTACAGTCACAAGGCAAGATAGTAATGCAGACATGCACATACACTGAGTACTGAGATGCCAGAGCATAAAAGACAATAAAATCTTCAAATCTTTTTGCAAACATCGCATGTGCATATACTTCAGCAGCCCATACATTCACCTCTTGCACACTTAGGCAAACACCTGAACATTGAGTATGAGCCTGTTCACACAAGGAGAACTGAACATCCCAAACTATGGCTAGACACACACATGCATGGAGACCTCAGCTAACTCAGCTGAAAATCACAAGAGCACTAAAAGAAATTCTTCCATATACCACCACCAATATGCAATCTTAGCCACAGGCAATGCTTGTGTTCAGTGGTAGACACAGATACACCAATGTGGAGCCTCATACAGCCCCCTGTAACGTATAGTGTTCCAGAGGCCCACAAACATGTAACAGAGTGTTACAGAAAAGCAGCCCCAGCTAGAACTATGGGAAGGATTATATAAAGCAGACACCTCTCCCAGACACTTCTTCGAGGTAGGAACTCCAAATATGACCAAAACTCACTGGCTACTGAAGCAGCATACAATTCCTGGAAGCAACTGAAAAGAACAGAAAGAGAACTGGGAAGGAAAGATGAAGGAACAGAGGTAGATACAGCACTGAGGGGAAGGATATGTTCACGACAGCCCCAGCATCATCAAAGCGGAGACAGAAACCTACCACTCTCAGCCACTCACTGTGCCCTACCCAGAGTTGCCCCTGTATTGTAAGGTCAAGAAAAAGCAGATTCTCTTTCTTTCCACCGTTTCAGGACAGTAGGGGCTCCTGTCTCCTGTAGAGTCTTTTGAGCTGTCCAATAGCACTGTGGCCGTTCTCAGCATTTTGCAAATTATATTATCACATTGTCAGCCTTCACAAAACCAATGGGAAGAGTAATAGAAAGCAAAGAGAATGGCAGGGCCAAGCTCTCAGGTGATGCAATCAGTTTAGCTTTGCTGAAGCCACTGTCACCAGTTCCCACTACCTGATGCTCAGGCTCTCCTGTCAGTGTTGATTCCAGGAGCAGAGCAGAGCTCACAGTGGTCCAATCACGGCTCTTACTCAATATCCTTTCAGGGGGGTTTTAAACACCATATACTGTCTCATGGTTCTACACATACCCTCAGCATTAATTACAGCACTATTTAATCCTCACATCAGTTGGGTTCTCTCCAAGAACATAATCAGAAGCATCTGATCTACTCAGGACATTCTGGTACAAAAATAAATAAATAAATAAATAAATAAATAAATAAAATAAATAAAAATCCTGTTTTCAAATAGCCATATCCCCACAATAGCCTAGACTACATCTGACATCATCTTGCTGAGGCCAACATTTGCCTTGCACTCCATGCCAGAGCACTGAATACTGTAAATCATGATCATACACCCTCTGACATTTTTATTGTTTGGATCAAACCTCTGTACTCCATTCAAAGAAGGACCAAAGGAGCACAACACCTAAAGTGACCAAATCATCCTTATTTTTATCACAGAGACCTGACACTTGTTTCTCAAAAGTTGCCTGAGAAAGAGACAGATTTCCTTTTTTCCCCTCCCTCGTGGACTGTCTTAAAACCCCCTGAAATTAACTGCAACTGACCTCACAGAAACCAGGGTCTGCAGGTTATTCTGATGCAGCAGTCCTTTGCAGGCAACAGCTATCGTAGGGAGAAACCCTCAAAATGCAGTCACACACACACACACCAGTGTGTGGATGCACATAATTGAACTGAGACAGAGGAAAAACGGAGGGATGCCTGCACCATCAAAGCAAATAGGAGATTTAATCTGCCGGGTTTTATGGCTGCTGAGGCGCCATCCACCAAAAAGAATGTGTCTGCAGCGGGGCTGGGATTTGACCTTCCACTTCTCCCCTCTGTCGGTAGCACACAGAATCTCTGGTTCCTTCATAATCCACTACAGAGAAAAAGGAAGAATGAAAAGGAAAAAGCACTGCCAAAGTGGCCCTAACTCATCTCTTATTCTTGGATAAGTCCAAATTTATGGCTCTGTCTGCCTTTGAGTCTTTATTATCTCCTTAAGTGGCTAGCTTTGTACACAATTTATTATAAAAGCCTGGAATCTACAGTCAAATTACAGATCAATTGAAAACTACACAGAAAACAATTAACATCTGGCAGCAGTTTCATCTATAAAGATGTCATAGACTTTGCCAACCCTGAATTCCTCTTCTGACACCCATATTTCCTCTCCCCAAACCTCATATCCTCTTTTCCACCTTGTGGGTCACTGGGAGAGCTGGCTCTCCTCTCCCCAGTCCTGTGGCATATGGCTGGCGCTATACCAGCAGGCTGTTGTGTGCTTCACGAAAACTAAGCTGAACAGGGCACAACCTCTTCTGAAGATGTGAATTCAGGCAAGTGCTACACAGGGAAACTGAAGCTGGAACTACCTCCCAGTGCTGAAAATTCCTCTTCCCCCTAAGGAGGCCAGGCAAAGGGAAGGCCTCTTTACCAGTCTGTTTTGCCTCCATCTCCACTTACTGACCTGCTGCTCCACGTTGTGAGAAGCCTCCTGCTACTTTCACAAGCATCTCTGTCCTCTTCCAACAGCAATTCTCTAAGAGGCACAATATGTCACTGGGAAAGATCAGCAGACGGATGTGATGGACACTGCTTCATCTGCTAAGGGTTAGCCCACTCTTTACAAGGTCTTTCAAGTATTAATTTGAAAGCAGCTTGTCCCTTCCTCTCAGCTCTTCTTTTTTTTGTGCTGTATGAGAACAGCAGTAAGAAATTGAGAAGGCCATGGATTCTCAGTATTTTGTGGGGAAATCTGGCCTTGTCTGGGATCAGAGGCTGAAGCCTTATTTGATAACTTCACACAAAGTAGAAAACAAGTGGAAAAGGTGTGTCACATAGAGGGACACCTTACCCTCCTAAAAACATTTCAGTCATTGATTCCTGAAGATAAAAGCAGCATGTACCTCCAGCTGTGTTGTCAACATATCAACTCTTCACCATACAGCTATCTACATGTCAATAGAGCTTCATAACTTTTCTGCTTACTAGGGTCAGCTAGGGAGCTGGAGTTGAGTGATACTGAAAAAATAGCTTGCTCGCTCTCACTCTCTCTCGTCACAGAATCACAGAATGGCTGAGGTTGGAAGGGGCTTTGCAGATCATCTAGTCCAACATCCCTGCTCAAGCAGGGTCACCTAAAGCACATTGCACAGGATTGTGTCTAGCATCCAGGTGGGTTTTGAATATCTCCAGAGAAGGAGACTCCACAACCTCTTTGGGCAACTTGTGCCAGTGCTCTGTCACTCTCATAGGAAAGACATTTTTCCTCATATTCAGCCAGAATTTCCTGTGTTTCAGTTTGTGCCCATTGCCTCTTGTCTTTTCACTTGGTATTACTGAAAAGAGACTGGCCCCATCCTCTTGACACACTCCCTTAAGATATTTGTATACATTGATAAGATCTTCCCTCAGTCTTCTCTTCTCCAGGCTAAACAGGCTCGGCTTTCACAGCCTTTCCTCGTAAGAGAGATGCTCCAGTCCTCTCATCATCTTCATAGCCCTATGCTGGACTCTTTTCAGTTGTTCCATGTCTCTCTTCTACGGGGGAGCCCAGAACTGGACGCAGTACTCCAGATATGGCCTCCCTAGGGCTGAGTAGAGGGGGAGGATCACCTCCCTCAACTTGCTGGCAACACTCTTCCTAATGCATTCCAGGATACCATTGGTCTTCTTGGCCACAAGGACACATTGCTGGCTCTGGTTAACTTGTTGTCCACCAGATCTCCTAGGTCTTTCTCTGCAGAGCTGCTTTCCAGCAGGTCAACCCCCAGCTTGTACTGACACATGAGGTTATTCCTCCCAAGGTGCAGGATCCTGTACTTGCCCTTGTTAAACCTCATAAGGTTTGAGGTTCCTCTCTGCCCAACTCTCCAGCCTGTCTAGGTCTCTCTGAATGGCAGTACAGCCTTCTGGTGTATGAACCATTCATGACCTTACACAGCTGGTTTCTACTTCTCCACCTCATCTGTGCAACACATTTCAAAGACAAAGAATCTGACAGTAAAAAGCACTTGAATGGGCACCAAGCCAGTAACATGGAACAAGCAGGTAATACTAGTTTGAACAAATATCATGCAGTTTGACTTTCAATTATATGAAGTGATAAGATTACAGGAAAAGAGGACATCTGTTTAGTTCATGAATGGTGCATGTGGTAGAGTTGCTATCTCACTTTTGAGGCAAAAGTTGATGGACACTGCCTCCCATCTATCAAGCCAAGAACTTCTCATAATAGGCTTTAAAATGAGCAAAGGTGAGGTCATTCTAGGGACTGACTAGACTCATGACACTGCATAATTTCCAGCCATTAATTTTTAACAGTGCTTCTATAGAAATAAGTGATTGTTCTGCTGTGTGCTTACTTCACAGTAGAAGCAGATTTCTTACCATCCAAAATATCAGAATAGGCATGTAAAAATTATCTCAGTCAACCTGAATCTGCATTCACTTTTGAGGTGGCAGGGCAAAACACATTTTGAACACTTCACCCATCTTTCCACTTCTACCACTCCCAAAACGTGTATCCGCCCTTAGTGAAATGGCAATAATACACTGTAGAAATTAACTGTTTGGGTAGCAGAAAGACTGAGCTGAGAGCAATGGACATGAATGGCTGCACAGAAGCAGCTTTGGAGATGCTTTTGGCTCACAGAAAACTGAGGAGAGCGGAAATGGATGAGTGGACAGTAGTGCTAGGGAAGCCTCCACCCTCAAGTGAGCTAAGAACAGCTGTTGTTGATGATGATTGCTCCCTAATTAGCTTGCTCTTGTATGAGCTTGATAATTTTATGTACCTCCAGAGAAGCAAATTAGTTCTGAATTCACACTGTATCCATTTGTGACGAGTACCCTATAAATTATTTACCTAACTCTCAGAAATATTAGATTAAGAAGATTCGAAGTATGTCTAATCGTATCACAAGAATAACACTGAGTAGAAAGGCTAGTTATATTTACCAGTGCACAGAAGTGATAAACTGTTTTAAAAAGATCCATACATACCCCATTGTGCTACAACTGTTTTGCTGCAGGTTTATTGTTATGGTCTTATTAGGAACATTTCTCTAAAGTAGTTTTTGTATGGCAGAAGCACCTAGAAACCTCAGCCACAGATCTGGCCTTCAACAGACAAAACCATATAAAGACCCAGAACAAACCAATAAACAGTCATTGTCCTAAAATATGTAAGGTTATCACAACCATAATGAAACAAAATAATTTAACTGTATACTGGTAAATGACTCTAAACTCCGTAAAGACTAATAACTTCTCCCAAGTCACTGGCTCTGATTCACTAATGGTTTAACTAGAATAACAGAGTGATGAATCAGCTATGCTATAGTTTTCACTCCATTTTTTGCTATGTTAGTACATTGTTACTTCATTACTATTGAACTGCTGTATTTTTCTGTGCTTTGCAATCAGCTTTCTGTTAACCCATGGTGAGTCTGCAGCAGCTGTAAAAGACCTAATATGGATTCTTGTGCCAGTAGCATCCTGATTCCTATTCAAAAATGAAAGCAGACTTAACATATTGTAGTGTCTACACGTCCATTGATATGGGAAAAAAAGAACCAGAGAGAAAAGAATCAATGGAGAGAACACTGTGACATGCAATGTGGACAGTCTTCCCCATCACTGCATGGAAGATTTCCTAGCTTACATTGTCAGTGAGTGGTGGACCCAGGTCTGAATACATCCTCATCTCTTGGGTCCCTTCTCCTCCATGGTAGTGGAAAATCTTTTGGCTTTTGCTGGAGTCAATTTATTGAATGAAACAGATGTTTTATCTGGTTCAATAGGGCCAGTCTGGTACTACCACATTAATGAACAAAAGCACAACTTACAGCAGTCACAGTTCAGTCAACAACTCCCACCTGTGAATGTCTTTTGAAAGTTTATATCCCAACATAAAGATAAATGGTGTGGTCAGGAGCAGAGACAGGGGTGCAAAGGAGTTTGGTTAGGAACACAGGAAGTGACAGCAGGGGCCAAGAAAACAAGATCTTAAGGATATAAGCAGAATACCCAAGGCATGTTCTACTTCTGCTAGAAATCTGCTGGGATCAGGCTCTGCGAGGCACAGTCTGTAAGCTGTGCAGAATCCAAACTATATCTCACCTCTTGACTGATTTTAAATTCAGGTCCACCCATTTGCCTTTGTTTTCGCTAGAATTTCTCTTTCCACATTGCTCATCTTAAACCTTCCCTTTTGAGCAAGCCCTACTTATCACAGAATGGTAAGATACTTACACTCCCTTATATTAAACATGATAATGAAAAATTTCCCTAACATATCAGCAGCACTGAATTAATGATTCCCATAGATGCACCATTATCTATCAATAGGTAGGGGGTCCCAAGCAGGCTCTGCTTGTTACATATGGGAAGACAATCTAGAGCTTTACAGAACCTCTTCCAAGTTAGGGAGTAGAAGAGCAAGGGTCTGCCATAAAGCAGTATCTCCCCAAAGCTCTGCTTGGGAAGAAGCAACATGAAATTCCTGTTGAAGTAGGCTTGGAGATCTTTACAAGACACACAACTGCAAATGTAGAAGGAAAACGCTCCAATGACAGCTGAGTCCCGTGCCACTCGCAGTGTATTCTCTGCCTCATGCTTACCCAGTGCAGCGATTAACAGGGAACACACACAGCATAGCAAAGAAATGTTTCATAGGTGAAAGGCTATTTCTTGATTTGATTTGTTTCAGAAGGAGGATGGTGATGGGGTGGGGGATTAAGAGGGCTCCCAGTCGAGGAAGAGAATGATTACTGAGAGAGGCACTAATGTGCAAGGAGAATCACATGGTTCCTCCCCAAAAATGTATCTCTTTGATTTTCTTGTAATATTTTTCCACTGCTGCATCCAGTCACTAATCCTCACACCTCTAACACATGCAGCCTGCAGTAGGATTCCCCCTTTCTCCTTCCCCACATACACTTCCAGGGTCACAGGTCAGTAAAGGGCAGCATGGCTGGATTTGGCTTGAGGCAGTGGTAAGAAAAAAAAAAGGAGGAGGGGGTATGAGAATGAGGAAGACCAGATGAAACCAACATCCTGAAGCTGAATCTCTTGCGCTGAATGTTAACTTACAGAAAAGTAACCCAACAACCTTGAAATAGAGCAAAGCTCAATTTAAATTCATTACATTTAAATTAAATTTAAAGCCCATGTAAATGATTGACTTACTTAAGAATACATCATGTGAAAGAGAAAAAGTGCAGCAGCAACATGCCAGGCAGCTTTGACTAATTTTACAATTCACTTCCAAATCTTTATGTTCTTATTTTGATTTTAAAAATGTGCACACAACCTGCTAACACCCATAGTAAAGCCAGTATTTATGCCTCTTCTTGAGAAATCATCAAGTGTTTTGCAACTCCACACATAAAAATTTTAATCTACAGAAATGCAGATAATTTGTGGGGGGAGAAAAGATGGGGAGCTCTACAGGAACATAATAGAATAATATTTTAGAGTATAAAGTGGAAAAGTAATAGTGTAGGGATAATAAATGCAGTTATTCCTAAATTGCAATTTTTTTCTCTCTCAAGACTAATATTCTGAAGGGGTTAAAAACAGTCTAGGATCTTTAATTACATAGACCTTAATTCCAATGTGCAAGTACAGTTAATTTTTATTCAGTTAAGAGGATAGTTAATACATGGGTAAACCTTTTTTTAAATAGTTAATCTACTCACAGTAACCACCGACATCAGTGAGCACTAGGTCACAGTCTAAAGGATTGTATCACTAGAACTTTATGAAAGTACGTGACTTTTAAAGAATATTAACATTAGTAAATTCATTCAAAACATGCTCTGTGCCTATCTTTCTCCCCTCCCTGCCCCCACTACTTCACACAATGATTTTATTGGGTTGGTTTTGGTCTACTGCACCAAAATTGCTTTTGTTTATTTTTTTACAGGAAAAATGGCTGTGTATAGGCATTACAATCTCTGACATATTTGCACCCTGCTTGCTAAAATTTAGAAATAACAAAATTATGACACTGCAGAGCTGAACTTTTAATCTGCTAATAATGTAATATCTGGTCAGAATAGGCTGGTTAAGCAGAGACTGAATAGTCTTAAAATTCAGGTCAGGTAATTTGCTCCCATACTCCTAGTTTTCACTTCAAAAATAACTTTTATTTCCCATGAGAAGTGCAGGAGACTAGCATGATTGTCTAGTGAGAAGTTCTTCAGCAAGGCTGACCCCAATTTGATAAATAAGAGATTGCCCCAATGAATGGCCTCGAAGAGACACTGCAGTGTAAAATTGGGAATTCTTAGGGAGGGGGAAATACAAGTGTTTGGAGGCAGATGGGTTAATATTCAAAGAAAAAAGAAGTCTCTGCTTCTGCTGGGAGCCATGCTTTTTGTTTGTTTTTCAGCAGCCACTCCAAAAGTGTTATTACCTGTGTACAGCTTTGTTGCTTTTCTTGTCATCTTTTTTTTCCAAGATGAACAGGAGCTGGGTATATCTTGTAAATAGAATAGAGTAAGAGAGAACCGTACATGCTTCTCCCTAAATGCCATAAGAAGAGACACGCTTTATAAATACAATTGTTTTGCTTCATTTCATCTTCTTATTGGTGTTGGTTCCAAGCAAGTAGGACTTCAAGAGTTGGTCAATTTAGCGCAAGAAGAATGAATGACGCAGAAGCTCACGAGCTCTGAATCTAATATAAGCTGTGCAGCTGGGAATTGGGAGTAATGCTGCTGAAAGCAAAGGACAGGTCCTTGCATGAAAACAGTGTGAAATCAGAGGGGGCCCCTGGAAGTCTCAATGTCACTTACTCCTTACACTTCATAAGAAGCCAACCTACCCCTGAGGTTGAAAATGCTCCCCAGCTGCATTAAATGACTCAAAAGGGCAAAATTATTTACTTGTAAATCATGTGTCCTCTTCAGGCAATACAATGGTTGCTCTTCCAATTTTTTCGTTTTTTTTTTTATAATTTTTTTCTGCTCCTTTTTGATACAGCAGGTAATGAATACACTGCCACAGAAGACTGCAGAGGCAGGAAGTATCAGCATATTAAAGAAGAAAACAAATTCATGGACAACAGAAACCACAAAGATATGCGAAAGCAAGTATTCAGGGATGTACCTTCTAATGTCCCCAGGCCAATGACTCTGTATGCTGGAGATATACAAGGAGAAAAGACTGCAGAAACTGGCCAGGTGCCCTTCTGAAAAAGCATGCTTTTTTGTGTACATTTGGGACAGCATACTGGTCTGGAAGGACTACTGATCTGACCTTGGAGGGCTTTGCTTATACTCTTATGGATAAAACCTCATCCTATTGAAGTCAGTGAGAGCTTGGACTGGAAGGTGCACCTGAAGCATATACAAGAAGTAGATTTTGAAGAAGAACAGACTGGCACTCTCTGCTTTAAACCATAGCTATCATAAACCAAGTAGCTACTCACACATACTCAGGGGGCTAACGGTACTCCATTGAAAGTTATGCACAAAGAGTTGGGGAGGAGGCTGGAAAGGCAGATGATCCCTTTTAATAATGAAAAGCAGTAATTATTTGCCTCCCTCCTATGTCTTCAAACTATTAATGACACATTTACAGGCTATTAATGACCTCATTTACAGAAGGGGAGGAAAGTGGGGCAGGGCAAAAGTGAAGTCAGCAAAGAACGAAGGTGGAGTTACCTCATTGGGAAGCACAGAGGTTCAGGTAAGCAAGCAGCTGAGCTCTCTGCTCTTTATTTCCTATGTCTCAGCCCTGAAGTGCCTCCTCCAATGCAGTCTCCTGACTGAGGGGACAGCACAGCACCCTTTTGAAAGATGGTAGCGCCCTATCACTTGAAGAATTACCTTCAAAAGTGTCTCACAGAATGGGTTCTTGAAAGCGAGCCGCGCCAATTTAAAGATTTAGCTAGAAGATTTTGACAAAGTCTCTTTAAATGGAGCAGATATTTGTCTCAGTGAATGGAAAAATACAGTACGAATTAAGTCTGCAGAATGAGAACATTGGAGGAAGCGACCTGCATTGACTGGTAGCCGATACTGCACCCCTCATGATGTGTAACTAATAACGGCACGCCAGACATTCAGCTTGCACATTAAATATTAATAACATTTTTCTTCTGACTCATCGTTAAGCTAGAGCCTTGCTGCACAGCACAAACTGATTTACAGACCGTCAGGCTCCCAAGCTGCCCATGCTGCTCAGCTAATCATCTGCTAGTTTGCTGAGGGACCAGCCAGCTAGCTAGGGTAGAAATGGGGAGGTTTCAAGTGCAGAAAAACAACAGCCTGGGCAGGTAGAGAGACAAGCAGCCAATTCTCCTGACTACACCTCCATCCAGATAGCATGCAGCATGTGAAATGAATCCCTCTGCAGTGAGCTGGAGCTTCAGTCTGACTGTTTTAACTCTGAGGATGCTGCCGAGGCAACTGGCGCATGGCACCCCCCTCCCCATTTTCTTCTTGGATAAATGTCATGGCAGCTATCACCCTTCCAGAAAAGCCATCCACAAGCAAGATTTTCACAGCCTGTCCCAGAGAAAGACTATGAGTAGCATTACTGAATTAGTCAGCAATAGGTCCTACCGTTCTCTTCGAAAAAATGTAGTCTTTGCCATGTTTGTACTAAAAGAGAGTCTGGCTCTTTCTTTAGACCTCTTCTCAGATAAGGTGGTTTCCACTTCATATGCTTACATTACCAGCAGCTAAAATAGAGTGTTTGTCTGAATACACAGAGAGCATTTTGTAGGGAGATTAAGAGAAGCCATTTTTGAAATACGGGACTCAGCAAAACAGAGATGCTCTATAACATTTGGAAAATACTTTCAGTGATTTCCAGCAATGCCTTATCAAAAAAGTAGCTTCTCTTAGAAGCTTCAAGTGGAGTTTCTTTGAAAGAGTTGGTGAGTTCCAGCAGTGTAGGACCAATTTGGAAAAGGCGAAAGGAAAACTTGAGAAGCAAGTCAATGATGAGTTAGAAACATCAAAAGACGGCGTCAAATATTTAGAGAGGTGCCAAATAACTCCCAGAGAACTATGCTTTCATTTAAACAACTAACTAACTAAATAAAAGTAGCTCTCTAATCCTGTTTCTCTGTGAAGTTTTCCAAACATAGGCAGATCAGTAAAGAAGTTTTTCCACTCAGGGAATATTTTGGAGAAAGATATGAGATTTATTTCGTTTTGGGGCCTTTTTTTGGAAGGTCGTGGGGAGCTATATGCAGGAATACCAGCAAAGCTTTCAAACTTTCCTGATGTTAACTCTGAGCACCCACACCCTTTGCACCACTGCTGGTATGCAGAGATCTCAGAGCAGCCAGCAGAGTGATTTGGTGGATACTGTGTTGGGCTAGGGGTCAACAGGCCGCTTGGGTGACTTTCGACAAGTGGCTTCTGAACTATGCCTAGCTTTGTCAATCTATAAAAGAGAGACAATAAACTAAATAGGCCTCCTTCCTCATCCCTTTAAGGTCTCCTGGCATAAAGTGAGAGAGATAGAAGTACATGCGTTTGTGTACACCTCTAGAAGCTTGCATGTGTACATACACACAGACATGAACAGTTATTATAACTCCTGTTAAATTCACTCCTTCATTCTCCAGGTCATGGAGGACACCTGTATGCATATGCCTCCTCCATCACCTTCCACAGCTCCCACTTCCTCCAAAACTTAGCTCTCAGTTCTGCAGCACACATCAGCTGTGTCATTGGAAGACACTTCCAGTGTCCCTCCCCTCTTTTTTATACATAAAAGACTCATTAACGCATTCTACGTAAAGACTCCTACCTTCAATAATATTGCCGTGCTGCTCAGCAAACACTGAAGTTTGAGGCTGAGTAGAGAGTTTTCATATTACCAAAGGTTTATTACTTTTATCAAATCTGCTCCAGAGCGCTACAAGGATATAAACAATTAGTGGTTTTCAAAATAGGTGAATAAAGTGCATTTTGTGATTCGCTGTCATCGCTCTTTTTTTATTATCATCATCATTGTCATCTTTACTTCCTAATTTGCAGAACTGTGAATGGGTGTCACTATCACACAAGAAGTTGCCAGGTTTTCTCACATCTATCTTGTGCACTGCCCTTTATTGTGCAGTTGTTCTGATGTGCAGCAATTAAAAAGACAGCTCTTTAAAAAGTGGTACTTTTTTAATTGCTGTCTGCTCAGGAGTGGGTGATAGGTCCTGTACTTGTTGGCACAACTGCTGAATCAAAGCCTGCCAGCTACAAAGCCCTCTCCCTACCTGTTATCCTTATCAAAGCCTCACCTGTGTATACAAAAGTACTGCAGAGGTTTGGATCATTACTCAGAAACAGTTGTCAATACAACAGCATTAGAAACAAATCAAAACACCAATAAAGACATTCATTTCCAGATGAAGTCTGTTTTCCAAGTAAAGTACTCCAAGATATACATAAGAAGAGACCACTTGACCATTCAAAGTATATGAGAAAAAAAAACAGGACAGAAGAAAAAAAGGAGTGTCAAGGGAAAACTGATCTCTGCATGGGATTGCTGTTTAGAGGAACCAATTTGTGTTGATGAGTTGGACATTTAAGAGCTGATAGCATGTTGCGCTGTCTGATATGACATTGGTGGCTATGGGATTTCTTCAGCAGCAACTTCATTCACAAAGATCTGAGCAGGAGATAATGAACTGCATAGATAGGCAGCATTTCTTCCTGTCAGCAGTGGAGGCAGCAGGCTGTCAGCTGAGTTTCATCTATTCCCCAGGCTGAGGGCTGGGAGGGAACGGAGCTAGCTGGTTCCTTCAGGAGCTTTCTCTAGACTGTATGCTCTTTTGGCAGGCTCTGAGTCTCACAGAGTATCCAAGCCCTTGTGGTCTTTTTTTTCTGAGAGATTTCAGGCTTGTTAAGGGATGAACTGAGAGCCAGGAGTATTCGCTTCCCAGGAGGCTAGCAGAGCAAGTTTTTCCTCCCCACCATGGCACAGGGCTGGGAGAGCCTCTGCCTCCTGCTGCTGCTGTCAGACCTCCTGCTCAGCCTTATCACAAAAGTGCCAGGCTTGGAGCTCTGTTCCTTGCTAGACAGAGGCCCCATCACAACAGATTACCTTACATACACCAAAAAATCCCCCCAAACAAACAAAAAAAAATCATGCCAGGGAGATGAAGGCGCTGTATCTTTTAACAGACATCTTTTCTTTTTTGGTCATTATTCTCCTGCCCCCCCTCATCATCAGTTTCTTGGATTTTGTTTATTTCACAGGGTTTGCTTACCTCTAATGGCTAAGCCAGGGGGAAAAACACATAATCTTGCTAAATCATTTCAATCTATCTACCTGCCTCTTATTCTTATGGTGTACAAATAGCATTTCAAATCGCACAAAGGCTGGGAAAGTGTAACCAATAATGCCAATTTCAGCGAAGAAAGCTTGAAGGAATAAAAACCAAAAAACAACACATCAAGATGAGAAAATTGAACTATCTAATTGCCGACACTGAATACACTGTGAAGCAGCACCGGTGAGGGTAATTTCTAAAAGATTTGGCCTTAAAGTATTAGTAATACAGATAAGAGATTAACACTAATATTGTAGGTGACTTATCTTGACTGTGCCTTTTTAACAACAGTGTTGCTACCACCATAATAAATGAAATTAGCACCATTAATTATATCAAATCCTTTATGCCATTAATCCCACTTGAAGATATTTTCAGAAGGTTGGAGGTTTAAGGCAATTTCCTGTATGTGTCCAAGACTCATTAATTAATATTGATATTTAATGTGCTCCAGACTTTCATTTCTTGGTAATACTCAGAGTTACGTCCAATTAACTCATCTGAGACAATAGTTTAGTCACACCAGAAAATAATTGCCCATTCAGCACCAAAGACCATCATGAAACAAATCAGAGGCATTTAAAATTTTTCTGTATTTCTGGGAATTAGGGTTCTCTCTATTTGAGTAATATAATGTCTTTTTTTTTTCCTTTCTTTTTGCCTTCTCATGGAAATGTCCTCAAAATCCTGCATTTGAATCATCATCACTGCCTGCCAATATTCTCTCCAATGGCTGATGCTGCTAATGTCATTTTATGACAATTGGCATGGTTTTTTTTCCTTAAAAATACATCCTCTACATTCCTAAGAATAAATATAAATATATTTTGTAATCCTTTTAAACACCTTCATGTTGTGCCGGAGGGGAGGGGGAGGAGGGAGGACGAGAAGAGGAGAAGAAAGTGTTCCGGGTTCCTAGTGCCAAAAAGTAAGTAAAAGTGTATGTGTGTGTATACACACACACACACACACACACACATATGTATGTATATATGTAAAAGCATATATAAAAATTTTATGACTGTTGAAGTCAATCATGCAATTCTGAGGGGGCTGAACTTCTATTTTTCCATGGTTCTAGTTGGCAGTTTGAGCAATGCCTCCCCAGGAGAAGCAGCAGAAGAAGATACAGTCAGATACCTGCTGCTAGCATCAGCCTTGCCAGACTCAGAAAAGTATACAAACCACCCTGAACACTTGAGCTCCTGTGCCTACATATGTCTCCATTGCGTCCCTCTAACCGGCCCCCAGCAAGAACAATGCAGAAGGAATCAGTACTTGCAATGGGCAATGCACCTAGGTAAGCAGGCCCTATATGCGCCTCAGCTTTGCACAGCCTGCCTCCCACCGGGCTAGCAGCCTTTTGTGGTTTTTTACCTAGTGGTTCCAGATCCACAAACTCTCCTGCCTCTCTTCCTTCAGCTCCTTTTTTCTGGGCACCTCAGTAAGGCTAGGTGAAGCAGTTGAAATCAAAGAAGAGAAATTATTTTTGGTTAAAGTTACATCCCAGTTATATCCTTCTCTAACGTCCTGCTGAGATGCTGTACTCAGAGGAGGAAAATAGTTCAAGGTGCGCAGAAAGAAATCACATCGCAAAGAGTACCTTTGACAGCTGAGGTTCGCTGATTGTTCACCAGTCTTATAAAGACAGGAATGGCCACTTACCTGAAAAGAAAAAGAGAAAAATATCAATAACTATTAATTTTTTAAAAAGAAAGCTGTATTTGGTATGGGAAGAGCAAACATAAAACGACCGCAGTGCACCAGCAGAGCAGGCGCGGGGTGCTGAGGGCTGGGAGAGCAGTGCCAGCGATGGCAGAACTGCACAATAAAGGCAGGACTGCAACAGAGAAGGATACAGCAGGGGAAATGTCTGCAATGCATTTGGAAAGGAATGGTAGAACATGTGGACGTTTTTCTGTCTGCAAAGGATATCCCAACTAAACTAAGTAGTTACGTTCTCTGGCATTTCCTTTCTGCTGTATGCCCGTCTCCCATTCCTGCTACGAATTAGTACAGAAAATTCCCTTCCAACATGCAAATCTGCAGATTCCCTGCCCTAAATACTGAGTTCAGAAAGACATTCTCCATAAGGTAAAAAAAATTGCTTCCCCCTCCTCATCACAAAAAACAAACAAAAAAAATCAGAACAACTTGCAAATGAATTCCTTTCTGTGCAACATGTGCTTACAGTCCCATTAGCAGCAGCACAGCAGGCCATCGATTGGGGAGGGGAAAATGGCTTTGTTTATGGTAATGGATTTTGAGACTCCTGGTGATAATTTATTTAGCAGGAATTTTTGCAGAGCTGGCTAGTACACTGATGGAAACCCTCAGAATGAGCTGATTTAAAAAGGGGTGGGGGAAAATTGCTTATTTTTTGAAAAATATTGTTATTAAATAATTTGAAACACATTGATAAAATACATCTGAGAGTAGGCTGCTGTAATTTATAATACAAATTACACTGCTATTGACAAATGGTAATTTAATCCAGCGATTAACTTTAACAATGTGAATTCCTCTGTTGCTTTTTTTTTTTTTTAAAGTCATAATATATAGCAGACAAAGCAGGATACGTGCCAGGCTCACCAGATGCTGTATTATTCCTGGCCTCAGACTTATTTTCTGCCTCATCTCCCTAAAGGATACACAACTGGGAGTAACCTAAACAACTCCCTATCATCTTTAAGCAAGGATCAGACCTAGGAAGTACCCACAGTGATATTCACTCTGCATATACACTTGGTTTCAAGTCAAGCAGTCTCTTTCGCATATAGAACTCACCCTGTCTAGTCCCATCACAAAAGAAAACCCCATAGAGGACAAAAGGCAAAACAAATCTATAACTTGCTTGAAATTAATTGACCTAGATGATTTAAAATAGAAAATAGTCCACAATCTTGACCTGGACATATCCTTAAAGAACAAACCCTTGGCTTGACGGATCAAGCCACCCACTGTGCTATCTACCCTTCTGCAAATATGCCTGAGACAGGTGCACTCATCAACCCAGAGGTGCCAAACCCTGTGCAATAAAACTGCAGAGCTATCAGCTATAATGGGATACTGGGAAATCAGATCACCCTCCATTTAAACTGATTTCTATCACTGATAACCTTTGCAGTAGAGAGGTAGCATTAAATGGAATAACGTGTTGTTGCATGGTCACTTAATTCGAGAAGCAAATTCAATATTTGCTGGCATCCCCTATCCAGAGATACAAAGTGTACGAATGTACTGGAGCTGTTAGTCAGAATTACCTTTGCATTGCCTCCTGGGGAAGACTAGAGAACAACTTAGCTATCTATCTGGGAAAAAAGGGGTTGTCATTCTCACCTTGCACAAAATTATTTACGAATTCCTCTGTCTTTTGCTTTGCATTAATATTATGACCCTACTGCTGTCTTGGACATATATGAGCTTTGCTAGAAGAGAGAAAAAAAGGGGGCAGCTTGTTGCCATTGTTTTTAGTATTTTCACCTACGGAGCTGGAGTAGAACAATGGAAATAAATATAATGACTTTGTGACGCCACTTGCAGATAATTAGGAGTGGGGTAAGGACCGATATCAATACTGTTCTGATGGGTCAAGTGAAAAAGATTTGCTAGGAGGGATGCTCCCCAAATACCCTATATTTTATTCAGAATATATATTTTATTCTTTTTAAGAATCATCTTATCATTTTATTTTGGAGTCTCCTCTTGTGGTTGAAGGAAATAGCAGGAGAGAAAAACACTGCAGACATCGGTTTTGTTTTAAACCTCAGAAAGAATTCATTCAAATAAAGGATAGCATAATTGTGGAAAAAGATGTCTGATAGGCACATGCTAAAAAGCAGACTTGGGTGCCTGAAAATCTGGAATTTGGTCTTAACTCTTGCACTGGCTCATTCTGTGACCTTAGCTCAGTCACAACTACTTTGTGTCCTTTCCTGTGAAATGATATTCATGAGGATAATTCCACTAGCACTTGTTAAATACAAGTGGATAGATAAAAGGTGGTTTTCTAGCATACAAGATGACTGTCTGACAAAAAGGTGCTGCTAAACAACTTGGCAAACCGATGATCAAACCTACTTTCTGACTGAAAGTTAGCATACAAACTTTGGTCTTCTGCTTCTCAGGGAAGCTCTGTGATCCCTCAGCTGCCGTAGGGGCTCTGAGAAGGATCCCTCTCCATCCCTCCCAATGAATCTGTTCCACTTCAGATAAACAGATATTACTTGGCTAGAGAGGGAATGAGTGTTACTGTTGTAATTAAGGCTTCTGGTTCTGGCTTCAAGGAAAGAATGGGATTTGGCATCTCCAATTACTCCCTACACTCCTGCTATGAAACCGTTTCCATAATTCAGTTCAAGCTTGGCAAATGTCTGCAGGGCTGGAGGTATGAATGATGTTCCATTTTGCAGCAAAAACACATTCTGCCAAAAATACTTCCCCCAACTCTTGTTCAGACACTTGCTCTGGGAGAAACTGAACTAGACTTATTGAGTCTCTATAGAAATACCAATACGTGGCCATGGCTCAGAAAGGCAGTGATGCAGGCAACCACAGCATCTACTTCTGCCAGGTCCTGACTTCCCTTGTGGTTCCCTCTCTGTGGGCTGACCTATCCTCTCCCCTGCTTAGCTTGAGAATTGTGATGAGAAGAGAACCCCGCGGTGGGATGGCTGCAAATGTAATGCAATCAGAAGATAATGACTTCAGAAGGAGAGGGGAGGGAGGGGATAATCAGCAGAGGCAGATGAACTCCCAAGATTAAAAAAAAAAAAGAGAGAGAGAGAGAGAGATAGATTCTGTCTTCATGCAGATGTCCCTAGTAATGAAGAATGAGGGAAGAGGAATACTGAAAAAGATGAAATGGAAGCAGATTTGTTTTCTAAATTGTGCTGTTTCAGAGTTTTTTGTGGTATAAGCAACTTAAACTAAGAGTATCTGGAAATACCCCAGACATAGCTAGACCTCTCAGCCCTCTCTCTCTCTCTCTCTCTCTCTCTCTCTCTCATGCGTGCTTTCTCTTATGCTCTCTCCCTCTCTCTTTCTCAATATATATCTACATACCAATATATGGACGTGTATGTATCTATTTCTCTCTATATATATTTGTATGTATTATACACATACCTGTATCTGTGCCACAATTTAGAGTCAGCTTTTGGTGGCAGTTGAGGAAGGGAATATAAAATATGCAGGGAACATCCTAGTCTCCCTTCAGGCTCAGGTTGAGCTCGGTGTCTATGAAAATATTATGCAAATCTGTCAGTGTTTTCTTTGGCCAAGCCATTTAACTGGAGCTTTCAACATCTCAGAAGCCTGGAGACAAAGGGTGCAGGTAACGATAAATACAATTCATTTACAATTGGTATAAAAGGAAAGGTGTAGGCGGCTGCTGTTAAAGGTGTTCTCTGCTCTCCCTTGCTGCTCCATCACAGGTTGAAGCCTTCCCCTCCAACGCCTGCCTGCTTCCTGGAGTGGGGGGTCTCCAGAGCTCATGCTGCTCAGCCTTCTCTCTTCTTGCTCAGACTCTGCTTTCTACATTCAGGTATGAGGCTTCCAGAGGTAAGACGTTTTAACTGCCAAAACTAAAGCAGGAAAGGAGCTGACCTAGACAAGTCTGCCCTGGAAACCTACCCAGGGCTTAGCCCTGGAAGAAGCAGCATAGATTCCCAGGCCCTCTGAGGGGAAGCTAGGCACAGCTACAGCACTGTGTTGCTCTCTGCAAAATCTTCCCCAACCTGATGGTATCGACACTTAATGGCAACAGCTCTGAGCACAGCACATGCATTGCATAACGTGAAGCTACCAAATCCAATAACTGAAGCAGATCACGGTGTTACCACAGGGGGTTGCAGTGCCAAAAAACACTGAATCAGAATGCCTGCTCGTACACCCTTCTGAAGCTCCTGTTTTGGCTAAGAAAAAGCAGAGCCCTTGTATCCCTGATGGTTACATACCCTTTCCTTCTTCCTTCCCTTTTCCAACAGGAACACGGATTGTTAGCACTGACACCCCCAACAAATTCCAGCAGGTGCCCTGATGCTCTGCATCTTGCTGTTCCACCCGCACATGAAGTGGTCAAGCTCCTCTTTGCTTCCTGCACTAACCATCTTCTCGGTCTGAGAGTGCTGTCGCACCTCCGTCAGCAAGTTATGTTGGGATGGCTGAGGGCATTACAGTCCAGCAGCTCTCCATCATACCCCTCTCCCAAAGACTGTAGTTACCACATATGGGACAACCCAACAGCTCTTAAGTCAGCTGCTGCACTTTGTGGCACGCTTGATTAGTATGAATCAAATTGATGTCGGCTTACTTTACCAGGCCGCCCATAAAATCATGCTAGCAAAGGGGCTGTTTCATGAGCCGTTCAGCTCTCCCTGCTGAGGGCCGGCAACATCTGGCAGAAGCTGGAGACTGAAGCCACTTGCACCCCACAAACTTCATTAGTCACAGACTGAACGTAAAATTATGTGGTGTGTCCCACCCCCAGAAACATCTAGCAGCTGAGATGACCTCTATAAAACTCTGCTTCCAAAGCATGATCAAACATTAGAAACGTGGAATGCAGTAAGTTATCCTTTATTATTATTACCCTCAAGACCTAGCACTCTCTTAAAAAATTCTAATCCTTTTTAATACATTCTAAGTAAAATCATTACTTGTAAGTATGACAACTGTATTACTAATTATGTCATAATTTTACTCTATAGCACTAGCAAAAATGGCTTGAAGTCTAAATTAGGCCTAATAAAGAATTAATTTAATAAATCACTTTGTCTCAAAAAATTATTTACTTAAAATCAGAGTTTGCTGAAAAATGCCACACTATTTTTTATTACTGCCACATAAAGTATTTGTATAATTAGAAATTAACTTACTAAGCAACACAATTTACTTGATAATGATGCATAGCATTTATATCGAGCTTAACAGCCAGAAAGACACCCAAATGCTCTGCTAAAAAGATGCACCCTCTGCATGAGTGTCACCCGACTCATCCCAGGATTGCAGCCACCTCTGGGCTGCAAGCAGGGAATTGCTTATTATAGTGTATCAGCGCTATGCAGCAATTCAGTAAGGAGCCAGAAGAGCACAACACTCAACTAAATGGGGGAAAGCAAAATATAATCGTTCCTCAGCAACGAGGTCAGGATACAGGGGGTTCATATTGTTTCTTTCACAAGAAATTGTTATGGGCCTGTGCAAGGCTGCAGAGTATCATTACTTGCAAGCTTGTCTGGAAGGTGACCTCTTGTGCAACCTGGCCTGTCCTAAAGGTTTGCTCCAGCTCAGGCCAGGGCAGGGCTTCAGCTGGGGAATTTTTCTTGTGCAACCTGGCCTGTCCTAAAGGTTCGCTCCAGCTCAGGCCAGGGCAGGGCTTCAGCTGGGGAATTTTTTGCCAAATTTCTTACAGTAGCACTGGGTTCCTCAGAGAGGACCTGTTCAACACTGAATAATCTCAATCTCATCTGCTTTATGGAGTCTGATTAAATCAGAGTCTGCAGTAATAAAGTTAGAAGTAAGAGTGAGCCATTTCCTTCACAGAATGCACACTTCCTGCTACTGTAAAGAGCACTAGGATGAAAAAAAAAAAAAAAAAAAAAAAAAAAACACTGCTTTTATGGGTTTTGGACCTCTTTCTTTCCTTTTCCCTTGGAATGCTTCATGTACTGTAATTTATTAAGCCTGTGTGATGAGTTAATTTAACAACCTTGTATAATGCATTTCAGTGCCATTTTATAGAAGAGACACAAAAAAAAATCAGTAAGTTTGGGCAGAACTGGAAACAGAGCCTCATCTTCACACACGCTTTAACTAAAAGCTCATACTTCGTATTCAAATAAGGAAACTTGCAGTGGATTAAACCATCCCTGGATCAAGGCACACCTTTAAAAAGAAACAAAACACCCAGATCACTGCAACTTGCCCTGGATGCTCCTCAGTGAAGAATCTGGCTTTAGGATTTGCTTGGAAGTATCTGTGTTCCTGTTAATGGAAGGGGAGAACCAGGAAATCATTTCTTAGGAATGTGCTGAAGAGAAGTGATGCTGCTGCTGTGAATGATGCCCCTGCCTACGTGGGAAGGATCACAGACAATGCCCAGACCCCATTCATTAGAAAGGAGGAAGGAGAAGGGTGCAATGGCTTGACAAAGAAAATGAATCAAAATTACTTAATCGTGAGATGAGGAGCGTCAGTTAAGGGGAGAGAGGCTGAAGTAACAGCTGCAAACAATTCCAAAATACTTAAGGCTTTTTTTTTTTTTTAAAACTCATTTCCATTCCTTTTTAAAAGCTCTGAATGAAAGAAACAAGCCTATATCATCAAACACTTCCGTTCACAAACTGGAAACAGATTATGATAGCTAAGATTAGTCCAAATTAAAACTTATTTGGTTATAATCTCCATCAGTATTTTTGAGTGCGCTGCTTACATGCAAGACCCCTCCTGCAAAGAGGGAGTCGGAAAAGCTTGAGCAGTTTGGACTGGACTCCTGAGTCACTTGGCATATTTGTTCCCTCCCTTACTTGAATAAGCCAGCTCCTCAAATCGGATTTCTGAGTGTAGGTATTGTCACTTGCAAATTCAAAATTTGTTGTCAGTGAGCTTTACCTGAAACCCACTCTTTCCACAAACCTTCCTCGACATAAATACACTCACTGGAATAATCAAAGGATGTGGATGCCAGGAGAGTGTCAATGCAATCAAGACAAATTGGTGAAAGAACTGAGAAAACTACTTGACAGCACTCATCCAGTGTGGATGAAGAATACTTAAACATTCTCTTGGCTTTCTTGCACAATGGGAGGTTCTCCAGCACCAGTGTGCCCACGCTCGGCTAGGTGCTGCCAGCAGCACCGGGCCCCTGTACCTCTGTCGCCCACCACGCAGGTCTCAGCTACCTGAACTGAACCATCTGCTAGCTTGCTGCAGCTGGAGGCTTTTTATCACAGTTGTGCGCTAGTTGTTGCAGAGGAATGGGGCACACATTTATCCAAAGTGTTACACATTTCCCCTGTCACCTCAAGCCTCTGAAACGCACTGGTGTTCAAATTCCTCTGTGACCTCCCGCACTTCCTCCAACTCAACACTGTGATATCGTGCTGAAACTTCAGGATCTTGGAGGCGCCTCACCTAACATTTCTGCTAATATTTCTGAGTACAGCAACTGCTACTTAATTCCCAAGGATCATTTTTAAACAATCTAGAATAAGCTGACTGTTGCACCTGGCATATTGTGAAAGACCAACAGCTAAACAGCTATCAACACACTCACGATTTGTGCGGCCAAAGCTCCTGTTCACGAGAGCTGTAACACCCAAAGAGCAATACACACATGCATCCAAACAGGCCCGGAACAGTCCTGCAAAGGACGGCAATGATCTTCACATTTACAGCAACAGCACCCCATGCTATCCACCGTGGGATGAACAGCAGTTGTAGAAACTTGGCTCAGGATCTATATGCCTGCCTGTTTCGACATAATGTAGAGGTTGCAATAAGTATTATACATTTAACAACGAGATGTGCTGTGAGCTACTACTATTACAGTGGAAGAATTTCAAGTACTGCTGGTTGGAACATTTTCAGCTAAATATTTTATAGTCAAAAAGTGATGTTTAGTGGAAGCCAAAACATTTCAAGTCTAGAGCAGACTATCCAATCACTTCCAAGGGGTGACAGGGAGACCCAAATCAAAATACTTGACATTTTTGTTCCAAAAGCAGACATTTCAACTGAATTCTGCTTCATTAAAATGCTTGAAATGCTTTGGGTGCAATCCAGCATGGATCAGAAACAAATTTCAGAACTGTGGAAGCTGTCATGAAACAGAATTATCACTCTCCAGCCTGCTCGAGTTTTGAAAAGCCAAGGGCGGCGGGGAAGGGGGTGCAGCATTGTTCCTGTTTTTTTTTTTTTTTTTTTTTTTTTTTAATCAGCGACGAAAATGGACTGACACAAGAGAAAAAAAAGAATCAAAATTCAAATGTCACAGAATTCAGAGATGCTCGGGCCTATGTTTTTAGTTTGGTCTGTATAAGAGATAACACGCAGACTTGGAGCAACTTCTAAAATTATCTGTAAAACTCAGTACATGGCCTTCAAAAACAGGGTGCAGAAATGTGATCTCTATTGACAACAGCTCTGAATCCAGCTAGTCAGGGACCATCTCTGTGGATTTCCAGATATGCTGATGAGCTGGCAGTTGACAATGTGTGTGTCAGGGATAACATTTTGTTATATATATCAATGATGGCATTTAATTTCTGCATGAAAATTCTGCATTTATTTTCTGGATGAAAACTGTCCAGACCCCTAAAGAAATGAAAAGCTTGTTAAAAAGGAAGAGATTGTTTGATCTTCCCGTTGCGGAATTTCAAGCCTCTGACTTGCAAATCTTGTTCGACGATCATCTTTGAACTACAGCGCTAGCCTTCTGTTTGCACAGAGGCTTATGCTAAGTGGATGGATTCCAGTGGTCCAAATAGGCTGTCTGCACACTGACAGGACAATCTTAACGGTACAAGAAATGAGAATCAGACCTTTGGATTTTTAAGTAGCTTCGTTTAAAAGAGAGATGCTCTCTAGTGCTGCAGAAACAACAAGCTTTACAGCAATGCCAGGAGGAGTATGTGTACTGGTATGATTTCCCTTCCTTCCATCCCTGCATCTCCCCACCTCCAAACTCGGGGTGATCAATATTGCCCATTTTCCAATTGGCTTCAAATCTGGGTATAAAACGTGCCCTTCTATTACTATGTTCTGATACTAATCCTAGACAGAAGACACTACATTTAGGCTTTGTGTGGACTGTGACTTGTAAGAGTAATGTTAACACATGCTAGCTCACATACTTGGAAAGTACCATGAGAACAAGATGTATGGACCTTAGCTCCCCTCTTTTAGTTCCTCTCAAGGCTTTAACTGGTCAAGCTCAACACAAGCAAAAGCACAACTTACCATGTCTTGACTAAAGTTTCAGAAGATGCATGCATCTTCATCTGATGCATCTCACGCAATCCACCATTGTATCTTTACATCTTCAATCAGAGGCTCTCTTCTCCGCTGCAAAGATCATAGTCTGGCACATAAACGCTTCCTACTCTTCCTTTTCTGGTAATAGTGATCAACATGCCAGACTAAACAAATTCCCTCTCGAAAAGGTTCTGTTCCCAGTTTCTGAAACACCATCTTGTTTTTTTCTCAGCATTCATGGAAAGGGGTAAGGAGAGGTGCAGCAGAGGTAAAGAAATTTCAGGTCCATCTAAAGGAGTAGTCCATCTCTTTCTTTGCTTGATACTGTTGCCTAGCAGTGGCTCTACAATACAGTCCTATGATAGAAACATGATGGCAGACAAGAAATACCAGGAATAAGCAAAGTCTTTGCAGAAGAGACTAGATGTGGTAAGTTCATACTTTTTAAGGCCAGAACAGAACCTTAAACAAAATCCTCCCAGCCTGCTGTATGTCACAGGGCTTTAATCCTCACCCAGCCATCCTTGTGCTGAGCACAGTGACTTCTACCTGGCTAACGCATCTTTTTTTTTAGTAAGGAATCCAGTCTTGATTTGAAGGTGATAGAGAGTTAACCATGTCCTAAGGGAGTTGTTCCAGTGTTTGATCACCTTCACTGTTGAAAGGCTGGGCCTAATTTCTCATCAACACCAACATCAATTTCCATGTCTTGGTCCTTGCTATGCCTTTCTCCACTAGATTAAAGCATTCCATAGCACCTATATTTTTTTCTTTATGAAGATATTTATGCTCTGTAATCAAGTCCCCTCTCAGTCTTTTCAGGTAAATTAAATAGACTGATCTTGAAGTCTCACTGCAAGTAATTTTCTCGAACTATCAAAGTCATGTTGAAGGCTCTTTTTCTGTACCCTGTCTAATTTTGTGACATGCTCCAAAAATGCAGATATCAGAAAAAGACACAGTATTTCAGAACTAGACTCAGCAATGTTATATGATAGATATAACCAGCTCACATTACAATCCATGGCTGCTAAGTTTATGAATGTAGGGTCACTGAGCTCTCTTTTACACCACACAGAAAGCTGAGATCCACTTGCACAATACCTTATTCCTCCTTTCCAGGTACAGTCCTGCTATTTGGAAGCCCACTCTACTGTTCTGTTTTCCTAAATATTAAAAGTAATTTTGGGTCATACCTTCGAATGAAGGGATCTAGCAGCACTAATTTATCCATGCATAAGAGTTTTACTGTCATTACTTTTTCTATCCTTCTGCTAATCTCTATGTCATCCGTACTTTTTATCAGCATGCTTATTCCTAGATCATCAATGAAAATGCTGAATAAAATGGAGCTTTGTACTGGTTTCTCAGAAGCCTGTCAAAAACGCTCCCAACTGATGATAATTCCCATTGACAACTGCCTTTTGAGATCTATCATTTAGCTTTCTCTCAAATCATTTAATCTCTGCTTTATTGGTATTGTATAACATTAACATTTAATCAGAATGCCACAGGGTACTATATCATGTTAGAAAAATCCACATACGAAGTCAGCTTTATGAACCTGACTTGGAATTACACAAAAAAGAGCAGATTTGTTTGAAAAAGTCTGTCTTCCTTAAATCTGTGTCGACTAGTGCTAATGATATTCTTACCTTCTAATTCTTTTTCTGCCGGATTCTATCATCATTTTCATTCTGTACTCTGGAACACTATCAAAATAACTGCTCTACTGTTGCTCAAGTCATCTTAGTTGTTTTGTACAGTATTAACATCGTTTTAACCCCTTTGTTATTCCACCAATATCCCATATAGATTCAAAATCAGTATCTGTGAAGCAGAGATCACCTCAATTTGTGAACTTTGGTGCAAGTTACCGAAAGTTACCATTGATTTAAAATGTCTACCCTTAGCAAGTACTACCTAACATCCATCACAATTATTAACAAACTGGAAAGTGCCTTGTCATCCCCATGACCAGGGGAACAGCTACCATATTCTAGCCTACCTGCATCAGCCTCCTAAAAACTCTTCTACATATGGTACTTCAGTGCAGTCCAGGAACTCCCCATCACACTTCAGCAAGGCCCCATATGGAACATCTAGAAATAAACTGGCTCTACATGAACATGATGCAATTTTTTCACACTTTCATTGAAAGACATGCAAATGAACGAATTGCTGGGCTGGAAACTGGAAGTCAGCATCTGTGATTGTTCAACATGCGCAACAAGCAAGCCTCCTCGCAAAACACCTGCTTTTTCCATTACTGCAGGCTATGTCATCACCCTGGCCAGCTCTCACGCCGACCTATAAGCAAGGCATTATTCTACATTCAGACATTTTTACAGATCTTCACACTTGGACATTGCCTAAATCTTGAAGACTCTTGCTAAGAAACATGTCAAATCCTCAGACATGTTTCCTACTAAGATCAGCAATTCCTTACGAATTCATGATCCTTTTTCACTGCAGCTGAAACAGTTGCCCAGGCTCACATCAGCCTACTTCTCATTACTACAGTATCCTTTTCCTGGCCTTAACAGTGCAAACTTGCCCTGCTCAAGTCAGTGCAGAAAGACAAAGGTTACATTCCCTGTCTCTTGTTTGGCTTATGTTGCACCTCTCTGTAAACGTTTCTCTTGCTTGTCCCTTCTCTATTTCATGAAACACAAGTTGTTCATTTTCACTGACATGGCTTTTAGAGCTTACCCTCATCCAAACATCCCTTCTGAATCTGTAATGAAAGGTTAGCTCCTAGGTTGAATGGGCCACTGTTGGCAGCCACCACCAGACTTGAAATGTTTTCAAACAGCAACTTTGAACTTTTTCCTCTAAATTTTCACAAAGCTGCTTCACTGTCCTTTTTATATGAACGTTGCAATCCTCACAAAAGAATAATGACGACAGTTAAGATCTAGGTACTCAGATATTTCTATCGCTTAGGCTGAGCAATACTGCCTTTTTTTTCCTAACCCCTCATTTGTTCATCTCTGCCTACCTTTTTCTCTTGTCTTATACTTAGCTAAAATAGGCTTTTTAAGAAATTATAATAATGACTATGTGAGACCTTCAGCAAATCTCCATCACAAAAATCTTTCCTAACATCCCGGACACTTTGTATGCATTCAGATAGGTGTGTTGGGGAGTAACTCACATTGCTCTCCAATATGACTGGATGGGTTGCCAGGGTGCATCTATATTCATGAATTAAACAGTGCCTGGGGGTGGTCCTAGGAAAGGTAAAATAACCACCCGTACTGTTAAACAGCATGACCTCAGCATAGCTCCATTAACACCCTCCCAAACAACTCTCTGGCACAGTTTGGGAACCAGAGCATTCCTGGGACCAGCCTCAACATGCAATCTGTATCCAGCCTCCCTGGTTTCAAGGGCAAGAGCATTTACCAGCTTGGGTACAGCTCTTTTGGGCCAGATGGTGTCAGTGCATGGGAACATTCCTGGGAATACCTAATTTATTAGTATAGACCTATTCTCACTGGGGATTAGTTTAGACCTATTCTTACTCTTGGGATTTTGCTAGCAAGCACTTGCTGTGTTTCCATACATGACCCTGCAGTTTTGACTTATCAGTAACCGTGAAAGGAAAAGAGTATCTTTATGCAGAGTGCCCCGTTATTCATTCTCCTGTTCTTTAATGACAATAGCCATATTTTAAACATTATTATCATGTTCATTATCCCAGTTTTATCCAGGGATTCATTATCTAGGTTTTAATCAAGTCCGTTATGCCAAAAATTATTCTCATCAGTGAATGTGCCCACAGCCCTGTGGGAGTGGTGAATATCATTGGGAAAAAAAATCACATTATTTGCTGCATTGGTTCAATTTGTTTGATGCACTCTGAACCTGAATTTGTACTGCAGCTGCCTTCTCAGCAGTGTGGTAGTATACCCAGCCACTCTCAGAAACTCCTGGGTACGGAGAGAAGCCTGAAGTAGTTGTTTGCTGCTCCTGATTTTGGAAGCAGCTACATGCTGGTTCATTCTACACCATAGTTGAGAACAACATCAGGTCTGCTCTAAATTTTGCTACTTTATAATGAAAGGGATATAGCTGGAAATAAAGTATTTTCTTCCTATGACCTAATACATTGCCTGCTGCATAACTGAGAAGTAAAATGGTGCTATACTAATCAAAGATTATCCTAAGGTAGTTACTCCTAACATTTAGCTTCAAAAACACCACAGATGAGATTTTTATAGGGGAAGGAGGAGTACAGTGTCCCATTGCAATTTACTGCTATCTCACAGTTTGATTGCTGCGGAGGTAAAGTTAGGGATGCTGTGGGAAGAGAGGCAGAAAGAAAAACAGATGTGAGATGATTACAGCATGGTGTCACTCTACCTACAAAGTCAGTGCCAGATTTGACTAGTCAAAAAATCCCTCGATGTGGCAAGATCCCTCAGCAGAAGCAATTCTGCTACAAAGATGTTCCTTTTGAGAGATGTCTGAACCTAAGATTTCAGTCAAGGTGACCCACCGCATCTAACACATCTAATGTGCAATCTGCCTTCCTCCCCTACAAACCCTGAAATCTCTAAATGCAAAGAACATACTGACAGCTCCACCTCATCTGTTAACAACCACTTGACTCAAAGTTGCTCTCATGATCTCACGGAGAAAAAATATTCTTCTTTAACAGCCTCAAGCACACAAATGAAACATGATTTTGTTTTTGTCTCTCAAAAGGCCCTTCAAGAGTTCAGGTCTGTGCTTCCTTGAAGTAACTGTGTTTTCAAAAAGGAAATTTCTAGTCCAAGATCAACAGGGGAAGGATCATGAAACTGGAAAATAAAAACAGCTCTTAGCCTGAGGAGAGTGTACTCAGCGAAAGAGCCTGACTGGATTTAGTAGGGGAATAGGGGCATTAATGGCTTTCAGGAAATCACAGTTTCTGGTTTGAATGAAGGCAGATTTTGACCTTTGGTAAAGCTACATTAGGCAACCTCCTTGTGTTCTCTAGCCACGACTTGCCATGGACACCAGCATGTGCTGAACTGTCACTCTGCTTACTCCTGATTAGTGCTTGGAAAGGGAAGATAACCTCTTTGGAGAACAAACATCAGGTTTTGTTTTGACACAAGACAGCCCAGTCAGGGTAACAGAGGAAGGAGTTCACAATAAGCTGAAAAATCCCATACCTCCCTTCAAACAGTAGCATGGCTATTTCTTGCAAAGAAAACAGCAGTTATGGCAAGGAATGTGTCTGGTAAGTATTGACAGTTTGGGCCTAAGACAGATACAATGCAGGCAAGAGCCATGCAAATGACCATCAGACAATCTGCTGATACACCACAGATCTCACCAGGAGAATCATGGATTGGTGTTCTCATCATGTTTTCCATCAGTACCCTTGCCTGAAGGGGAGAAATTGAACTCACTCAACCCTATTCCTATCCAGTTGTCTCCAGGGAGTACTGATCCATGTAATCCTTTGCTATTGCAGTTTGCGACTGCTGCACACAGCTCTGCTAATAGATCTTGGTTCAGGACATCAAGACTCCAGCTTTAATCACCATGGCCTACCTATACTTCTACTAATTCACTCCTGATAAACATATTCTCCTGTCAAAATAGAGGTCTAAAACTCTTCTGCAGAGATCAATAATTACGACAAAATGTGTGGTTCTTTTCGAAAAATAAAATAGCTTTCAGAAAAATAAAATAGTTGTATACGTTAAGTTGAGACACCTGTCCCAGAAGTTGTTCACTGTAAAAAGATATGTCAATCCAGTTTTGAAAATCCGCATCTCTGACAGTTCATATCAGATATGGAGAATGCAAAGACAAAGAGGGATCACAGACAGCTGAAGAAAGGAAAATCTTGTAAATTCTTTGCCTAAGAGCTCACCCCTTCTTCTGTGAAGAACAGAAAAAGCTGAGCTAGTTCTTTTGGGTTTGATTTTTTTTTATTACCTTTAGTCATGCATCATCAATGACAAGCTCATGTTGAGCTAAAAGCTCGATCTGGACATGAGGCTAATTTTCAGAGCTATTGTCTGTTCACTATCAGGAATAAAAATGATTCCTTGTCTTCCTAGATTTGGTTTAAGGAGCAAAACCTCTTTGTCTCTCCCTCTCTCCTTCCATATTAGCTGCCTACAGACAGCTCCATTTTCCATTTGTGCATTTAATTATGCTTTCCTATGTGAACTATTTTACATTTGTGCTTATTGAATCTCAGCTTATTGATTTCAGCTCACTTCTTGAATTCATCACAGTCGGACCCTGGGCTAATCCTATTCTCCAATGCATTGGCAACTGCTTCCAGCTTTGTGTTGCATATGAATTTGATTAGCATACTCTCCATTCCAGTCTCCAGTGAAAATGTTAATGAAAACCTTGAACAGTCTCGGATCTAGAGCACATGCTCAAAGGACTCTATGCACTACTGCCTAACCTGACTCTAACGCTTTAATAATAATAGGCATTTGGGGGGTACAGATGGACAACCAACCAACACCTGGTTAACTGTTCTACAGTAACTCTATTCAATTTATATTCTCCAGGAACTCATTAGCCTGGATCAAATGCAGGCAGGGATCAAGGAAATAAAAGCATCTGAACTGAGAAAGTGTGTGTATGAGTTTGAGGCTGAATCAGAGTTAGAGTTCAAATTCAAAACCACCACAACAGTCCCTGAAATTTCAGCTTCAAAAGAGAGAAATCTCGAAAGACACATTTTTGGCAGAATTACTGCTATCTCAGGCTTAATTTTACTGATGTGGCTGTTCTCACACATTTCTAAAGGAAGCCAAATAGCATAGTAGGCTGCTTCTGGTCTGGATCTAGCTTTCCAAAAATAAAAGGATTTAGCATTTAAAGGTTAGTTCATGCTCATTTAAATTAAATGCTTCATAGTGGCCAAGATATACTGGAACGGACAGTATTGTTTTTATATTGTCACTTCCCTAAAACAAAATAAGAGCTCTCACCTTTACTAGAGAATCAAGTTCATTACATTCACCACAGTTTCTTACCCATAAGGCTTGCTATGTCATTACAGAGCAAACTGAAACATGACGGGATCTCTGTGTGTATGTGCATGTGCATGTGTGGATGAGGAATCACGTTATTTACCATCCTAGTTCCCCCCAGGAGGTTTCACATAGGTTGATTATTAACTGAGCCACAGATTCACCAGACTGAAATTTAATATACTGGTGCTCAATTGCGGTGCTCCCACCACTTTTTTCAAGTCTAACGCTGTTGCTCCTTCTCCTGTCTTCTCCTTTTTTCTCTTCTCCAACACACTGGAACCTCAGCCATCCTCCAAGAACCCCAAGGACTAGTTCCTGACAGCAATAAGGAAGCAAGGTGCACAGACTGCAAACTAAATTGATTTATGGTGAGGTTAATCTTTTTCTGGAAAAAAAAAAAACAAAAAACAAAAAACAAAACAAAACAAAAAACAAAACAAAAAAAAAAAAAAACAGACTTACCCGGAAGGGTTGAGTTTTCCTTGACTCAGAAAGATGCTTCCAAAGGGCACATTTTCAGCCTCTGGAAAGTACCAGATGGCAAAGACTTTTTAAACAGTTTCCTAATTCTTTTCCAATCCCGCTCTCATACTTCTCTGTTCATAAAAACAGCTTGTCTCATAATTGTGCTGATCGAGGACTTCATCACTCTTGCTGTACCTCTCACATCAGCTTTCCGGACCATGCAACAATGGTCCAGAAACAACACTGATCATTCATTCCCAAAGCCATGGGCACCTAACTAGGATAACTGTCATTAGCAACAGCATGTGTTGGGGTCTGTGGTATCATGACATGATAACTTCTTACTGAGGGAGGCTGATGATTGCCTGTAACTCAGAAGAACGAGGGTAAAGGTGCTATGAAATTTGTTCTACTTTAGGAAAGGGTCTTTCTTACATAGGACATGACAGAGGTCTACTCTAGCTTTTGAAAAGTACATTGTCCTGAAAATCTAGTGTAAATGGTGCACCACATGTGACTGTTCATGACATACTCCTGAATTAATTAATTATCCTGTTTTTATCATCCTTTCTAGCGAAGTCTGAAGTAGTTTGAACTGTAACCTGTTCTTGGCCTTCTCTTATTTGCTCTCCTTCCATGTTGAAAATCCTATATATTTCACTTATAAATCTAATATTAAACATACCTATGTATATCTATATAAACAATGAGTATTTATAGAATGTCTGCCTACTAAAAGGCACTGCTCATGTATCAGCTAACACCCCTTTTGCAACATAATGTGATGAACCTCTCTTTTTTAGGGCAACTCTGTTAATGGTGGTAACAGCTCTTTCAGTCAGTAGAGAGGCATTTTGGTTAAAGCTGGTTGGGTAACACTGTGTCAGAGTAGGAGGAAGTTTTCTGAACCCCCACCATATTCAGAAGGCTTGTACGAGGTCACTAGTTCCTCCTCCTTCCTTGCAGCTGAAGCAAGGGAAAAATGCATTAAGTGCTTGCCTAATTGTAATGTTTCAATATAACCAGACACAGTGAGTGCCCCAAGGATGTGTTATTCAGTCACAAATCACAGAGGAGATGTTTAGCATCATTTTACACAAACAGGTATTAACCCATACAAGTTCCATCCACTAATGGAACAAATGGCCTGCAGTATCTTTGTCCTTTCTTGTTTTTCAGAGAAAAACATCCCTCCGCCTATCCAGTACTATCTGCTTTCCTCTTCCTCTCTGTAACACTGTCAAGCCAAGTAGACAATTCTTTCAGCTGTTATAGAGAGGCTTTTGTTGCTTTTTAATTTAAAGGACTTTATGTGACCCTGTTTACAATAACGTTCTGAATAGAGTAACTAGGTAAAGAAAAGTTATTGTCTGAATTGCACAGAGTGGAAATGGCAGCACAAACAAAGCTCCTGAAAAAAACTTAAACTATGTCTAATGATGGGAGTAATCACAAAGCTGGGTTTTCAAAGGCACATGAATAGCTAATCCTCATTAGTTTAATTGAAAGGTGAGCAATCTAATTTTTTTTAGCATCTTACTACATATTTACCCACATCGTGACAAGCTTGAACACCTTGGAAAATCTGGCCCTTGGCCCTTCTACCATTTTAAGAAAAAGAAGTAGGCCATCAGAAACTTAATCAAAGGAATTTGGGCTCCTCGGTGTATAAATCTTTTTTGAAAAAAGAGTTATATGCCCAGATGCCACTTTGGCCTTATTGAAAATGTTGCTGTAAGTAGTTTGCCTGGGAATATAAGAGCTATTAACTGATCTCCATGATGTCACCAGCCCACTCATGAATTCATCCTTCTCATTCCTTACAGAGTCTCATGAGTTGGACGTTATTGGCGCCGGTTAGATTATGCTTTAACAAGCACCGAAAGCTTTGCATTTTCTTAATGAGAATTGAAATGGAATTCAAAACTCTGAGCTTCATTTAAACAAGAACAATGTGAATTTGGCAGAATTAAAACAAAATCACAATTGAAATATTGACCTATGTAAAAACCAAGAATGGAATAAGAACATGACTGAAAGGCATTCCAGCAAGATACAATCAGCTTTAATTGCACTGTGTCCCATGTAGACACAGTAGCTATGCATTTGCAAGTATTATGTACTTAGTAATGCACTGAATTCACCTCTTACTGTCTTAAAATAAACAAAATAAATATCAACTTAAATTTGTAACAAAAGGCATAAATAAATCAAATTGCTTAACACAGGTGAAACTGGAGAAAACTATGATTCTAGATTTGTAACCCTTCAGTTTTCCTTCCACGAAGAAATGAACTGGAGAAAGAATGGAACAGACTAAGAAGAGGGACCAATCCATTGTCATGAAATTAAAATAACGCTACCTGGCATCTCATCAACTGAGTTTGGAAAAACAGGGCAATCCCTCACCATCACTTCACTTGAGTCCTTGGCTTCCTTTACCCTTTTGCACCATTCCAGATTCTTGCTGGATTAGTCTTCTAGTAGCATGAACAAATTGGTGAGAGAGGGAAAGTGGACAAGGTGTAAGGTATATTATAAGGTAGCATCTTCCAAAATTTAAAAATAAGAATTTCCTTCCTTATTCACCTCTTTGGTGGCTGTGAGGGCTCCACACAGCGTGGGCTGATAGATTTATTCCCCTGCTCTTCTCACAGTCCTCTTTACCCTCTACTGGGATGCTCACCACAGTCTTAGTTCACAGCTTCCCATTACAGGAATTGTTTTGTAGTTTTAGCGTTTCCTCCATCCCCACCTAACCCAATCTGCCTATTTCTTCCTGTCACAGCCTATCCGTACGCCGGCGCTATCCGCAGACCTCACAAGGTAACAGCACATAATCGCTTTTATGTGTTTGTCTGCCTTAATCTCTGGAAGTGTTCCCT